>NC_083406.1:10039216-10664216 GCF_020745735.1 Hemiscyllium ocellatum | reverse complement strand
GCCGTGTCAATAAACTATTCTTTTGCCCAATGACCATGGGACAGCCGCTCATGATGTTGGATAATGATTGTCCCCTTGCCCACTTCCACTTGAAGGTTAGATTTCCTACTGAGAGAAAAAACATCTTTCTTATTCTTGAAAGAGCTTCCACATAATAGGATTGAGGGACATTTTATTTTAAATTTATGCTTGTGGAAGACTAGTTACTATTATAATAGTTGTGTTATGACATGGCAGTGAACCCTACTGCTAATTAAACCAAACACCCAGAAAAGCTCACCTCTCCTCATAATCTGTCAAACTTTGAGTGACAGAGAACTCCCCAAATTCTATTTAAAGAAACAAATGTCAATTTTATTCTTAAAGTCTAAAACCGAACATTAAACAACAACTATTGACAACTCTAAGCCTCCTCTCTCTTAAAGATTTGTTATCTGTCTCCCACTCTATAACAATATTGCTCCAATAAAAGCTCCTAATAAAATTACAATAACTTAATTTTCAAAACAGATAGCGGCAGTTGTTTCCAGTGTCCTCCTTCCTTTGGCTGTAGCTCTCCCTGGGTTGTCTTTGGTCTTTTGCTGCAAAGATGTTTCATATGAAAAAGGTACCTGTGATAGAGAGAGTATCACAGGTTGCTCTCTCTCTCTCTGGCTAACTCTCCAAAATGCCTGCTTTTTGTATCCCAAACATCAGATCATTTCATTGGTTCAAGTTTGGCAAATGAGTAAAATGCAAATTTGAATGGGTTTTAGTTTCTTGGGGCATAATTTAAACAGTTTGGTTAAAATTGAACTATGGTGAAAACATAGCAGCTAAAACTCAGGAATTTGTTTCACAGCCAAATGTGACATATTTTCAATTTTCCAGTACACTCTGAGACTGCTAGTTCGTCACATGCCTGCAAACTCTCAGTGCAAAACAGCTTTCACTCTGTCTTAAAGGTATAGTACACGTCTTCAACTTCATAACAGTTGAATGAGTTATGCCAAGCAGGAAACACTGAATATGGAATACTCAATGAACACAGATTTAAAAAAAGACCCCAATTTCCAACACCAATTTCCTATTTAGAAGGAAGTGTCTATTTTGACTTCTTACAATTAATGCTTAATTAACCTATTATTTCTAGTTGTTGGTTTTCTCTTTCTCTCTCTTCTCTCTCGTTCTGCATCAAAACTTTGCCATCATCCTTTGAGGACTTCAACTCATCTTTTGTTCCCTGACTGCAGAGGAAGGATGCTCAGACGATCACTGCCCTGACCAGACATCCAAGCCATGGACTGATATCAGAGGCCACCATTAACCTACTCTATCCTGAGTGACAAATGCCTCCACGGATTTTTATTGATGACTACTGCACTTGGAATTTGAGACATGATCGTTGGCTTGAAGCACATGCAGTGTGTTTGATTGGGACAACTCCTGGCACAGGGTACAGGTGTGTAGCAAGGACCTATACAGCAACATGTCCACCCCCATTGACATAGAGCTTTTGTCAAACATGACAGGATGGCTGCCTTTGTATTCAAGCTAGGAACCAAGGCAATGCAACAGCTCTGTGAGCCTTTCAGCTCTTGCAGAGGGGGTAATGCACAAAAGAGGAAAAGGAAACCAAGCGAGGAATGTTGTGAGCAACCAGATAGGCATCAAGTGAATCAACATTCAAAGAGCAATTAAGCAGCTCAGAACTGCAGTCTGGGCTGGTTGTGAGCTGACTGTTCCTGTGCACAATGAAGGTTAGATTTCCTTTTGATTAAAAAAAAACTCACAGCAGGATCTCAACGATAGTTGCTGATCTGCTCCAAGGTACTGCATTAAAGTGCAGGAACATACCGTAACTGAATCAAAGATGTGCCATGATGGGGTGGAGAGGTTGGCACATTTCAGATAGTTTCCCTGAATGTGGGGTGCATGCTGCCACTATCTGGGGTGTACCCTTAGGTGTTGGTGCCACATTTCCAATATGATGGTCCAGTGATAGAAGCGATGAGCAGGAGTTGCCAGGTACTCATTTTGTCTTGACCATTGGGAATTCTGTACATCTAGTTTCTCTCTGGCACATGGTAGAAGAGGAACCTGCAAATGGGTGAGGTATGGTGTTTCTGAGTGTGATAACAAGCGGTAGTCCCAGCTTCCTGGCACTAATCTCATCTCAGTGTCCGGAACTTTATTGGAAAATATGGCTAATTGATCTCAATATCAACAATGGCCTTGCTGATCTCACATGATTTTCCTGGACCTCTAGCCATAGCCCATGTTGTGCCAGGATGTATAAGGTTCTGCTTTCTCTGTTAGTAACAACAGTTTCTGAATGGAATAGTAGCCTAAGACATCTTGAAGACTGCATTGACCAAGACAAAGCATAATCTCCTTAATAGCAGAGCAATGAAAATGACAAGTCCACATTCTATCAACACTCTGCTTGTATTTCTTCTGCGAATATGAAGATGTAGATGATAATGCTAATGACGAAATATTTGCCAATCAATTGTTGTGTTGTTGAGGCATTGTTGGGCCATTTCTTTATATCACTGCCAATCTTGTAGTGATGGCTTTCCTACACCAGACTTCAGCAGGGAATTGAAGAATAATAATCCAATAATGATAAAGGAACCAGACAGAAGTAGGCCGTGTAATTCATGACCGTGCCCTGAGGCATGGTACACTGGGGAAACCGAGCAAAGGCTATGACAATGGATAAATGGGCACCGCACAACAATCAACAGACAGGAGCGTTCCCTCCCAGTTGGGCAACTCTTCAGAAGCCCAGGACAATCGACCTTGGACCTTCAGGTGACCATCCTCCAAGGTGGACTTCAGGACAGGCAGCAGTGAAAAGTGGCCGAGCAGAGGCTGATAGCTAAGTTCTGTAGTCATAGGGAGGGCCTCAACCAGGACCTTGAGTTCATTTCACATTACAGGTGACCATCACTGCACTACACACACACACACACACAGGCACTCCTATACACACACATAAACACGGACATACGTTTACACAGATGCGCACACAGACAGTCTCACACACACCCCTACGGACACACGCACTCCCACACTCACACATGGATCCTCTCACAGACTTAGGCCACTCTACACTCACACACGCACATATATACTCTCTCTCACAGACACTCACTAACCCCCACCCCAGACACACACACACACTCCTACAGGCGCACACACTCCCACACTCACACATACACCCTCTCACAGAGTTAGACACTCTACACTCACACACACACATATACACTCTCTCTCACACTCACAACCTCCCATCCCAGACACACACACACACACACACACACACACACACACACATGCACACATACACATGTATGTTTGTGGGGTGAATTTGTACTTGCAGAGTTACATTGTACTTTGCACAAAAACTGAATGAATTCATGTAAGACTCTGTTAACCCACTTTTGAGATTAGAATCAATCTAAACATTATGACACAGACAGAGAACACAGGCGGCTAACACCTTCAACATCTTATCTGGCTAACACCAATTGTTTCAGTTAACTTTTTTAAAAAAAAAGTTTTTCAATGTATAATTTCAGTTACATCACACTGTAAACTTTTGCTATAAATTCTGTGTCTTATAATTATGTCCTTCATAACCACCTGATGAAGGAGCGGTGCTCTGAAAGCTAGAGTGCGTCCAATTAAACCTGTTGAACTATAACCTGGTGTTGTGTGATTTTTAACTTTGTACACTCCAGTCCAATACGGGCATCTCCAAATTATGTAATTCTTCTTCCTTGATAGATGAATTCTGCACTTAAACAATATTAACTGGTAAACAAGAAAAATCAAGGTTAAGAAAGCCTATTGCCTAATCAATATTCATCCATCCAGCCCATTAGTTCTCCCATCATTTTGCCTAATTTTGCTTGAAGGATGCAACTATATTATTGTAAAATAAGTTATGTGTTCCTGTTCTTTTCTATTTATTACTGGGCATCAATACAATTCAAATACATGGGGAAATCCAAATGCAGTTCTGGTAAGTGGCTTCACTACCATTAAGATTCACAAAATAGGTGACTAGATGGCAGACTAAGTATGGTACCAGATGCTGACTTATTGCTGGAGATAGAGCAACACCCAACAGACCATTACATGTCATATCATGCACTAAAACCTGTCTCACTCTGGTTTCAGGCCAGCCTTCCCTCAGACTATTAGATTCCCAGCAGTGGATGAAGCATATATGTGGATTTTACTCTTTGCAATAATTTGCTTTCTAAAAGACTACTTGATCTTATGACTTTCTTGAAAGGATTAACAGCAAAATATAACAAATGAATTTAATTCAAATTAATTACATTTGTTCCACTGTCAAATGAAAAGTTAAAGTCATTTCCTATTCATTTGTTAAAACTGATTTAAAACCAATAAGTTGATTTATTTGAAAAAGCAGGAAATACAAGAAATGTTTAGAATTAAATTTATAAACCCAATTTGAAGATTTGCAGCATTTAGTTGGCTTATACACAATCTAATTTACAACTTTTTTTTAATACAGCCAGGTAAGGAGAGCTGATTGGCTACCCTATTTTTAATCTCATCTAAGTGAGTTGCAACAATTTTTTTTTAAACTTCCTATCTTAACATGCAGTTATCACACTTTGATTGAAACATAAGTAGCTAAATCAAAATGAAGAAGCCAATTAGTTGCAAGGTTTTCTTGAGTGAAAGAAAGAGGAATTTTATTATTTGCTGCCCAGTAAAAAAAGGTTTTAAAATGTCAAGTACACACACACCAATGCAGGGATAAGCTCATAAAGCTGGGGTTTCTCATATAGTCTGAAGGTAAAGGCAATTGTCTTTAGACAATTAGATGGCTTGGCCTCTACAGGAATCAAATGGAGGCCCTCACATGAGAAGGCCAGAACTGCTCCTATGGGAATGCTGAGACACTTATGTCCCACTAACTGAGTAAGGGCCACTCTTCATTGTGTGGCAACTTTACCGGTAACCCCACTGTCAGTGTCACTCATTGCACATCATGACCATGCATTAGCTGTAATGCCTCCTGTTTTTCCCTCATGCAGTGGGATGCACACTAACGCAGTTCAGAAACAGCCTGCTCCTTCAGAAACCACTTCCTCAATGTCTGACGGTGAGATTTCCCAAGGACTCACAGGAAGCATTGGCAGCACTGCCTCCTGTACACAGCTCCGATAATGATACCTCAGTGGGAATGGTAACTTTAAACAAATTGGGTACACATGCTGACATGCTGGTAAGCACCTCATTGTGACTGCTCTGGAGCAAATGTCCCAGGGAGCTTACACTCGGGGGACTGCCCGTGATCAGACACCTGCTCAGCCCCAGGCAGGAGAGGGCCTTTTGGTACCAGGAATCAGGGACTTTGGGCATTTGGATGAGGAGGAGGTACAGCAGATGTTATATGGGATGCAATGGCCCTCATTGCCCAGAAGATGCAAGAGTGCAATTGTCTAGCTGCCTCCCATTGACAGGATTGGTTTTAGCTCTCAGGGTCAGCTGGAGAGGTGTACATACGCCTACACCATCATCCCAGTCACTGGTCCTCAGGGTTAATGGCATAATGCACATTCCAGGTCCCCTTTGGTCTGAAGGAGATAGGGCAGTGCCAGGAGGAGGGATCACACAGTGGCCCCTCAGATGTTTCTTCTCCGGACATTACAGAGGTGAGAAATTCTTCACCTCCACCCTGCTTACCCCCTTTTAGCCTTTGGAAGTTCAAGGCTGGGCAGGGTCAGTTGGCCTATGGTACAAATACTCTCAGTGTATCTGGGCTATTCAGTCACAAATATCATGGGCTTGCCTGAGCAAACCTCCAGGGTCAATGAGCTCCTCTGGTCCTATCCATCCTCGCTGTGTAACCAGTGTCTTTAATGAGATGCAGTTGGAGGGAGTAAAGGAGGAATACTTACTGATGGCACTTTGATGGCATGGGTGACAATATGCTCCGTACAAAGTGTCATGTTTGTATAAGATTGTTTTTTTTTTGCAGTACATTTAGTTATTTCAATCTCTATGGAGCCCACAAAGTACCAGCATGATGCCTAACTTCCTGTCCACACAGGATGTGCCATGGGTCAATGTCTGTGTTGAGATCCTACTGAAGTGTGTGGAAGCAAGATGAGCAAGGTATACCAGGTATTTAAGGTATACCAGGAGTTGCACTGATGCCATTATCCCTTGGACACAAATGACTTTATCTTATCCTCTGTGTCCAAATATTCTTTCATAAAATAAGCCAAAGTTAAGATAGGAACATACCTGACAGCACATAGAAAGAAAAAAGAAAATCTCTGGCTATTCAATCTGAACACTCTCCCAAGAGTGAAAATCTTCATTTACTAACTTTGAAGGGTTGAATTCTCAACTTCACTGCCAAGTGTAAAATAAGTGACAGGTGATTATTGACTTGCTTTGATTTCAATAAAAAGAAAATCAAATGGGTAGTTTTATAGACAACGCATCTGGCATCACCCTTGGCTGGAAGGAAAAGATAAAATCAAGTCCCAACTCTCTAATGTGAAAATGCAAATGTGTGGGTCTAAACGTGAAATATGAAAGGGAATAATGGGTTGAGTGACACTGACCTTTCATGTCTGCTACTTCTTTTTTTTCTTTAAAGCACTTTTCAAACAAAGAATTATGGAAATGTGAAACTCTTACCGTGTAATGAAATTGAATGCTGGATCAAATGAAATTTTCAAACTGTGGTGGCCAGATTTTTATTAGATAGCATTATTTTCATATGGATCAAAGTCAGGTAAGTGGACTAAAGTATGATCAGTTTTGAGCTAAGTAAGGGATGGAATAGCTTAAGGGCTGAAAAGCTTCCATTCCTCTGTTCCTGTGATTCTTCTGAGTTACAGGTAGGAAATTGAGATCTTCTTTTGTGAAGATGTCACAAAATATTACTTTGTGAAGCCGGAATTCTGTTTCCATTAAAAAAAAGCAACACAATTTCAGAAATGTTGCTCCAAAGTGTTTCAAGTGGGACTCACCCCAGCTCTGGAATTATGTCTTAACCTCTGTTGTTAGGAATAAAGAACACTGTTGGACCAAGGAAACACATTTATTCTATGTCTATGTTAAACACCACAGAATATGAAAATGCTTGTGATCAGCATGAAATGCAAAAGGCAAGTAAGCATTCTGTCTCATGACACTCTTCTGGGAAGTAAAATTCAATCAAATGCAGGTCATTTTAAAATTTTATATCCTCTAAAATAAATTAAACTTTTATAAATGCATTCAAATCAGGTGACAATGGTTAAACCATGTTATTTGGAAAATATCAAACCAATCAACTAACACTTAAGCCATAAAGACGAAAAATGCTGGAAACACTTAGCAGATCAGGCAACACCTGTGAATATGGGTTGATAATGTTGTTGGTCAAGGTTTTTGATGGTAAAGGGCTAATCAGGAATTGGCAGAGTGCCCTTGCTTGTTTTTAGTTGTACCATATGCAATCTGTTACATTCAGGGCATTGGTTAGCTTAGTTGACAAGATGGCTGGCGTGCCATGCAAAGTGACAGCAAGAAAGCCCTTACCATTTTGTTCTTTCATTTTGATTATGTTTTGATGAAATGCATTAATGTCCTGCTAAAAGAATGTCAATATATTTGTGGAATCGACCGGGGTGGTGGGTGTTAAGGAAAGAGGAGGCAATTCTTCCTCCTCACCTGGTCATAACATGCTGTATCGCTTCGACAATAAACTGCTAATTATTGTGCCCACAACACTGAAACAGCTCCTTTAACACAATCAGTCTATGATGTGATTTGTACTCCTCACACAAGCATCCTCCCATTTGGTGGTTCTTATTCCTGATGAAAAGCTTATGCCCCATTGATTCTCCTGCTTCTCGGATACTGCCTGACCTGCTGTGCTTTTCCAGCGCCACACTTTTCGACTCTGACTCTCCAGCCTCTGCAGTCCTTACTTTTTCCTGTTCTCATTTTATCTTCATTTCTATTAATTCTTATCCATGTCAGCTGACAAAAAAACCAAGCAGTCTTTAAGGAACATGATGAATTAGGAGAACGAAGAGGCAGAAATGGAGGGAATTTTAAGGCCTAGTTTGGCATTAAAACAGATGAATTTTAAAGGGAACCGCCAATCTTACTAGATTCAATGCTAAACATGTCCAACTGATATAAAGCAGCAGTCAATGAAACCAATAGGATGTTGAATTACGTAGTCAAAACAGTTCAATGTACATCAGAAGATCTTGAGATCAGATCAGTGCTTGGTTAAAGTCAGACCTTTCAATACTGTGTGTGGTTCCGGTCACCTGGAAATGAGAAAGACGTTCCAGGAAAAGTGTCACCTTATTGTTGGCGAACTAGCATTGAGCAAAGATCGGAAAGAATTGAGCCATGAATTACAATTGCAAATCATTTCAATGTTATTGGAGCAACTCCAAATCTAAAATTGGATTTGTGGAGTTTCCATGTTAAAAAGTTGTTCTTACAAATGCAGGAATGTGTGGAAAGGCATCAGAATGCTGTTGGTGGCACAGTGGCTCAGTAGTTGGCTTTGCTGCCTCATAGCACCAGAGATCTGGGTTCAATTCCAACCTTGGGTGATTATCTGTGTGGAATTTGCATTTTTGCCCTGTATTTGCATGGGTTTCCTCCGGTTATTTTCCCCACAATCCAAAGATTTGTAGGTTAGGTGAATTGACCATGCTAATTTGGCCATAGTGCTGAGGGATGTGTAGGTTAGGTGCATTAGTCAGGGGTAAGTGTAGGATAATAGGATAAGGGTATGTGTCTGGGTGGATTAGTCTTCAGAGGATCAGTGTGGACTTGTTGGGTCAAAGGGCCTGTTTCCACACTGTAGGAATTAAAAAGTGATGTCAGTCAGCACACAATATTGGTTGATACCAATTGTGGCAGTTATAATGAAAATACTTGAGCAAACACTTTCTCTTAACACTACACAGCTAAGTATGCATTCATCAGCGGGAATGGTGCCCCATTAGTGCTTTTTAAATATATCATTATTACATTAAATGGAGTTGCTAATGGAATTCTATTGGTTGAGTTTATATTGTGTTTGATGGTTTGCACTGTCACATGGAGCAAGAGCTTTTGGATGATGAATTTTCCCCCTCTACCACCTGACCAAACTGATTGGTTAGCAGCTTGTTATTGCCAACAGCACCAGTGAGAACAATGACCAGAGACTGATACCACAGCAATTCCCAAGTTCGAAGTCTGGAGATCTGTGACCAGGTGAGTGTGGGGAGGGGGAGGAGCGGGGTGTGGGGTGGGGGAGGGGGAATCTCAGAGCAGAGGGCAGAGGGGAGAGAAAGCAACAGGGATTTGGTCAAGAGGGTCTTGGGAATCTTGATCAAAACAGGAAACTTCCAGGGAGGAACAGACCTTGATGCAGAGCTTTTGTACTTCGCTACAAATGACAATCAATCAATCAAATGGAATCTATTCCTGAATTGTGTGATATAATGCCTTTTAGGAGGATTAAGTTCTTTGAGGAGAAAGTGAGGTCTGCCGATGCTGGAGATCAGAGCTGAAAATGTGTTGCTGGAAAAGCACAGCAGGTCAGGCAGCATCCAAGGAACAGGAAGGGCTTATGCCCGAAACGTCGAATTTCCTGTTCCTTGGATGCTGCCTGATCTGCTGCGCTTTTCCAGCAACACATTTTCAGCTTTTAGGAGGATTAACAAGGCAGAGGAAAACATGCAGAATGGTAGAACCCTAGAAGGTATAGAAGATCAGAGAGATATTGGTTTGCATGTCCATAGATGGCAGTAGGACACATGGACAAGGCAGTAAAAAAACCATATAGGAAACTTGCCTTTATTAGTCAAAGTTCAATACAAGTGCAAGGATGTAACAAAGGAGCTGATTACAACAATAGTGTGTATTGCTGTGTTAGCCAAAATGTGATTAAGTGAGGGGAAAAAAGCATGTGTGAAGTCTGCTCTGTTGAAAGGTTATTGGTCAGGTGATGGTCTAATGTCTAGAAGCCCCACTGATTTTAATGTTTTTGTGTCTGAAAGAACGTGTGTCTAGTATTCAACCAAGCAGCCACCCAGTCTGCATTTCGTCTCCTCAAATCAGAGGAGACCGCATTGTGAGCAGTGAATCCAATAGAGGAGGTTGAATAAAGAGCTTCACCTGGACATTGTGTCTGGGACTTTGGATGGTAAGAAGGGAGGAGGTAAACAGGCAAGTGTTGTACTTTCTATGCTTTCATGTGAAGATACCATGTTTAGTCCCACAAGGATCGGTGCTGGGTCCACTACTTTTCATCATTTATATAAATGATTTGGATGTGAGCATAAGAGGTATCACTAGTAGGTTTGCAGATGACACTCCAAAATTGGAGGTGTAGTGGACAGCGAAGGCACCTCAGATTACAACAGGATCTTGATCAGATGGATCAATGGACTGAGGAGTGGCAGATGGAGTTTAATTTAGATAAATGTCAGGTGCTGCATTTTGGGAAAGCAAATCTTAGCAGGACTTACACACTTAATGCTATGGTCCTGGGGAGTATTGCTGAACAAAGAGACCTTGGAGAGCAGGTTCATAGCTCCTTGAAAGTAGAGTTACAGGTAGAAAGGGTAGTGAAGAAAACGTTTGGTATACTTTCCTTTACTGGTCAGAGTATTGAGTACAGGAGTTGGGAGGTCATGTTGCGGCTGTACAGGACATTGGGTTAGGCCACTGTTGGAATATTGCATTAAATTCTGGTCTCCTTCCTATTGGAAGGATGCTGTGAAACTTGAAAGGGTTCAGAAATGATTTACAAGGATATTGCCAGGGTTGGACGATTTGAGCTACAGGGAGATGTGGAATATGCTGGAGCTGTTTTCCCTGGAGCATCAGAGACTGAGGGGTGACCTTATAGAAGTTTACAAAATTATGAGGGGCATAGATAGGAAAAATAGACCAAGTCTTTTCCCTGGAGTGGGGGAGTCCAGACTAGAGGGCAGAGGTTGAGTGTGAGAGGGGAAAGATTTAAAAGAGAGCTGAGGGGCAATGTTTTCACTCAGAGGGTGGTGCATGTATGGAGCTGTCAGAGGATGTGGTGGAGGCTAGTACAACTGCACCATTTAAAAGACATCTGAATGGGTTTATGAATAGGAAGGGTTTGGAGGGATATGGGTCAAGTGTTGGCAAGTAGAACTAGATTAGGTTGGGGTATCTGGTCGGCATGGACGAGTTGGACTGAAGGTTCTGTATCCGTGCTATACATCTGTGTGACTCTATGATTATGTTGTTATGAGGAGGTGTCAGTGCTCGAGGAGGAGTGGACCACTGTCCTGAAGAAATCAGCTCCTATGGAATGTTGATAATGGAGGGGAGGGAAGTATGTGTCCAGTGGTGGCATCAGACTGGATGACCACATTATGGAACACTCATATTCTCTGTATAAAAATAGCCCCAAGCTACCAGTAGCCTGGCACTTCAATATACCATCATCTTCCCATACCAATGTTTCTGTCTCAGGTCTGCTGCATCTTCTAGCAAAGCTCAATACGAGCTGGAGGAAAAACACCTTTACTTCTGCTTCGGTATTTTAGAACCTTCAGGACTCGACATCACATTTAACAATTTCAGAGCATTCCTTGTACATTAGCTGCCCCTGTCCTGTCATAAAATGGGCTGTTTTCAGCACAGCCAACCCATTTCAAACTATTATCACATATCTAGCTTATCATCTTCCCCAGCTTACTAAGAACAACCTTTTGTCTGTCTATCTGTTTTTTCTCACTTCCTGTCTTGCTGGCATCCCATTAGCTCTCTCCTTTCCTCTTTCACAAACTCATCATCAGCTTAAATACCATCTCTTTCTGGCTGCTTCTAGTTCTGAAAAATCATCATATCCCACCAAAACTTCAATTTCCTTTTACAGATGCTACCAAACCTGCTGAATTTCTCCATCAATTTTTGGCTTATTTTCAATCTCTGGTGTCCACAGTCCTTTTTATTTTAGAATTTTATTTGTGTACTTTACTAACTGCCCCTTCTCTTCCTGGTATGGCCATGTTGCAGGAGTTCTGCTTTTCCCTCTGATGGGATAACCATTTCAATACATTGGTTTGTTCGTTGCTTTCTTTCTTCCTTCTGCTGTTTGATAACATGCATGCCAAAACTCACTTTCAGATCTCCTTCCTCAGTGACTGTCACCTACTCTACTCTGCCCCATATAGATTTCGATTGAAGTTCCAACCTTTATGTCTAAAGTCCCCCAAGATTACGGTATGTCCGAGATAGATAATGTTACTCAGGCAGCTGCTCCTGCTACATCCTGAGGCCCAGTTCAGGCACATGTCTGACCACATGCACATTCCCATCCTCTCCCTTCATTAGCAAAGCCTCACATTATCTCAGATCTGTCCCAGTCCCGAGTTTCACTTCTTTGTTAGACTCAATACTTCAACAAAACATGTTTCTTTTCCATCCAGATGTTAAGGAATACACGATGAGTCCAGAAATTAATTTTGAATCTGAGATAGAGAGAGTTTTGTTAAGTAAAGATACTTAAAGGATATGGGCCAAAGGCGGGGTTATGGATTTAGACATGATCTCGTTGAATGGCAGAAATGCTAGAGGCAAAAAAAACTGCAGAGGCTGGAATCCAAGGTCAATAAGCAGGACGCTGGAAGAACACAGGCAACATCAGGACATGGAGAAGTCAACGTTTCAAGTGTAACCCTTCTATAGGACTAAGCGTGGGTTATACCTAAAACATTGACTTCTCCACCTCCAACAGAGGCTAGAGGGATTCCTCCTTTTTTTGTGTTGCTATGGTCCTATGTCAAATGAAATGTTAACTCTGTTTCTCTCTCTACAGATGCTGCCAGACCTGCTGAGCTTCTCCAGCTTTTTCTATTCATATTTAAGTCACTTTGTCCCAGTGTTATTTTTCTCGCCACCTGCCAAAGGCCCGTTGAACTTAATTTTCAGAAGTTTCTCTCCTGCAGAATTTGGATTACGATACCTAAGGTGCTATGGAGTGTGAAAGCTGTGTGGGAACTTGGACATGACTATCCCCACCATGGAGTTAGCCAAGCCTCACATGCAGGACTCATGATCATTATCCAAGCGAGCCCACAATCTTAAAAGAAAATTGCACAGTTGAAACGAAGGTGGTCATCTCTGAATTGGGGGTTCTGACCATTGTTTTTAAAAATCATCCTAATTCAATGGAAAAACAGGCCTAAAAATTGCCTCAGTGGGAGTGAGCTAATGTGCAAGTATTGCTGAAATGAAATCGCCAAATGATATAAAAAGTAGGAGAGTTTATCATTAGAATTTTACATCGGCCACATCGAACAGCTGTAGGAAACTAAAGAACAGCTTCCCCATTGTTCTTTATCTGGGAGGGAGAGTTTATAAGTTCATAAGTTCATACGTTTTTAAGGTATAGCAGCAGAATCAGGCCATTTGGCCATCACGTCTGTTACACCATTCGATCATGGCTGATATGCTCCTCACCCCCATTTTCCTGTCTTCTCTCCATATCCCTTCAACCCCTTACCAATTAAAAACCTGTCTAACTCCTCCTTAAATTTACTCACTGTCCCAGCATCCACTTCACTTTGGGGTAGCAAATTCCACAGATTTACAACCTTTGGGAGAAGTAATTTCTCCTCAATTCTGTTTTAAACTTGTTACACCTTATCCTCAGGCTATGACCTCTCGCCCTAGAATACCCCACAAGAGGGATCATCCATTCTGTGTCTATTTTATCCATACTTTTCATCACCTTGAGTATCTCAATTTGATCTCTCCTCATTTTTCTGAATGCCAGGTCTAAACTGTTCCATCTCTCTTCATACGACAAACCCCTCATCTCTGGGATCAATCTAGTCAATGTCCTCTGGACTGCTTCCAATGCTGTTACATCTTTCCTCAAACAAGGGGACCGAAACTGCGCACAATACTTCAGCTGCAGTCTCACCAGGTAGGGTTTGTGTGACATTGTAGTAACTCAAATCTCGTCAGTCAAGTATCAACGCGAAAAATATGTGATACATTCAATTGCAAATCATTGCATAACACAATAAGTCTTGAAGATTGGATCTTGTGGTTCAATGGTAATATCCTTACCTGTCAGTTAGAGGTTCTTGTCCCTCCTGCTCCAGATACGAGTCTGAATAGGTTAATTACAAATACTTACAAAGTTGTTGAGTGTGAGCTGCTGTTTTTGATGGGGTTATGGCAGAGGGGTACAAATTATCCATGACATTTGGGGTATCGTTTCTACTGCCACATATTGCTGGATAACTTATACATTAACAACATTTGCACTTGCATCTCACTGTTATTGTGCCAGCAATTTCTCACCTAATAATAAGTATAAAATGCCAAGGAGAGGCTATTGTCTAATTCTAAAAGATTGTAAGTGCACTTTGGTACTCTGTTTCAATACAGACTTATAATGAATAGAATTCTATTTGTAATTAACTATTGTTCGGTATTGAATCCTAATAGAAATTAGAAATTGACTAAATTTTAGACATTTGAACTGATCATTGATTCACAAACTTAGAATTGACATCGATTGGATTTTAGGCATGCTGCAGCACAACATATGCTTTAAAACATTTGATACTATTAATGGATTCTGAAACAGTTACATTCAGAAGGTTGAGATAATTTGGCCTTTTCATTCAACAATGTGTAATAAGTATAGGAATGAATCCGTACATTTTAGTTAACTCAGTCAGGATTAATATTTCCAACATAAGTTCATGTCAGAACAGAGGAATGGGTCAGCAATGCTATATTAAGTACATTTTATTTGCTAGTAAATGTAGGTGAGACAGAATGAAGAATTAAAATATGTTTTTTTGCAGACAAACTGGTTTCAAGGAGGTTTTAATTATGAAAAGGAATTGGATTTCTTTATTATACGTGCTGACAAAAGTAATATTCTGTTCTAGTGTCTTCGGTTATTTGAGGTCAGCTATGTTAGCTTTAAGGATATATGAAAAGAGTAGAAAAATAAAGCAGGTGGAACTATGATTTGCTATGTGTGGACACTCTGCATCCAAGACAGTATGTAGTCAAGTAGTCTGAACCATTTCAGTGCTTCAGTTGGCTACAATGGTGTCAATATATGCAGTCAAAGATCTGGCAATTTACTATTGCTGCCTGCTATAAAACTATTTATGGGGCAAAATTCAACTTAGATAAACATGTGCAGGATTTCTGCAGACTAAATTTTACTTTATGTGTTATGAAGCTAAATCCGTCAAATGTCCCCCTCTTATATTTATGAAATCATTATTCGGCTTTATATCATTTTGACTCCACTTGATCATTTAATGCTAGGGGCAGGTGAAGCAGATTAGCCATGGTTCCAGGGATAGGGTATTAAGGCGAGTCTAGGTGAGATGCTTTTTGGAGGGTCAGTGTAGACTCGAACGGCTGAATGGCCTGCTTCCATACTATAGAGATTCTATAATTCTCTGATTCCAAATTATATTATTACCACAAGACAACAAAACAAAAGAACTGTGAATGCTGGAAATCAGAAACAGAAACAGAAATTGCTAGAAAAGCTCTGCAGGTCTGACAGCATCGATGGAGAGAAATCAGAGTTAACGTTTCGGGTCGAATGACTCTTCTTCATTATCCTGTGTTTGTCAAAGTGAAATGTTATTAAAGGCACTGAACAGTCAGATAATTATTCAAATATTGAATGGTATCATTGATGTATGATTCATTGTAGCATTTTAATCAAAGATAATTTCAACAGTCTTTTATCCTGATTTGAGTGCTCAAGTTTGGCTTTGACCCAGGTGCAGACCTGTTGAAAAATGAGTCAACTTGCCTCTGAACAGCTGACAAACTGATGTTTCTTATAAAGTTGAAATTGTTTGTAAAGATAGCTCTCAGCAGTGTGCTGAACTTGTAATTTTCTGAGGGTTATTTTGGCCGTCTATTTAGTTTACTAAAGTTGTTTGACAAAACAGCTTTAGCAACAAATCCATGAAAAGCAAGATGCGAGGGGCTTGTAAGAGTAAAGTGGCAGAAACAAGGTTACAAATTCCTCAGTCCCTTTCACCCAGTTAGTTCATGGAGAACTAATTCTCGTGCAATGACCGAAATCCCAAACCCAATTTTCATTCACCAATAATCCCCTCATCACATGGCGACTGTGTCACCCAGTGCAAGACTCAGTTGTGAAGGGAAACATTCTCTCAGCATCCACCCTGTCATGTTCCCTCAGGATATTATTTGTTTCCACATGATCTTAATCTCCTAAATTCCAATGAGTAAAGGCACACCCTGCTCAATCTTCCTCCATGATATGACCCCATCACTTTAAGAATGTGCTGAATGAACCTTCGCTGAACAGCATTAATGCAATTGCATCCTTTTGTTAAATACAGACAAATAAACTGTACACAGTAGTCCAGTTGCAGCCACACTCAGGTCTTGTACAGCTGAAGCAATCTTTCTATATTTCTATACTTGATTCCTGTTGTATGCCAACATTCAATTTGCCCTCCAGCACCGTGGGCGGCACGGTGGCACAGTGGTTAGTACTGCTGCCTCACAGCAACAGAGACCTGGGTTCAATTCCCGACTCAGGCGACTGACTGTGTGGAGTTTGCACATTCTCCCCGTGTCTGCATGGGTTTCCTCCGGGTGCTCCGGTTTCCTCCCACACTCCAAAGATGTGCGGATCAGGTGAATTGGCCATGCTAAATTGCCTGTAGTGTTAGGTAAGGGGTATATGTAGGGGTATGGGTGGGTTGCGCTTTGGCGGGTCGGTGTGGACTTGTTGGGCAGAAGGGCCTGTTTCCACACTGTAAGTAATCTAACTTGCTGTATGTGCTTACTAACTAATTGCAGTTCAGGTCTGGCCATATGTGACTCCAGACCCGCAGCAATGCGGTTGATTCTTGACTGGCAACTAGGGATGGGCAATAAATGCTGGCCAAGACAGCAATGCCCTCATCACATGAATCAATTTTAAAAATATATACCACAATACCCAGATCCCGCTGTATAGGACAGTTCGATAGTTTCTGTCTTTTTTAAAGGGCATGGAAGTTCCATAGGTTGCGTGGAGGATATGAGAAACCGGGGGGATGGGTGAAGACTCATATATTGACATGGTGGCAGCAGGGGAGCAGGTGAGGACATGTGAAGGCTGAGGACTGGGGGTTATGTTTCCAGTTTGTTGCTTTTATTACAATTACAGCAACCTGTGGGCGGCACGGTGGCACAGTGGTTAGCACTGCTGCCTCACAGCGCCTGTAGACCCAGGTTTAATTCCCGACTCAGGCGACTGACTGCGTGGAGTTTGCACGTTCTCCCCGTGTCTGCGTGGGTTTCCTCCGGGTGCTCCGGTTTCCTCCCACAGTCACAAAGATGTGCAGGTCAGGTGAATTGGCCAAGCTAAATTGCCCGTAGTGTTAGGTAAGGGGTAAATGTAGGGGTATGGGTGGGTTGCGCTTCGGCGGGTTGGTGTGGACTTGTTGGGCCGAAGGGCCTGTTTCCACACTGTAAGTCTAATCTAAAAAAACCTCCTGGCTCATTTTAGTAGGGTTTTTTTTTCATAATCTGCCTTGGTACATGGCAAACCCACAGCTGCCCCTGAATTCTTTCTGGAGATGGCAGGCCTGATTCCTATTAGGACTCACTTCTCCTGGAATGAAAATTATGTCCTTGCAGTTACCATTCATTCAAAGCTATGGCTAAGTTTGGAAGTTTTCCAATTCCTGCTATCTGCCTCCAGCTAGAAAGTCCAGCTCGTAGCATAGATAACATTTTACTGTTAAAATTATGTTAACTTGTTTCTCCATATCAAAGATGATCATGTTTATTCCATGCTTTGCCTTACTCTTAAGTGTACTTGTGTTAAATATAATAGCAATGTAACTGAGACAGAGTAGTTTATAGAAGTCCCTTCAGTTTTAAATATACCTTTTTACATTATTACAGATATAATGTAATTTGTAAAAGCTTGCTGTTTTTCCGTGCACTTTATTTGGCCTCTTCTTGCTAACATTTAAGTGAGTTAGAAATTGCTTTAATTTTTGCATGTACCTTTTAAAACTACTGAATTGTCAACATATTTTCTTTATTTTATTCCTGATGAAGGGCTTATGCTCGAAACGTCGAATTCTCTATTCCTGAGATGCTGCCTGGCCTGCTGTGCTTTGACCAGCAACACATTTGCAGCTGTGATCTCCAGCACCTGCAGACCTCATTTTTTACTCCAACATATTTTCTTTGACTTATTAGCATGTTTGCTGCTTGATTCTCCGATTGGAAACTGAACTTCCAAAATCAGAGTATTTCTTGTGTTTTTCCATGACAAAGATTGGCTAACAAATCATGGGTCTTACAACTGAATCTGCCTTTTCAGTGCTCGTCCAAAACAAGCTGTACATTTGACAGTTGTTTATTTTCAATATTGATACCACTTTTGTTAACTGTCTGAGAGCCACTGTGGAATTACCATTTGTAATGGACTATGGTTCATTGACACTAATAAAATTTCAATTTTAGGAAATGCATATTTCATATGACAAGCAACATGAGTTCGACTGGGACGACACTACTATTATAGGACAAGCCAAACAGACAACAGCCAGGGAATTCCTAGAGACATGGCACTCATCCACTGATTCAATCAACAAGCACATCGACCTGGACTCAATATATCGGCCACTGCAGTGGACACTGGAACTGACAACCGAAAGCGGCAGAGACAAACCACTATAAATGCCAGAGAAAAGATCACAGAAGTGCTTCACAGGAGGGTCCCAAGCACAGTTCAGTTCATTGATATTCAGCTTTCTTTCTCCCCAAACTTGCAAAACAAGTTAGGTATCGAAAAATCCCAACATGGAGCAGGGACTGACTGATTCAGGTTGCCGCTTACCCTGAAAGACCTCCACATTATGTTCAATCAAACAACACCATGTGAAACAACCACACCCATGGACAATGGCGTCCAGTTTTTGCCAACCTAGCCGATTTGTGGAGTTGTTGGCCAAATGGCAAAATCGCTGAACTGCTAGTCCAGAGAGCCAGGTAATGTGGTGGGGACTCAGATTCATATCTTGCCCTGGCAGATGGTAGAACTTGATTTCAACAAAACAGTGGAATTAGGAGTCTAATGATGACCACATAATCGTTGCTGATTGTCAGAAAAAAAAACATATCATTCACAAATGTCATTTAGGGAAGGAAATCTGCCATCCTTACTTGGTCTGTAACTACATGTGACTCCATAACCACAGCAATGTGGCTGACAAATAACTGCTCCCTGGGCAATTAGGGATGGGCAATAAATGCTGGTCTAGCCAGCATGAATGGATAAGTAAAAAAATTTTTTTCCAACCTCTCATGACACTTCTCTGATGCCCTGGCAGCATGTGGTGAATGAACTATCATTGGAAAGTAGCGCGAGGGACACTTTATATGCAAGGAGAGGGAGTGGACAGATTAGACTCGGTTGCACTTCACGAGCAGTCTTCAGGCTGGTTCACTGCATCGCAGCATCTTTGTCTTGTTTTACCTTTCCTTGCCTTGCTGATTAGTGCTGTCACACAAACAGGCAGCTTTCCTTGCTGCTCAGCAGTCCTCAGTCAAAAGGAAAGACACCTTGCTGCATGGAGTTGTGCTAATCTCACCCCTACTCCATGTGGCAGTGGAGTAAGCAGGAAAGACACTTCCTGTACAGCCATGCCTCGGTCTTAGGGAACTTGTCCTCATTGAAGTCTTGAGATGAACCTGTCAGTCCGGGGGTCCCAGCATAGTAGACCCAGACCAGCCTTCAATACCAGTTGAGGAGATTGGCCATGGTTAAATGACCCTTCTGAGTGATGTCCTTCAGGCTATGTGTCCCTCTGAGTCCAGGGAGTGGATCAGTTCAATCCTGTGTCCTTATATCTGCCAGTCAATGGGAGGGGGTAAGGCTGTCACAGTTGGGAAAATGTATAGCTACCAGCCAGGGGTCTGAATGAGTCTCAGCAAGTTCATCTTCAGGAACAGGGCTGCAAACAGGGAAGGCTGGATGACATTTGTGAAGGGGGAAACAGAATTTTGGGGAGGATATAGTATAGCATAGCTGGGAACGTGATGATGCAGAAGCGGAGTTTGTACACAAGAGTATCCTGGCTTCTGGACAGGATCAGTGAATAACTGACTCCAGCTGGCATGGTCATCTGGTATGCCAGGAGTTAGCTGGTAAAGATAAGCAGATGCAGGCACATGGAGATGGGTGATGTGAATTTGAAGATATCGTGCACAGATATGAAGCCTATGGATTTTTCTGCAAATGTCAGCAAAAAGGGGATTTGAATGTTTGGAGGATCACTAACACATTCAGAGTGGAAGGTCCAACCTACCAACTGAGGAGTGCTCATGGTTACCTTCCATTGTGCTGGAAATTGAAAATGCACAATGGGGAGGGAAGGAAATGGCTGAGCCCACCCCTTTGAAGTGAGGAGCTAGTAACTTGACCTTTGAGAGAGTGGTCTGCTGGCTTTGGTGGATGGAGTGTGGAGGTGGCTCACTTCCCATGGGCACTGAGATGTTGGGGAAGGATGGTCAACACGGAGGCCTGCAGAACACAGCAATGACTGTTGCCAGGCAACCAGTCAGGTTTACACTTCGGTACCAGGGACAATCATGACCCGCAGAGAAAGGAGGCAAGATTCAAAGTAAATTCATGCAAAAAAGGTCCTCACCACCAACTAGTGAGATGCCCAGCCTGCCATCTGGAAAAATCAGACTTTTAAAAACCTGATTTCAATATTTCATTCTCTCCACATTTTGAAAAACTTCTTGCCAGTGTTCAATCTGCTTAAGGGCTGGGAAGATGCTGCTCTCTACCTCAGATTCTACTGGCCTGGTTACTCAGTGGTTAGCACTGCTACACCACAGCACCAGGGACCCAGGTTCAATTCCAGCCTCAGGCGACTGTCTGTGTGGAGTTTTCATGTTTTCCCTGGGTCTGCATGAGTTTCTTTCCGGTTTCCTCCCACGATCCAAAGATGTGCAGGTTAGGTGAATTGGCCATGCTAAGTTGCCCAGAGTATTCAGGGAAGTGTAGGTTAGGTGCATTAGTAATGGGTAAATATAGAGTCATAGAATAGGGGAATGGATCTGGGTGGCTGACTCTTCGGAGGGTCGGTGTGGACTTGTTGGGCTGAAGGGCCTGTTTCCACAGTGTAGGGATTCTTTAAAAAATGAAAAGTCGAGTTGTACAGCATCCACTGTGATTTGTGGGAAAAATTACAGGTTTATGCTAACTTTTAGTTTTGGTCATGATGATCTAGCTCTAATTGTTTGGATTGCACTGCCCTGGCATAGATTTTCTCTGCGTAACAACCCGATCACTCCTTTCATCATTTTAAATCTTGACCAGAATTATCCTCATCACTGAGACCTCTGAGACTTAAAATTATTTTCTTGTATAATTAGCTATGTCACTGTGTGAAAATTTGTACCTCCTAAGATGGATTGGGTCTGTACTAAATTTGATTCCTCTGCAGTATTTCAGCTGTATGAGACATCTTAGTATTGCAGCTTTGGAAAAAAATTATCTGTAAATAAGTGCACTTCATCATTAAAATGTTGAAATTTACTTCCTGGAGGCAAATGATAATTTGTGGATTATGTAGCAATGAAACAGTCTTTGCTAATACTGCCAGCTTAACACTATTAGCAAATCTTCATTATTTCATAATATCTACTATATGCTCTTAATTACTTCCCAGTACGTTTATTGTATACTGGGTAAGATAATACCAAATGAGATTTCACTGCAAATCTGGAAATTTCTCAATATCATGGCAGTTCTGGTGACTGCCTGGAAAGCAAATCAATAATTGACAAGTTAGTTACAAGTTTATTGAAATAATTCCCCAAGAAGCTCAAAGTTCTAATCAACAGTGTCAACGCAGCGGTAAATGTTCATTGGTGTGAAATTAGCTTTCTCATGGACAACATTGAAAGTAACTCGCAAACTTAGCTGATGTGTTAGAATGTTTAAGGAATGTGAACAGTGTTTCCAAACTGTTGCAGACTGTTTGCCAAGAGAGATAGGAATCAACAATACCCACAATAATATTTGTCTTCAATGTATTTCTCAGGAAATCCAAGCTGCTATGTTGTTTAACATGAACTGCAGGAAAGGGATATAATGAATCAATAGTGGGGGGCTCGGTCAGAATGAGTGGAAAAAGGAAACAGAAGAAGTCAAAGGTGGAGCTGACTGGTATTAGACTGAAGTAGAATTCCATTTACGGGTATACAAGACCAGTTCCAGGAGTTGTGACTCAGGCAAGATGTGGAAAAAGCAATCAATCCCTTTACCACCCAATCCATCATCTTAAAAATAACATCAACCTGTTTAGTGATGTCATTACACTCCTCTGCAGCAGAAGGGACTCAAATGTAGGATTCCTAGCTCAGAGATAGGGACACCACCTTTATTACTCAATGCCTTCACCAGACCAACAGAGTATACTATGTACAAGATCCCATGCAACCACCTGCCTTTCAGGTTTTTCTGATAATTCCTGCTAAACCTGAGACATCTACCTCTGAGAGAAATAGCAACAGCTGGCACATGGGAACATAATGGACTACAATTTCTCCTCTAAGTAGTATTGCATGTTGATCTGAAACTAGATCCCCATCCCTTCTTCGTTACCAGGTAAATCATGTAACTTCCTCCCTAACACCATAGTGGGTGTATCTACACCTGATGGGATTGCACTGGTTCAAAATTATTATCTCTTCATGGGTAATTATGAATTAACAATGAATGCTGCCCATGCCAGTGATAGTCATAGCTCAAGAAGAAATTTTTTAAAATATATTTTATTTATTCATTGAGATATGACTGGACAACATTAGCCATTGTGTGGGGACGTAATGGCCTAGTGCTATTATCACTAGACTGTTAATCCGGTGACCCAGGTTTGAATCCTGCTATGACAGGTGGTGGCATTTGAATTTAACAAAAATCTGGAACCAAGAGTCTAAAAATGACCATGAATCCATTGTCGCTTGTTTGAAAAACCTACCTAGTTCACTAATGTCCTTCAGGGAAGGAAGCTGTCATCCCGACCTGGTCTGGCCCACATGCAACTCCAGACCCACAGCAATGTGGTTGACTCTTAACTGCCCTGTTGGCAATTAGGGATGGGCAATAAATACTGGCCTAGCTATTTATCATCACATGAATGAATTTTAAAAGAAAAGTATTGAACCTAACTCAACTCTGCAAAACTGCTCACTGTTTGAGGATCATCCAAGAATTCAGAAATGACAATTTTCTTCTCTTGTCCACCACCAATAATCTCTTTAACCATTTGTCTCTGCACCCTCCACTTTCACCTCTAAAACAAGAATACCGTATATACTTGGGAAATAGGTAATTTTTTTTTACTACTTTTTAAGGTAAAATTTATGGGTACTACTTTTGAGTGGCTGGAATTCATGTCCGTCAAAATTCATTCTGTGTCATCAGCAGAAGCCCAACTGATCTCTAAACAAATAAAGAAGCAAACACAACAAATTAATTCTGAAAAGGGTGCTTAATTCTGGCGGACTGACTCATAATTATTGATCTGTTATCTGCGATGAACTAAGGTAGACTCTTACACGAAATATATGGAAAATGCCAGAATTTTTGGCCAAAAATATGGGGTCAACCTTTAGATGAGGTTGAGCATTCCTTGAGTATATACAGTAGTAGGTCACTTAGATTTGTAGTACTAGACTTTTTATTTCTTTATTTCTTCACTTTTATTTCCTAAGATTTAGATTTTATTGTCACATAAACTCAAGTGCAGAAGTATTTGAAGGATCCTTGTAACTTGGATCGCACTGTAAGTGGCGACTTGTAAACTCTTCACTGTACTCATTTGAGTACAAATAATAATAAACCTCATTCAAATTCTAGTTCAAAGATTGAGACTATCCAGACTTTATTACCTCCTCCCTTCTTTAGCATCAAATATACTTCCCTTGTATTAGCCTGAAGCCCTAACTCTGAATCTGCAATATCCTCCAGTCTCTGTCTGTTCTGAAATCCCTCCACCCATCCCATGGTTGATTTGGTCCCTTTTGCTCATCATTTACTTTCCTTTACCAGCTTTCATACTGGATGACATCATAAGCAATTTCTTCTCCTCTGACTTACAAATTTGCCAACATCATTAACACTTTAACAAAATGCAAATACGACTCATTGTTCTTACAAAACAGCATCTCATCTCTAATTTCTCTTCCCATAGCCCATGAATGTTTTAGATTAGACTCCCTACAGCAATCGAAACAGGCCCAACACTGACCCTCCGAAGATTAACAAGGACAAAAACAGAAATTTCTGGAAAAGATCAGCAGATTTGTGGAGAGAAATTATTGTTCACATTTCGGGTTCGGTGATCCTTCCTCAAAATTCCTGTCGGAGAAAGGAATAGAACTTCTAAAAGTGGAATGCTGTACCCCAGAGGGCAGTGGAGGCCCAGTCTCTGGATTCGTTTAAGAAAGAGTTGGATAGAGCTCTCAAGGATAGTGGAATCAAGGGTTATGGAGATAAGGCAGGAACAGGATACTGATTGAGGATGATCAGCCATGATCATAATGAATGGTGGTGCAGGCTCAAAGGGAAGAATGGCCTACTCCTGCACCTATTGTCTATTGTCTATAACCCACCAAGACCCATTCCCCTACTCTAACACTATGAGCAATTTATCATGGCCAATTCATCTGACATGCACATCTTTGGGACTGTGGGAGGAAACCCACACAGACATGGGGAGAATGTGCAAACTCCGCACAGACAGTCGCCTGAGGCTGGAATCAAACCCGGGTCCCTGGTGCTGTGAGGCAGCAGTGCTAACCACTGAGCCACCATACTATCTTCCAAGTTTGTAGCCATCTTTCTTTGAAACTGACCAAACAGGCTTTGGCCTCTTCCATAATCGTGAGACATCAAGATCTAACTCAGAAATGATCCCCTCTATGATTGTGCTATGGAGTCTTATAATAGACAGTGAATCCCATCATTGCCAGCATTTTACAAAGACCTCACTGCTGTCACCATCTGACAATGTCAGATATGATCTGGGATATCTTGGATAGATTCACTGCCACTAACCTTTTTTGTTGGCATTACTCAGGCTACTAATTCTAAGTGGAAAGAATGGCCTTGAGCTGAATCTTACAATTTCAGCTCTCATGCATGATGGTAATGAGCTGAGAAAATAACAATTCCACCCTGTCACAGAATGTCCCATGTTTTGTGAAGAAGTGAAAAGGGTCAGGTTGGGATTTACACATTGAAGTCGGCAGTTGGTCATTCATTTAGTCAATTGCTTACACTCAAGTGGGATATGGTGACTTTGTGGACTGTGTAACCCAGAAGTGTGCAGAGTTTGAGCAGATCTGAGCCTTGGAACATAGAATGTTCCAGCACTGTATAGGCCCTTCGACCCTCAATGTTGTGCCAACCTGTGGACCCAATCTAAAGTCCATCTAATCTACACTATTTCATTCTCGTCCATATGCTTATCCAATGACCATTTAAATGCCCTTAAAGTTGGTGAGACTACTACTGTTGCTGGCAGTGTGTTCCACGTCACTACTACTCTCTGACATCTGTCCTATATTTAGCACCGCCCAATTTGAAGATATGTTCCCTTGTGCTAGCCATCCTATCCAAGGAGAAAGGCTCTTACTCTGCAACCTGTCTATCCCTCTGTTATCCTATGTGTCTCAACTAACTTGCCTCTCAACCTTCTTCTCTCTAACAAAAACAGTCTCAAGTCTCTCAATCTTTTCTGGTATGACCTTTCTGGATGCCAGTAGAAAACTCCCAACAGGGTGACCTCTCCTTTCCTGTTTCTAATCTCAACCTCAGTAGACAAATCCTCAATATCCTTTCTGCCACCATAATACTGTCCTTGACTAAAAGTGCCATACCACCCCCTCTTTTACCATTTTCTATGTTCTTATTGAAACATTTAAATCCCAGAACCTGCAAAAACCATTCCTGTCCCATGTCTCTAAAATGGCCACAACATCTATGTCAAAGGTACCAACCCATGCTGCAAGTTCACCCATTTTATTCCGGATGCTCCTGGCATTGCAGGAGACACACTTCAAACCAATTTCTTGCTTGCCGGTGCCTTCTTGAAATCTTAGTTCTGACTTCACAACTCTCATCCTCTTGTATACTTGAACTACAATTTTGGTTCCCATCCCCCTGCTGAATCAGTTTAAACCCTCCCGAAAAGCATTAGCAAATCTCCTCCTCAGGATGTTGGTACCCCTCTGGTTCAGGTAAAGACCATTCTGTTTGTAGAGGTCCCACCTACCCCAGACAGAACCTCAATTATCCAGGAGTCCAAAATCCTCCTTCCTGCACCATCAATGTAGCCGTTTGTTCAACTCCTCCCTCTTCCTATTCCTTGCCTCGCTAGCACATGGGATGGGTAACAAACCAGAGATAACAACTCTGTTTGTTTTAGTTTTAATCTTCCACCTTAGCTCCCTGAATTTCTGCTTTAAATCCCCATCTCTCTTCTGACCTATGTCGTTGGTGCCTATGTGGCTGCTCCCATCCCCCTCAAGGATACTGAAAACAGAATTAGAAACACCATGAACCTTGGCACTTGGGAGGCAACACACCAATCACGAGTCTCTCTCAGTCCTACAAAACCTTCCATCCATCTCCCTAACTAAGTGGTCCCCAAACACCAATGCTCTACTCCTCTTCCCCCTTCCCTTTGAGCAACTGACTCTGTGCCACAGACCTGTGCCCCATTGCTGACCCATGGTAAGTTGTCTCCCCCAATAGTATCCAAAACAGTATACTTGTTGTTGAGGGGAATAACCACAGGGGGTTCCCGCACTGCCTGCTGGTTCCCTTTCTGTCCCCTGACAGTAACCCATCTACCTTCTTTTTTTTACCTGAGGTGAGACTACTTCCCTGTAACTCCTCTCAATAACACCCTCTGCCTCTCGAATGATCCGAAGTTCATTCTGCTCCAGGTCCAGTTCTCTAACGTGGTTATCAAGGAGTTAAGTTGGGTGCACTTCCTACAGATGTAGTCAGCAGGGACACTACTGGTGACCCTTACCTCCCACATTCTGCAGGAGGAACATTCAACTACCCTAGCCTGAATTCCCACTACTCTAAATTCCCAACGAGACTACTGAAAACCAAATTTAAAAAAGTCACCTTACCAATTAGCGTACAGAAACTTTTTTTTTGTTACAGGAGGAGGAGGAGGATGAGTGGGAGACAATACCGGAGTAAAGCAACCACCCAAGTATAAAGCCTCACTTACCCAGCAGTCCTGTTCAGTGTGTGCTTTGCCTAAACACGAGGTAAACCTTTATATTTTTAAAATTTATCTGCCCTTCAGGTCTCTGGCCCTCGCTGTCGTTCCTCCCACTCCAACTTCCTGTCAGGCCTCTGGTCCTCACTGACACTCCTCCCACTCCAACTATCTGTTGGGCCTCTGGTCCTCACTGACATTCCTCCCACTCCAACTTCCTATCAGGCCTCTGGTCCTTGCTGTTGTTCCTCCCACTCCAACTTCTTGTTAGGCCTCTGGTCCTCACTGACACTCCTCCCACTCCAACTTCCTGTCAGGCCTCTGGTCCTCACTGACACTCCTCCCACTCCAACTATCTGTTGGGCCTCTGGTCCTCACTGACATTCCTCCCAATCCAACTTCCTGTCGGGCCTCTGGTCCTCAGTGACACTCCTCCCACTCTAACTTCCTGTCGGGCCTCTGGTCCTCACTGACACTCCTCCCACTCCAACTTCCTTTCGGGCCTCTGGTCCTCACCGACACTCCTCCCACTCCAACTTCCTGTCAGGCCTCTGGTCCTCACTGACACTCCTCCCACTCCAACTATCTGTTGGGCCTCTGGTCCTCACTGACATTCCTCCCAATCCAACTTCCTGTCGGGCCTCTGGTCCTCAGTGACACTCCTCCCACTCTAACTTCCTGTCGGGCCTCTGGTCCTCACTGACACTCCTCCCACTCCAACTACCTGTCGGGCCTCTGGTCCTCGCTGTCGTTCCTCCCAATCCATCTACCTGTCGGGCCTCTGGTCCTCCCTGACACCCCTCCCACTCCAACTATCTGTCGGGCCTCTGGCCCTTGCTGTTGGTCCTCCCATTCCAACCGCCACCAAAAGAAAAAGCTTTTTCACAAAGCTTTAATTTTGGAGAAGTGAGAAAACAATTTACATAATATCTGAATGCAAGCTTGGTGCGGGGGAAGGTAAGGTGTCCTTTGGAACTGTAGCAAGTGTAAATTATGGGGGGGGGGTAGGAGTTTGAAGCATGAAATCTTTTTACTGTAAGAATTGAGAATTTCAGAAATCTTAATTCATAACAATGAAGTTCTCAATTATGCCTGACCTAACAAGATAATAATTGTTTGTGAAGTGATTATGAACTCTTCCTTAACAAATTCTACTTGTTTCGTAACAAACAGTGAAGACAACATGGAAGTTTCTTACCAGAAGATCCAGGAGTCATTGAACATTGCAAAGACAATCAATGCCCCTCTTCGGTCTCTAAAGTGACATTACATTAGATTAGACTTACAGTGTGGAAACAGGCCCTTCGGCCCAACAAGTCCACACCGACCCGCCGAAGCGCAACCCACCCATACCCCTACATTTACCCCTTACCTAACACTACGGGCAATTTAGCTTGGCCGATTCACCTGACCCGCACATCTTTGTGACTGTGGGAGGAAACCAGAGCACCCGGAGGAAACCCACGCAGACACGGGGAGAACGTGCAAACTCCACACAGTCAGTCGCCTGAGTCGGGAATTGAACCCGGGTCTACAGGCGCTGTGAGGCAGCAGTGCTAACCACTGTGCCACCGTGCCACCCACATTACAGCGTGTCTCAGATGAATTAACCTAGAAGCTATGGTAAAACTGTGCGATAAAAGTGTCCAACTCTTAATTCCAAGGGTGTCTTATTTCTTATTAGGAAATTGTTCAAATTAATTCTTATTAACTTAAGATGTAAGTCAGAATGTGTTGCCCCACCTCTGTAAATACACTCTTGCAAGCTGAGCATATGTCCATCTCTTATTCTCCAAGACTCCAGAAACTTATCAGTGTGAAAAATCTTTTCGATGTGCAAATAATAAATTAAAAAATCACACAACACCAGGACCAAAAGGTTTATTTGGAGGCACTAGCTTTCGAAGCACTGCTTCTTCATCAGGTGGTTGTGAAGCAAGGTCATAAAAGACAGAATCTACAACAAAAGGTTACAGCGTCATGCAGCTGAAATGATATATTGAACAAACCTAGATTAGGTTATCTTTAGAATGTAACTTAAAAGAAGTTCTAGGATTAACATATTAAAGAACCAAACCTAGCAAACCCATTCTAAAAGATGAAAGACTTAATCTAAGTTTGTTCAATATATCATTTCAGCTGCATGACACTACAATCTTTTGATATTAATCTGTCTTATGATTCTGCTACACAACCACCTGATGAAGGAGCAGTGATTTGAAAACTAGTACTTCCAAATAAACTTGTTGGACTATAACCTGGTGTTGTGTGATTTTTGTCTTTATCCACCCCAGTCCGATACTGGCTCTTCCAAATCAAAAATAATATTACATCTTTGTACCAATTACGCCAACTATTATGAAAACATTCACCTAACATTCCCAGGCATATTAAAAAAATTTAAGAACAAAGGTTTCTGACAGAACATCAGATTGTGTTTTAAAAACAAAAATGTTCTGTTCTGCATTTTTTAAGTTAATTGACCAAATCAGTTATCAAATTTATATCATTTCAAAATCAATGACTCTTGTTTAAAAATAGGTTTCATACACAGTTCAAGCTGCTAAGTTCAAACCTCTTGCTTATTTTTTTTAAAGAGCTGATAAATAAAACTTAAATTGCACATATCATTATTAAAACCGATGCAATTGCTGAGTCCAGACCCTTTACAGGTACACAATTTGTTATCTTGGGGCCTGTTGTTTTTTTTTGGAATTCAGAATTTTTCAGATTTTGGAATAAATGACATTTTCACAGTGAAATAAAAAAAAAGTACGAGTGCTGAGACACAATTGACGCCTGCCAGTGCTAGGCCATGTCACTGCGTCACATCTGGCTGACGTAGTTCGAGTGGGAGTAGAGCTGGGTCACCTGTTTGCACACCAAAATTGAATTGAATTGAATTGAATTTATTGTCACGTGTACCGAGGCACAGTGAAAGATTTTGTCTTATGATTAGTACAGGCAGGTCACAGAGTTAAGTAGCACAGATAAGTAATAATAGATAAACAGCGGCAAAACAAAACCAGGTACAGGCGAATGTTCAGAGTTTGTGAGTCCATTCAATATTCTAACAACAATAAGGTGGAAACTGTTACAAAACCAGCTGGTGCATATGTTCAGGCTTCTGCACCTTCTCACCAATGGTCGAGGTTGTAAAAAAAATTGCCAGGGTGGGATGGATATTTGAGAATGCTGGTGGCCTTTCCTTGACAGCGAGCCTGGTAGGTGGATTCTATAGGTGGGAGGTTGGTCTTTGTGATTGTCCGGGCCGAGTTCACCTCTCTCTGTAACCGTCTCCGATCTTGAATGGTACAGTTACCATACCAGGTAGTGATACATCCATTCCACACTCCATGAAAAACAATTATGGACTTGGGAGCTTTTTGGATTTTGGAATTTCGGATAAAGGATAAAGGTACTTGTAGTACCTTTGCGTAATGAGCCAGCAAACCCAGTTCCACAAAAGCAGCTGCTTAAGTTAATTGTCTCACTCACAGAAATACAAGCCGAGCAATTTATAAAAAAGATAAGGCCTGATCACAAACAATAAACTGTCAATGTAATAGCTTAGAAATATGTTGCATTATCAAAATATTACAACAGTAGGTAGGAATATGCATAAAAATGTCTGTATGACCTCATCACTAACAAGCGAATTGGAAGCAGTCGAACCTATTAAAATCCACCGTCAAATCTGTCCGAATCATCTGCAAAACCAACATGTGAAGCAGATATCTCAAAAGTGTTAAGATGATCAGACAAAGAAATTTGTCAAATATGTCAAGAGGACAAGTGGAAAGCACCTTTCGAAGCAGGTGTTCTGTGAGGTAATGACTCTGAAAGGGCTAACGATGGAGACTATATTAAACTCCACCCAAATTAGAGTCATAGTCACAGAGATGGACAGCATGGAAACAGACCCTCATCCATGTTGACCAGGTATCCTAAATTAATCTAGTCCCATTTGCCAGCATTTGGCCCATCGCTCCATACCTTTCCTGTTCATATACCCACCCAGATTTCTTTTAAATGTTGCAATTATACCAGCCTCCACCACTTCCCCGGCAGCTCATTTCACACATGCACCACCCTCTCTGTGAAAAAGTTGCCCCTTAAGTCCCTTTGAAATCTTTCCCCTCTCACCCTAAACCGATGGCCTCTATTTCTGGACTCCTCCACCCCAGGGAAAAGACATTGTCTATTTACCTTATCCATGCCCCTTATGATTTTATAAACCACGTAAGGTCACCTCTCAGCCTCTGATGCTCCATGGAAAACAGCCCCCGTCTATTCAGCCTCTCCTGATAGTTCAAACCCTCCAATCCCGGCAACATCCTTGCAAATCTTTTCCGTAACCTTTCAAGTTTCACAACATCTTTCCTACAGGAGGGAGACCTTGATGATGTCAAATGGTCTAGGGTGGGGAAATCAGAATAATAGCACTGGATCTCGAAGCAGACAGATTTATTTAAATAACTAAAATAATATGAACCTAGTTGGATTAACTTATAAATTAAGATGTAAAGTCCTTAAAGGGATGGAGTAGAAGTAGGTTATTGAGTTTGTTTTTCTACGTAATGAGATCATGGCAGATCTGATCATTTTCAATTCGATACTCCTGCTTTTTTTTTTCCATAGCCATCCATTCCCTTTCTGATTAAAAGCATGTCTATGCCAGCCTTGACTGGAGCCTAGTCTTGTGAAGGTAAAAACAATGATTGCAGATGCTGGAAACCAGAGTCTAGATTAGAATGGTGCTGGAAAAGCACAGCCGTTCAGGCAGCATCCGAGGAGCAGTAGAATCAACATTTCAGGCAAAAGCCTAGTCTTGTGAAGATTTACTAGTGATTTCTCCACTCCCATTGTAAACCAACTTGGCCCTTATTGGTAGCAGCATCCTTCTACCCAAAATACCACAGGAACCTGTTTAAACTGTCAAGGCATTTAAAAGTCTTATTTAACTTATTTAACCGTTAACTTATTTAAAAGACTATTTTGATAGATTTTTTTTACAAAGATTTTTTGTCATTTAACTTTATCTAATAAAGTAATTCCGAGGGTTTCCATTACTGGATAACTGCTATATGTTTGATTTCACAACCTTCCAGTATTACAGCAAGCTGCCTTCCATTTGACGTTCTGTTTGACAGCTGCAAGTGGTTGTAGATCTTTTGACGTGGGACTATGATGCTTGTTATTCCAGGAAATTATTTGCTGGCATAAAATGTTTGTTGGTTTAAGGTTTAAGGTTTTATTTCTGTGAAATTTAGTAAGTGGGTTTTCATGAATGGGAGTCTTTCTCAAGATATCCTGACACATGGGGAAAAATTTTCTGTTTTAACCAAGTAGGAGCTAGTGAGGACTGAGGATGTTGGAGAGTCAGAGTCGATAAAGTGTGGCGCTGGAAAAAGCACAGCATCCGAGGAGCACGAGAATCGACATTTCAGGCATAACCCTACTTCAGGACTGGGAGTTATTCCTGAAACATCGACTCACTTGCTCTTCAGTTGCTATGTGACCTGCTGTGCTTTTTCCAGTGCTACACTTTATCAATTCTGTTCTCATCAAGAGTCTTTCTTTCTGTTCAAAAGGTGGTGAGACACATAGGCTGACTCTTCAGAGTCAGGTCTGCCATATATTTTTCTTTAATAGCCAGTTCGGAGGGCAGCAACAGGTCTTTCATTGAAACCAGTTCCCTGGGGATGCAAGTCCTGCCCAGGGAGAGCTACACGTGTAGCACCATCAAGAAGGCTGAGACTGCTACCAGGAGGAAACCAACATCATCAGCACTCAGGTAGCATGTAAGTGCTTTTGGATTGGGGATTGGGATTTCTATAGCTTAGAGGTCACAAGATGAGCAGCAGCCAATGGATAAGAAGCAAGGACAGGAGCATGGTTCTCAGCTGCCAACCCATGCCCTATATCCAGTGAGTCATCTAGACTCAAAATGTTAGATAACTCTCTGTCCAAGATTTGTTGGGAGGGATTTCCAGCATTTTTTTGTTTTCACCCTATCTCAATCCTGCACACATGAGTGGAACTGAATGATTCCCTCCACCCCAACAGGTTAGTTTACCTGTTGAGTCTTGTTCTAGCTGGAGCAGAAATAATAGCATCCCAGGCTGAGAAAAGCACTTAAATGGTAAATAATTGGTAACTCAAGGACCTCAATTGGTAGTCAACTAGAAGATTACATTTAGGTTCTAGTATCCTCTATCCCTCCTCATTAAGATGTCTTCCCATCTTTATGTGCACAGTCTCCAGGACTGGAAGATTCTAGCTTTTGAACTTTATTTTATGGAACTTCCTGTTTCTCATTTCTGTGTGGGTCTTGATGTCCATGGTGAACATTGGACAAAATAAATATAGGGTCACTCCCCAGTTCCATTATGGAGTCCATCCACAAGGGAATTTGTGTACATAGGTGACACAGTGGATCAGTGATTCACGCTACTGTTTCACAGCATCAGGGACCTGGCTTCAATTCCACTTTTGGGCAACTGTCTGTTCGGAATTTGCAGATTCTCCCTGCATTTATGTGGGTTTCCTCCCACAGTCCAAAGATCCATAGGTTAGGTGGACTGGCCATGGGAACTGCAGGATTACAGGGATGCTCTTCAGACAGTTGGTCTAAATTCAATGGGCTGAATTGCCTGCTTCCACACTGTGGGAATTTTATGAAAATAGAAAGCAATTAATCATAAGTTCAGGAAATGTTAGTAGATCAGATCCTTTAAAATAAACACCTTATAAGTGTATAACCTGGTGCTGCGTAATTTTTAACTTTGTCCATCCCAATCCAACAATGGCACCTCATTATTTATAAGTATGAGCATTTGTACGTTAGACATTCATCAATCAGGACCCTGAACTTCCTTTACTTTTAAACTTTGGACAAAGTGCTAGATAAACAAGGCAGTCTTTCTGTCCAATCTGTCTGCTCATTCCGCAGCTTTCTGAGTCTTTCAGGATGTCACCCATCCTGATTTCTAATCCAACCCAACCCTCAAGGCAAGTAAATACAAAATCCAGGCAACAATTCATCAAGGCCACTCTGACAAAGTGGAGTAGAGTCCCAAATCTCCAAACCCGATCTGGAAGCTGCAATTGAAGGTAAATTTCCAATTGAGGCATCTCACCCTTTTACACAGGCCTTAGCCCATTTTCTGCTGTCATACTCATCTATGCTTTTGCTATTTTCTAACTTAAATGTTCCAGGGCTGCGCAGTCTTAAATGCCTATCCTACACCCTCCATATAGTAGATCACAGCTAAAGCTTCACTAACCAACACCAAGCCCCTCTCATCTATTATCTTACTGTTCAAAATTTAAATCTTACTACTTCAAAATTTAAAGCCTTTTATACTCAAGTTCAAATCCATCCACAGCCTCACCTTTCCCTTTCTTTGTCACCTTCTCCAGACAATATTCCTTGGAGAACACTGCATTTCTCCGATCCTAACTTCTTTCACATTAAGGGCTCATGCCCGAAACGTCGGTTCGCCTGCTCCTTGGATGCTGCCTGACCTGCTGCACTCTTCCAGCAACACATTTTCCACTCCACTCAGCCAACATACATGATTGTTATCTACACCATAGCTTTGTAATTTTATCACTGAAACTCTGAACAAAAGTTTCTTGATCCCCCCAAATGGCTTGGGCAATCACAAGTCAAATGGTAAAATTTGACAAGAATGTATAAAAGTCAGAAGTCACATGACACCAGGTTATAATCCAATAGGTTTATTTGAAATCACAAGCTTTCTAAGCACTGCTCCTGGTGATGTCAGGTGACAAAGGAGCAGTGCTCCAAACGCTTTTTTTTATATTTCAAAAATATGCTTTATTCATAAAATAATTTGATTGTCTGTACATTTGGTCACACCATACATACGTAAAAGTTTACATACAGAGATCAGAATTTATCATTTGTATATACAGGTCTGTACGTTTATCAATCAGATATCCATATATTTAGCTGAGGCGTCAGCAGAGCCCAAATGACTGCGTGGGTCCCCTGTTCTTCTTTAGGCAGGCAGACGTTACACAGTGGTCTTTCCCTACCGTGCTTTGGCAGCAGCTGCCCCAAGCTTCAACGTGTCCCTCAACACGTAGTCCTGGACCTTGGAGTGTGCCAGTCGGAACAGAGTCGTGGTCAACTCCTTCAGCTGGAAGATCAACAGGTTTCGGACCGCCCAGAGAGGGTCCTTCACAGAGTTGATGATCCTCCAGGCACAGTTGATGTTCGTCTCGGTGTGCATCCCGGGGAACAGGCTGTAGAGCACGGAGTCCCGCGTCACGGCGCTGCTCAGGACGAACCACGACAAACACCATTGCATTCCTCTCCAGACTTCTTCTGCGTAGGCACATTCCAGAAGGACGTGTGTGACAGTCTCTTCCCCCCCGCAGCTGCTTCGAGGGTAGTGTGCGGTGTGGCTGAGAGTCCAGGCATGCATAAAGGATCTCACAGGCAGAGCCCTTCTCACCACCAACCAAACCATTTCTTGGTGCTTGTTGAAAAGTTCTGGCAATGAGGCATTCTGCCAAATGGCTTTGACAGTCTGCCCAGGGAACTGCTCGATAGGATCCGCCCTCTCCTTTTCCCGAAGGGTCTCAAGGGCACTACGTGCTGACCACTTCCTGATGGACTTGTGGTCAAAGGAGTTTTCTTTCATAAACTTCTCCACGAAGGACAGGTGATACGGAACGGTCCAACCACTCTGAGCGTTCTGCGGCAGCGAGGCCAGGCCCATCCTTCGCAACACCGGGGACAGGTAGAACCTCAGTATGTAGTGACACTTGGTGTTTGCGTACCGGGGGTCCATGCACAGCTTGATGCAGCCACACACAAGGGTGGCCATCAGGATGAGGGTGGCATTGGGTGCATTTTTTCCCCCGTTGCCCAGATCTTTGTACAGCGAGTCCCTTCGGACCCGATCCATCTTTGACCTCCATATAAATTGGAATATGGCCTGGATGATTTCAGCGGCACAGGTTCTGGGAATAGGCCAAACCTGTGCCATGTATAACAGCAATGACAATGCCTCACCCCTGATGACCAAGTTTTTTCCTGCGATGGAGAGCGACCGTAGCTTCCATCTGCCCAGTTTCTGCCTCTCTTTACTGATACGCTCCTCCCAAAACTTGGCACACACCCCAGTCCCCCCGAACCAAATACCCAGCACCTTCAGGTGGTCAGTCCTGATGGTGAAGGTGATCGAGGAATGGTTGGCCCAGTTCCCAAAGAGCATGGCCTCGCTCTTGGCTCCTGAGGTCCGTTCGAACTGGTCACATATGTACATGAGTCTGCCCACGGATAGCGGATCTGACCAGAAAACGGAGACGTCATCCACGTACAGGGAGGCCATGACCTGCAGGTCCCTGCTGCCAGGAATAGTCACCCTTCTCAGGCTCGCATCCTTCCTCGGCAAATGGCTGTATGTAGCACACAAACAAGGCAGGTGAGAGAGGGCAGCCCTGCCTGACTCCAGATCTGACTGGGAAGCTATCTGATTCCCACCCATTGATTGAGACTGCACTGACAATGTTGATGTAGAGCAGTCTGATCCAATTGCAAATTCCTCCCCAAAGCCCATTTTGAAGAGAACATCTCTCATATACCTGTGTGATATCCTGTCAAAGGCTTTCTCCTGGTCCAGGCTGATCAGGCAGGTGTCCAACCCTCTGTCCTGCACGTAGGCGATCGTATCCCTGAGGAGTGCGAGACTCTCAGTGATCTTCCTGCCCGGTACAGCACAGGTTTGGTCAAGGTGAATCACCGACCCCAGAGCAGACCTGACCCGTTTGGCGATAACCTTTGACAGAATTTTGTAATCCGCATTCAACAGTGAGATTGGTCTCCAATTTTTGAGTTCCTCTCTCTCCCCCTTCCGCTTGTAGATGAGGGTGATGATGCCTTTCCTCATGGATTCACTCATGGTACCTGCCCGAAGCATACTGACATACACCTCCAGCAGGTCCTGGCCAATCAAGTCCCACTGAGCAGAATACAGCTCGACCGGTAAGCCGTCGCTTCCGGGAGTTTTATTCTTTTCGAAGGACTCGAGGGCCTTGGTCAGCTCGTCCAGAGATAGCGGCTGGTCCAGCCTCTCCCGTGACCTGTCGTCTAAGACCTCCATGATAGAGGATAGGAATGACTGGGAGGCCGCACTGTCGGTCGGCTTCGCGTCATACAGATGGCATAGAAGGATTTGCTGATCCTCATGACGTCAGCCTAAGATGACATTATCGAGCCATCTTCTTCCTTCAGGCTGCTGAGCACAGAGCTCTCTTTGTGCACCTTCTGGAAGAGGAAACGTGAGCACGAATCGTTCTGCTCCACCAAGCAGACCCTGGACCAGAAGATTATCTTGGAGGCCTCCGAGGCAAAAAAACGAGCTTACTGGCCCTTCACCTCCTGGAGGTCCTCCGTGACATCAAACCCCATCGTCTGCAGCAGGAGCAGGTTCTGCATACTTTCCTGGAGCTGGGACAGTTTTCCCTGCCTCTCTCTCGCCTCCTGAACACCTATGAGGATGAAGAACCTCTTGACGTTCCCTTTTACTGTTTCCCACCAGTCTGCTGGGGACTCAAAGAGGGGCTTCACGGTTCTCCAACCTGCGTAGTCTCTCTTGAGCTCCTCAATGTTTCCTGGGGTCAACAGCTTTGTGTTCAGCTTCCACATTCCCTTACCAGCCCACTGCTCGTCCTGTATGTGACAGCCGGCCAGCAGGAGGCAGTGGTCAGAGAAGAACACCGGCTTGACCAAGAGCGTCGGGACACAAACAGGTAATCTATCCTTGAGCGGATAGACCCGTCTGCCCATGACCAGGTGTATCTACGCTGCGCTCCGTCTGCAGGTGTGCTGAAGATGGCGTGCAGCTTGGCATTTTTTACCGTGTCCATCAGGGCTCTGGATGTGTCGTCCAGTTTACTGTCCCCACCGCGGGATCAGCCATCTGCATCAATGATACAGTTGAAGTCTCCGGCCAGAATAACCGGCCTGAATGTTGTCAGCAACAGTGGAAGCTGCTGCAGGACGGCCAACCGTTCACTCTTACCCACTGGGGCACACACATTAATCAATCTCAGGGGAGCATTCCCGTACATATCCATTAGTGACGATGAGGCGCCCGCCCACCACCTCCTTAACCTCGGAGTTGGTGAAGTTGCCTCCTTGCAACAGGATACCCAGGCTGGAGGCGCGGCTATTGTTGCCCCCCGACCAAACCGACGGCCCATGGGCCCACAAGCTCGACCATCTCCTGTAGCTGCTGAGGTGCGGTATCCCACAGTCCTGCAGAAACAGGACGTCGGCTTTAACATTGGCCAGGAAGGCCATCGTAGAAACACATCGCGTAGCCAATTTGATGCTACGCACATTGATGCTGGCAATACTTATCCCCATTTTAACAGTTTATGAGGTTACCAGTATCCATTTGCTGCTGGTCTTGCCTCTCTGGGGTAGCTGTGTGCATCCCCGTGGTGACGGCAAACTGCTGGACCTTCCCAGGGCTGGAGCCATTTCCCAGCTTTGGTGTCTTTGGGTCAGGCCCAGGATCCGCACAGTTCAGTTCTCCATCTGACAGCGGGGCAGTCACAGGACCGCTGCTCCCAGTTACCTGGAGCTGTGGGCCGGTGGGTATGTCTTAGTTCTCACCAAGTAGGGGAAGGCCTCTCCCCATCCCCTCAGAGGGATTGTCTTTTCCCTATTGGCGGTGCTGCCCTCCTTTCTCCCCACGGCGCTCTGTCTCTTCCTCTGGTGATGACCCTCCTTGCGACCGTCCTCACCGTCGGAAGAGCTGCCTGTATCCTTGTCGTGTAGGTGTCGCTTCCCCCTTTGCTGGGTGGCTTTGGGGGCCTTGTGAGGTTTCTTCTTCCTGCTTTTGACAGTAATCCAATCCTCTGCCTCCTTTGTTCCCTCCTCTTGCATTTCCTCCGTCTGTCTTGAAGGAGCTTGGATCGGCTGCTGCACCTCCCGCTGTCTCTGAAAGCTTGTGATTTCAAATAAGCTTGTTGGATTATACCCCTGTGTCAGGTGTCCATCCCAATCCAACACCAGCACATCCGCGTCATAGTTACCAAGAATGGAAAAGTGGGGATTCTTGACATTGAGAAAAAAGATCAAATTTTCATCCAGACATTTTATTGGTAAGTCAAGAATCTAGCTAATGAGCAGTGAACTTATTTATTAGTATCTCATTGCTACTTAACCTTGGGCACTGACTGCCTGCACTCTCCAGCCATGGGAGTTGACATCAGCAAATTGCCATCCTCACCAGGTGACCAGGATCCCACCAGGATATAAATTCAATGCCTGCTATATGAATGCTGGAAAGTAGAGATCGTGAGCTGCAAGTTCAGATGAAATTAATGTGTGGTACTTACTTAAAGAAATGAACAGCAGAGGATTGTGTGAGATAACTCACTACAGCTCACAGAGAGAAATTCTCTGAAATTAGCAATTAGCTGACTTTTGGTAAAATTCAACTCTTTCTGACTTTATTCTCTTCTTTTCCTTCGGCTCATCGTAGATACATCTGTTTTGCCACTTTTCTCGATATTCGTTATATTATGTCTGTGTTTCATGTTTTCTTTTCTCTGTTTAAGGGCTTGCATAAGTTGTGGCTTCTGTCTTTTGGACGAGGAATTAAATGCTTTGTACATGTTCAATTCCACCCTCAGGCAACTGTCTGTGTGGAGTTTGCACACTCTCCTCGTGTCTGCGTGGGTTTCCTCCGGGTGCTCCAGTTTCTTCCCACGGTTCAAAGATGTGCAGGTCAGGTGGATTGGCCATGCTAAATTGCTGATAGCATGCAGATTAGGTGGGTTAGCCATGGGAAATGTAAGGTTATGGGGATGGGATGGGTCTAAGTGGGTTGCTCTTTGGAGGGTCAGTGTGGACTTGATGGGCTGAATGCTCTGCTTCCACATTGTAGGAATTCTATGATTCAGCTAAATGTATAAGATTCAAAAACATTATTTGAACAACAGCTGGAAGATTGTAATGACCTCGACAATGTCATGAGAAAAAAAAGCTGGTTCTAACAAAAAGAGTCATACCAGTCTCGAAATATTAACTGTGGTTCTCTCTCTGTAGATGTTGAGCTCCTCCAGCAGTCTCTATGTTTGTTTAATCAAAAAGAAAAACAGTTTAGCTGCTAATTCATCACATTTTTTGTATATTTAAAGTTGATCTTTGTTTCATCTTCCAATGAATTACCAAGTGTTTTGGAAATGCATTTACCTTCCTCAGGCAGTTTACAGACAATATTAAGAGCTGGATATGTAGACTGATGCAATAGTTTATCTAGATTTGGCAAGAATCACTGGAGCCATTTGATGGAGAAAAATATCGCTGCATACATTTTTTGCTGGAAGCTTCAATGATACATTTTATGTTTCAAGTAAATTCAGAAATAAAGAGGGTTGACATCAAACCACAGACGTGTTTAACTATTTTAAAAATTCAGTTTTGCAATGTATCACTGTACAATCAGGACTTAATCATCTCAATTACACCTCCAACAGCAGAGAACTGCGTCATCTGCTCAAGTTAATTTCTAATACTGAGAGAACATGATCCAACTTGTCATGAACCTATCTTCTCCTTTTCAGCAACATACTTATTCACCACTTTTCTACAGTTTGAAAGATCAGTTAAGCACACTCGTGTCTTATTGTTTTTTCCCACCAAAGAGATCCATGGCTTTCCCCCAGTTTCCTTACTCCAAGAAATAATGAACACACCACTGTAACTTCTGTTTATCATGCATTTCCTAGTATTTAGGAGAAACTTGTCACATTTGGATACACTGATTAAAAATACCTTCAGAGTGCCTTCACTGTTTTTTGTCTGCGGTGCCCATGTTCTACCAACTCCTCTGCTATTTGTTTTCTTTTTATCAGATTGCACTTATCACTGTTACAATACATCCGTGTATTTGTCAGCCACTTCTAAAGACCTGGCAATGAACTGAAAATGTGGGAGAGGGACACAAAGGCTTGAGAGGGTTTTGTCATTCTCAGAGCAGAGTGTTTTTGAATGTGGAGAAATGATAACTGTTTACAACTTTAGAGAAAAATAAAGAATCTCAGCCTTGTAAAAAGGTTCCAGAGTATCTTAAATGGATTACATCTTAAAAATAAACCTGTATTAAATTTGTCAATAGGTAACACTTTTCTTTCCCTAACAGATAATGTCAACATTATATTTGAGGATTTGACACCTCTTGATTACAATATCAAAATTTTCAACATTTTCTTTCAACGTAATGTGAATTTGTAATTTTACATTAATATGTTGCACCTTAATAATAAGTGTTTGTCAGTAGGAATCTGGAGCTCTGTCTTATAAATACTAGATTGATATCCATACAGGACTGAAGCTTATAGGATCCTGAATGATGTGGGTTATGGCAAGAAATTGGCAGAATTGCATGAGAAGTCCAGTGAGGACTATCTCGACATCAGGACCAGCTCAATGCATCTTTTAACAATGTTTCAGGCATTGAAGTGAGATTCTCGCTAGGTGGCAGTCAGTCACTTTGTAAAGAGGACTATTGCTTGTTAATATTCTTATTAATGCACATCTCACCTTATTAATATGCTGCTTTCTAACGTACCACCCACCACGTGCTAAACTGTACATGGAGAATTCTCACCATGAAAGTCTGAGTGGGTACCTGGCAACTTCCATTTGCTGCTTGCTCCAACAGACTTCCATCTGGGCATCAGGCACTGACATCTCAGCACGTACCAAATGGGTGCCAGCGTATGAACCCATGTGCACTGGCATTCAGCATGTGTCAGCCTATAAGAACTCTCTTGGTACATTTCCGATCCATTTCCTCTATTCTCCTGCACTCCAATGCGGCAGGTCATAGTGCAATAGCAACCTTATTGTAATGCTGCTGCAAGGGCATTGGGTGCTCAGGGAGACTCACCTAGCTCATGGACTGGACTAGGCTGTGCCCACTTGCACTGTTAACATTCACTAACTAAGAACAAACCTGAAAGCATCCCGGCCTTGCCTCACCTTGCATTTTTATACCTTGCCCTTCAGCACGCAATATCACAGCACTGCTGCACTGTGTGCTGTTTAGCACAGACACATAGCCAGGAAGCTTGCCGTGGTTATTCAGTGAAGTAAAGCAAGAGGCTTCAGTCAGGAGCTCCCAGCACAGAAAATCAAGGGTAGCTTCTGTTACCTGCTCAGGGGCCTGGACATGGTCAGTCAGCCACTCAGGCCACTCAGAGTCAGGGACCTCTCCTCATAAAGGGTTCAGAGCTGAATGGTAGGCAACCCACCAGCCTGACTCTTTCAGCTGTATTACCTTATAGAATGAAAGATAAGCAGCTATAAAAGGAGACTAATGCGAGTGGCACAGCTGTTACTGTTGGTGCAGGTAGGGAGGTGGGCCGAGTGAGTGAGTGGGCAGTACAGAGGGCATGCAGGGTTAGTGATGTTGGGATTTGGGATGGGTGCCAGCGAGAGGCAATAGTGACATTGGTAGAACATGAGCCTTTGGGGGGAGGTGTGACCAGTAGCAGAGATAGAGTGAGGGTGTGATACCAGACATGATAGCAGCAATTTTGTTGGCAGAGTGGTGAAGCTGACATTGGTCTTCTTCCTTAGTTGCTGTGAATTTCTCCAAGCAGCTGAGACTACACTGGCCTGGATGACCAGCTCAGAGCAAGCTGGCAAGGTCTGATGCTGCGGCCTTCATTGTTGGCCCTGGGCTCCCTCCGTCTGCACCGCCCTATCCATCAGTTCTTCCAGCTCCTTGCCTGAAAAGTCAGGCACCAATCACCAGTCACTAGGGGGCATCAACATATGCTAAGAAAGATTCGAGGAGATGTAATGAAAACATTTACACTCAGAAGGTAGTTGGAAGCTGGAACTCACTCCCTGTATGTGTGACGGAGACAGAAGGCTTCGCGGCTGAAACCCTCATAACATTGAAGAAATGTTTCGATGTGCACTTGGGATGCCCAGGCAAGTAAAGGGAAGGGCGAAATGGTGGAAAGTTGGATTAAATAGCTGTTTTTGACCAGTGTGGGCATGATGGGCCAAAGTTTTTTTTTCCCTGTGCAGGGGACCCCTCAGATTCTGTGAATTTAGAGTGGAATTATGGCAATTTTTAAAATTTGAATCGGCTTAGAAGAAGATGGACATAAAACTGAAAATGTTAAATTATGCATATTGCAATTTGAATCATTGTGATGGCCACTTTTTTTAATGTAGATTGTTTCATCATATCAACCACCGCTATGTTTGATTTGACGATATCTTATTTGTTTGCGTATTTGTTGACCAATTATACCCTGAAGTTAGAGTCATAGGGCCACACAGCACGGAAACAGACCTTTTGGCCCAACCAATACATGGCAACCAAATCCCAAACTAAACGAGATCCACCTGCCTATGCTTGGCCCATTTCCCTCAAAACATTTCTTACTCATGTCCTTATACAAATGTCTTCTAAGTGTTGCAGCTCAACTGGTATCCATCACTTTCTTTGGAAGTTCATTCCACACATGAACCACTGTATATGGAAAAAATTGTTCCTCCTTTCATTTTTAAATCCTTCTCCTCTCGCCTTAAAAATAAGCATCCTCGTCTTGAAAATCCCTACCTTAGAGCAAAGACACATAACATTCACCTTATCTATAGCCCTCATGATTTTATAAAATCTATAAAGTCACCCCTTAACCTTCCACACTCCTAGGAAACAATTCTCAGCCTATCCAGCCTCTCCTTATAACTCAAACCCTCCATTCCTGACAACATCCTGCTAAATCTCTTCTGAACCCTCTCCAGCTAATAATATCCTTCCTATTACAGGGAGACCAGAACTGGACAAGTTACTCAAGAAAAGGCCTCACCAACATCCTGTACAACCTCAACATAAAGGTTTTCTCCCACAGTCCAAAGATGTGCAGGTTAGGTGAATTGGCCATGCGAAAATGCCCATAGTGTTAGGTGAAGGGGTAAATGTAGGGGAATGAGTCTGGGTGGGTTGCTCTTCCGAGGGTCATGTAGACTTGTTGGGCCGAAGGGCCTGTTTCCACACTGTAAGTAATTTAAAATAACGTCCCAACTCCTGTACTCAATGGTCTGAGCAATGAATGCAAGTGTACTAAATGCCTTCTTATCTGTATGTGACACAAACGTCAAAGAATTATGTACCGGAACCTCTAGGTCAGAGAACAATTGGTAGTAATTATTAATTGCCCAGACCAGTTTGCATTGTTTGTGAACAAGTTTAGTTGAAACCCAGGCTTGAGGTGGTAAAGCTCTTTGGAAGTTGAAGTCAATTTGCTTTCCAAATCAAGTATCCTCAAAGGATATTTGGCCTCATCCTAACAAATGGTGAAAGGTTAAAGAAATCGCACAAGTGAATTTAAACAGCAAATTTCTCTCCACCAGTAAATTCTGATGATATATTTTATTTTGATGATTGATACTGTTTACAAAATCACAAAAAGATCCAGAAGTCATGTTTGATGAATGGGGTTGAATGCATAGGCCTCTGCTCTTGAATATGACAAATGGTTAAAACGTAGCTAAATTATTTTTTTAATTATGTAAAACATGCTGAATTCAGTACAAAATAGCATTACTTTGACCTTTCTTTAGCTGAGTAAAATGACGTCAAGACAATAGTATTTAACTTATATATGGTCACATGATTTATTTTTGGTAGTCAACAGTAGTCTCTTTCTCCCACACCATTCAAAGCCATGATTTGGAGGTGCTGGTGTGAAGCAGTGCTCAGAAGGTTAGTGCTTCCAAATAAACCTGTTGGACTACAATCTGGTGTTGTGTGATTTTTAACTTTCACCATTCACAAGAGCAGTGATGTGCTATGCAATGAGAATGTGAAAAAAGCGTATCTCTTGTAATGCAACTGGAACAATGACCTATGGGTCATACGTTTCAGGATCTTGAAAATGAATCATGGCCTGTATATACACACACTAGAACTATTGACCTCTCTGGTGGCATTTTGTACTTCATCCATGCATGGAGAAAAGGTTACGCTTAACAAGAATTAAAAGCAAGTTTAAAACTGTAGACCTGAGGAGCTCTACACTGGTGTCTGAGTTTACTTTATGACATTGTGTCTAGAACAAATAAATGCCAACATAATTGATTTAATTGTTTTATGGAATTTACATGAGCTCAATTATTTTTAATTGCAGAAGAATATGCAGACAAACTCAGTTATTATGCAACAATTGCTTCATTATTAAGACTACCTAGAAAAGTCCCTTTCCAAATTCAGTCACAAGCATGATCATGAGGAGAGCAGTTTTAAAAAAGAAGTTATACCTGTAAGCATAATATCTCAGCTCTTTAAGGACAAACTTTATTCATTCTTAAGTGGTACTAAAGGATTTCCAGAAGCAAATTTACAGATCAGAGGCTCAAATGTTTGATGTTGCAGACTTCAATCCTTTTTCAAGTTGTGTTTTGCAATCTAACCTCTGTTCCACCAAGTCAGCATGTACATCTGGCCAGTGGGCAATGAATCATTTTTTAATTATTAGGTGTGTGTGCTGCTTGAGGCAAACACCTGTGGCTTTGAAGAAACATTTGACTGCTGGTGATGGACCTCTGGCATGGCATTTAATATCCATAAATCTGAAGCAATCCTGCATCAAAATCTAGCTGGCTTTGGAGGGCAGGTGGTGATGTGCTCCCTCAGAGTAAATGACTTTTTGATTATTCTTTTGGAAACCAAAAGTGTTACCATCACGACAAGCAAAAATTCTACCACTTCATCAAGGAATATCTTTTTTATTACTTTATTTTCTTATTTCATGCTTCATCCACATCTGCCAAGTGCAGTGCACATTCAGGATGTGTGTGCTCCTCAATTTACATATCATTAACCATCACTACACCGTTATTTGCATCTCAGCTTTGATTGGTGTTCTGAACACGACTTGTGCAATATGCATGTGTTAAGAAGAAAAATAGCAACTTTGCACATGTAATTGTCGAGTAATTAAAGTTATCTTTTCGAGCAAGTTAAAAATAATCGTAGCAATGACAGCTTTCTGGTGCAGAAAATGTTATGTTGTCACCCTTTCCATTTTCCTGACTTACTAATTTTTGCTGTTTTCTTTCTTGCCCCTCTTTTAAGTTCCTCCACTCATGCCAATCAACAGCATTCTTTGTGCCAACCAGATAACATTGACTGTACAATACATCCTTAGCTGCCTTTGTGCTCAGTACCTGTATATTACCAATCTTAGCAACTAGCTGTGCACTTGCAACAATTTTGATTGCTGAATAATAAGTATTTATACTCTGTACCCCTACTCTTTGGGAGGGCCAGAGAAATAGGTTACATAAAGATCTGGAGAAATCTGGGGGTCTGTCAATATGTAGTTGCAAAGTACCCTGCGATACAGGAGCATGTTGAATAGAATGAATGCACTCAGGTTGAGATTCAACAAGGATTTTCCTTTCAGCCTCTCCAATCCTATTCTCCACTGTCTTTGATTTATTAAAAAAGAGTCATTAATATAGAAATGGTCTGTTTTCTTGGTCATTGACTTTTCTTTTCAATATTAAAGGTCAATAGAGAAACAATCTTTCTGAACTGGCATTTTGAAAATGATAAATCTATGTTTGCAAGTAATCTCAAGAAACTCCTTGTTTTTCTGCTTGCAGGCAGTATAGAAAGCATTCATTTCTTTTCCAGGATGGTCTATTCAGCCTTAAATTTGACACAACAGATAAAGCATTATACTTCACAAGCCTTATTTCGTTTCCATTGATCACTACAATTGAAACATTCACTTGTGACATATATACCAAATTAATATAAATCTTTGCCCGAGAGAACTCATCTTTTGAAAAGTGATGCATGGGATTTGTGCTGTAGGCGATACTATTGTGTGCACACCTGAGAAAGGGGATGTAGAATGAGATGTGCATTCCACATAGGATAGGGCCAGTACATTTCGATTAATCATTTCCATTTATCATACATGAACGACACTAATAATTGCTGCAAGATAAACTTAACATAAAAGCATCCTTAAATTAATCTGACTGATAGAATCTTAACATTAAATGGTACAAGTGCCAGAAATAAAGGAAACCATGTGTTCTGCATGTTAAAATGGCTTCCGTTCTGAAAAAAAGTGCTATCGTACAAAATGTTTCTGATGTGTGATTTCTAGGAATAAGTACCAAAGATATACTCTTTGATTGTTGGTTTAATAACAGCATATTGAAGTAATACAATGTGAACCTGTGAATTTTGTTCCAGGTTCCTATGCTTCTGCCCTGGAATATTCTACCCCGTGTAAGAGTAGGACTACACAAGCATATTCTTTGCCATTACTTTTACTAAAATCTAAAATACAGTGATATACATAACTGTGCAAAGACATAACCATGTTTGCACAATTTGTACACATTGTACACAGGAAGGATTGCTAGGAAGACAAGAACAGGAAGTCTGGTTGATAACTTTAACACCTCTCTAGCTTAGGAATTCTGAGGAGAAAAGAGATTGCTCACATTCCTGCCTAGCTGAGATCAGTTCACTGAAGATTGAATGGAAGGCTTTCCTCCTTTTATGTCTCAATTCCAAATATATTTGTTTGCAAGCAACATTATATAACATATTTTGTCCACCCCTTTCATCTCATGATTGAATATCCCCACCCCTTTCTGCCTTCCGCAAAGACCGTTCCCTCCGTGATACCTGGTCAGGTCCACGCCCCCCTACGACCCACCCTCCCATCCTGGCACTTTACCCTGCCACCACATGAACTGTAAAACCTGTGCCCACACCTCCTCCCTCACCTCTAACCAAGGCCCTAAAGGAGCCTTCCACATCAATCAAAGTTTTACCTGCACATCCACTAATATCATTTATTGTATCCGTTGCTCCCGATGCAGTCTCCTCTACATTGGGGAGACTGGGCGCCTCCTAGCAGAGCGCTTTAGGGAACATCACCGAGACACCTGTACCAAACAACCACACCGCCCTGTGGCCCAACATTTCAACTCCCCCTCCCATTCTGCCAAGGACATGGAGGTCCTGGGCCTCCTTCACTGCCGCTCCATCACCACCAGATGCCTGGAGGAAGAACCGCCTCATCTTCCGCCTCTGAACATTTCAACCCCAGAGCATCAATGTAGACTTCAACAGCTTCCTCATTTCCCCTTCTCCCACCTCATCCTAGTTTCAAACTTCCAGCTCAGCACTGTCCTTATGAGTTGCCTGGACTTGTCCGACCTGCCTAGCTCCTTTTCCACCTATCCACTCCACCCTCTCCTCCCTGACCTATCACCTTCATCTCCTTTGTACTCACCCATTGTACTCTATGCTACTCTCTCCTCACCCCACCCTCTCCTAGCTTATCTCTCCAGGCTTCCGGCTCACTGCCTTCATTCCTGATGAAGGGCTTTTGCCCGAAACATCAATTTCGCTGCTCGTTGGATGCTGCCTGAACTGCTGTGCTCTTCCAGCACCACTGATCCAGCATCTGCAGTCATTGTTTTTACCACCTGAATAATTGAACAATTAAGTTAAGTCTTCCTTGAGTTATTGATAACTGAAAGATATTTTAGCATGTCCAGGTTTGGTCAATACAAGTCAGTTGATAGAGCCTTGAAACCGAAAAGCAAAGGCAACTGGGATACGAGAAGAAAACATTAGACACAAAGGATCTTTAAAGAAACAGCTGTCAACATCATAAAATGATAGGTCATTTCATGAGGAGGTGAGTTAAACAAAAGATAATGGGCCATAATGTAAAATGGATTTGTATTTCATAAAATTCATGTGCCTGAAAATGATACAAGTGAACATGAGATGATGAAACAGTGTCTTTCAATCCTCATAAGATATTGACTTTTGCTGGCGTACTGTTCTTTTATCACTGACACTTTGATGATTGAGATTAAGACACATTAGTGCCATTGAGGTCACTAAGCTAATGCATGCTACTCCTGACCAGAGAGTGATTGATATAAAAGTAAATACTAACAGTATAGTGAAATCATTCTTTTTCCAATACTGATTTTTCACATGTTGAAGAAATTATAAGTCAATATTTCTTGGTGCCTTCACCCATCCATTACTTCAAACACAACACACTCTTTTTTGATCTACAAATTCCAAATGGCAAAGAGAAATTTTGCATCACTAAGAAATTTGAATTAAATTAGCTTTATAGTCAGATGTACTCAAATGTGTTCTGTGAAAAGTTTACAAGTCGCCGTATTATGGCATCATCTTAGGTACCTAAATAGAGTTTCATAAGAACAAAATTCTTAAGGACAAAAGAATTAAACAAGTAAAGAAATTACAGGACATAGAAATAAATTAGAAAAATAAGAGAATAAATTTGCATTATTTGATGGTTTGTAAAGTTAAAGTATAAACTTCACAGGAAAGCAGAAGAAATGATTATTACACAGCCACAAATGAGGGGGGTAGGGTGGTTTTTCATGTTCTTCAGCAGCATGCTTGGTGTTGGGGAATTATTGAATCATGTGACACGTGGAGACCCAGCTACCTTCCTACTTGCACTTGAATTAATTCCATGGTCAGGCCACAGGTGGCCCTCGGCTTTTCCCTTTTTAATTATTTTTTGTATTGGCCATTCTGCGAACAGCTTCATTTTACAAAACAAATTTCCCACAATTTCAAGTGCTCATGCTATGGCTGACGGGAAGATTACTGTGTAAGATCATTTGTTTCACAGCACAGGAACCCCAAGTTTCAAAATGACTGAAAATAAAATGTAAAATATATCCTTAAAGATTTACTTGATGCAGAGTTCCCTCGTTTGTATACCATGCCGATCAGTTACATCCCGTTCATTTTTGGCAGCTAATTAAATTCAACAATAATTTGCACATGAACAAATAAAAATGTTGGACTGGAAAAGACCAGCTGGTCCATCTGGTCAGTTGTGATGTATTATGTATTGTGATAAAATATTCCCTACCTACTAGTTACCAAAAAATCTCCAGGGAAGATGAAAAATTAAATAAAAATTCAATGCCAATTAGGGGGAAAGATGTGAAAAACCTCTCAGATTCTCCTGGATGATTGAAATTAGTGTGTAACATATTGACAGTAACTTACATTAGTTAATAGTTAACTCTTTTATAAAGTGATTTTTTTCTCAGCCAGTATTTATGTATTCATATAATTCCTATATTTCTGATACCGCATTTAGATATTATCATGTGGGTTATTTTATTATCTTGCCACCTCTTCACCTGACTGTCAGGACACATTCCTGGAGATTTCTTGACTGAGTCACAAATCAAGGTTATGTTTGTTGGTTATAAGCTGAGGCAGCATTCACTTTTCTTTAGCGGTGTAACTCCTACTCTACTCTTGATGTGTGAAGTAACAGGCAGAGTGTAATATCTTTAAGAGTTTAGCAAGCAATTACTCACTCTTTCTCCAAACATTTGCAGCAACTTTTCTGAGTGATTTGGAGTCCTAAGGGTGACCCTCTCTACTGCCCTAATGCCATCCTGAATACTGATGTGGTCAATCATATTAAAGGCTGCGGTCCAGTCAAGAAAGATGTGGCGATATACTTCTTGATTGTTGCATGTGATGAATTTTGCAGTAATTTCAATGCTATGGACAGGGTAAAATTCTGATCAGAAGGAATGAAAGAGAAGGGAAAAGATTGTGTGTTCATAATGTGGAGGTGACATTAACAAAGCCAGGAGTCACATGATTCCTGGTTATAGCTTTCGGAGCACGTCTATTCGTTAGGTGGTGTCATGTGATATCTGACTTTGGAATGTTCAAGGGCATTGGAGATGGGACAATAGTTGCAACTGTTAGAATGTTAACAACATCCTCGAAGTTGTCTTCCAAAATTCAGGATCCTGAAATAATTTTATGTACAGTTGTTTTTGGAAAAAATATTTCAATAATTCAATGAGCAAATAACAATTGTTTACAACTGTACCAAATAGCTGGAGATGCAAATATCATGAACCCAATGCACAGATTGATTGAATCCTTCAGAGCAAAATCCCCATACCTTTTACACAGTAGAACTGTAAAATTTTGCATGTTTCTACCATTTAAAAAAAATCTCTGGTGGAATGTAAAATAGGATTTCCATTTAGATTAGATTAGATTACTTACAGTGTGGAAACAGGCCCTTCGGCCCAACAAGTCCACACCGACGCGCAACCCACCCATACCCCTTACCTAACACTACTGGCAATTTAGCATGGCCAATTCACCTGACCCGCACATCTTTGGACTGTGGGAGGAAACCGGAGCACCCGGAGGAAACCCACGCAGACACGGGGAGAATGTGTGCAAACTCCACACAGTCAGTCGCCTGAGGCGGGAATTGAACCCAGGTCCCTGGCGCTGTGAGGCAACAGTGCTACCCACTGTGCCACCGTGCCGCCCATGGACTGTCCAGAACCTTAAGATGTCTCTAAAGTATTTGAGAACCAATTAAGCATATTTGAAATGTAGTCACAATTGTAATTAAAATAACATTCTGGTTAATTCGCACACAGCAAAGTCCCACAAACAATAATGGACAAGCTGAATAGACCAGCCGAGGGGGAAGGGATTATTTACAAGTCATTGGTTAGACGGTAGCTAGACACCTATAAAATCTGGTCACATGCTAGGGAAGATAGAGCTGAAGAGTGCACAGAAGCAGGTTACCAGCATGTTACTGTAGTTGGCACAGTGGTCAGTATTACTGTCTCACAGTACCGTGGATCCAGGTTCAATTCCAGCCTTGGGTGACCATTTGCATGGAGTTTGCATAATCTCACTGTAGCTGCATGGGTTTCCTCCCATGGTCAAAAATGCGCTGGTTAGGTGGCTTGAAAATGCTACAGTACCTAAAGCGTGAATTAGTCATAGGTGAGGAGGATATTTGATTGGGGAAAAGAAAACTATGATGCTATCAGACATGAGTTGGGAAGCATGGACTTGGAACAATTGTTCCATGGAAAGTGTACTATAGACATGTGGAGACTGTTTAAGGAACAGTTGTTGCGAGTGATGCATAAATGTGTTCCTCTGAGACAGGCAAGAAGGGGTAAGATAAAGGAACCTTGGTTGATGAGAGCAGAGGAGCTTCTCATCAAAAGAAAGAAGGCAGCTTACGTAAGGTGGAGAAAGCAAGGGTCTTGCTCAGCTCTAGAGGATTACAGGCGGGCGAGGAAGGAGCTCAAAAATTGTCTGAGAAGAGTCAAGAGGGGGCACGAAAAAGGCTTGGCAGGAAAGATTAGGGAAAATCCAAAGGCATTTTACACATACGTGAGGAATAAAAGAATAATCAAAGAAAGAGTAGGGCCGATCAGGGATAGCATAGGGAACTTGTGTATAGAGCCTGAGGAGGTATGGGAAGCCCTAAATGAGTTACTTTACTAAAGAAAGGACCTTGTAGTGAATGAAACCATTAAGGAGCAGGTAAGCATGCTGGAACAGATAGAGATTGAGGAAGCTGAGTGCTGAAAATTTTGACAAACATTAAGATTGACAAGTCGCCAGGGCCAGACCAGATTTGTCCTCGGCTGCTTTGGGAAGTGAGAAATCTGATTGCTTCACTGCTTGCAAAGATCTTTGCATCCTTGCTCTCCACCAGAGTTGTACCTGAGGACTGGAGGGAGGCAAATGTAATTTCTCTCTTCAAGAAAGGAATTAGGGAAATCCCCGGCAATTACAGACCAGTCAGTCTCACGTCTGTCGTCTGAAAGGTGTTAGAAAGGATTCTGAGGGATAGGATTTATGACCATCTGGAAGAGCATGGCTTGATTAAATGCAGTAAGCACGGCTTTCTGAGGGGCAGGTCATGCCTCACAAAACTTATTGAGTTCTTTGAGGATGTTACTAGACAAGTTGATGAGGGTCGAGCGGTGGATGTGGTGTATATGGACTTCAGCAAGGCATTTGATAAGGTTCCCCATGGTAGGCTCATTCAGAAGGTCAGGAGGAATGGGATGCAGGGAGATTTAGCTGTCTGGATACGGAATTGCTGTTTGACAGAAGATAGTGGTAGTGGAAGGAAAGTATTCTGCCTGGAAGTCAGTGGTGAGTGGTGTTCCACAGGGCTCTGTTCTTGGGCCTCTACTCTTTGTAATTTTTATTAATGACTTGGATGAGGAGATTGAAGGATGGGTTAGCAAGTTTGCAGGCAACACAAAGGTTGGAGGTGTCATTGACAGTATAGAGGACTATTGTAGGCTGCAGCGTGACATTGACAGGATGCAGAGATGGGCTGAGAGGGGCAGATGGAGTTCAACCTGGATAAATGCCAAGTGATGCATTTTGGAAGATTGAACTTGAAAGTTGAGTACAGGATTAAAGACAGGATTCTTGGCAGTATGGAGGAACAGCGGGATCTTGGTGTGCAGGTACATAGATCCCTTAAAATGGCCACCCAAGTGGATAGAGTTGTTAAGAAAGCATATGGTGTTTTGGCTTTCATTAACAGGGGGATTGAGTTTAAGAGCCATGAGATCTTGTTACAGCGCTATAAAACTTTGGTTAGACCGCACTTGGAATATTCTGTCCAGTTCTGGTCGCCCTATTATAGGAAAGATATGGATGCTTTGGAGATGGTTCAGAGGAGGTTTACCAGGATGCTGCCTGGACTGGAGGGCTTATCTTACGAAGAGAGGTTGACTGAGCTCGGACTTTTTTCATTTGAAAAAAAAGAAGGAAGAGAGGGGACCTAATTGAGGTGTACAAGATAATGAGAGGCATAGATAGAGTTGATAGCCAGAGACTATTTCCCAGGGCAGAAATTGTTAACACGAGGGATCATAGTTTTAAGCTGTTTGGAGGAAAATATAGAGGGGATGTCAGAGGCGGGTTCTTTACACAGAGAGTTGTGAGAGCATGGAATGCATTGCCAGCAGCAGTTGTGGAAGCGAGGTCATTGGGGATATTTAAGAGACTGCTGGACATGCATATGGTCACAGAAATTTGAGGGTTCATACATTAGGTTTACCTTACATGAGGATCAATGGTCGGCACAACATCGTGGGCTGAAGGGCCTGTTCTGTGCTGTACTGTTCTATGTTCCATGTTCTATGGGACTGGATATGGATGGAATGCTGTTCAATGGGACAGTATGGGCTAAAAGGCCTTTTTCTACACAGTGTGGAGATTCTATAATGAGGAGCTGTTAACATCATAAACCCAGTTCACCAATCAACATTCATTTTGAAATACTCTATAAATTGCCTCCAGGTTGTTTTCAGCTTTGTCCAAGAGATAAGTAATTAATTCCTGAAGACTACAAGGCATTTAACAATCCAATCCTTCCAAGCCAGGAATGTTGATATTCACCTTCACTGTAATCCAAACTGAGATCTACGCGATCAGTGGAGCTCCAGTTGATACCCCGAATGGTAACATTTTTAATCCTGAAGGAAATAAATGAGCAACAAATTCTTCACAATTATGTTTGTTGGCGCAGTATTTCTGGTCTATTGTAATTGTTATATTTAAATAACTAAAGTGTAAACAAATAATTAAAATATTCAAATATCCTCACTGACCTTATTAAGCTGCATACAGCAAAGGGTATAATTAACTATCCTACCACTTTAACAACCTGACTTGTTTGCACTATTAAATCTTAAGCATTGAAAGCATTATATTAAAAAGCAGATTGCCTGTCCTAAGTATGTCCTATTTAATCTGCCTGTTTTGACTTAACTTCAATGTAAACAATGGCTAAATGGAATGCACAAATAGTCTTCCAGGGGTGTTGACTGGCATTTGGTAAGTGCCCATTATACATGTCTAACCATTGGAAGTGAACCCTTGCCTTTTCCCCTTGATGTGCTGAATATCCAGTGAAATGGGCCTTCATAACTGTCAAGAAAGTAGATTGCCCTTGGACCACAGATTGAGAGAAAGGAGGTGGTTTCTGGGCCTCGTTTTCTCATTTATTAAAGTCAGGACTAGCGCAATGGATTTGGTATAAATTTATGTCTACTCTCCTGACCTAAAGACTGGTGCAAGGGTTAAGATAATTCAAAGAAAACTTCCAAATTGTCAAAAAAAAACAAGGAAGAAGAATTGAAATAGCTCCTTTACCTGTGAAGATGAACATCTGATCTGTAATATAGTATTCACAGAACTGACAGTAGGATATTATCGTATTCAGCATTTCAAACTTTAAAAAAGCTGACAGTGTCAAATAAAACATGATAATGTTCACAGGCAAGACAAGGGTGTTTAGCAACTATACCCTCAAGGTAAATTGTTATATTTTGCCTTGTCCCTTGGTAAAACACTTTCAGTCATAGCAGAGCAATCTATCTGAACATATTTTAAAATCTTTGAATGCTGAAAGTCATGTTTGAAGATTTTACCTCATTATCTCTGACATATAACTCAGATAAAGGTGAGGAGTCGATGAAAAATTAATGAAGGGAGCTGTTTAGCCCATTGAAATTACTTGAAGTGCTCAAAAACAATCACTATTCTAATCATCAAATGCCCAGAGATTAAACTGAAAGTATCCTGCAATAAAGACGCAAAATTAGTTTTAATCTCATTATGCATTTCTTTTTTTTTGCAGATCCAGCCTTAGTCATTTGGGAGTCGCAGATGAAGGTCATGTTTGAAGAAACTCCATCCCTATCCACATCTGCTCCTGACCTTTTGCTTCCCAGGGAATCCCAGGTCCTACTGATGAGTGCAGCTTTGATTCGTGATTCCTGCTCCAAATAGCAGCTGCAACAGCCAAACAGGGAGATGTGACCTGCTGTGTCTCCAGGAGGAAGTGCCGACAAACAACTCACATAAGGATTAGATCAGGTGAGCAAAGCCTTCCGCTGACTATTGTCTGGGGAAATCAAGCTCATAGATGTATTCAGGGCTCAGGAATGCATCTTTAGATAGTCAGCCCGCCTTATGGGAGATTCTGAATCATGATCTGTTTTCTTTCATTTAATACAGAGCCATAATTGGGTAGGAAGTATGAAAGAGGTGCATGGATCTGTTGGTCACACATTATTTATTAAACTGCACTGAAATCATTACCACCTGCCTGGTCCCCAAAGACGAGAAGCATTTACTAACGATATGTTTCTGAATTTAAGCAATTTGTAGCTACGTTCGGTGCCATGTTTTTTAATAGGCTTCCTGAAAGCATCAATTAATCAGAACATTAAGATAATCATATTTGGAAAAGAAACAAATAACTCTATTTTCTTTTAAAAGAACAAATAATTGCACTGTAAAGATGTTTGTAATGATAATGTCATATGTGCAATGTCAGATATTTTAATCTTGGTAAAAAAAGCAAGTTGACTTCTCAGATCCTGGAGTGTTCAATAAGTGTTAAGTTATTTTCATAAACTCCCTTAGCAGTTACCATTGCCATCATTCACCCCTTTGTTATTGCTAACATTTCAACATAATTGTGAGTACAATTGCATTTATTAAACAATTTCCTAAATAGCAGAATACTTTCTAAACTAAAGATGAATTCTTGATTATTAATGCCTGCTAAGATGGTTTTCACATGAGTAATGTATTTTATCAGTCTAACTTGGTAATAGTACATTGAATATAAATGTTAGTTTATAAAGAAAGATATTATATTTGTGGTATGACATACAGGGCAGTGCAAACCTTCTTTAACAGATACCATGTTGGATAATTTAATGGGCCAGAGGTCAATATCTCACCATTTCAGACATTGCTTTTCAAGAATGGGGCATCTCACTTCCACGGCAGAAAGGGGGAGGTACTCACGAGTGTCTGGCAATTCCAGTCTCTGGTACCATGTTTAAAAATCAGCTCCACAGCATGTGAAACACTGCAAGCCAGGAATTGTCCTTATTCCGTGATACACAATGGAAAGGTCATTTCTGTGGGAGGCAATTGCTTTGTCAGCTTTGCTAATGAAGACTTGGAGGATTTGGCGGTGCAGAGGTGTGTTGTCCTCTTTTTTTAAGGGATGGCAGAGAGGACCTTGATACCGAAACCTGCCAGGCTGGTCCGAATTCGCCATTCCCAAAACCCCACCCACACTGACTCAGTGCAGTATCCACAGTCTGGGGGATCGAGCGGCCATTCTACACTCTGCGAGAGTAAGTACCATTCACTTCTCTCTGCTACCTCACACTTACTCTAACTCTGCTACTGAACTCACCTCCCATCAAGGTTCATGCTCTACCACTCTCACCATTACATCCAACATCTTCTCCGATGGCTCTCAACCACTCCATTCCCCCGGAAGACTGGGCTGAGGGACGGCAAAGCCAAGGGGTGAGGTGGCTGACATACATTTCTGCACCCACTACCAGAAGATCCTTGAATTATCAGCATAGGATTAAGACCACTCCACTGAATGCTGAGACCTCTGTATCCTGGCAACCAAATAGGATTCATTGTGTTGTCCTGCACTCCTGCCACATTACCATCACCTTTCACAATGCTGTACCTGTCACCCCACTGCACAACTCATTCCCTCTCTTGTTCTGTGCAGGCACAAGCTACATCTACACAGCTTCCATCTTCAAATGTCCACTGACTCTAGCCAACTCCTCCACTTCTTAGAGGCTGTCACAGGACCTTCAGAGGATGCATTCACTGTGCTGCATCCTGAACACTCCACCAGGTCAAATACAGTCACCTCAATGGGTAATTTAGCTGGGTTAGTGGCCACAGCACTTTCTGCTGAGCAGGTCATTTCATGCCTCTGTAGATGATCGAGGAAGACATGCCCAAGCCCTCTGGCACTCAGAGGACTGTTCAGGACCAGGCACTGGCTCAGCTGGCAGAAGAGAACTTCATGATATCAGCTGTTACCAACTTACTGCAGATGTATGGACAGTCACGGGAGCTGTAGCCAGATTTGTCTGAGGGACTCATGGAGATAAATCGAAGGTTGTTAAAGGAGTCTCCCAACACTATGATTGTGTTGAATCTGGCATGGGTGTATCTGGCTGTCACCATGAACAGACTGGTGATGATGATGGGAAGCCAAATCCAGCAGACTGTGCAGGGGTTGCTTCAGGAATTTGTTGCTCAGTATCCATGACAAGACACGGTAGCCTGATGCACCTGGACATCTCTCCACGTGCTCCTTCCTCTCAAGGAGACAAGGTGGTCCCATCAGGCACCAAGACAAGGAAGGAAGCACACACAGGTCCCCAAGATGTCTCCCGTTGAGATATTCCAGAGGTGCCTCGAACTCTACCCCAACCCTGCCTCTACCCCAACCCTGCCTCCACCCCAATCCTGTGGAAGTTGAAACCCAGCTGAGTGAGCCTGCATCTGGGCAGGATACCCTTGGAATATCATTAAGCCACAGTCATCCCAAGGTTACCGAATTTAAGAGCTGAGAGGTTCTGCTGCAAATGTACAAGGTGTTGGTGAGGCCACACCTGGAGTATTGTGCATAGTTCCGGTCTCCTTACGTGAGGAAAGATATACTGGCTTTGGAGGCAGTGCAGAGGAGGGTCACCAGGTTGATTCCGGAGATGAGGGCATTACCTTACGAGGAGAGGTTGAGCCGCCTGGGTCTATACTCATTAGAATTTAGAAGATTGAGAGGGGAATCTTATAGAAACATGTAAAATTATGAAGGGATAGATAAGATAGAGGCAAGCAAATTGTTTCTGCTGTTGGGTGAGACTAGGATGAGGGGACATGCCTCAAGGTTAGGGGGAGTAGATTTGGGACAGAGATGAGGAGGAACTGCCTTTCCCAGGGAATCTCAGGAATTCTCTGCCTTTGGAAGCAATAGAGGCAGCTTTATTAAATATATTCAATGTAGGGGAATTAAGGTTTATGGGGATAATGCAGGTAGAAGGAGCTGAAATGATGGACAGATCAGCCATAATCTTAATTAATGACAGAGCAGGCTTGACGGGCCAAAAGGCCTTCTCCTATTACTATGAAACTATGAGTCAAACCTTCTTCACCAACTATCTCCATTATACAGCAGGCTCCTTCCTTACTGGGACTGCTCCCTGACACAGCGGGAGGGCAAGGATACAGAAAATCTTATGAGGGCAGATAGGTGGCATGGATGACACTTCATTGTATATAGGTGAACACATTTGGAAATATATTAGAACAGTACATCATCACTTTTATTTGGTTTTCATTCGATTTATTATTGTCACACATACCTAGCTCCAGTGAAAAGTTTTGTTTTGGGTGCAATACAGGCAGATTCTAACATACAAAGATCACAGGGTGATTGAACAGAGTGAAGAATACAAAGTTACAGCTGCAAAGAAGGTGCATAAAAAGCAAGATCAACATTCAATTTGAAATTTGAACAAACCACTCAGAGGGGAAGAAGCTGTTCTTGAACAGTAGATGTTTAAGCTTCTGCCTGATGGAAGAGTTTGGAAGAGATTATAACTGGGGCGGAAAGAGTCTTTGACTGCCTTACTGAGGCAGTGGGAAGTGTAGATAGAGTTAATGGATGGAAGGTTGCCGTGCATGAAGGTCTGGGCTGTGTTCACCATTCTCTGTAATTTCGTATTGTCCTGGGCAGAGCAGTTACCATACCAAGACATTGTGCTCCCACATAGAATGATTTCTATGATGCATCTATGAAAGTTGGTGAGAGTTCCTTATGAGCATGCCAAATTTCCTTAACCTCCTGATCAACTCTCAGTTTAACCGCAGCTACACAAATGAAAGTTCCAGAAACTAGCTTTTCTTAATTCCAGACAGATTTACATCACTGTCTGAAGAATTGCTGCACATTAACATTAAATACTGTCCATCTTGAATCTGGAAACATCAGATATTGCAAAGCTTTGAAACAATTGTCAACCTCCATTAAACAACAGGAAAAGCAAAGTAACAGCAAATAAACAGTAAGCTACAAAGAAACAGAAGCTGCTTACCTTTTCAGAAGCAACAATTTCATAGTCATTGAAGAATATCTTCTCCCAACTTCTTTTAGAAGTGGGTGTTAGTTGAGCTCTGTCCAGCTTCTTGTACTCATCACTGCATTGCTCTTTCTTGCTGAAAGTAATATTCCTCATCTGGAAAGTCCTCATCTTCCTCCTCAGGAGACAGTTGCCTCACTCCCAGCCCTTCAGCATCCATCACACTCTGTTTGTCCACACCAGTTGTGCAGAGCAGTGCATGCCAGGAATAAGCAGCTTAGTCTATCTGGAGTGTAACATAGAAACATAGAAGATAGGACCATTCGGTCTTTCAAACTTGTTCCACCATTCATCACCATCATTGCTGATCATCCAACTCAATAGCCTAGCCCTGCTTTCTCCCAATAACTTTTAATCCATTCTCCCCAAGCCCAATATCTAGCCGCCTCTTGAATACATTCAATGTTTTGGCACCAACTACTTCCTGTGGTTATGAATTCCACATGCCCACCACTTCCTGGGTGAAGAAAAGTCTCCTCATCTCTGTCCTAAATGGTTCACCCCAAATCCTCAGACTGTGACCCCTGGTTCTGAACATACCCACCATCGGGAACATCCTACCTGCATCTACCCTGTCTAGTCCTGTGAGAACTTTATAAGTTTGAATGAGATTCCCCCTGACTGGTCTGAACTCCAGTGAAATAATCCTAACCTAGTCAATCTCTCCTCACACGTTAGTCCTGTTATCCCCGAAATTAAACTGGGAAACCTGGTAAAATAATTCCTTTACAAGACTGATCCAAATATCGGAACATTGTCTTGATGACATCTATCATATGTTCTATGGTGGTCCTTGTGGAAGAATGCACTTACACTCAGCCTGAGTCAGATAGTTCAAGAACCACACCCCCTGGAAGATGCTCTGGCCTTTGTCATGAGGAGGCTATTTGGTATTGGCTGGATGTGGCTATTTATCCTGCACTTGCTGACTTTTTTATTCCTCCTCATTTCTATCAGCCTTTTTCAAGTGCAGTCCCAGCCACCTGCTGGAGCTGCATCCATGAGCTACTGTTCCAATGACCTAATGTGGGATCTCAGAAACAGAACAGCTCCTTTGTTAAATGAGTAGTCAGTAGTTGAGGCAGACAATTGAGGCAAATGATAGTTTACCATCATCATCCATACATAGGACACAGACAGAGGGCTTTGGGAAGCCTGCACATGCACCTCTGACATATTTGATCTTATTCACACATATATTACACAAGTTGCGTCACACAAACACAGTAAAAGATTATGGGTGCTGCAGGCTGACCATAGCCCTGTCTCCCCTCCGTGCCAATATCCCAAACCTTAGCGGTCACCTGTGATCACTTTTAATTCAAAGTGGTTATTGGGATTAATTTATAATGATCAATGTACGGGCAGAACTGCGAGTGTGAGGATTTGAAAGGGCAGCAGGGAGGCTGTGGTTAGCATTGTTACCTCATAATGTCAGGAATCCAAGTTCGATTCCAGCCTTGTGTGATAGTCTGCATGCAGTTTGTACGTGTTCCCAGTTCTGCGAGGGTTTCCACCGGGTGCTCCAGTTTCCTCCGACAATCCACTGATGTGCAGGTTAGGGGATTAGCCATGGTAAATGTGAGGTTATAGGGATAGGGTGAGGGGGGAGTTGGATCAGGTTGGGATGCTCTTCGGAGGGACAGTGCAGAACTAGATGGGCCAAAAGATCTCTTTCTGAATTGTGATGATTCTATGATTTGTAAACTAGATAGCTGATAGTGTGGAAGGTGCATATGCAAATGAATTTAATCCCAGATCTGAGTATCAGATTCATGCAATTGCTCTTTGAATGCCCACAAGTGGAATCCAGCCCCACAAGCAACACAAATTAGGCTTGTTGTGGGTGTGCTGGCAGCCATTTTTAATGGTTATCGCATAGATGAAATTTGATTGAAGATAGAAGGCTTTCCAGATCACACTAGCGTGACTGAGTTGCGCACTTGACCTGTTATTCCAGGTGCACCCCTCATCCTTCAAACCACACGTTCCTTTCTACATTTTAGACACTGTCAAAGCCAGCAGATTTTAGCTTCCCCCTTTCTTACCCCAACATTTTAATGTAATTTTTCATTTTCTGAGTCCACCCATTGAACCCCAGGCCTGTTGTATTGCCAATGCCCAACATTGTGATGTACTGTCCACCAACAAAGTCAACGTGAGAGTGACTATTGATGACCACCCATCACCCCCACTACCACCACCAACAAATTACCCCATGCCCTCCCACATCATTTCAGCTCCCACTCTTATATGTATCATCGTTCCCCTTCACAGAGGTTATTCCGTCTGCATCCCAGCATACTGGCTCCAACCCCCAGACACGACTTCCCCAAATTTCCCAATACAGTGCTGTCCCCTAATAATCCCCTGAAAGGGAAAACAGACAGCATTGGTTTTCTGATAATCATAAAGTACATACCACAGCTCAGAGATGCAAACATGTAATGATATAATTGGATAACATAATCATGTGTACAATCGGTAATATAGTCACATGTACTAACTTGGATGTGAACTATGCACACATAATTGAGTAGAGAAAGGAGTGAGGAAAATGTAACATTTTGATTGGAAATTATTATTTGTAGAAGTAGTCAATTGGAAGCTTGTTTCTGTAAAAAAATGTATAAAACTCTTCTTTTGGCAAATAGGAGTTGAGCATAATGCTATTTTCCTGATGTTCACATCTCATATGCATGTATGAGACTCATCCAGTCTAAGAGGAAATAACGGGTTTAACTCACCTTCTCACTCCCTCGGCATTTAGTGCACAAATCCCTGACCAATAGTAGTGCAACTCCTCCGGACCAAATTGTGATGTCAGCCCTGAATGAGGATGAGGAGAAAGGGAGGTCTGCAGGTGCTGGAGATCAGAGCTGAAAATGTGCTGCTGGAAAAGCGCAGCAGGTCAGGCAGCATCCAAGGAACAGGAAATTCAATGTTTCGGGCACAAGCCCTTCATCAGGAATGATATAATTGGATAACATAATCATGTGTTATGAAGGGCTTGTGCCCAAAACATCGAATTTCCTGTTCCTTGGATGCCGCCTGACCTGCTGCGCTTTTCCAGCAACACATTTTCAACTCTGAATGAGAATGAGCCAGTCCCCTAACTGATCCCTGTGCAGCTCTGCAACTAACTCAATGGTAATCTTCAGACCTGTTGTAATCAACCTACACGTTTAGACCATTAGGATGGATTCCTGAATCCTCATTGCAATAAGTGGTCAACACCCTCGACTAAGATTGGACAATACTATTGGATGATTTATTACTTTCCCCCTAAAATCAACCCACAGACTAGTCCCCATAGACATTCAGGCATGGTCATTTGTTAGAAACACGTACAATACGTTTGCTGCTGAAGGCATACATTGCTCCGTACTCAGGCAGGAACAGTGAAAGATGACTTCATGCAAACATTTATTCTTTAGTGCCACTTACATAGTTTTGTCTACATTGTGTTTGTCCATGTAAACAGAACAGTAAAGTCCTGAAAATATCATTGGGTCATTTGTTGCTCTGTTTAGGGAGACAAATTATTAATTTTAGTTAAGCTGAACATTAAATAAAGAATAATTTGTTCAAGATACGGTTGACATGGTATTAAACACATAGTAAATTACCTTAACGCAGCTGTTTGTATTCAACAGTTCAGTTAGATAATTATTTATGTTGCTTTTACATTTGTAAATGTGTGGTTAAAAGGTGCACATTTACTCTAGCAAAACTATATGAGAATTAAACTTCAATCAGTGTCATCATGGACTAAGCATTTTAATGCAATGCTAGAGGAAAACTTGACAGAACTGATCCGACATATAGTAGACAAACTGAAGTGCTCACTCCAGCAGCACAGATTAAAGACTGACATTGTTCAGCTTCATTGAAGTGTGCAATTCTACACTGAGTCAATGAAGATTATCAAGCATGTTTAACATAGTTATCAGACCATGAAGAGTTGTTTTGGCACGAGATAAAGCTGAGCACTAAAACAGAGCCTTAATTCCTTCCTAAGGCTTGAGAAAAATCACATAATTTTAAATATATCAGAACCGCATTTAACGTTTGATGCACGGCGTGTGATTGTGTGTCAGATCACACTTAATATTTACCTTCACTACTTCAGCTCTTGTTCTTCATTTTCCTGCCAAACTCTACTCCAAGTTTGTTTGTGAATTTGAGAACAGTGAAATCAACCAGAGGTCTGCTGATCATGCATGGGAGAAGAGGAGGTATGTGCATTTTTGTAGAGCCTGGGAAACATTCCTTTTCCGAGAGTTCTCATAAAAATACACACTGAAAATTGCTATCGGCTACCAGTTGAAATATGTCTAGCTGTTCCTTAAAGGAAAGATGGTTCAGTAATTCAGCTAAAACCAAACGATAAAACATGTGCCATGCAGGCTCTGCATATTACAACAAACATTGTCATTAATTGTCCGAAGTAAGTACTAGGATTAGTGCTGAAAACAAAGAATGTTTCAGGACAAGTTAATGTTTTAAGTCATCTGGACTCGAAAGGTTAGTTTGCTGTCTCTCCATGGATGCTGCCTGACCCACTGTGGTTTCCAGTATTTTTTGTTTTCAGTATAGATTCCAGCATCTGTAGTAATTTGCTCTTACTAGCATTAATACTTACATACCTAAAATAGATTCTTCCCTGGAACAGACCAGGATCTAGTCTGTCATCTGGGGACCCTGCCAAAGATAAGACCATTAGACCATAAGACATAGGAGTGGAAGTAAGACCATTAAGTCCACTCTACCATTCAATCATGGCTGATGGGCATTTCAACGCCACTTACCCACACTCTCCCCGTATCCCTTAATTCCTGGCGAGATTAAGAATTTATCAATCTCTGCCTTGAAGACATTTAACGTGCTCCATGGCAATGAATTCCACAGGCCCACCACTCTCTGGCTGAAGAAATGTCTCCTCATTACCATTCTAAATTGACCCCCTCTAATTCTAAGGCTGTGCCCACGGGTCCTAGTCTCCCCACCTGACAGAAACAATTTCCCAGCGTCCACCCTTTCTAAGCTATGCATTATCTTATAAGTTTCTATTAGATCTCCCCTCAACCTTCTAAACCCATGTGAATACAATCCCAGGATCCACAGCTGTTCATCGTATGTTAGATCTACCATTCCAGGGATCATCCATGTGAATCTACACGCTCCAGTGCCTATATGTCCTTCCTGAGGTGGGGGGCCCAAAACTGAACACAGAATTCTAAATGGGGCCTAACCAGAGCTTTATAAAATCTCAGTAACACATCATTTTACTTTCTAACCCTCTTGAAATAAATGACAACGTTACATTTGCTTTCTTAACTATGGACTCAGCCTGCAAGTCAATCTTTAGAGAATCCTGGACTAGCACTCCCAGATTCCTTTGTACTTCAGCTTTATGAATTTTCTCACCTTTTAGAAAATATTCCATGCCTGTGTTCTTTTTTCTAAAGTGCAAGACATGGTAGCAGCAGCAGCAAGATCACAAAAACAGCAATGAGAAAATGTCCAGATTCACTGAGATTATACAATTGGGAGAAGACCATTCAACCCCTCCAAACTGTTCCACCATTCACTGAAATGACAGCTGATCTGGGGCCGAACTCTAAATGACTGCCTTTGCCTCATATCCTTTAACATCTTTGCTCAACAAAAAATTATCAATCTCAAAATTAAAATTAACAATGAATCTAGCATGCACTGCCATTTGAGGAAGAAAGTTCCAAATATCTGCTACCTTTTGTGAGTAGAAGTGCTTCCTATCATCTCTCCTGAATGGTCTGGCCCTCATTCTCAGACTATGCCCCCTAGTTCTAGAATCCTCAACCAGTGGAAATAGTTTATCTTTGTCTACCTTGTCTTAAAGACTTTGGCCAGGTCACCCCTTAACCTTCTAAATTCTAGAGAAAACGGACTTGATTTGTGTAATCTCTCCTCATAACTTAACCCCTGAAGTGCAGGGGCTATTCTTGTAAACCTATGCTGTACTCCCTCCCAGGCCAATGTAACCTTCCAAAGATGTGGTGCCCAACTGAGTTCACCATACTCCAAGTGGGATTTAATCAGGATTTTGGATAACTACAGCATAGCACTTTGGATGTTGCCTGAACTGCTGTGCTCTTCCAGCACCACTGATCCAGAATCTGGTTTCCAGCATCTGCAGTCATTGTTTTTACCCACAGCATAACCTGTCCATCCTGGTACCCCAGTTCTGTAGATATAAAGGTCAACATTCCATTAGCTTTCTTGATTATTTTCTGCATTTGTTTGTGACATTTTAAAGATCCATGCATTTGAATCCCCTAGTCTGTTTGGACATGCAGTCTATTTTACTTCATATAATTTAGAAAATCCTCTGATTTATCCCTTTTCAGTCTAAAATGGATAACATTACACATTTCCACTGAACTCCATTAGCCACAGTTTTGCCTGTCTTATTCTATCTTTTTCTATCAATATCTCTTTGTAACTTTGTGCTATCATCTACACTTATCATCAATGCTGTCTAACTTGTGTCAACAACATATTTAGATTCATCGCTTTTATGATATTATCGAAGTTGTTAATAGCTAATGTAACTAATTGAGGCTCTTACACAGAGGTTCAATTTCACTCTTGGGAGACTGCATGGAGTTTGCATGTTCTTCCCGTGTCTATGTGGGTTTTCTACGGGTGCTCCAATTTCCTCCCACAGTCCAACGATCTGCGGGTTAGGGTGGATTAGCCACGCTAAATTGCCCATAGTGTCTAGGGATGTCCAGGGTAGGTGGATGAGCCATGGGAAATATAGAGTTGCAGGGATGAGGTGGGTCTGGGTGGGATGTTCTTCGAAGGGTTGTTGTGGACTCAATGGGTTGAATGGCCTACTTCCCCACTGTAGGAATGTTATGAAGAGTTGCACTCTAATATTCTTTCTCACGATTTAAACCTACACACTTAAAATGTTCTGTAAGTAATTAAGTAATTAGCTGCTTCTTTTCTGTTGATCTTGGTGGGACTATGTCAAATTGGATCAGACAGCTTCCTGTGACACATTATGTGACACAGACACATTATTTGTGGCATGGTTATATTGATTACCTACCCTGTTAATGTTCCCTGTGTATGTTTTTTGGGGGGGATGGGTGTGATTATATGACTTATTTGAGTCAATCAGGCTGAATCCATAGGGACTCCTGTGAAGTGACAGTGGTCATCAACACACATTAGATCCAAATCGTACACTAGAGATTGATAGATTTCCTGTCTTGTACATCGAAAGGCTTCCGATTCAGAACAATAGAACAGATTATCCCCAATCCATCATTGTCCCACTGCAAGTCCAGCAGCCCACTCCACTTTAGCAATGGGTGTTAGCTACAAAAGTGAGTCACATATTAACAGAACGAAAAACACAATTAGCTAATGCTGATCTTGTAATTATGTTGCTCCAATTAATTAAATTGATTCTAACCTGTCAATTTTATTTTTAGTTTTATCATTGTGAAACTCCTCCTTCAAAGCAAAACTGATTGCTTTTCCTAAATATAGGCCAGTGAATCAGAATTGTTTGTCTTAAGTGATTTGTTTCCATACCCTTGTATGTAGCATATTTCCTTTCTTTTGTTATGCTAATGAAAGTATGCAATTTTTAATTACATTGCAGGAACTAAACAAGGCCAAAGCAACTAACATTGATTTAAATAGAATGTGAAATCTTACGCACCACTGATGTACTATCTTCTGTTTCCACCTGTGATGTTACATCTCACCATTTTCTTCTGAGATGTCATGTAATTTTCTTCCTATAAATCAGTGGAAAAGTTTTAATAAAGTGTCATTGAAACAAAACTGAAACTCCCTTAGATAAGTGCGTGCATGTCTATGTGTGTGTTGGATGGGGGCATAGTGGGGTTGGGTGGGCACCGAGGAGGGTGTTAGCTCACCTAACAGAGCTATATTAATTGCCACACCTCTGAGGACAGGAAGACTTATTCCGGAGAGCTGGGGCCAATCAGAAGCTGACTACTCCAAGTAGCAGTAACACCACTCTGTGAGTGGTGGTCACACACAGTAGTGCGACTGGGACTTGGAGAGCACTTCATTGATGTATCAGAGTACTGGAAGTGGTTGGGGACTGGGCTTTGGGGTTCAGTGAGGTGTGTAGAAGCCAAAGTTTGAAATGGGATAAAGGAACCTGAGGAAAGGTATGGGCTACACTTTGAGGTTAACTCTTTAATGCCACAGGAGGGCCAGTTTGGCAGGGAATGTCATCCCCTAGCGCTCTCTCATCCCCTACTAACCAGCACCATCCCATGCTTAGAAATCTGTAGGCTCAGGCCATTCCTGTCACTGTTTTCATACCAGTGATAGTGAGAAGAGTGGGAATTAATTTCCCTTTTATGGGCTTCAATTAACCTATTTTAAGTAAGGTGCCCAAATTCATCCCCTTAATTCCAGAAAAACTGTGGTGCAGCATGGACAGGTGGCTAGGCAGTAGGCAGAGTGCCATTGTATTTAATGTGCCCTCTACCTTCAAACTAGTTTTAAATTCAGACCGGATTATCTTCGGAATATGTTGTGAGCAGTGTTTCACAATGTCAACTGGCAACGTTAATTAGTAATGATTGTTGTCACCACCCTTCATCTACATAATTTAATGATGGTGAGTTTTTGACCTGGAGTCTGTGCTTTACAAGATGTTACAAGTTTTTTGATGATCTATTTAGCTGACTTGAGTAATATATTTAAAGGGACAGAACAGAAAATGAGTAAACCTCAGAACAATGCTCTGGCTCCTACTTATCAATGAGTGGTGCTAAGGTACCAACTTATTGTTCTAATTTGGAGAGAATCAAAGTGAAATAGAACTTTGTACAATCTGAGCTAATTACAAACTACTTTAATTCCAATAACATAGTTTTGAAGTAAAGAGAGTATTACATTGTTGGAAACAAAATAATGAATGAGTGTGTCAACTAACATAAAATAAATCACCGGAAAATCTATTTTAAGCACATTTGTTTATTTAAGATTTGGAGATGCCGGTGTTGGACTGGGGTGTACACAGTTGAAAATCATACAAGACCAGGTTATAGTCCAACAGGTTTAATTGGAAGCACACTAGCTTTCGGAGCGACGCTCCTTCATCAGGTGGTTGTGGAGGGCTTGATCTGTGTTCCGATCGAGCCATCCACAATCACCTGATGAAGGAGCGTTACTCCGAAAGCTAGTCTGCTTCCAGTTAAACCTGTTGGACTATAACCTGGTGTTGTGTGATTTTTAATTGTTTATTCAAGATATTGAAGGAGTCTTCCCTGCTTTTCTTTGAGCATTGCACAGAATATTTTCTCTGCAACAGAAAGGGACAGTGGTGCTGCAGTCTTGTGCCTTGGCTGGGAGATGCTACAGTATGCACCTCCTCATGGTTACACCAGAACATTGGCCAAAATTAAACACTCACAATTCTGGGGTGGAATTTCAATCCACCACCTCCTGACTCAGCAGAGTACTGTGACTCAGTGAAAACTGACACTTCATTCATTGATTGTTTTATTTCTTTTTTTTATTTCCTTCTATTTCTAACTCACGTTTCCTGATTTATCAATTTCTTTTTAACCTACCCTTAAGCATCCTGTTTAGTTTCAGTAAAATCTACTTGATTCAGCCTATCAGCATCGATCTTATTGTACTGCCCAATTCAATTATCTGAAAATGTGTTGCTGGTTAAAGCACAGCAGGTTAGGCAGCATCCAAAGAATAGGAAATTCGACGTTTCGGGCATAAACCCTTCATCAGGAAAGCCCTTCCTGATGAAGGGCTTATGCCCGAAACGTCGAATTTCCTATTCCTTGGATTCTGCCTAATCTGCTGTGCTTTAACCAGCAACACATTTTCTGCTGTGATCTCCAGCATCTGCAGACCTCATTTTTTACCCAATTCAATTATCTGCCATGGTCATTTTATTCTCAACTACATTGACTTCATATCCTATTTCCAATAATGTAAATGGAAATTTTGCACAAGTTCAATGTTTTAATTTTTTTCAGACAGAGTTTCAATGTACCTATTAGTCCCGAAACTGACATTCAGAAAATTATTTCCACGGACATGTTTTTGTGAGTGTGCTCAACATAAAATGTAATAACTTGGAATTTTTTTTAAGTTTGACTGTAGGTGTGACTATGGTGCTTTGGATAGCATTGTGCATTTTTTACACTGACTTGAGAAATGAGGCAAGATATTGAGGTTGGCTGAGGGCCATGATGTGAACAAGCAGTATTTATATATCGCCTTTAGCATGATAAAACGTGCCAGATTGTTCAAAAGGAGTATAATAGGGCGAAAGGAAATTGATTCAGTGCCAAAGAAGGAAATGCTTGAGGAGGTGACCAAACGTTTAGCCAAAGGAATAGATTTTCAGGAGCTCCTGAAAGGAGATATTTAGGAAGGAAATTCCAAATTTTTGGATCCAGACAGCCAGTGGCATGGTCAAAGTAGATGAGTGAAGGAAGCTGGTTAAGTGGAAGATATCAGAGTTAGAGAAACAGAGACTACTTGCAGGCCTGTGGGTTGGAGAAACTTAAGAAATTTGAAGATGAGGGATGAGAGTAGAGCGATGTTGGCTGAATGGAATTTGGGGCATGACAGCCTGGGGCAGCAGAGTTTTTGTTGAGTTGTAGTTTATGGGATTGCAGCAAAGGGGAAATCTGACCTAAAGAGCATCTAATACTTAAACCTGAAGGTCACAAAAGCATGGATAAAGTTGACAGTATCAAACAGGATGGAGTCTGGAAATATTTCAGAAGTGGAATAGGCCATGTTGGGATGGTGAGGAGATAGAGTCGGAAGCTCAGATTATTTATCATAAACATCTAATAGTTCTTCTGATATACTTTGTCCTACATTCTGTTTTAATGTTGGGGAACCTATAGACCACACCGACCGATAGCACCTTTCCCCTTCTGTTCCTCATTTCCATCTAAATGGAATTTAGATTCCACATTCTGATTTCCTGAACTGAGGTCAACTATTAGTATTGTGTAGACACTTGTCATATTTAATGATTTGTGATACCAGTCCATTTAGCTGCTTCCTATTTTTCTTCAATGTCATATGTCCTCAACATTCATAAACTTGTGTAACAAGTTCTATTTACTTCTGCCTTAACATCTTCAATGACCCTGACTCCACCCATTGCTGAGATAAAGAGTTCCAAAGTTGCACATTTCTCTGAGATACAAAAAAACACTCCTTCATTTCTGTTTTAAAAGGGTGACCATCAGCTTTAAAACAATGCCACCTGATTCTGGACTCACCCGCAGGAATGAAATTCCTTTCCACCAATCACATTGTGAAGACCATTCAGGATCTTGTACACTTCAATCAGCTCATTCCTCACACTGTTAAACTCCAGTGAAATCAAAGCCAGCCTGTCCAACTTTTGCTCATCAGACAACCCACTCATTCCAAGTATTAATCCAATAAAGTTCTTCTGAACTCAAAAAAATTATATCCTTTTCAAATAAGGAGATAAAAACTGCACATAAATTGATTAATCTCTCCAAAGCCCTTTAAAACTGCAGTGTAACATCCTTAGTTTTATGTTCAATTTCTCTGATAATAAATGAGAGCATTGCATTAACATTCTAAATCACTTGCTGTACCTACATACTAACATTTTGCTTGAGCACTTCAGTCCCTCTGCACCTCAAAATACTCCAGTCACTCTCAATTTAAATAATGGTTTTTATTCATCTTCCCAAAGCGAACAACTTCACGTTTCCCCATCTTATACTCTATCTGCCAAGTACTTGTCCATTCACTCAATTTATCTGTATCATTCTGCTTCCTTGCAAAGTTGTCTTCACAATGTATTTTCCTATCGGTCATCTGTAAATTTAGCCACCAAGGACTCCCAGCACAGACTGTGCAGGACCTACTCATCACATCATGCCAATGAAGACCCATTTATTCATTCTCTATGCACCTCATCGAGGCTGGAGTGTCAAACTACTCACCTTCTCCACCCCAAAAATGTCATTTGTTGTAGAGCACTGTCAGTCCTGAGGTCGTGCAAAAGAGCTGTAAAACTGCAAATGCTTATTTTTCTAATTAATAATAATTGCACATGATTTTCTCACAACTTAGTGAATAAACACACTAATGCAGGATAGAATAGGAAAATCACAGGTTCAATTCTGGGCATATATTGACACAACTGATTCTCATCTAACTAGCAAAGAATTAGAGATAATTTGACTGTGGTGTATGTTCCTGTGTATTATTCTGAAATGGCTGATGGCATATCAGCAGCAGGCGAAGATGGGATAAAGCTGTGCTTTAATGTGTCAATGGATCTCAGATACTAAGGCTAAGATTTTCATTCTCAAGTTAGGAATCTTGCTATTCTGATTTCTGGTCAGCTTTATCATCTCTCACTATGAAGAAGAGATTATGCCCGAAACGTCGATTTGCCTGCTCTTAGGATGCTGACTGACCTGTTGTGCTCTTCCAGCACCACACTCCCAACACAGACCAACTCTGATCTCCAACATCTGCAATCCTCACTTTCTCCTCATTTGGGTTAGAGTTGGACAATCACCCCTGGAAGCAGAGCTAACGTGAGAATAGAGGCAGCAGATTCTGAGTAGGTTAGAAGACCTATCTCTATTCACTGTCCATTCCCTGGTACATCAATCCCATTCTGAAAATGAATGCCAGCCATTCTACCCCTCAACCTATATGACCTTCATCTCACCAGCGCATACCCCTTCAGATGTCTTATATCTAAAATGCCCCTTTATATTCCTACACCCAAAACCTCAGGCTGCAAAAATAGCTCCTAGCATTCTTCACATCTGCTCACCAACCAACTATTTTAGAGAGAACTCATAAATTCTATAACAATATTGAAATGCTCATTAAATTGTCACCACAAACAAACATCCATACAAAATCTCCATGGAAATGGGTTAAATCCATTAAGTGCTCATAAAGCTATCAAAGTAAACAAAGTTGTACAAAAACATTTCAAAGCCCTCTGTTTCTCTCAGCAGCTCATAAACGTGTCAGTTAAACAATGCACCAAGTTCCCTTCACAGTTATATAAATAACCCCTGAGTCCATTCCTTCGGCTTATCTCTCATCAAGCATTCATAATGGAAAACCAAGGCAAGACAGACAAGGCTTGGGCCAACTGCTGGGAAATGGGATTTGAATAATTAGATGGCTTTTTTTACTAGTGCAGACTTGATGGACTGAAAAGCCTTTTATTGTGCTGGTGATCTCTATGACACTGTGACAACAGACAATTGTATAAACAAAGGTTATAGAACTGCACACGCTAAATCTCTGAAATGGGTTGAATAGATAACTGACCTGTCAATTTAAGAAGTCAGCCACATGTTTGTCTATCTGTTTAGCTGCCTTCAATTTATTTTATTCACCTCGAGATATTTGGCCAATTTCACCTTATTTACAAATCAGGACAAATGTTACAAGCCTTGAAGTACAATGCCAGATTGCCAGGTCTTGATCAGCTACACATCAAACCTTTTATTATGTTGGGAACACCAGGAATATTGTGATGTCCTGAAAGTCACAGTTACTTCCAGTTACGATGTATGGGAGAATCAGTGAAGCATCAGACAACGGCACCCTGGGGTGAGTTTCAGATGAGGAAGTAGCTAGGCCCCCAGGAGTGAAATCTCCATAAAGCTCACAAAAATGTCACTTCACCAATTTCTCTTTAAATTTATCTCATTAAAGTCAGATTATCAATATCGTTGAATAAAGAAGATGTATCTATCTGCTGGAAAAAGTACTTAAGTGCATGTGAACACTGACACATTTTTGGTCAGATTCATTGTCACTTAACTGTAAGACAGTAGCCTATGATCAATCACTTAATCTTGGGGTTCAAGTCCACAACTCCCCGAAAGTGGCCATGCAAGAAGATAGGGTGGGAAAGATGGTGTATGGCATGATTGCCTTTATTAATTGGGGAATTGAGTACAAGAGTCAGGATGTCATGTTGTAGCGTTAAGAGACTTTGGTTAAGCCGTACTTCGAGTATTGTGTTTAACTCTGGTTGCCACATTGCAGGAACAACATGGAGGTTTTGGAGAGGGGCTAGAAGAGGTTTACCAGGATGCTGCCTCGATTAGAGGGTATGAGCTATAAGGAGAGGCTAGAAAAACTTGTGTTGTTTTCTCTTGAGATGCAGAGACTGAGAGGAAACTTGATGGAAGTCTATAAAATTAATGGGTGCTTAGATAGGGTTGACGGTCAGAATCTTTTTCCGAGAGATGGAATGTCTTTTACTGGGGGTCCATGTATTTAAGATTAGAAGGGGAAAGTTCAAAGGGGATGTGAGGGGCAAGTATTTTACACAGAGAGTGGTAGGAATCTGGAACACATTGCCAGAGGTGGTGGTGGAGGCAGATATAATGGCGGTGTTTAAGGAACTTTTAAATAAGCACACAAATAAACAAGGAATGGACAGATATAGGACCAAGGGCAGGCAGCAGGGATTGGTTTAATTTGGCATCATGTTCAGATTACATTCTCTACAGTGTGGAAACGGGCCCTTCAGCCCAACTAGTCCACATTGACCCTCTGAAGAGTAACCCACCCAGACCTACTTCCCTCTGTCTAATGCACCTAACACTATGGGCAATTTACCATGTTCAATTCACCTAACCTGCACATCTTTGGACTGTGGGAGGAAACCAGAACATCTGGAAGAAACCCACACAGACAAAGGGAAAATGTGCAAACTTCACACAGACAGTCACCCGAGTCTGAAATTGAACCTGGGTCTCTGGGTGCTGTGAGGCTGTAGTGCTAACCACTGAGCCACCTAAACAGCATCGTGGGCCGAAGGGCCCACTCTTGTACTGTACAGTTCTGTGTACTATGTTGTAATTAAAACTGCATTTAATTTTTATATGGCACCTAATCATGAAAATTGGTGCTGCTGAGACTAATTAAAATTATCTGCCAAACAATTTCCTGATTTCAGAAAATACTTCCCCCAAAGATCAGGATATCCCTATGTTCCTTGAAACACATGTCCAAACAAGATAAGCCTGACACCATCAAAATAATGAAGTGTGTAGAAGGTCCATTCTCAAAATGTTGTCAACACTTGCAGGTTCACTCTCTACATCCCAATTCTAGAGCCTTAAAATCTAGTACATCCATGGGAATTGCAAAGAGATTTTAATGAGTAGTTTCTCAATATTTGTCCAAAAACACAGGAAAGGGAGGACAATGCTGGTTAATGTGGATGAGCAGCCTACAGTTTCTGTTATGTAAGGTGTGTATTACAGCTGAGAAGATGATCTTCTCATTATTTGATTTGCCCATACTACTTCATTCCATATTTGGGTCACAACTTTAGCCTTTTTAGCTGAAATGCCACAGGTTCAGTTCCATGTGGTGTCTGTGCCTTGGAAATATAACTCCACAATTAGAAAAATGCAACTTGCAACCCCTTTTCTCCTCTTTCACGGAAGGCCTCTTTGGGTCAGATGAAAGCTTCATGCAAGAATATCAGTGCAAGGTCAGATCCCAATGTCTCTGTGTCATTAAGCAAAAGACAACAAAGAAGTTCAGAAGACAAAGAGTTCTGAAGAAGAGTCACTGGACCCAAAATGTTAACTCTGCTTTCTCTCCACAGATGCTGCCACATCTGTTGAGTTTCTCCAGCAATTTCTGTTTTTGGTTCTGTGTCAGTGTTGCGTTTGTGATAATTCTAGTGAACTGCCACTGGACCTTGAGCTGGTGCAACGATTTGATTGTGACAGGGCACAGCTTCTGTGCACATGACTCCTCAAGGAGGGAATTACCATTGAGAACTCATTAAATATTTGGTGTCAAGTTGCTACGCACGATGGGTTGACAATCTCTTGCACAAAACTAAGCATAAGTTGCTTGCTCACTGTCTCAGTCAAAAAGTGTGGTGCTGGAAAAGCACAGCTGGTCAGGCAGCATCTGGGGAGCAGGAGAGTCAACATTTCAGCTGTCTCAGTCAAGGGATGTGTATGCTGAGGGAAATTATAAAGGAGAAAGAGATAGAAGTGACACATTTTAGGTGAAAACCTGCACAATTAAAAGATCTAGCTTCCATTCACATTTTCCTGAAAAGGTAAATATGAAGATAAACAAGAAATGTGATTTTACTTTATAAAAGTTGTGTGAGGACGTTATGTCAAACAGTCTGTGATTTAGAACACAATGCCAGTTAGAGAAACAAAATCCTTTGTATTGCTGTTGAATGAATCATGACAAAGTCTAATCTCTGCATTCCAGATTGGAAATCTAGTTTACAGATTATTCTGTTTATAAAAAAAATGCTTTGAGATGGAAGAGCAACCATTGGACAAACATTTCTGTATTGAATTGTATTGAATAAAATTAAGTGACTTGATCTTGAAATTAATAGCATGACTCATAAAATTTAAATAAAAATTGTATCTCCAGGTGAGAACAGCAACTCAGAACAGGAACTGAGGTTGGATCCCAGCATTCTGAATAGAATTCCTAGTCCTTCAAACAATGTTGAATTTAAATACCTTATTGAATAGAATTTACAACATTTTAGCAGAACATTTTTAAAATGTAGTCATTAGTGAAAATCAGATAAGGGTAAAGGACAAGGTTTATGGTAGAGTATGTTCTTTTATGTATATAACTGTAGTGAATCTGATTACTGAATTTCTTTATAAATTGAGTGCAGCAAAATGTTGATGTGTTGACTCTCAGTGGAACCATCTCAAAACACATGCTTTGTGACAGGTGAGGCACTATTCCCACCTGAATGTATCTTCACGTAACCTGACAAGCCTATGAAAGCTGCCTATGTCAAACAATGTACGGACTGGAATCTGAATGGAAAACACAGCAAAACAGTGAATGTTGATGTGATGATGTGAAATGTGATATTATTTATCCTATTTGTTCACATTTTCAATAACCTGACCGAACAAATGTATCTGAAAACAGTGGAAAAACCTGATGGTAGAATGTTCCATTCATAGAATCAATAGAGCCGTACAGCACGGAAACAAACCCTGGATCAGTGGTGCTGGAAGAGCACAGCAGTTCAGGCAGCATCCAACGAGCAGCAAAATCGACGGAAACAAACCCTTCAGTCCAACCAGTCCATGCCAGACACAATCACTAACTAAACTAGTTCCACCTGCCTGCTCCTGGACCATATCCCTCCAGACCTTTCCTATTCATATACTTAGCCAAATGTCTGTTAAATGTTGTAATTGTATCCACATTCACCACTTCCTCAGGAAGTTCATTCCACACACGAACCTTTCTCCATCCCTCGTTTCTTTTTTAAATCTCTCTCCTCTCACCCTAAAAATGTGCCCCCTAGTCTTGAAATCCCCCACCTTAGGGAATAGACAACTACCATTAACTCAAACTCGACACTTCATTATTTTATAAACTTCTACAGGCTGTCTCTCTTTCATAATTTCACCTTCATGATGCACTTGTTGATCAACTTTACCTTCTGTCCAGTCAGTCACACTTTTAATGTTGCTACAGGCTTGGCCGTTCCTGAAGCCTTTGCAGGTTGTTTCACAGGGAGACCTTGATAGCCATTGATGGTTTGTTCGGTGCTCCACGATTTTGCACTTCTGTGTGGACAGCTTCATGATTTGACAAGTTTAGAAAAGTTTGGCCAATCTAGAAGAATCTGTGTAAAATGTTGGCCTGTCACTGACATTGTTCTATTAAATTTATTGTTCTGTTGATTGGAAAGGTGGATGATTGAGAAATACCTAACATTTTGTGTCATCTAAGTCTGACAATTATCATTCTAGCAAATGTATGTTTTGACTTAAATATAGTGATATATCAGTGGATTAATTACTCATGTCGTTGTGATGTAGGACAATGATTAAAAAATGCCTAAAAAATGTCTCATCAGTCAATTCCATCCTCCCTTCACACAAATATATAGGTCATAATAATTAAAAGATAACATTGAAAATGGCAAGTAAACACAAAAAATGTTCCATTCAAAAGTATAGCAGAGGAAAGGGAACTATTTTATGCTTCACCATTGTATTTCATTAATCCATGCACTAAAGGAATCCTGCTTTGCGTTATTGATTTGAATTCATGTAAGACTGACATCCAAGATTTAAAGTTCACATATCCTCTGAAAGGTTCAAGAAGATAAATGAAACAATAAAAACTGCAGGAAATCAAAGAAGGGTGAAACAAGCACAGCAAACATTCCTCATGTCTGCACATTTTCAATACTTGATGAGCAATCTGTTCAGTTAAGCCAAATAATAACAACACACTGGACTGGCTAACACAGGCCATCATTTTACTTATTCAATAATAAAAAAAAAACACTCTTAACAGAATAACAAGTCATACCATTAAAACCATTATACACAAGGCAATATTCTGTAGTAAAAGAAAATTATTACGTTGGTAGCATAGATAATCAAATAGGAAATAATCCTGTACAGTAGGAAAAAGAAACAAATTTGCCTCAGGTTAGGTTCAAACTATTTTTTGTGCAATGATTTAACAAAGAAGATGATTGTAAAGCACTCTTATAATCTTAGTTGATAATCATATTGTAAATATGCTTTTGCTTCATTCATACAAGGCTTCATTGAGACCACATCTCGAATGTGGTGTGCAGTTTTGGTCTCCTTATTTAAGGAAGGATGTAAATGCACAGGAGACAGTTTGGTGAAGGTTTACTGGATTGATATTGGAAAGAGTACATTGCATTATAAGGATAGGTTGGACAGGCTGAGCTTGTTTCCATTGAAATGAAAGCAAATTACTGTGTCAACAACAATATGGTTTCCATGTGTCCTCACCAGTCTCCACATTCAACGGATCATCTTCCAGTACTTTCGATGCCACTAACAGGATGTCACCACCAAAAGCATCTTCCCCTCACCTCCACTGAGGGTCATCCCTCAGGGACCATTCTCTACATGACAATCTGGACCACCCCCACATCTCTCCTAATGCTTTCTCATTCCACCGTGGCACTTGCCCATGTATTTGCAGAAGATCTAACATCTTCCCACTCACTTCCTCACTTCTCATTGTCCAAGGCCTCAAATATGCCTTCGAGGTGAAGAAACATTTCAATTGTACTTCTTTTAATCCAGTCAAATGCTTATAGTACACACAATATGATTATCTTTACATTGACGAGACCAAACACAAACCAATTGACCATTTTGCAGAACCCCTCTGTTCTGTCCATGAGAGTGACCATGACCTCCAGTTGCTGTAATTTTAATGAATCAGTTTGCCCTAGATTAGGTTCCCTACAGTGTAGAAACAGGTCCTTCGGCCCAACAAGTCCACACCGACCTCGCGCCCTAAACCTAAGCCCTCTAGTTCTGGACTCCCTAACCCAAGGGAAATTACTTCATCTATTTACCCTATCTATGTCCCTCATGATTTTATAAATCTCTATAAGGTCACTCCTCAGCCTCTGACGCTCCAGGGAAAACAACTCCAGCCTCTAAAGCCTCTCCCTGTAGCTCAAACCCTCCAATCCTGGCAACATGCTTGTAAATCTTTTCTGAACACTTTCAAGTTTCACAACATCTTTCCAATAGGAAGGAGACCAGAATTGCATATTCCAACAGTGACCTAACCAATGTCCTGTACAGCCGTAACATGACCTCCCAACTCCTATACTCAATACTCTGTCCAATAAAGGAAAGCATACCAAACACCTTCTTCAGTACCCTATGTACCTCCAACTCCACTTTCAAGGAACTATGAACCTGCACTCCAAAGTCTCTTTGTTCAGCAACACTCACCAGAACCTTACTATAAAGTGTATAAATCCTGCCCTGATTTGCCTTTCTAAAATGTAGCACCTCACATTTATCTAAATTAAACTCATCTGCCACTCCTCAGCTCTTTGGCCCAGCTGATCAAGATCAAGTTGTACCCTGAGGTAACCTTCTTTGCTGTCAACTACACCTCCAATTTTTGTGTTATCTGCAAACTTACTAACTATAGTGCCTATGTTCACATCCAAAACTTCAGAAACTAACTGCATTATATCTGGTCTCCATTTTCCTTGCCTTCGTTTCCCTGCTTCCTTCACAATCATGTCACGATTGTGTTTTGTTTACTTTACTCTTTGTAGAAAGGACAAATTCTCTTCCTTCCACACCTTAAATAGCACTCTTTCTGTATGTCTTTATTCTTTCACTGTTATTAAACCCTTTGTCTTCTGCATTGGACCTGTATACAATACGACCTTAACTCCTCCTCTGCCTCTGTTAGAACTGTAAAAAAATCTTATTTTCCAAAACCTTTTAGTTCTGAATAAGAGTCATACTGGAGTGAACTCTGTGTCTCTCTTCATGGATGCTGCCAGACTTGCTGAGTTTTTCCAACGTTCGCTATGTTAATTTCCCATTGGTGCTTGGAGGAGTGACAGAGGTTTAAATGTATGTGATCCTGAATGTAATTGCTGGAAAGGATGTTTCTCTTATGGGTACATTCATGCCAGTATCAATCAGAAACAACACTGACACTCCTGTGATCTTGACAGTAAAATCATGAAATAAACATGATATTCTAGGCCTTGGATTTCATGCTCAGGACACAGAGAGAGACAGAGAAGGAAATCCACACTCACATTGTTCATTTAGTGGAGATAGAGTTTTCTTTTTCGAGCTCTTTGGCCCAGCATTTTTCCAGGTCAGCATTTATTGCCCATTTAGTAAACGTTAGAGTCAACCGCATTGCTGTGTGCCTGGAGTCACGTGAACTCCAGACTAGGCAACGATGGCAGTTTCCTTTCCAAAAGTACATTAATGAACCAAATGGGTTTTTCCTGACAATTGACCACAGTTTCATGAGATTCTTAATTCCAGATTTGTTAATGAACTCAAATTCCACCTTTTGCCATGGCAGGAATTTTAACCTGAGACCCCAGAATATTACCTGGTTCCCTGGATTAAAAGCCTAGTGATAATACCACACGGCCCCCCTTGATAATAATCTTAATTCCTCCTTGTTTGAACCTGCCACAACTAAAATGATTAGATAGGGTTTTCCACATCCCAACCTCTCACTCGTGAAAAAATGTTTCTGTGCCAGTTCCCTTAAATGTATCTGGTCATTCTTGATCTTTCCACCAATTGGAAGGTTTATTCCCATCTAATATTTGATGATTTTATGTGCCTCGATCAAACAACACCCCCCCCCCTTAATTTTCTCTTCTGCAGGAGGAGAATAATTTATGAAATAAAAACCGATAAACTCAGCAGGCCTGTGGAGAGAGAAACAAAGTTAATGTTTCAAGTCTGATATAACTCTTCTTCAGAACTGAGTTGTGTTGAACACAGATTTGAACCTCAACTTCAGTATTTTATCCACGTCCCATGAGTGAACAAAAAGAAGAATGATAGGGTTCTTTTGAATATCAAAGATTTGGATTGATTTTTATTCATTCATGAGTAGAGGGTTTCACTGGCCAGGCCTGCATTTATTAAGCATCCTTAATTGCCCAGAGGGTATATAAGAGTCAGTAAAATTGTTGTGGGTCTGGAGTCACATGTAGGCCAGACCAGGTAAGGATGGTAGTTTCCTTCCCTAAAGGGCATTAGTGAGCCAGATGGGTTTTTCCAGTAATCAATAGTTAATTCATGGTCAACACTCGACTCTTAATTATAGAATTCAAATTTCATTATTGGCCTTGGTGGGATGTAAACCCTAGTCCAGCGATAATGCCACTAGACCATGGCCTCCCCTTGTCCCCTTTCCCAGGAGTGAGCACTCCAGCGGAGGGTCATATTAGATTCCCTACAGTGTGGAAACAGGCTCTTCTGACCTTCCAAAGAGTAACCCATCCAGACCCATTTCCCTCTGACTAATGCACCTAATTCTACAGGCAATTTAGCGTGGCCAATTCACCTAACCTGCGCATCTTTGGACTGTGGGAGGAAACCGGAGCATCTGGAGGAAATCCACCCAGACACGGGGAGAATGTGCAATCTCCACAGAGGCAGTCGCCCAAGGCTGGATTTGAATCCAGGACCCTGGCGCTGTGAGGCAGCACTGCTAACCACTGAGCCACCTTGCCACCCAAGTCTTGCGGGGAAATGATGTGTTTACATTGAAATACAGTGTCATCATTTCTAGCAGCCTCAGTTAAGTTGGTTGCTCCTGAGACATACAATGGCCAACAAATAATTCTCTCTCTTACTTGGTTCTAACTTAATCAATGATCTCTATGTAAATTAGCAGTGGGAGCCTGTGAAATTATATTGCAGCAAATAATCATCAGGGAGGAGCAAGAGGTGGACGAAATGGGAAAATCGACAAAGTGTAGGCTTTTCAAAATCAATGATTGCATGATAAAAGTTGTATCTAGAAAGAAAATCAAATCAGTTCTAACGTGACTTTTCTGAGTAGTCTTCCTTTTTATCCATGTACTTTTTTCCTCTCTATCTTTCTTGTAAGGATCCATCACTTTCAGTATATCTTACTGATGGCATTGTAACAGGCAACAGATGCATCACAACTGCCTAAGGCAGTAAGGGAGCTCCCATTCCTTCTGCCCCCACAAAGGAAAATGACAACTTTGCAAATTGAGTAAGCAAACTGCAAAATGGGCATGATTTAGTTTTTTTTTAAATGCACTGGTTATCTGAAAAATAGATGTTGCTTTGTGTCATGTCGTAGGCCGATACTCTGTCATTGGTAGTGAAACACAAATATGTAATTTTGCATTGCCTCATTTGAGAAAAAATCTAAACGATACAAAATGATTTTCATTGACCAATTTGAAGGATGGCCTCCTGGAGTTCTAATTGCAGAAATTTATGGCAATTTTGTAATATTTTCTTGGATACAACTAACAATTCAGGAACTCTCAGTTACTTAAGCAATAAAGCTGATTATGAAGTATTGTATCAAGTAATGGAAACCAGCTGCTAAATGATTTTCAAGGCTGGAGGCTGAGATGTTTAAACAGTAGTGCAAGATGCTTGTGTACTAAGCATGCTACCTCATAATAGACTATTATACTGTAAATGTTCCAGTGAGTCAAAAATAGAAACCGTTCAAGAGAAAGTATGGAATTCATCATGTTCCCTTTCATTTTACCTCACAATACATGTTAAGAACCATTGGAAGAGATTAAATTGCAGGTAAAATTAAAAACACAAAATGATTGCAATTTGTTTCAGTGAAACAGAAATTGAATTTTTGGATACTGCAGATTCAAGCAGTTTACAGTAAATGAACAGTCAAGTTTTTGATTGAACCTAAAAGATTGAAATACTATTTTGATTTAGACATACAAAGACAGTTTGAATACTCTGATATTCCTCCACCTGTTCTTGGTGTCACCAAATGAACGCGTCAACAGGGTTCTTTGTTTCCTTTCATCGCAATCTTTGTGCATTTGTTTGTGCATAATCACAGTCATTTGGCCAATGAATTCATGAGGTCTATTTACGACACACAATTGTTGAAAGCCGTATCTAGGTGAGTTGTTATGGTCAATTGAAGAAGAGAATTTGTCTTCCACTTTTTAACTTAGCTGGTCTCAATAACTACTTCATGCGGCTTACTGTGCAGCTATCGCTCTTCAATTGAAGATGTTGTTAACTTGATCAGAACAAAAGGAACAGTATTTTTTACTGAAAACAAGAGGAATTATATTACCTACTAACTCCAAGGAAAAAATAAAAACGAGATTTCAGATACATTCACAAACAGGTAATATGCTTAAAAGAGTGACTGTCTATTAAAGTTACTGTTACTTTTGATCACCAGGAGTTAACTCCATATCTCACTCACTGGTGTGTCCCTGGTGTCTGTCTGATACAGAAAGGAAGAATGTACCAGTTTACAAGTTTATTTGAGTCCACATCCTCAGCAATGGACAAGTCTGTTCCTTTGAGTTCCTTGTAAACTGTTGTTTTTCCACACTCTGCATTTTCAGCAGACTCTACCTTCTGAGATGATGAGAGAGACAGGGAATGAGAAAGAGTCTTTTTGCCCTTGATACTGTAAATCCATTTTAAGTCTCTGCTCTGCAGCTTATAAACAGCTACAGAAAGAAGAAAAAAAAGATTTATTGTACATTCCCAAGTCTGTCTCCAGTGTTTTCCAATCTGTTTAACTGGTAGGTGAGCCTTTCAACTCCCAATATGTGAAATTATCTTGCAAATGTGAATTCAGTAAGAGAAATGGTTTACTTGATGCTGACTCAGCTGCTTGGTTTTGATGGTTTTGGATAAAATTAATGAGGTTCTACCTTCATGTTATTCTGACCTATCTGCATGTATGTTCTCAGCGCCATTTCATTTGTACGGTATCAAGAAAGCTGGCAGATTGGCCAACCACTGGTAGCCTAACTCATCAACGAAGTAGCCATTTTACCCAGATTGGAGTACATCGCAACATGAAGAGACTACTCACTGAAATGTAATAGCCTGCTAGCTGGCTTCAGGGGTGGGGATCCTCCTTTTTGATCATAAGAATAAGCTTCCAACTATTGCGTTCCGACAATACCATGACACAACCTTTGATTGCTAGAGTGCACCTACTTGGCCCAGTTTCTCTCAATTTCACTTCCACTTGTGGTAAAATGTTCCTTGCATCTACAGCCTCAGAAATGGTCACTGGTAATTTTGCTTCTATTGAGATGCTTGTCCTTTGACTGGATCTGTAGGAGCAGGCCAGATCTCTCTCTCTCTCTCTCTCTCTCTCACTCACTCAAATACACATACACACACACACACACACATGCACGCACACACACACACAATATGAAAGTAACACAGTGCTATCCAGCTGCCAGAGCAAGTTTTTTTTACTGCCATATGAATATTTCACAAGAAATGCATTTTAACAATGTTAAATATAAATAAAAATCTGAAATTATCACAGAGTACACAAACATCAGATGCCTATCCTATTGTATAAAATTTGTCTCTACAATTTTACATTGAAAGCCATTCCAATTTCCTTGAGCAGGTTAATTTCTCTGCTGATGTAGTGGAGAGGAATGTTTGATGAAGATGCTCGGTATTTGCATGTTAGATTTTCACAATAAATCTCTTATACAAGAATTTTTTTAAAATTTTCTTTGTTTTCTCGATTGCTTAGTGTGTAAGAGCCAACTTTATAAATGTATGGTACCAATGGATGAGAAAATCCTGCCCCATTAGTCACACATATTGTGAAGTTATCGTCAACTCCCAAACGGCAAGGGATTCTTTTAGTCAATGGCACAAACTTGTTATAACCGTCTTTCTGTACAACTCAGTCTCAGATTCATAGGATTTCAATTATATGAATGAAATTCTCATTCTACGTAAAATTAGAAAGTATATGTAATAATCAGCTTCAAATCATAGAATCGATACAGTATGGAAACAGACCATTTGCCGCAACAAGTCCACACTGACCCTATGAAGAGTAACCTACCCAGACCCATTCCTGCCCTATTACTCTACATTTACCCTGAATGATGCACCTGATCTAAGCATTCCTGAACACTATGAGAAATTTAGCACAGTCAATTCACGCGACCTGCACATCTTTGGACTGTGTGAGGAAACCCACACAGACACAGGGAGAATGTGCAAAATCCACACAGAGAGTAGCCCAACACTGGAATCGAACCTGGGTCCCTCATGCTTTGAGCTACTATGCCACCACAAAGCAGTGATTGCATGTTAATTGAATGCTCTGGAGGGGACACGGAGGGACAGTTGGAATGGTAATGTTGTCTCAGGTCCAATGTTAACAGGATGAGACCATCAGCTGGGGCAGGGTGATTTATTCAGTTCAGTCTAACATGGACAAAAGGAGGTTCAGACCCTGGGGGAGTGGGGGGGCGGGGGGGGGGGGGGGTGATGTCACTGCTGCCTCACAGTGCCTCACAGCGCCAGAGACCTGGGTTCAATTCCTGTCTCAGGCAACTGTCTGTGTGGAGTTTGCACATTCTCCCCGTGTCTGCGTGGGTTTCCTCCGGGTGCTCTGGTTTCCTCTCACAGTCCAAAAAATGTGCAGGTTAGGTGAATTGGCCATGCTGAATTGCCCATAGTGGTAGATGTAGGGGAATGGGTCTGGGTGGGTTGCTCTTCGGAGGGTCAGTGAGTATTGTTGGGCCAAAGGGCCTGTTTCCACACTGTAAGTAATCTAATTAAAAAAATCTGAGACATCCGTACACAAAAGTTGTGTAACTGCAGGGAGGTACTTGTTCTTGAAACTATTTGTACATGTATTCACACTTTTATATCTTCTGCTGAGTGGAAGAGCTTGGAAGAGAGTATAACTGGGGTGGGAGGGGCTCTTTGATTATGTTGGCTTTCCAAGGCAGTGATTACATGTTAAATCAAATGGCTCAGGAGAGTACATGGTGGGACAGTTGGGATGGTAACATGGACTCTGGTCCAATGTTGACAGGATGAGACCATCAGCTGGGGCAGTGTGGTTTATTCAGTCCAGCTTAACATGGACCAAGTGGGTTCAGATGCTGGATGGTGTCAGGTCCCAAGGGATGTCAGATCCAGGGGGCACCAAGAAGTATAGGTGGAGTCAAAACCATAATTTTCGACTTAGAAAGGGAGTATAAATTGAGAGAATATTTCTTTTCCCTAATTTTGACTTTGTTCCTTTGGTATTAAGAAGACTAAAAGAAAGGACACCACTACAACAATCACATCATTATTATCATCATGTTAACTTCAGTAGGTTAAGTAGAAAATGGAGCATCTGAGGAGGGTATAACATAAGACGAAATGGACAAGTGAGAAATGTTATGAAGGGAGGATTTCAAGAAAAGGAGAGCAAGCAGAAAGGTGGGATTATTGATGTATGGGTTTGAACATTGACGGAATCTGGTGTAAGGTGAAAAGAGTAACACAGGGTAGAAAGACGTGGAAAAGATATGAATTAAGGATCTGCCTTCAGGCAGAGTACACAAGATGATGATGATATTTATAGTTTATCACCTTAATAAACCAATCAAATCAAAGATAATAATCAAAAGAAGCCATTTTGTGGCCACAGAAACATCACAACTATCTTAGAGAGGGGTTTTTAAATATCTATGAGCTGAACGAATGCTTGTTTGTTTCTATTGGTAGTTGTGGCTGTTCCTCGCTGTGCACTAATCAGCTGCTACATTTCCCTACCAAACAGTAATTACATTTCAGAAGTAATTAATTTCCTGTGAAGCACACTGTGATGTCCTGAGTGCATAAAAAGCTGTTGTCTAAAAGCAAGCTATTTCTCTATCTTCTACTGGTAACCAATATCCCCATGTTTTGAAGAAACTGCTGATCCTGATTGAAATGTGCCATGGGATTACTGTAAATAGTATCATCTTATAACCAACCCCTCAATAACAGGGTGCAAACAATACCAGAACGACAAAATTGAAACACTGCAGCTGCTGGAAATCTGTAATAACAACAGAAAATGCTGGAAACACTCTGCAGGATTGGCAATATCTGTGGAGGGAAAATAATTAACATTTCAGGTCAACCAAGTTTCTTCAGAAATAGCAATACTTCCTTCAATATTATCTTTGACTTTGAAACAATTCAAAACTCTTATTGCCAAGCACTGGGCAAAACATCAAACTCTTCTTTCAACAGTAGCATGTGATTTTTTTTTACAGATGTATGGAGTTTGCACATTCTCCCCGTGTCTGCGTGGGGTTCCTCCGGATATTCTGGTTCCTTCTCCCAGTCCAAAGATGTGCAGCTTAGATGAATTGGCCAAGCTAAATTGTCCATAGTGTTCAGAGATGTGTCAGTCAGGTGCATTACTCGGGGGTAAATGTAGGTTAACAGAATCAGGGAATGAATCTGGATGGGTTACTCTTTGAAGGGTCAGTGTGGACTTGCTGGGCCAAATGGCCTGTTTTGACAGTATAGGGGTTCTGTGAAATTCTATGAAACAAATGGATTGCCTATCTGAGATTCCATAGGGCTGAAATCCCAATTTACTATAATCAGTGAGATTTTATTCATAGACAGAAACCAAAATTTCTGGAAAAGCTTAACAGGTCTGGTAGCATTTGTAGAGAGAAATTAGAGTTAATGCCTCGGGTTCATTCTGACGAAGGGTCACTGGACGCGAAACATTAATTTGAATTCTCTCCACAGATGCTGCCAGATCTGCTGAGCTTTTACAGCAATTTTGTTTTTTGTCTCTGATTTACAGCATCTGCAGTTCTTTCGAGGTTTCAGTCATGATTGATATCCTGCCACATGGTTCAATTCATGAACTTCCAAGGAGGAAGTGAAGACTGCAGATGCTGGAGATTCAGAGTCAGGAGTGTGTTGCTGGAAAAGCACAGCAGGTCAGGCAGCATCCGAGGAGCAGGAAAATCATCGTTTCGAGCTGGAGCCTTCTTCAGGAATCCTGATGAAGGACTCCGGCCCAAAATGTCGACTCTCCTGCTCCTCAGATGCTACCTGACCTGCTGTGCTTTTCCAGCAGCGCACTCTTGACTCACGAACTTCCAACCCTGTTCAAAAAATTCTTCCAAATGAGCAAAGCCCTTTTTTCTGTGGCTAGTTAGTTAAGCTTCTGAATCCCTAGCTGGAATTTTACTAGGTGGGTCTTCACAACAGTATCAAATGTGGGTGCTGAAGCTACATAGATATATAGTGAGACCTCAGCAACAATACTACTGGGAGCAGCTAATTAAAAGGCTTCCTATGAGATTGCTATCCAATGAATGATGACAGTCTGACTCTTTGAACTGCTGGTCTAATCACAGGGTTCATCACTCCGCAACCTTGACAGCACCACCAATAGTTCACCTTATCCCTGATCACTGACCAGATCTTAACCACTCTTTTATCTGGTGCTGTAAGCCAATACAGTGACCTGTACATTGAGATACTGGTATGGCCCATCTCAGATTGGGAGTTTTGTGCATACATCGTACCTCAGGCTGCTTCCCCTTCAACAGATGAGTGGAATCCTTGCCTCAGCAACTACAGCAGGACCCGAAGGACGGTGAACACTTATCACTGCAACTCTATGATTCCAAATACACGATCAACACAGTCTAGGTTGTAGTATTTCTGGTCCACAGTTGTAGGGACACAACGATTTAACACAATCTTTTCACAACTTTTTCTTTTATAGAGGTAACAAGGGGCACAGACATCCACAACAAATCCAAAGGTATATGCTTGAGAAAAACATTTCAATATAGGAACTGTTTCTATCACACAACTGGTGGTGCACAGTTGTGCTTTTCTGCATTTTGCAGAAATAATCTTATTTCCCTCTTCCTGTCAAAGCAAGCATTGGTGAGTAAGTTTATGACTATTTTCATGGAATGAAATGTCATCAGTCAATGAAGTGGACATGATGCTGTCCCATCACTGTGTCTCATTAAGCTCATCACTGTGCATGTGTCAGCAACTGATACAGCAACACAATGCATATTCATTAATCAACTGGCCATGTCACCCAATGGCCAAATTGATGAGGACCTCAGGCACATTGAGGGTGATACCTTTAAGTGGAGTGTCCTGGCACAGTAAGTCCACGGTCAATCAGCTGTTTGGGGCAATCAGTTTAGTGGGTCTCTGTAACTCTACAGTAGGGACAGTGAGAGAGGGAAGAGCAACTCCTGTGTGAAGTTGTGGTCATTAGCTAGGGAGCTGCTAACAGATCAGTGCAGAGTTTGGTTAGTCATTGTTCAGGGCTGTCTGTCGCATTGGTTCAGGTGTGGCCAGCACAGGGGTGGGGAACACTGTCAGTCCTGGGGTCTGTCTGCATAAAGTCAGAGTGAAGATAATCAGGAGCCACTGCTATGGGACTGGAGTGAGGGAACTCGATCAGGAAGGATTGGAGGCAGCACACTGGGATGCAGCAGGGATATTGGTTATGAAATGGAAAGGGTGAATCAACATATAAAGGAGGGGGAAGAGTTAATTAAACATGGGAGGCAAAGGGGTAATGCAGGAGGGAAGTCATTGGCAGTCATTAATTCCCTGGTTTGGGTGGAGTGACAGTGCACCAATCTATCTGTCATGGTGGTGCAATATACCAGGGGTAAAGCATAGACATGAAGAGTTAAATAAATGAGTTGGATGGGACCATGGTGAAGATAAAAGCTGACAGGGAGGAAAACCAAAAAAGGAAGATGGAGAATGGACAGGTGACCTAGACTGAGAAGCTAAGTCTGTGACACACTCCATGATGTGTGATCTGCTGTTTCCCTTCATGGCTACAACACCATCCAAATGGGCAGGGTAAGTGTAACACCCTGTGAGGGAACAGGGATCCTTGTTTGTGCAAAATAAAGCCATTCAAAGGGGAGTAGCAAATGTGTTTAGCCAACCTGTCCAGGTATGTTATGGCACAAATCTGCAATGGACTTAAACCCCTCTGGCTCAAAGGTAGGGACACAATCACAGCACCACAAGAGCCCTTAAGCGGCAACAGCATTACGCAGGCACTCACACAGGGCAGATGAAAGACATCTGCAGTCACAAGATGCTGTATATGACACAAATCCTGACCACCTCATGTAACTTCCCAAATCAATCCTACAAATGCTTGTGAAGCATAAGCAACGTATCCCAACCTGGAAAGATTCAACCTCATTACCAAAGTAGCATTCACCTTGTAAAGTGCCGTAGAGAACACAAAGCGCTGGAACTGCTCACTTCACACCTTAGACCATGAAACAACATGTCACACTAAGGATGAATAACCTCTGCATCTTCATTATTGTAATTGCAGCTGTAATGATTGTCTTTCACACAGCCGATGATGAAACTTAAAGGTTTGAGAACATACTCCAAGTGAAACCTCACCGTGTCTCCTCACACAACCGGATCTCAGACTCTGTAGCTGGGTCAGTGGGAGTATGCCCGAATGGTGATGTTTTCTGGTCTTAAGGCTTTATCCAGACCTCTCTGGGGACCGTTGTGCTCAGAGAGCTCAGGCATGCTGAATGTCATCTGCACATTTCTACCTGAACTCCTACAGAGCTGGAGATGGGAAACCTGGCCACCTCTGGAGTGTCCTGAGAGGATACCTACTCACACTGTTCTGTCTCCATGTGGGGAGGGTCAACAGTAATGAAGTTCAAGGTCCTTCAGCCCCTGTCATCTTGCTGTTGCATCAACATTTCGGACAATAGGCAGATCCTTGTACTTACTCTGCAGGCACTGAGTGTTGGACCTGGCTGTTGATACAATCTGCCAACCTGCCGGTAGAGGCAGAAAACATGCTGAGATAGCACCTTCCAAAGCCATGGCCACTCCCACCGAGAAAGACAAGGGCAGAAGACACAAGGGAACACCACCACTGGCAAGTTCCCCTCCAAGCCACTCACCAGCCTGACTTGGAAATATATCAGCGTTCCTTCACTATCGCTAGGTCAAAATTCTGGAGTTCCCTCTCTTATAGCAGTGTAGGTCACCCTACAGCTGGTGGACTGCAGCGGTCCAAGAAGGCAGCTCAACCCCACCTTCTCAAGGGGCAACTAGGGATTGGCAATAAATGCTGGTCAGCCAACAATGCCCATGTTCCACAACTGAATAAAAAAATTGTTCACATGCCAGAGGCATCATGGTGTAAACAGTATTAACAGTGTCCTGTAACCATTAGCCGAGTGCTCCCAACAAGTCTGCTGGCTGTGTCTGTTTGTGTATTTGTGTATTGAATAATTGACAAAAGGAGTCTACTCCTGCCCAGAAGTGGAGCAAATTCCTGGGCTCCTGCAGTCCTCTGAGCGCCCGCACATGTCTTTCTCGGCCAGAGATTTGCAGGGTTGTATTCACCAGCACACTCACCTATTGAGGTGTCAGTATCTGAGCTGGTGATGATGCAGATTCCATGGATATCTGCAGGGGGCAAAAGGGAGAATGTGGTCATGAATAAGGGTTAGAAGGTTGGGCATGTTAAGAGTACATTCTCATTGACAGTAATGACACAGCAGCACAGTATTGGATGATGCTTCTTACTTGGTTGCCAGGGCACAGAGGTTTCGGTATCACCACAGGAATTGTTATGCTCCTCACTGACCAAGGCTAGGACCACCTCCTCTGAAAGGGTAAGGAAATAAACATCAGGCCCCCATTGGGCTCTTGGCTCTTTCCACCCAACTTAAGGCCATTTTCTCCTGGAACAAAACAAAGTGAGTTCTTGACTGAGATGAAAGTGGGCTGACCCAGCTGTTAGAACTGGTGGAAATATAGTGAGGTGGGCCGAGTGAGTGAGTAGGCAATGCAGGTTCAGTAGTCTGAGGGGAGATTGGATAGAGTGGGAAAGGGCGAGGAAGGGAAGGTGTTGCATGTGTTAATGAGTCTCTGAGAGAAGAGTCTATCTGGCAGGTGGATGCAGTAGCAAAGAGGGACTGAGTTTTAGAAGCAGAGAGGAGCGGATAAGATCATTGTCCTCTTTGCAGCAATGTCACATGTAACTCCAGACCATGGAAGTGTCGTGTACCCAGGCGGCAACTTCAAGTAAGCTGGCAGGGTCTTGCGGTCCTCAGGGAAGAGGTGCCCTTCTCTGCACTATAATGTCCACTGGGACATCCAGGTCTATGTCAGCAGCGTGGGGGAGGAGGGCTTGACCAATTTTCACTTGCCCATCATGCATGGAGCAATCCTTTGGACAAAGGAACATGCAGGAATATCTCCAGACTTACCGCACTTGGGCTGGTGCACAGTTAGCAGAGAGTATGTTGGGAATCCACCGGGGAGTCCTGGTAGAAGTGAAAACTTTCTCCTTTGGCAAAGTGGAAGGTGAGCAGGGCACTGTAGAAGTATGATGCAAAGCTAATAAACTGAGTGTCAGAAAAAAAAGTGGGAAAAATCTCACCAAGCCTCATGGAGAGAAACCGTCCAGAAACACACCAAAATTGCCACTTGGTCAATTCTGCCCCATTTAGTTTCATAACTCAAATCCTCATTTGGCGCTCCACTGTTTTAAAAGTCTTATGCAATCTAGTGATGATGTACCTTCAATATATTTCTACTCATCTGTGTGGAGTTTGCACTTTCTCCCCGTGTCTACATGGGTTTCCTCTGGGTGCTCTGGTTTCCTCCCACAATCCAAAGATGTGCAGGTCAGGTGAATTAGCCATGCTAAAGTGCCCGTAGTGTTAGGTGCATTAGTTAGGGATAAATATAAGGACGGGGAATTGGTCTGGGTGGGTGCTCTTCAGAGGGTCAGTGTGGACTTGTTGGGCCGACGGGCCTGTTTCATACTGTAGAATATCTATTTATCTACCTAAAGAGAACTGGTCATCATTCATGATGTTAATACAACGACATTTGTCTTTTCTATCAACTGAAGCTCACATGGAGGTTACGTTTCCTGACCTAAGGACATTAACATGTTTCATTTTTGAAATGATACATATTGCCCTGGTGCGGGACCAAGATTGTGATAACATCAGGTCACACGCCACTCTTTCGTTTTGCTGTTTAAATGGGCCCAGGCTTGTGGCATTTTCACCAGGTGTGAATGTCAGGAATTCTTCCATTGCTGCCCTGTTTTTTCCAAAGAAAATAATATCCTCAGCAACAGCTTGCCTCAAGAGAAAACAAAGCAAATCTGGAGCCACTTCAGAGAATTCTACATCAGGAGCAGACAACGAGCAGATTAGAAAAATTTACAGTGTAGTATACGTTTGCTTTGAGATCTTTCAGTCACATCTGAAATAGATTAGAAGAACTGCTCAGGTCAGATGAGGAAAGCCAAACTTTAGGACTAGTTTCTCCACCTGAAAGTTATTTATCTTAAGCATAACATGTCAACTTCTTACTTCTGTTTGATTGCCAGGAATTTATTGAAATTAACTTTTGTTTTTGTCTGTAAACTATGCTCCAAATGAAGACCTTAAATGCATTTCACAGCCAACCCAGGTACAAATCTCATTCTACCCTCCAGTATGTTGGCACTTTTTCACTTGGTGTATAGAAAGAGTGAGACTTGAAGCTTTCATATCACTGTAAAAAGGCTTGAGCTATTTGCTTGTTTCTCTCACCCTTTTATCCCTGGGATGATAACACTGCAGCAATTCTCTGCTGGACCCAAGAGGCAGGTTTGCCGATGGTACTAATCATTTGAGAAAAAACTGTTAATAAAGCACACATCACCAGTAGTGATCCAATATACAAGAGCAAGGAGGTGATGTTCAGCTTCTATAAGACACTGGGTAGACCTCAGCTGGAGTATTGTGTACAGTTCTGGATGCCAGGCTTCAGAAAAGATATGAATGTATTGCAGAGTGTGCCGAAGAGATCCAGGGATAAGAAGCTTCCATCATGAAGACAGATTGGAAAAGTGTGGACTGATTTTCTTGGAGAGGAGAAGGCTGTGAGGAGATCTGATTGAAACTTTCAAAACCATGAGTAGACAGGGATAAACTGTTCCATGCATCGAAGGATCAAGAACAAGGGTACAGAGATTTAAAGTAGTTTGCAAAAGAATATGATGTAAGAAATAATTTTTTTCACACAGCAATTAGTTTGAGTCTGCAATGCATTGCATGGATATACAATGGAGTAAAAACAATGACTGCAAATGCTGGAAACCAGATTCTGGATTAGTGGTGCTGGAAGAGCACAGCAGTTCAGGCAGCATCCAACGAGCAGCAAAATTGACATTTCGGGCAAAAGCCCTTCATCAGGAATAAAGGCAGTGAGCTGGAAGCATGAAGAGATAAGCTAGAGGGGGGTGGGGTGGGGAGAGAGTAGCATAGAGTACAATGGGTGAGTGGGGCAGGAGATGAAGGGGATAGGTCAGGGAGGAGAAGGTGGAGTGGATAGGTGGAAAAGGAGCTAGGCAGGTCGGACAAGTCCGGACAAGTCATGGGGACAGTGCTGAGCTGGAAGTTTGAAACTAGGATGAGGTGGGGGAAGGGGAAATGAGGAAACAGTTGAAGTCCACATTGATGCCCTGGGGTTGAAGTGTTCCGAGGTGGAAGATGAGGTGTTCTTCCTCCAAACGTCTGGTGGTGAGGGAGCGGCGGTGAAGGAGGCCCAGAACCTCCATGTCCTCGGCAGAGTGGGAGGGGGAGTTGAAATGTTGGGCCACGGGGTGGTGTGGTTGACTGGTGCCAGTGTCTCGGAGGTGTTCCCTAAAGCGCTCTGCTAGGAGGCTCCCAATCTCCCCAATGTAGAGGAGACCACATCGGGAGCAAAGAATACAATAAATGATATTAGTGGATGCGCAGGTAAAACTTTGATGGATGTGGAAGACTCCTTTAGGGCCTTGGATAGAAGTGAGGGAGGAGATGTGAGCACAGGTTTTACAGTTCCTGCGGTGGCAGGGGAAAGTGCCAGGATGGGAGGGTGGGTTGTAGGGGGGCGTGGACCTGACCAGGTAGTCATGGAGGAAACGGTCTTTGTGGAAGGCGGAAAGGGGTGGGGAGGGAAATATATCCCTGGTGGTGGGGTCTTTTTGGAGGTGGCGGAAATGTCGGCGGATGATTTGGTTTATGCGAAGGTTTGTAGGGTGGAAGGTGAGCACCAGGGGCATTCTGTCCTTGTTACAGTTGGAGGGGTGGAGTCTGAGGGCGAAGGTGAGGGATGTGGACGAGATGTGTTGGAGGGCATCTTTAATCACGTGGGAAGAGAAATTGCGGTCTCTAAAGAAGGAGGCCATCTGGTGTGTTCTATGGTGGAACTGGTCCTCCTGGGAGCAGATACGGCGGAGGCAGAGGAATTGGGAATACGGGATGGCATTTTTGCAAGAGGTAGGGTGGGAAGAGGTGTAATCCAGGTAGCTGTGGGAGTCGGTGGGTTTGTAAAAAATGGAGACAGATACAAATGAAGCATTAGATGGTTATTTGAAAAAAAGTGCAAGGTTTTGAAGTAAACATTGGAAAATGCATTATATCAAATGCACATTCTGAGAGCTGGCACGGAGACAACAGACTGAATGGCCGCCTTCTGCGCTGCCATTCTGTGAGATTGCCTCTCGATATTAGATGGGCCAAGCCTGGATGTTTTCTAATCCAAACTCATCCCTCTTATTTTTAAGGCATGAGAGTAAGTGTGCACATGTGAAGGTGAATGTGCGTGTATCAGAATGAACATGAGCATATCAGAATAGCTGTGCATGTATGAGACAGTAAATGTTTATGAGTGAATGAGAGAGAGTGTGAGAGAGAGAGAGGGGAAGTGTGTGTGTGTGTGTGTGTGTACATGTGTGTGTGCATGTGCATGTTGTGTGTGGAAGTCAGATTTTGAGAATCAACACAGATGTACACATATGCACATTCCCTTGCTTTCGATACCTACTTTCATATAAATTCCACCAAGCCCAAGTTACAGTGTGCACCATCAGAAGTGAATACAAAGTTGATCCTCATTAAGACCTAACCCCTAGTTTTTTGCTGTCCCCTCCCCTCCTCGAGTGATTTGAGTTTATCATGTCTTCCCTCTTTTTCAATGCAAAAGTAAAATGAAATGGTAATTTTGCAGCTTTGCATGTTTTAATTTCAGTTCTTTTAATCATTTACTCCAAAGTCCACCCAATTCTTCAGGTTAAAATTCAGCCTTTAAATGCAGCAATATGTTTGTTACCATTTTGTGCATTAATATTTCATCATAAATGACTGCATTGTTATTAAAAGTAACAAGTGATTGTTTAATAGATTAATGATTTGGGGAGAAAGTGAGGACTGCTGATGGTGGAGATCAGAGCTGAGAATGTGTTGCTGGAAAAGCGCAGCAGGTCAGGCAGCATCCAAGGAGAAGGAGAATCGACGTTTCAGGCATGAGCCCTTCCTCAGGAATGCTCAGCTCAGTTGGCTGGATAGACAGTTTGCAATGCAGAGTGTTCCCATCATCTAATTGAGGTTACCACAGAGGAATCTCCTTCTACACCTTTCCCCTTGCCTGAGGTGTGGTGATCCTCAGTTAAATCACTGCCAATCATCTCTTCCTAATGAGAGAGCAGCTCTATGGTCCGATAGGTCTATGTTGATCTTACCTTAATGGTTTTGAAAATGTTAAAGCTAAAGATTGCATTAAGCTCCACTCAATCTGATTAGATCATCTGAATGGATAGGAAAGGCAAAACAGCTCTGGATCCTGAGGGAGACAGATCTACGATTTAGATCTCCTCATAGACTGTGTAACCATGTCAACAGACCAATCCAAGTTATACCTGTGACACACTCACTTTGGGAACTGTTCCTTACTCTCCTACTGGGAAATAAATGGATTTTTTAGTGAATACCTGACAAATGATTAATGTCTATTCAATTCCTAAGAATTTAAATGATACAGGAATTCATGGTAATAGAGTCATAGAGTCATACAGCATGGAAACAGACCTTTCAGTCCAACCAGTCCATGCAGACCATTATACCCAACTAACAAGTCTCACTTATCTGCAACCGGCCCATATCCCTGCAAACATTTCCTATTCATTTACTTATCCAAGTGTCTTTTAAACGTTGTAACTGTACGTGCATCCACCGCTTCCTCTAGTAGTTTACTCCACACATGAATGACACTGTGTAAAAAAGATGCCCCTTGTGTCCTTTTTAAATCTATCTCCTCTCACCTCCTACTTTTGAACTGCCCCACCTTAGGGGAAAGACTCTTGCTATTCACCTTATCCATATCCATGAGGTCATCCCTCAAATGCTTTTACTGCAATGAAATAAGCCTCAGCCTATTCGGCCTCTTTTATAACTCAAACCTTCCATTCCTGGCAACATTTTGACAACCCTCTCCATTTTAATAATATCCTTCCAATGACAGGGCAATTGGAACTGTACATAGTACCCCAGAAGAAGCTTCACCAGGTCTTTTACAACCTCAGCATGACTCTTATTTGCAACAGTCTGAGCAAAGAAAACAAGTGTGACTTCCTCAATGCCTTCTTAATGGCTCTATCCAAATGTGACGCAAATTTCAAAGCATGATGTACCTGAAGTTCTGTCTGTTTTACAACATTACTATGGTCCTTAATTAGCATTAGCTGAATAAGTTAACTATGGAGAATTTGGGTAGCCTTATTGGGCAGTACGGTGGCGGAGTGGTTAGCACTGCTGCCTCACAGCGCCTGAGACCCGGGTTCAATTCCCGACTCAGGCGACTGACTGTGTGGAGTTTGCACATTCTCCCCGTGTCTGCATGGGTTTCCTCCGGGTGCTCCGGTTTCCTCCCACAGTCCAAAGATGTGCGGGTCAGGTGAATTGGCCAAGCTAAATTGCCCATAGTGTAAGGTAAGGGGTAAATGTAGGGGTATGGGTGGGTTACGCTTCGGCGGGTCGGTGTGGACTTGTTGGGCCGAAGGGCCTGTTTCCACACTGTAAGTAATCTAATCTAATCTAAAGTCCAGCCCTCGTTTGTTTTACCAAAATACAATACCTTGCATTTATCCAAATTAAACTCCATCTGCCACTCCTTAGTCCATTGACCAAATAGATCAAGATCTCTCTGTAAACTGAGATAACCTTCTATGGTGTCCACTACACTACCAATTTTGGTGTCATCTGGAAACTTTCTAACTATGTCCCTTAAATTCTCATCCAAATCATTTATATAAATGAGAAACAAAAATTGGACCCAGTATCGATCCCTGTGGAATACTGCTGCTCACAGACCTCCAGTCAAAAGTACAACCCTCCACCACCACTCCCTGTCTCCTATTGTGAAGCCAATTAATATTAACAAAACGTACAAAAAGGGAAAATAAATAATTGAATAAAATAATTATGTAGTGCGATAAAACACATTTCGGATGGCAGGACAGGTGGTGTGTAACAGCCTCAGCATGTGGGAGCTCCTGGATCTAGGTATACTCTACAGCAAAAGTAACTACAATAAGTGCAGCTCAAGGAACTTCTGTTCAGAATCACTGAGTTGGATGACGAGCAGCGGATATTGCTACATATCAGAAAGGGGAAGTTTGCTGGGCTATTATATATTAAGAGCCACCAGAAAAGAATCAGTGTTGGGGCTTGAACATTTTGACATTCATATGAATTACCATATTTACTCAAGTAATAGTCCATCTCATGGAAAAGTCAACACCCTATTTTTGGCCAAAAAAATCTGGAATTTTGCAAACATCTCATATAAAGATCGAACCTAGTTCTTCACAGGTAGCAGATCAATAGTTATGAATCAGTCTGCTGGCCATCATACTCTACTCTGGGTTTTCAGAATTACCGTAATTGACTGAGTTTTTTTCTTTATTCATTTAGAGGTCAGTTGGGCTTTTGCTAATGATACAGTACGAGTTTTGACAGGCATGAATTCCAGCCACTCAAAAGTAGCATCCATGTAATCGTCGACCCCATAAATTTTACCTTAAGAAGAAGTAAAAAAAAATTTGACTATGATTCACGTAAATATAGTACTTAAATGAAGGGACTGAAGGTATTATTGCTGAATTTGCTGATGACACAAAGATGGATGGGAAAGAAAGATGTGAAGAGACTATAAGGCACTGCATGGATAAATAGGTCTGGCAAATGGAGTATAATAAGGGAAAATGTCAACTTGCCTTTTTTGCAGAAGAAATATAAAAGAAGCATTATACTTAAATGTTAAAAGATTACAAAGTTTTGAGTTACATTTGGATCTGGGCATCCTATAGCATGAATTGTAAACACAACAAGCAATTAAGAGCCCCAATAGAATGAGCATGTAAAGCAATCATGATCTTATTGAATGGTAGAACAATTAGGAGCAGACTATTTCTAATCCTAATTCTTGTTTTCATATGTAGATGGTTGATGTGAGGTCAATTCCATTGGACATGCTTTGGTCAATGTGTAAGCACGCACATGCAGAGATTCTAAATATATGTCAACCGGCACATTCACAGTTCAAGTATCAACAGTAAGTAAGAGTTAGGTATGTAAAGGCCTTTACACAAGCAGTGGTGTATTGAGGTTTGTAGTCTAATGTTTTCACTAAAAATAAAAGATGACAGAACTATTAAGCAATATCTGATATTTGCTCACTGGACTTTCTCCCAGGGACTACGAAACATGACTTTATCTCAATGAAATGAAATGGTCTGCATAAAACATGTGGCAGCATATGGAAATATGAACTGTACACATGCAGTAGGTAGAAACAGATGTTATTCAGATATTCTTTAAATTAGAAAATACCCCTTCTCAGGTCAAGCAAAAGAGCATCATCCAGCTTCAAATGTTTAACCAAGTTTGTTTTAATGTATGCAAAACCTTCAGTCAAAATCCTCAAATATTGGCTTTATATCAATGAATGGCCCACAGGCTAAAAGATACTTGATGAGATCCAACATAAAATTGTAAGATGTCAACAAATGCTATGACAGGAAGCAACTGGTCAGTTTTAGATAATATTAAACTGTAACTGTTAAATCATATTTTGGAAACGCTTTCAGTAATTCCATTGTGTGTTCATTTCGAATGTGACATTTGCAGTTTATCTCTCTTAGAAGAACAAGTAAATTGGACAGACTACATCAAAGTACGAATCATACCTGACTTAAGAAAAGAAAATAAACCACTTCTTGTCCCATGTAGACACCATTCTTTCACTAATTCTTTTAGAATATAGAACATAGAAAAGTACAGCACAGGACAGGCCCTTGGCCCACGATGTTGTGCCGAGCTTTAATCCTAATGTAAAATATAGTAAGTTAACCTACGCACCCCTCAACTCACTGCTATCCATGTGCATATCCAGCAGTTGCTTAAATGTCCCCAATGACTCTGCTTCCACCACCACAGCTGGCAATGCATTCCATGCATTCACAACTCTCTGCATAAAGAACCTACCTCTGACATCTCCTTTATACCTTCCTCCTAATACCTTCAAACTATGAATCTCATACCAGTCAATTCTCTAGCTATTGACTCTATCTATTCCTCTCATTATTTTGTACACTTCGATCAAGTCTCCCCTCTTCTTCCTTCTCTCCAGAGAGAAAACTCTGGGCTTATTCAACCTTTCTTCATAATGCAACCCCTCTAGTCCAGGCAGCATCCTGATAAACCTTCTTTGCACCCTCTCCAAAGTCTCCGTGTCCTTCCTATAGTAGGGTGACCAGAACTGGACACAATATTCCAAATGTGGTTTCACCAGGGACTTGTAGAGCTGCAGCAAAACTTTGTGGCTCTTAAACTCAATCCCCCTGTTAATGAAAGCCAAAACACCATATGCTTTCTTAACAACCCTAACCACTTGGGTGGCAACTTTGAGGGATCTATGTATTTGCACATCCAGATCCCTCTGTTCCTCCACACTGCGAAGAATCCTATCTTTCATCCTATATTCAGCATTTGAGTTCGATCTTCCAAAATGCATCAATTCGCATTTATCCAGGTTGAACTCCATCTGCCATTTCTCAGCCCAGCTCTGCATCCTGTCTATATTGTGCTGCAGCCTGCAGTAGCCCTCTATACTAATGATGATCCCTCCAACCTTTGTGTCATCTGCAAATTTACTAACCATCCCTCAACCTCCTCATCTAAGTCATTTATAAAAACTACAAAAAGCAGAGGCTCAAGAACAGAGCCCTGTGGGACCCCACTCAACACTGACCTCCAGGCAGAATACTCTCCATCTACAACCACTCTCTGCCTTCTGTCAACCAGCCAATCTGAATCCAGATAGCCAAATCTCCCTGTATGCCAGACTTCCTGACTTTATGAATGAGCCTACCATGGGGAACCCTATCAAATGTCTTGCTAAAGCCCACATACCACATCCACTGCTCAACCTGTTTTGACAGCTCCTCAAAGAACTCAATAAGATTGGTAAGGCATGACCTCCCCATCACAAAGCCATGCTGACTGCCTTTAATCACACTATGCTTTGCCAAAGAGTCATAAATCCTTTCCCTCAGAATTCTTTCCAAAACTTGCTGACCACAGACGTAAGACTGATTGGTCTGTAATTGCCAGGGATTTCCCTATTAGTCTTCTTGAAAAGTGGAACAACATTCGCCTCCTTCCAATCCTCCGGTACGACTCCTGTGGAGAGTGAGGTGGCAAATATCCTTTCCAGCGGCTTAGCAACCTCCTTTCTTGCTTCCCGGAGCAGCCTGGGATAAATCTGGTCTGGCCCTGGGGACTTGTCAATCTTAATGTTTTCCAAATTTTCTAGCACACCAACTTCATCAATCTTGATCTGGTCAAGACTGTAACCCAGCTCCTCTAAGTTTTCATTCACAACAAGTTCCCTTTCCTTGGTGAAAACCAAAGCAAAAAATTCATTTAGGGGTTCCCTCTCTTCCCCTTTTATACCTGGGAGTTCTGAAAGGTGCCCTGAGGATCTCCTACACCATTAATCTAGGGCTGATATGATTATCCTCCAACCATGCCTACCAACTTCTATCCGGCCAGGGAGGGAGACAGCCGCTCAAAAGTTTTTCCCCAGATTCCCGAGGAATTCAGTTTTTTTAAAGAGATCTTTGGGGCCTTATTCAGTTGATTTTTGCCTTTCTGTCTTCAGCTCTGAAATTCAGCTCCTCTGTCCACATTTCTGATTTGGACTAAAATAAGAACTAAGGACGTAAGACTCCTGTGCAACATAAATTAAGAATTGATGAATAGGTTGTAGTCAGTAAGCATCCTACGTAATGCCTTTAATGATTACTTCTACAATTTCATTGATAATTAAATATTAGATACAGGTAAGGAATTAACAGCGCAGGATTTGTCCTGCATTTTACGGACAGAACATCTCTTAAACGTTCACAATATTGGGCAGTTTTCAAGATACAGCATTGACTGTGCTGAAATATGTTGAGAGGTGGTTAGGACTGGAGCACAGATCTTCAGAATTGCAGGCATGATGTTAACAGGATGAGTAGCCTTTTCGGTATATCAGCCATTTCTTCTTCAATGGAATGAATTGAATGAGCACCTATCGTGGTGATGGCCTCAAAAATATTTGCAAACATTTCAGCCTTGCCTTTTGCTGCCACTGAAGATATGAATCCACTTTTTAACCTCCTTGTCCAGTTGGCTGCTTAATATCCATCACTAATCACAACTGGAACAGGAGGACTGCAGAACTTTAACCGGAGCCATTGTTTATTGGATCACTTAGAAGAGCCCATGACATGCTGCTTCAGTGATTTGTTACACTTGTTCGTCCTGGATTCACCAGATCAGAACCTCATTTTCAGATAAACCTAACATGCCCCTTATACTTCTCTGTGAACGAACTTGAAATGACCATCTGGTGATGGAAGACTGAGGGATAGGCAGAGATATGAGCTTAAATATTGTGGCAAATCACTGAGTCTTCTTCACCTCCGAAGCCAGATTTTCATCTTTCAATGCAGCTGGGAATGGGGGGATGGGGGGGGGGGCGGAGGGGGGAGGTGGTGCTTCAAGTAATCTAAAATATCTTAACGTCTTACTTGTGTCATGAAGTTGTATTGTTTAAATATTACTTTCTAATATTATTGCTCGATATATTAATGAAATTAATTTCATCGGCTGAGCATATATATGTGCCATGGACTTCTGGAAGGCACTATTTTCAAAAGTAAAAGACAATACGATTACAGCAGCTAAAAATGGAGTGTGTACACAACACAAATAGCTTATTTTGGTGACAGATATTCCAATGATTAGTTAGTCAGTGGATCGGTGTAAATTTGGACTTGTATGTCAGGACCATGGGAAATCCTACAGCCACCTAACTCCAAATGAATTGCCCAGGGAATAGAATTTTCAGACAGCAATTCCACTGCTTCCAGAATTCTTGGAGATCCCTGAATGGTTCTGGTGCAGTTAAGCTTGAATGGCCAGGAAAGGTTAAGGGGTTAAAAACTTACTCGTACACCTGGAGAACTGTCAGACCGAATGTCAGACCGAATCCCAGACTCACAAGTTAACACTTGAACTGCAGCACCCTCCAATCCTAACCTGTTCCAGACCAGAAACTACACCTTCACCCACCAGACACGATGTCTGAGTCCTACCTGCTGCTGATCCGAGCATGAAGTGGACCAAAAATATTCATGCGCCCCCGCCCAGCCTAACCCTGTTGGATCTGAGCCTCACCTCCAACCCTGCTGAATCCAGCACCATCTTCCACAATATGATGATTCTGCCCCACCATTTCCACAGAGCAAACACCGCTCTTAACTCAGAGTCAGTCTGTTAACTCAGTGTAGCACAGAAACCTCCATGTTGCTCTGGGAGCTCAGTCAGATTGCACCAACTGACACCTGACCAGAATCCTTAAACCTCTTTTGAGATTCTCCAAACTTTACCCCGATTAAAGTAACTGATCTCCGAGAGGATTGAAGAGAATCTATCTGAAGGCAAAATTCTTCTCCTTTAAGCCAAAATTTCAGTCAGCTTGAAATGAATTGGGGGGACACTAGGTGGAGCCACGTCTATTCTCCTTGATCTAAAATAAAGCTGGAGTGTTAAATGGTGTCTCCAAAGTTCAGTTGTTGTTAGTTAGGACCAATCCCAGTCACGAAGATGACTACACGTGTGTAACTCGTGCAAGATCTATCATCAATGACAAGAACAGATTACAATACATTACCAGAATTGTGGTCATCTCACTTCCATGTGAAAATGAGAGGAAATACTATCATTCTTCCCTCAAACGCAGACACTTTGACAGTGTTTGTGGCACCAAGACACATGTGTGCTGACCTCAGCCCTTTAACAACTTTTTGACAGCTCCTAAAGCTTTACCTATACTTTATTTTTTATTATTTTGTTCTTGGGATGTGATGCACTGACGGGGTCAGTATTCAAGATGGCGGCAGAATAGCAGAGCTGTGTACGGGCTCTTGCCGCTGGGGCTCATCCACTCCCACATGCTTTCCTTCTTTCTTTCTTTCTTTTTGTTTCTAGCCTTCCCCTTTCATTTTGTTTTTCTTTCATTTGGATCCTTTGGTGACTGGGTGAAATCAGGTGGCAGCTAGAGCAGACCCCCCCTGCGGTTGTATGCAATGTCGGGCATGGGTCTCCTCACGGTCACTGGAGACTGTTGCGGTAATGGCAGCAGGGATGTCCTCCCAGCATTCATCAGCTGGCAGCAGCAAAGCTCCTCCAACAATTGGAGGGTGGCGATGGCAGCAGACTTTTCAAGATGGTGTAACTGACGAGGTGACATCTTGGAGTAGGATGGCTAGAGCAGCACTTTTGGTGAGTTGGTGGCAGTCTGGCCTGGCAGTGGAGCAAGGGAATCCTGGTTGTGGGGTGAGTGTTGGTTCTACACAAGATCCAGCATTGGCAACGCGGTGACCTCAGCAGCGAAGAGATGGCACCTACAGAGTGACAATTCCTACTTTGGTGTGTCTGACACAGGTGGTAATGAGATGGTGGAGGCGGGGTGGTAGCACAGATATTGTCGTTGAGACAGTTCAGGGCTCAGAACACTCGTTCAGCTCTATCTTTAATCCTTTTTATTCTCAAACTATTGAAAATGGCAACTGTTGAGATTTTTCAATGTATTTTACTGCATTATTCACTGTGAAATGCAAGTGACACGAAATAAATCATTCATTCATTATCCATTCTTAGTTGCCCTTGACAAGGTGATAAAGTAGGTTACTTACTTACTTACAGTGTGGAAACAGGCCCTTCAGCCCAACAAGTCCACACCGACCCTATAAAGGGCAACCCACTCATACCCATTCTCTTACACCTAACACTACGGGCAAATTAGCATGGCCAAATCACCTGACCTGCACATTTTTGGACTGTGGGAGGAAACCGGAGTAAACCCACACAGAGACTGGGAGAACGTGCAAAATCCACACAGACAGCTGCCTGAGGCAGGAATTGAACCCGGGGTCTCTGGCACTATGAGGCAACAGTGATAACCACTGTGCACCATGCCACCCATAGTGGTGAACTGCAAACTTAAACCACTTCAGTCCATTTGGTGTAAGTAAATCCACAATGCCGGTGGGGAGGGAGTTCCAGAATTTTGATCCAGGAACAGTGAAGAAGCAGCAATACTGTAACCAGGATGGTGAGTGGCTTGAAGGAAAACTTGCAGGTTATGGTGTTCCAATGCGTCTGCTGACCTGGTCCCTCTAAATGGCAGTATGTTTGGGTTTGGAAGGCATAAATTCAGGAGCATCGGTGTATATCTGCAGTGCATCTTATAGGTGGTACATATCACTGCTACTGAGCAAGGGGTTTAAGAACAGAATGTGGTCCCAAAAAGTGGGTCACTTTGAGATGATGTCAAGCTTCTTGAGTATTGGTGGAAGCAGCAGTCACCCAGACAAGTGGGGAGTATTCCATCACACTCCTGACATGTACTTTGTAGATGGTGAACAGGCTTTGAGGAGTGAGAAGATGGTGTACTCATTGCAGGATTCCTAAAGTCTGACCTGCCCTCGAAGTAACAGTATTTATATGGCTCATCCAATTAAGTTTCCAGTCAATGGTAAACCCCAGAATGTTGATATTGAGGTAATTGAACACATGAGCACATGTTCAAATGTACTGTACACTGACGTATCACCTCTCAAATTGCTTCATCTCCAACCATGGTGGATTTCTGGGAATTAATTGATCTGCTAGAATTTGTTCAAAGATGTGCTGATGAGCTTTTATTGTGAAACAAAAACAACACAGTAACTTGAAAAAAAACAACAAATTTTGTGAACAGTGCTGTTGCTGTAGAATTTGGGATTTCAGCATCACTGCCTGGGCACCAATTATTGTCCCACATCAAATTACTCTGGAAGGTGTGGCGATGTGCAGCCTTCTGCAATCTACTGGACTCTATGGGTATTAGGGCACCCACAGTGCAGACTCAATATTCCAAATTAGTCTAGTCCCACTTGACAGCATTTGGCCCATATCGCTCTAAACTATTCCTATCCATACAACCACCCAAGTGCTTTTATATGCTGTAATTGTACCAGCCTCCACCCTTTCCTCTGGCAGCTCATTCCATACATGCACCATCCTCTGCTTGAAAAAGTTGCTCATTAAGGTCCCTTTTAAATCTTTCCATTCTCACCTGAATCTTGTGGCCTCTGGTTTTGAGCTCCCTCTACCGATGCCCCTCATGATTTTATAAACTTCGATAATGTCACCCCTCAGCCTCCGACACTCCAAGGAAAGTAGCCCCAGTGTTTTCAGCCTCTCCCTGTAGCTCAGATCCCCCAATCCTGGCAACATTCTTGTACATCTTTCCTGAACCATTTCAAGTTTCACAATAGTTTTCCCATTTCAGGGAGACCAGAATTGAATGCAGTTGTGCTATACAGTTACAACATGACATCCCAACTCCCATACACAACCAAAGGCCTTCTTCATTACCCTGTCTACCTGTGATTCAACCTTCAAGGAACTATGAACCTATACCCCAAGGTCTCTTTGCTCAGCAGCACTTCCTGGGGCCTTACCATTAAGTCCTGTCCTGATTTGCCTTTCCAAAATGCAACACCTCACATTTACTTAAATTAAACTTGGCAAGTTGAATCGAAGGGTCAGTTCTATGCTGTATGACTCCATGACGCTATGACCCAAGTGGAGCATCTGTGAGCAAGACCAGCTTAATAGCACTGCCAATGATTGCTTGTTGATAATCAGGAATAGGGTGATAAGGTGGTAATTGACTGGGTTGGATTTGTCCTGCTTTTTCTTGACAGAACATTCCAGGGCAATTTTCCACATTTTCAGGCAGATGCTAGCTTTGTAGCTGCACTGAAACAGTTTGGGCCTGGTCGTGGCTAGTTCTGCAGTACAAGTCTTCAGACTATTCCCTAGGTGCCAACAGGACCCATCTCATTTCCAGTATCGAGTGCCTTCAGATGTTTATCAATATCCCATGAAGTGAATCAAACTGCCTGAAGACTGACATCTGTGATGCTGGGGACCTCAGGAGGAAGCTGAGTTGTATCACCCATCAAGCATTTCAGGCTGAAAATGGATGCAAGGATGTAGTTCACTTTTCATAAAAAGCAAAACTATAAAGGCGTGAAATTAATGTGAGATTTACCAAATGCAGTGAAACATATTTGAACATTTGCTAGCTGACTGGTTCAGTTTCAATGTTCATTCTGACACCTGGTTTTAGTTATCTTTTAGCAAGCTTAGTCATGGTTTATTTCCCTTAATTATTCCTCTCATCTTTACGTTTATGCTCTCACTTTTACCTTGTGTCTTGCTGTATTCACAAGTCAGAAACTTTCTTGTCAGTTGAAGTCAATATTTCCTCATTCAACTCATTCTATTCATTTATATTTTCATTTAAGTCTTCCATCAGTCTAAGTTTATTTTCCATGCCTCACTTCCAAGTGCCAAATAAATGTTTTAAATTCAAACCCATTATTTGTGTTTGTTGCAGAGTTTTGAATATTACTGTTGCAGTAACTTAAGCATTCAGATGACATGCAGACAAAAGTGAGGACTGCAGATGCTGGAAATCAGAATCTAGATTAGAATGGTGTGCAGGAAAATCGACGTTTCGGGCATCAGGCCTAAAGGCAGGGAGTCTTCAGGCTGGAGAGATAAATGGAAGTGGGTGGGGGTGGGGAGAAGATAGCAAAGAGTACAATAGGTGGGTGGGGGTGGGGATGAAGGTGATAGGTCAGAGAGGAGGGTGGGAGAATGTATTGCAGGAAAATCGACGTTTTGGACAAAAGCTCCTGCTCCTCGGATGCTGCCTGACCTGCTGTGCTTTTCCAGCACCACTCTAATCTAGACCACTTGACATGAAGCTGAATAGACTAATTAGGCTCTCACTCACCATCGATAAACTTGATGTCAATATTTTCCTCTTAGGTTGTGGCCTGCAGAGCTTGTTCTGTCTAGTCTGGTAAAGGAAAAGCTCTAGATAGTCTAGTGAGAAAAAAGCTTGTCCGAAATCAGATATCATTTATTACATGATCAGTTATCAGTCCCATTGGTATATTGGATACTCCTGCAAAGACTTTGATGAGTCCTAAATGTTAAGTCTGTTTTGCTCATGGTTCAAAGCTGTTCCACCTTTCACCACCAACAATTCTGTCTGTTATTAATTCTGACTTTACACCTCATTTTTTAATACATTTTGTTGGGACGATTAATAGAATTATCTATGGGATGAGTTGGATCCTGAACTCTCTTGTTGAATCTTGTTCTTTCAGTGAATTTTATGGTTCTAAGGTTAATGTAGTCATTAAATGCTTATTGCACTATATGTGTCTTTCATATGTCTCAGTGAGCTATCATCTCATTAGCCGAAATTCCACTTGAGTTACAAAAAGATATTTACTTGTTCAGCTGCAGATTTATTGTCTAGAAAAAAAACCAGTTCTCGATCATGTTTAATAAAAGATGTTGATTTATGAGTTCTATTTGACCCATCCCAGAAATTAAATCTTCCTGGCAATATTATTTCTACTGCCATTTCATTCTTGAAGATTATGCATGCTTCTCACTTTAAAGTGCTTCATTTACATAGTGTTGTTTTGTTCTCATTGCCTCAAAGACTTTTAATTTGTCTGCATAGCCATGTCTTATTATTTTCCTCTCAGTTCTGAAATGGAGCAATGCAGCTTTATGCTTCTTGATTTAAAGATTTTTAATGCTGCCCAATTGTAATGCTGCCTCTTTGTCAAGTTGCTTTGGAATGGTTTTCCTTTAATTTGTGGTCAGAGATGGGGGCTTTCTATCTTCTGAGGCTAAAATTGATGGTTCCAATTTTCATCATTCATAGGGGATTCCCACCTCCCAAAGCTAAGGATGATACCTCTTACCTTTCAGAGCCTAGTAAACAATACCAATTCACTTTAAACACTTTACTGAATGGATCCTGCCGCCTGCAATTTCAGAGCTGAAACCCATTCTAATTAAGGTTCAATTTACACTGTCCGCAGTGCCTCACATTATCCTATAATTTTAATAGAATTTCCCATTGACCTAAACTGCTTTCTCTGAACAAATCTAGGCTTCTTAGGCCTCAATAAATTCTCCTGCCTCATCCAGAGCTTTAATTATGGATCTCCCTCTTTCATTGCATCCCCCCCAGGCCTTTCCCACCATTCAAAAGGACCGTGGCTTATCTGATTACTCCACGTTTCAGCCTAATCTGATAACACTTCACCCTCCTGCTTACTAGGAATCTACCATCCTCAGCCTTCAAATATTCGAAAACACTGCTTACACAACCTTTTGAGGAAGGGAGCTTGAACAATTCACAAGCTTCTCTGGAGTAAACAGATTTCCTCATCTGTGTCTTCAATGGGCAATTGCTTATTTTAAAAACTGACCCCTTTGTTTCGATGTATCAAGAAAGGACATATCCTTTCCACAATGATCCTGTGAAAAACCCTCAGACCTTTATGTTTCAATCTAGTTCGTCCTTATTCTTCTAAACTCATACATGTTTGGTTTGATTTATTATTGTCACATGTATCGAGAGATCATGAAAAGTGCTGTCTTTTGTGCTTGTAGGCAGATCATGCTATACAAGGATAACAGAATAGAGTGCAGGATACAATATTACAGCTGCCAAGAATGTGCAGGGAGAGAGCAATATTAACATTAAAGTGGTCCATTCAAAAGTCTGATAACAGCAGGTTAAAAGCTGTCCTTGAAACTGTTTGTATGTGCATGCAAGCTTTCACAGCTTCTACATGGTAGAAGAGAGAGGAAGGGAGTATAACTCGGGTGGGAGGCATCTTTGATTATGTTGATTGCCCACCCGATGCAGGTAAGAAGTAGAGATAAAGTCAATGGATGGGAGATTAGTGTGCATGATGAACTGGGCTGTGTTAATAAAATGAACAGTTCTGACGAGGAGTTATATCAGATGCAAATACTAACTCTGCTTCTTTCTCTGCAGGTGCTGGCAGAACTGCTGAAATGTTTCAGCATGGTATCCTTTTCTGTAATTTCAGATTTCCAGCAATTTGAGATGAACGATAAATGTTGCTTAGCTTGTGATACTAATGGCCGAGAAATGAATAGAGAAAAGATATGGGCAGGAGGGCCTGATGACTACTCTCGACTTCCTTGCTAAAATTATTTCACAATTACTGTAACAGAAATTGTGTTTGCTCCTGTCAGGATACCTTGGCAGACAGTGAGATTTTTAAAAAAATATATAAAACTCGAAAAAATAATTGCTGTGAAGCAAGAAATAGAAATAGCGTTTCTTCAATTCTATTGTACTTCATTCATTCTATCTCTCTTCCAAGACTTATGGGGGGAAGAAATAAATGAACAAAAAGGTAGGGGGCTAGCCACAACCTGGAAAACTAACATATTGATAGCTATTTTCTCAAAATGGTCAAACTGATTTGAAGGCATGACAAATGTTGATGACTTGACTAAATAACAATAAAGCTAGGGGCCTAATCTTTGGCTGATATTGGGCTTGGAACATAGCAATGTCTATGCATTGTTTTTCCCAGTGTTCACATCCTTCACTGGAATATTTCCACTGATGCTGTCCTGATTAGCTATTGTATCTTCAGTAGAAACTCTGTTTCAATGTGTATCCAGTCACTGATGTTCTGCCAACGTGATTGCAATGGACCACTCTAGTCCCTGGGCAAATTTGTGGGATTTAGATTATTGCATTATTTTAGCTCTCTCAGAAAGCAAAGCTGGGAAGTCTTTATAAAAACTGAAAGAACTGTGGATGTTATAAATCAGGGACAAAAAACAGAAATTGCTGGGTTAGCTCAGCAATTCTGAAGAAGACTCAGACAATCCAAAACGCTAACGCTGATTTCTCTCCTCAGATGCTGCCAGAGCTGCTAAGCTTATCCAGCAATTTCTGTTTTTGTCTGGGAATCCACATTTTGGACGTGATGAATACTGCTTATAATGTATTCTGCTGTATCAACATATGACAGCAAAAATATTGTACAATGCCCATTACTGAATCAGATTTCAAAAGGCACATTGTACTGACAACACTAACTTTTGGAAGTAAAAGCCAACCATCATTAATAAATTGGGGTTTAATTCACTTTGTGGAATATTTTAGTGCATGGCTTATTATGTTTGCATTCAATTCCTGTTGGCATCATTTTAAGGCAGTCATTAACCCATTTAAAATGACGATTGATTCTGATGGCATGAATAAAATGAGATTGTGCCCTCTGCTTCAGCAAATAGGGTTGAGGGAATCATTTAAATCAACACCATTGCATCTTCTAGGTCCAAACTTCAAGCAGTAGAAGATGTAAGGGCTATGGGGATTGGATCCAAAACTGTGGACCTATTTTTGTAATATAAAAGCAAATTACTGCCAGATGCTGAAAATATATTTTCAACTATTGCAAACAGAATGAACTTAGTGATTTCCTCTGGTACTGAAAATATCTAAGTTTATAAATGATTGTGTTAGAATGATTCACTCAGGAATTTAAAGCAATAAAATAACACGATTGAAAATGTATCATTTTAACCTTTAGAGAAGAAATCAATTAGCAAATAATGAATATATAAGTCAATAGACTGACAAATATGAGAAGTAAATGACCTTTGCAGTTTAGTCATTTCACTTTTTTCTGGAGTAGCAAGTCAAAGAAATGAGAACCAGACCTATTACGAAGTAATAATGTTCGTGACCATCCTATTGAATGAATCATACTGACTATCATCCCAGATTATGCTAGAACCTATTCTAACATTCAGTTAAATATTCAATATCCACATATAGATTGACAGACAGTGAGTGAATCAGTGTAAAATTGTAAAAGTCACTATGGGTTTAATTTCTCTCACCTCCTGTTGATTAGGAAAATACATGATATCCATCAAATTGTTGATGGTAGCTTTGCTTTGATTTATCAGAAAACCCCATCTCGTTCGCTACTGTCCTTCAGGAAAGGTACATACCGACCTTACCTAGTCCGGCCATTTTGGGACTCCAGACCCACAGCAATGTGACTGGTGTTTAGCTGTCCCTGAGCCTGGCCAGCAATGCCATGTACATCATAAATGTTTTCACTTGCAAGGAGAATGCAATATGAAACAATATGTGTTGGTACAAACAATTGAATAGCGGCGTACTTAGCAGACCAGCATGAGGATGAATTACTTGCTGTTTGTTACAGATACACCATTCCTTCAATTCTCAACCATGCTGTTCAATGGCAATAGCATCAATGTGAAGTGATTCTAACATTAATGCAAAGGTGGGAGAAAGTGGGTGGAAGTTTTTTTTGATTTTTCTTGAATTGAATTTGAGTTTTATATGGTAGAACATTTCAGTGCCTACAGTTTCTCAAAAACATGAAAGAACATCATACATTCAGATTAACATTTGTCTTATGGACCAGCTTCAAATAATCTCTATTAATTGATCGCAGTGACAGGAATGTCTGCAAGATACCTTGATCTGGGATTGATAGTAAAGGACGGGGCATGTTAGTAAATGAAGTATAAAAGGAAACAATTTTTCTCTGCATTGTTATTCAGCTGCTTATCAATTGAATTAAACCAGGTTTTATAAAATGCTGCATCTAGGTGGCAATACTGTGTTAATGCTTGTTTGGAGTTTTCTTATAGGGATAAACTAAAAGTTTAGTCATTTGTAAATAAACTATTCAACTTTGGCCCATTTTTACACAACTTGCTTTCATACTGTCAATTGTTATATATATAAGTGTCAACCAGAAATGTCACACTTCCCAATTAAAATGTAAAGTTTATGTAAATTAACTGACAACAAGTACTATCTACTGTCATGTGTTTGTCTCAATGTGAAAATGGAACAGATTAATCGGCAGTTTTTACTAGATATGCATATAAATACATTTCAGTCACTCTCAACAGTGTTAATTAATAATAGCAGGTACCCAAATGTGAATCCAGTTTACATGTTAATTTTCTCCATTTAATGTAATAATATGACCAGCTTCAAAAGAATGATTTTCTGAAGCCCTTACACATTAATTCAAAGGACATGAAAATGATCAGAAGTGGTCAGTTTCTGAAATGGTAAATATAGACTGTTTAATCTCTTCTTATTGATTTTGTTAAAGAAATTGAAATTGAAAAGCTCAAATAGACACCAATATTCATCATCTGATGATATGGCATGGTTACTTGCTGAAAGAAAGTCAGGTTTTATATTGCAAAATATGAGCAGCATTATTAGCGATAGAGGGAGAATTTAACACAAGTTCTTTGACATCGTGTCAGTGAGAATATACGAAATGAGACAATTAAAAAATTTATTTCACTATCTTCCGTAATACTCTTTAAAGCTTAAATCACATTAGGTTTTCAGAAATGGTTTAAATGTTAGACTTTGTTAAAGGCTTGTTGTTTGAGTTTCACTTCTATGGTTAATTATACTGTTTGTAAACTTCAGTGAAATAGTTATCTTGCAATAGTTCTCCCCTGATATAATAGACTTTCTTTTCAATAACATCAGGTTAGAATGGAACTTTTAAACAATCAGTGAAGACAGTTTAAACTTGGTGAAACAGTGTTAAATGGGTGATATAGAATTAGCTGCCTATGGTCAATCACATCCAATCATGTTTAATTGACCTTTCCATTGATTTCAACATCAGGCAATATTGGGTAGGGGTACACTTCCCTCATTATCCTTTACTGAAATCAGAGATGAGTAGATAGTTCTGCACTTGTGAAGGTGCATCCATATTTATATATTTATATATAGCTACACAAAATATTTGGTAGCGTATACTGATTTCATGTTCCTTGAAGGCCTACTGTTATTCGAACTCCCCAAATATGATTCTTTTTCAGGAGGGAGCATTAATAATGAGGAAAAGATCATTTTGAACTTACTGTCTTAAATTGGATTTCATTGGAAATGGAAATCAGTCAGTTTCTGTAAAATGCAGATGATCCGTGACATCACATTTCTGCCCAGGGCTGGGGAGGGCAAGTAAAACTCGAGCCTTGTCTGTCTATTTGAGATATCTTTTGAAGTTTAGTAAATGCCAGTGGGTTTAGTGAATCATATTTCCATTAGTTAAATAAGGGTTTGCAACCATTTAATGCCTGATGAGATTTACGGTATCTTTCAAAGTTGTAGCTTCTTTGATTCTTTCCATACTTGCTGTCAGTAAAATACATAATGGTGTAGAATGACACAGTATATACAGCACAGCAACTTGTCAGTCAGCCCAACCAGTTCAGGCTGTTATTTCTGCACCATTCCAATCACCACTCACAACTCCTCACCTTGTTCAATCAGCATGACCTTCTATTCACTTCTCTAACATATCCTTATTTAGTTTCCCCTAAATGCAACTGTTAAACTCAACATCCCCCTGCTTTAGTGAGTTCCGCATTCCCACCGATCTCTAGATAAATACCTTTCTTCTAATTTCATTTTATGTTATTGACTTACTAATATTACTGGCTCCCTAATTTGGAGCAATAGGATATTCACCCCCTCCAACCTGTTCCGCCATTCAATGAGTTAATGGCTAATCTTTGAGTCATAGTCATAGAGATGTACAGTACGGAAACAGACCCTTCGGTCCAACCTGTCCATGCCGACCAGATATCCCAACCTAATCCAGTCCCACCTGCCAACACCCGGCCCATATCCCTCCAAATCCTTCCTATTCATATACCCATCCAAATGACTCTTAAATGTTGCAATTGTATCAGCCTCCACCACATTCTCTGGCAGCTCATTCCATACACGTACCACCCTCTGCATGAAAAAGTTACCCCTCAGGTGTCTTTTGTATCTTTCCCCTCTCACCCTAAACCTATGCCCTCTAGTTCTGGACACCCCACCCCAGGGAAAAGACTTTGTCTATTTATCCTATCCATGCTCCTCATAATTTTGTAAACCTCTATAAAGTCACCCCTCAGTCTCCGACGCTCTAGGGAAAACAGCCCCAGGCTGTTCAGTCTCTCCCTATAACTCAAATCATCCAACCCTGGCAACATCCTTGTAAATCTTTTCTGAAACCTTTCAAGTTTCACAACATCTTTCCGATAGGAAGGAGACCAGAGTTGCACGCAATATTCCAACAGTGGCCTAACCAATGTCCTGTACAACCACAACATGACCTCCCAACTCCTTTACTCAATACACTGACCAATAAAGGAAAGCATACCAAATGCCTTCTTCACTATTCTATCTACCTGTGACTCCACTTTCAAGGAGCTATGAACCTGCACTCCAAGGTCTCTTTGTTCAGCAACACTCCCTCGGATCTTACCATTAAATGTATAAGTCCTGCTAAGATTTGCTTTCCCAAAATGCAGCACCTCGCATTTATCTGAATTAAACTCCGTCTGTCACTTCTCAGCCCATTGGCCCATCTGATCAAGATCCCACTGTAATTTGAGATTACCTTCTTTTGCTGTCCACTACACCTCCAATTTTGGTGTCATCTGCAAACTTACTAAGTATACCTCTTATGCTCACATTAAAATAATTTATATAAATGATGAAAATAGAGCACTGATCCTTGTGGCACTCCACTGGTCACAGGCCTTCAGTCTGAAAAACAACCCTCCACCACCACCCTCTTCTTCTACCTTTGAGACAGTTCTGTATCCAAATGGCTAGTTCTCCCTGTATTCCGTGAGATCTAACATTTATAACCAGCCTCCCATGGGGAACCTCATCGAACGCCTTACTGAAGTCCATATAGGTCACATCCACCGCACTGCCCTCATCAATCCTTTTTGTTACTTCTTCAAAAAACTCAATCAAGTTTGTGAGACATGATTTCCCACACACAAAGCCATATTGACTATCCCAAAACAGTCCTTGCCTTTCTGAATACATATACATCCTGTCCCTCAGGATTCCCTCCAACAACTTGCCCACCACCGACGTCAGGCTCACTGGTCTGTAGTTCCCTGGCTTGTCCTTACCACCCGTCTTAAACAGTGGCACCATGTTAGCCAAACTCCAGTCTTCTGGCACCTCACCTGTGATTATCGATGATACAAATATCTCAGCAAGAAGCCCAGCAATCACTTCCCTAGCTTCCCACAGAGTTCTAAGGTACACCTGATTAGATTCTGGGGATTTATCCACCTTTACCAATTTTAAGACATCCAGCTCTTACTCCTCTGTAATATGGACATTTTGCAAGATGTCACCATCTATTTCCCTGCATTTCAGATCTTCTATTTCCCTACATTCTATATCTTCCATATCCTTTTCCACTGTAAATACTGATGCAAAATAATCATTTATTATCGCCCACATTTTCTGCTGCTCCATACAAAGGTCGCCTTGATGATCTTTGAGGGGTCCCATTCTCTCCCGAGTTACCCTTTTGTCCTTTTGACGTAACTCCATATATCTGTCTTTGGCTCATATCCCCTAATGCGTTTGCTTAACAAACATTTATGCCCCCAAATTTCAGAATGCTCAAACAGTGGACATAACACAGTGCTAATCATGACACTCATGCACAGGAGGAAGTATCAGAGACAGAAGGACTCTAGTACTGTTGTAAACTTCAGTGAAATTGTTTTCTTGCAATAGTTCTCCACTGAAGTATGGAGTACAGACACAGTTTGGCTCAGCTGAGCAAAGGTGTAGTTTCTTGGAGAGTTTGCCTTGAACAGAATAGGAGGTGTGCTCCCACATGTCAGAGTTCCCTGAGGTGTTCATTTTTCAAGAAGAAGAGTAACTGAGTTATCCGAGATTAGAGCGGTGCTGGAAAAGCACAGCAGGTCAGGCACCATCGGAGGAGCAGGAAAATCAATGTTTCAGGCAAAAGCCCTTCATCAGGAATCATTCCTATCATTCCTGAAAAAGGGCTTTTGCCCAAAATGTTGATTTTCCTGCTCCTCCGATGATGCCTGACCTGCTGCGCTTTTCCAGCACTACTCAAATCTCGTCTCTAATCTCCAGCATCTGCAGTACCTACTTTCGCCTAACTGAGTTATCCCCATGGTCTCCCAGTTAATACTTATCCTTCAATAAACATCATATAAAAGGTATTTTTTGCCACTATTTCATGTTGGTTTGTGGGAACTTGGTGTGCATAATTGGCTGATATTACAACAGTGTCTACACTGCAAGTTCGGAACCCATATTCATGAATGGTGCAATATAACTGGAAGTTTTATTTTCTTTCAGCTGGAAGCCTTTAGGTTCCACAGAAGTGAGAAGATACAAAGTTCCTCTCATTAGTCTGTAAAATTATCTTAGCTTTGCGATGCTATTCAAATGACTTCAGGACGTTATGGGATCATGTTCAAATAATGACCAAAATCAGTGCGAGGTAAAAATACCCTCGTTATTCAGCAATCACAGCCCAAGTTCAAGGAAGCAGTAGAATCCTGAAATATCGTTCTCACACGAGCCCCTTTATATACAGTTCTTAGATATATTAAAATTCCATTACTATATTGTTAGTTTTTTTCAAATCTATAACACACATACAATTTACAAAATTCAAGAAACAAACCATACAATTTTGACCAGGTGCAAAGGAGTAAATTGTTATTGTCTGAAGCAACAGCTACACAAATGCCCTTCTGGTCTTTAATCCAAGTTAGATTACATGACAGTTTAAATTCAACTCAATTAGCACAAAATCTGAAGTGACTCTAATTCCTTATGTAAAGTGACCGTGTGCTTGCAGTTGCAATGGGGTGGCATAGTGGCTCAGTGGTTAGCACTACTGCCTCACAGCGCCAGGGACCTGGGTTTGATTCCACCCTCGGGTGACTATGTGTGTGGAGTTTGCATGTTCTTCCTGTGTCTGCGTGGGGATGCTCCAGTTTCGTCCCACAATCCAAAGATGTGCAGTTAGGTGAATTGGTCATACTAAATTGCCCCAGTGTTAGGTGCATTAGTCAAGGATAAATATGGGGAATGGATCTGGGTGGGTTATTCTTCAGAGGGTCGGGGTGGACTTGTTGGGCTAAAGGGCCTGTTTCCATGCAGTAGGGAATCTAATCTAATCTACACAAAGATTTGAAGGGCTTCTGTTCTGGGAGACAGGAGATGTGTTGAAACATGTTAAATGCAACCTGTTACTTCTGATGGGATATCTGTCCAGCCTGCCTGCATAATTAGGAGGTGTTAGCACATTTGTCTTTAAAATTAGTAAGTATTAGTAAAAATATAGGCCTATATGCTCTAAATAAGTTAGAAATTGTAATAAAAGAATAAAGAATATTAATCTGATTTACTGCAGCTGTGTGGTGAAATTTATTTACTATTTGTTGGTACGAGTTCCATTCATTCATGCAATTTCATGCAAGCTCTGGTTTTTCAGTTTCTTAAAGGGATAATGGCCCAGTTAAAAGGTATTTAACAGGTACTTAATCTATTCAGGTCCAGAGATGGTTGTTAAGGGCTGATTAATATCATATTTTGTGGAGACTTGATGGGGATGGTATTGTTCTGTAGGCTATACTTACTCAGAGGTAAACAAAGATATGAGAATGCAGTAATGGTTTTGAAAGGATTGTTTTTAAATTTGGATACAGCTGAACTGCGGTTTTATGAAGGAATGTATGAAAATGTGTCATTAGATTCCCTACTGTGTGGAAACAGGCCCTTCGGCACAACAAGTCCACACCGACCCTCCGAAGAGCAACCCACCCCCCTCAGACTAATGTACCTAACACAAATGGCAATTTGGTAAAAACAAGGACTGCAGATGTTGGAAAACAGAGTCAAGATTAGAGTGGTGCTAGAAAAGCACAGCAGGTCAGGCAGCATCCGAGGAAAATCGACATTTCAGGCAAAAGCCCTTCATCAGGAACAGAGGCAGGGTGCCTCCAGAGTGGAGAGATAAGTGAGAGGGGATGGGGGTGGGGAGAAAGTAGCATAGAGTACAATAGGTGAATGGGGGTGGGGATGCAGGTGATAGGTCAGAGAGGAGGGTGGGTGAAGGTAGCAAAGAGTACAATGGGTGAATGGGGGTGGGGATGAAGGTCTGATAGGTCAGGGAAGAGGGTGGAGTGGATAGATGGAGAGGAAGATAGGCAGGTAGGACAGGTCATGAGGGTGGTGCTAAGCTGGGAGGTTGGAGCTGGGGTGAGGTGGGGAAAGGGGAAATGAGGAAACTGATGAAATCCACATTGATGCCCTAAGATTGAAGTGTTCCAAGGCGGATGATGAGACGTTCTTCCTCCAGGCGTCAGGTGGTAAGGGAGCGGCGGTGGAGGAGGCCCGCAACCTGCATGTCCTCGGCAGAGTGGGAGGGGGAGTTGAAATGTTGGGCCACAGGGCGGTGTGGTTGATTGGTGCGGATATCCCGGAGATAAGCGGTCTGCTAGGAGGCGTCCAGTCTCCCCATTGTATAGGAGACCGCATTGGGAGCAACGGATACAATGAATGACATTGGTGGGTGTGCAGGTAAAATTTTGATGAATGTGGAAGGCTCCTTTGGGGCCTTGGATGGAGGTGAAGGGAGGAGGTGTGGACACAGGTTTTGCAATTCCTGTGGTGGCAAGGGACGGTGCCAGGAAGGGAGGGTGGGTTGTTAGGGGGTGTGGACCTGACCAGGTAGTCACGGAGGGAATGGTCTTTACGGAAGGCGGAAAGTGGTGGGGAGGGAAATATATCCCAGGTGGTGGGGTCTGTTTTGAGGTGGCAGAAATGTCGGCGGATGATGCGGTTTATGTGAAGGTTGGTAAGGTGGAAGGTGAGCGCCAAGGGGGTTCTGTCCTTGTTAGAATTGGAGGGGTGTGGTTTGAGGGCGGAGGGGCAGGATGTGGATGTGATGAGTTGGAAGGCATCTTTAACTACATGGGAAGGGAAATTGTGGTCACTAAAGAAGGAGGCCATCTGGTGTGTTCTGTGGTGGAACTGGTCCTCCTGGGAGCAGATACGGCAGAGGCAGGGGAATTGGGAATATGGGAAGGCAATTTTGCAGGAGGTAGGGTGGGAAGAGGTGTAATCCAGGTAGCTGTGGGAGTCGGTGGGTTTGTAAAAAATGTCAGTGTCAAGTCAACCATCAGTAATGGAGATGGAGAGGTCCAGGAAAGGGAGGGAGGTGTCACTTGGACCATCTCCGACACCGATAAATTCTTGATCTCGCAAGGAATTAAAGGTTATGGGGAGAGTGCAGGTAAGTGGAGTTGAAATGCCCATCTGCCATGATTAAAAGGCAGAGTGGGCTCGATGGGCTGAATGGCCTTACTTCCACTCCTATGTCTTATGGTCTTATCCACATCTGTCTTAAAAATAGTCGAAGATTCGGCATCTACTACTTATTGAAGAGGATGGTCCTGAAGACTCACCAACCTCTGTGAACAAAGAAAGACACTCCACAGCCCTGTCCCAAATGGGGAAACCAGAAAAATCAGAGGGAGAAATGCAACAAAATTCCTCACACAGGCAGTTTTTGATATATGGAATCCACTGGTTGGAAGAATGGTGGAATCGGATTCCTCAGGAAGACCCAAAATCAATATTCATACTTGAAGAGTATTTGGAGAGTTCTAAGGATAAACAAAGAGAGGGTTAGGACTAAGTTGTGTAGCCTGCTAACAGAAGCATGATTGGCCCAATTGTTTCCTTCTGTAGATCAAAATTTTATGATTTCATCAATCATTGAAAAGTTAAATCAGACAGGATGCAATATGTGTGTCTAATCCAATCTTATCAGTTTCCCCACCGGGCAGGTCAGGTTAAAAATTGTCCTGATCATGTCTGCTCTTCAGATTGCCATTATTCAGCAACCAATAGCGGTGACATCTGCAGAGGGTAACTTAGTGCAGATGGCAAACACAGCAGAAACAACTGAAACATTTCTTGCACACTTCCTCCCTGATGAAATCTCATGGTCTAAGAAGTGGTAATCACAACAGAGCTATTCAGAGACCTCATGATTTGTGCTAACCGAGAATAATGGTGGATATGACAACTCTGCTGCCAAAAGCATGGTCAACGCAGAAGAGTATGACCAAACATCTGGTTGGTACATCACTTCTCATCCCTTACCAGTACCTACCTCAGGATGAAAGACAACAAAAGCATTTGAAATGTATAGGTCCCCACAAACAGAACTGAACAGATTATTTCTGCCATAAAGGCAGGCAGGTCTCAGTTTCTCCTGCTTGGACGTAGACATTCATTGTCATCAAAAGTGAGTCTAATGGGAACCATTTTCACTCTTGCTTTAACAACCAAGTGATAACTTAGTAAAGTAGAAGTAAGAGAAAGTGAGGACTACAGATGCTGGAGATCAAAGCTTAAAAATGTATTGCTGGAAAAGCGCAGCAGGTCAGGAACAGGAGAATCAACGTTTTGGGCATAAGCCCTTCTTCAGGAATGAGGAGGGTGTGCCAAGCAGGCTAAGATAAAAGGTAAGGAGGAGGGACTTGAGGGAGGGGCGTTGGGAATATGATAGGTGAAAGGAGGTTAAGGTAAGGGTGATAAGCCGGAGAGGGGTTGGGAGCAGAGAGGTCGGGAAGAAGATTGCAGGTCAAGAAGGTGGTGCTGAGTCTGAGGGTTGATACTGAGAAAAGGTGGGGGGAGGAGAATTGAGAAAGCTGGAGAAATCTGCATTCATCCCTTGTGGTTGGACGGTTCCTAGGCAGAAGATGAGGCGCTCTTGCTCCAGGCATCGTGTTGCCATGGTCTGGTGACGGAGGAGGCCAAGGACCTGCATGTCCTTGGCAGAGTGGGAGGGGGAGTTAAAGTGTTCAGCCACAGGACAATTGGGTTGGTTGGTGCGGGTGTCCCAGAGGTGTTCTCCGAAACATTCTGCAAGTAGGTAGCCTGTCTCCCCAATGTATAGGAGATCACATTGGGTGCAGCGGATGCAGTAAATGATGTGTGGGGAGGTGCAGGTGAATTTCTGATGGATATAGAAGGATCCCTTGGGGCATTGGAGGGAAGTGAGGGGGGGAGGTGTGGGTGCAAGTTTTGCAGGGGAAAGTGCCGGGAGTGGAGGTTGGATTGGTGGGGGATGTCGATCTGACGAGGGAGTGGCTGAGGGAGTGGTCTTTCCGGAACGCTGATAGGGGTGGGGAGGGAAATATATGCTTGGTGGTGGGGTCTGTTTAGAGGTGACGGAAATGACGAAGGATGATACAATGTATCTGGAGGTTGGTGGGGTGGTAGGTGAGGACCAATGGGGTTCTGTTCTGGTGGCGATTGGAGGGGGGGAGTTCAAGGGCGGAGGAGCAGGAAGTGGAGGAGATGCGGTGGAGAGCATCGTCAACCATGTCTGAGGGGAAATTGTGGCCTTTGAAGAAGGAGGCCATCTGGGTTGTTTGATATTGGAATTGGTCCTCCTGGGAGTAGATGCGACGAAGGCGAAGGAATTAGGAATATGGGATGGCGTTTTTACAGGGAGCAGGGTGGGAGAAGGTGTAATCTAGGTAGCAGTGCGTTCAATGGGCTGAATGGCCTCTCCCTCCATAGTAAGGATTCTATGATTTTAATATCCCAGGCCCAGGCACAAGCACCATATTTAAGAAGCTATTAGGCACCAGATCTGTCAATATCAGTGCTGTTTACCACATCACACTCTCTCTAACATTGCTTCTAAACTCACCTCTGATCAAGGCTCATGTTTCCCCATTCTCACAGTCGTGTGTACATCTTCCCTCACTCCCTCCCACCCACCCAATCCTCTCATGTTGTTAACCCTCATGCCCTTTACATTATCTAATCATTACCCGGGGACACCTCTCCACATTACCCACACCTTCACCATCAATGGTAGCATTGCCAGACACCTTCTTCTCCCATATTACCTCTCAATCCTGGGGAAAAACAGTCCTTGAAATGTTAGAAAGAGCCACTGAAAGGATTCAGATTCTAAATGCCCTGAGTGGTTGACTGACCGTGTCCAAATCCCTGTGCCCATACCAGAGGTTGCCCATGATTTACTGTCCTGGGGCTGCTAATGAAGGTTATCTACCTTGACTTGACTGACAACATGACAAATATCCTGGCTTTGTGTCTGTGCTAAATAGTAAGGTGAGCTTGGTAACTCTGGCCGATGACATAATGTATAAAAAGACAGATCAGGGCACAACAGGAATGCTTGAGCCTCCAGGTGGGTACAAAGTGCATGAATGTTAATAACCAAGAGGACTGAGATGCAGCCTGGTTCAACCTGTCAGCTGGGTGTGCAACCCTGTGCCCAAAATGCCCTTGCAACAGTATTGCAATGATAGTTTCCGATATACTCTGAGGTGCAGCATTGAAGTATAGTAGCATGGTGCGAGTCATTCAGAGACATGTCATGTCAGTACAGAGGTCAACAAGTGTCTGATGCCAAAGTGGATTGGAGATGTGCCAAAAGGGACCTTGATAGTTGGTACTTGTTGGATGCCAATATTTGCAGATTTGGAGTGTGTGTGACCGGTTTGCATGGAGCATGCCCTGAGATGGAGGTTGTTAGTAAGCAATAATCCCTCTTAACTTGTACCTTGCCACCGCCCCATGAGAAACGCTGCTCAGCAAATGCATAAAAGAGGCAACCACATTTCTGACATTATCGCTGGACATCTCCCATGATTCACTTTCAAGAATTTATTCATAGGATATGGGCTGGGCAGCATTTTTTGTCCATCCCCAGTTGCCTTTGAGAAATTGGTGGGGACCTGACCTTCTGAAACCACTGCAGTCCATTTGTTGTATGCAGATGCACAATGCTGTTTGGGAGGGAATTCTAGGATTTCGACCCAATGACACTGAAACAATGGTGATATATTTTGAGGGTCAGGATAGCGAATGACTTGGGTGGAATCTTGCAGGTGGCGATATTCACGCATTTTATGTTTTTGTTCTTCTAGATGATCAAAGTCATGAATTTGGAATGCTTCCTAACGATCCGGGGTGAATTTCTGCCATGTATTTTTGCAATTGTACACACTGCTGCCACTGATTGTCGATGGTGAAAGGAGTGAACGTTTGTGGATTGTTTCTGTCCTGGATGGTGTCAAGTTTCTTGTAGCTGCATGCATCCAGGCAACTGGGGAACATTCCATCACATTCCAGTTAAGAGGGCAGTTAAGAATCAACCACATTGATGTAGGTTCAGAATCACGTGTAGTAAGGATGTCAGTTTCCTTCCCAAAGTGAAATTAATGATGGTTTTTTCCAAAAATCAACAATGGATTCATGGTCATCATTAGACTCTTAAGCCTAGATTCCTTTTTATTGAATTCAAATTCCACCAGCTGCCCTGGTAGGATTCAAATCGGCGTCCCCAGAACATTCTGCCGTCTCTGGATTAACAGACCTGTGATAAGATCACAAAGTCTGTGGGGGTGTAGCTCAGTGGTAGAGCATTTGACTGCAGATCAAGAGGTCCCCAGTTCAAATCTGGGTGACCCCTTTACATGTGAGCAGTTTATCAAGGATCTTCCATTACCCACCCTGCACAGGGAACACTTTGGAAGGGATGTTTTGGGAGGCATGGTGGCACAGTGGTTAGCACTGCTGCCTCAGAGCGCCAGAGGGAACCCGGGTTCAATTCCCACCTCAGGCGACTGACTGTGTGGAGTTCTCCCCGTGTCTGCGTGGGTTTCCTCTGGGTGCTCCGGTTTCCTCCCACAGTCCAAAGATGTGCAAGTCAGGTGAATTGGCCATGCTAAATTGCCTGTAGTGTTAGGTAAGGGGTAAATGTAGGGGTATGGATGGGTTGCGCTTCGGTGAGTCGGTGTGGACTTGTTGGGCCGAAGGGCCTGCTTCCACACTGTAATGTAATCTAATCTAAAGTCATCACATCCCCAAGGTGTCACTTATGTGACATGAATGTTACTTGGCATTTGTCAGCTTGGATATTGTCCAGGTCTTACTGCATTTTGATACTGAATGGTTCCACATTTCTAGAGTTAGAAATACTGCTGAACAATGTGCAATCATGAATGGACATCTGCACTTTTGACCTTATGTTGGAAGGAAGGCCATTGATGAAGCCGCAGAAAGTGGTTGAGCCAAGGACACGATGCTGAGGAACATTGTAGAGATGTCCTGGAGCTAAAATGACTGATCTTCAATAATGTGGAAGTGCCAGTGTTGGATTGGAATGGACAAAGTTAAAAATCACACAACACCAGGTTATAGTTCAATAAGTTTATTTGGAAGTACAAGCTTTCAGAGTGCTGTTCCTTCATCAGTTAGCTCGTGGAGTAGGATCACAGAATTTATAGCAAAAGATCACAGTGTCATACAACTGATGTGATATTTGAACAAACCTAGATTGCCGTTAAATCTTTCAACTTTTAGAATGGGTTGCAGGTTTCAAGTCAGAAATATGTAAATTCCAGAACTTCTTTCAAGTCACATTCCTGAGAAAACTACAACCTTCCTTTTGCTAGGGCTGACTCCAATTAACAGAGAGATTTCTCCCTGATTCTCCTTAATGCTGGTTTTTAGTAAGGCTTCTTGATGCCACACTTGACTGGGAATCAGTTTAGCTCAGTTGGCGGGACCATTGTTTTACACAGCAGTGTGATACCAACAGCATGCATTCAATTCCTATCACTGGTTTGAGGTTACCATGAAGGACTCTCCTCCTCAATCTCTTCCCTCACCTAAAGTTTGGTGGCCCTCAGGTTAAATCACCACCAGTCGCTTCTCTTTCTAATGAGACAGCAGCCCCTATGTTCTGATAAGTCAATGGTGACACAACAACATGATTAAATGTGACCTTGAAACCAGGGCAGCAGTCTCACCTCACCTTTGTTCCACTTTGCATTAAGAGCTATCATGAAGTCGCAAGTTGAGTGGCATGGTGAAAACCAAATTAAGCATTTATAGCAGGCTATTACAAAGCAAGTGCTGCTTGATAGCACTGTTGACGCCAACTTCCATCATCTACTGATGATCAAAAATAAATGTATGGGCCAGTAATTGGCTGAGCTGGATCTGTCCTGCTTTTTACAAGCAAAATATGATAAATTTCCACATTGTTGGGTAGATACCAGGGTTTAACTGTATTGAAACGGTATCAACAGGATTGTGGCAAATTCTGGAAAATATATCTTCAGTACTATTGCCAATTGTCCCAGGGCAAACCGCATTTCCAAATATCCAGTGCCTCCAACCTTTTCTTGATAATGTGGAATTGAATTGGCTGATGTAAGGAACCTCTGTAGGAGACTGAGATGAACCATTCGCTTCGGACTTCTGACTTGAGATTGTTGCAAATTTTCAGACTTCTCTATTGCACTGTTGTGTTGGGCTCCCCATTATTAAAGATATCTGTGGAGCTTCCCTCTCCAGTAAGTTGCTTGATTGTCTACCACCATTGACAACAGCTGTGGCAGGACTGCAGGATCCGGTTGTAGAATTGGTAGCTCTCTCAATCACTTGGTACTTCTGCTGTTCGTCATGTGAGCAGTTCTACTTTTTGGGCAGCTGAATCACATTGGCAACTCATTTGTAGGTATGCCTGGTGCTGCCCTTGGCATGCCCTCTTGCACTCATCATTGAACAAAGGATGATTCTCTGGCTTGATCATAATAGTAGAGTGTGGAATATATTGACCCATGAGGTTGCAGATTGTGTTGAGGTAGGTTACAGCTACAGCTGATGGTCCACTGTGCTGCACTTGAGTTGCTAGATCTGTTTGATGTCTACCTCATTTGGCACAGTGATAGTGCCAGACAATACAATGGAGAATATTCACAGGTGAAGGTGTGACTTTGTCTACACAAGGACTGTGTAATGGTAATACTGACCATTACAGCAGGTAGATTGGTGAAGATGACCTCAAGTATGTATTTCCTTCATGGATTGCCACAAACCCAGACTTGGTTAGAGACAAAAAACTTCAGATGTTGGAATCCTTTGGGACACAACCATTTTGGTTTGTGATGAAGCTGCCCTACCAATCTTGAATGTGGACATCAAAGTCCCGAGCCACAAATCCTCAGTGATTCCTCCAAGTGGTGTTCAACACTGATTCATCAACCAAGGAGACGGCTGGGGTGTGGTATGTAGTAGTTGGCAAGATGTTTTCTTGTCCATGTTGGGTCTGATGCCATGAGGTGTTATGGGGTCCAGAATCAATCTTGGAGACCCCTAGGTCATCTCCCTCCCGAATATATCTCACTGTGCCACCACCTCTTCTGGACTTGACCTGCTGCTGGTATAGGACATACCCAGGGTTGGTAAACATATTGTCTGGGACATTGTATATAAGGAATGATTCCATGAGTATGACTAAGTCAAGTTTAATCAGTCTGTGAGACAGCTGTCCCAGTTTTGGCACTAATCTCAGATGTGCGTCATTTGCAGGACTTTAGTCAAGACTAGATGAACTATTTACAGAGTCATCGAGTCATACAGCACAGAAACAGACCCTCTGGTCCAACCCATACCTCTACCTTCCTCTGGCAGTTCATTCCATTTATGTACCACCCTCTCTGTGAAACAGTTGTCCCTCAGATCCCTTTTAAATCTTTCCCCTCTCACCTTAAACCTATGCCCTCTCGTTTTGAACTCCCCTATCCGAGGGAAATAACCTTTGCTATTTACCTTAACTATGCGTCTCATGATTTTATAAACCTCACTCAGTTTCATTCCTTGTTTCTTTTCTCATTTCTGCCACAAAGCTTGCTGTAGCCCATATCGTTCGGGTCCCTATAAAATTCCACTCAAGTTATCTCATGAAAATGGATAGTTTTACGCCATATGAAGTGATTGGTAATACTGGACTCAGTATTGTCACCTTGTTCTGGTCCCACATTGAGGTTATTTAGTTAATTCGATCTCATGAATTGAGGACGTTCTGTCGTGTCAAAGCTGCCCTAAAACAGATGAAAGAGTGGTTCTTTGTCACTGACAGTGATATCTATGGTTGCCCATGTAGTCATCTTAAGGGAGCACAAATTAGTAATATTTCTGCACTATGTTGACGAGCTAGAAATTGACAAAACAAAGTTGAAAGTAAAATTGAGTTTCCATTCACAAATAACAAGATATGTAAAATATATATCTCCGTTGTCAGGAAACATCTGGTTAACACATGACAGAACCAGAAACAACTGAGGATGATCCTGACATCTTCCTCTTGAAATTATAGAGAGTAGGGGGAGGAGGACCTAACTGGTATTGAGGAGAAAAAAAACAATCTGGCATTGAAAATTTTCTACACAGCAAATTTAAGGCAGAATGAATGACTCAGGAAATAAGATCTGCCCGATAATCTGAGGCAAAACTCAAAGTTTTTCTGTGCACTCTTTCTATCAGGAGACAAAAGTAGCAATTACTGCGGCATCACTGTGTCGTCAAAGGCCTCCTCCAGATTCCCTAATCCCAGGGATAGGGTTATTTTCAGCATTATAGAATCACAGCAGGGGTGTTCACCAGATGGATGAAGCAGAATAATGGGTCAGGGGAAGGAGGGAATTACATCAGGCTCATCAGGTTCAGGTTCAGTGATAATAGTTTATTTTTATTTTACCTATGCCTGCAGAATCACATGTCTGTTGATCCCTCTGAGCTAAGGAAATATAGCAAGTCTTGCATTATTTCAAAACTATGCTGCAGCTCATTGTACCAGAAAAAGCATTCTGCCACAAGGGAAACTGCCAGTTGAATGTGATAGCCTCCAAATGGGTTCATTGGCAACATGCCTATTTGGCACTCTTCGGTTCAAAGAGGAGGCCTTCCATCGGCAATGGTCACTCCTGGGTGACTGCCTACCGTTGCTAACTAGCCCACCCATAACCTTATTGGATACTGTATAATTAGTTGTGAGGTCCTGTACATCTGTAGAATTATTTTCTTCTTGGTGTACCCCATAGTAGTAGTCACCAATACCTCCAACAATACAGAGGTTGCTAGCTCTTCAGTTAACTGCAGATCTTTAGGATATCTAGCCAAGATGGATAGACATAGCTGTCCGAACACTAATGAGTTAAACTCTGCTGCTGATTTTCAGTCTATTGTCTGAAAATTTAGCCCTGTCATTCAAAACTTGTTTTTGACGATAACCATGTAAAAAAGATTTCAAGAAACAAAATTTCTTCAACCAACTATGCAGACTATACACAATATTAATATTAATGATTGTGAGGTAGAAAATTGTGGTCTCCCTCTCAGGACCAAAAGATCTACTTTGTATTTGAAGGGATCTGTTAAGTAAAAATATCCTTGTTCTGCTTTAGAATGTGCAGTTATTTACTTTTCTTGAAGAAGATAGAGATGTACAGCATGGACACATACCCTTTGGTCCAACTTGTCCATGATGAGCAGATATCCCAAATTAATCTAGTCCCATTTGCCAGCCCTTGGCCCATATCCCTCTAAACCCTTCCTATTCATATACCCATCCAGATGCCCGTAATTATACCAGCCTCCACTACTTCCTCTGTCAACTCATTCCATTCATGCACCACCCTTTGTGTAAAACAGTTGTCCCTTAGGTCTCTTTTATATCTTTCTCCTCTCACCCTGAGAAAAGACCTTGTCCATTTATCTTATCCATGCACCTCATGATCTTATAAGCCTCTATAAGGTCACACCTCAGTCTCCGATGCACCAATGAAAACAGCCCTAGCTTATTCAGTCTCTCCCTTGGCTCAATCCTGGCAACATCCTTGTAAATCTTTTCTGAACCCTTTCAAGTTTCACAACATACTTCCAATAGGAAGGAGACCAGAACTGCATGCAATATTCCAAAAGTGGCCTAACCAATGTCCTGTACAACTGCAACATGACCTCACAACTCCTGTATTTAATGTTCTGGCCAATAAAGGAAAGTATACCAAACGCTTTTTTCACTATCCTATCTACCTGTGACTCTACTTTCAAGGATTTTTGAACCTGCACTCCAAGGTCTCTTTGTTCAGCAACACTTCTCAGGAACTTACCATTAAGTGTATAAGTCCTGCTCTGATTTGCTCTTCCAAAATGCAACAACTCGCATTTATCTAAATTAAGCTCCATCTGCCAATCCTCAATCCATTGGCCCATCTGATCAAGATCCTGTTGTAATCTGAGGTAACCTTCTTAGCTCTCCACTACACCTCCAATTTTGGTGTCATCTGCAAACTTACTAACTGTACCCCCTGTGTTCACATCCAAATCATTTATATAAATGACAAAAAATAGTGGACTTGGCACCGATCCTTGTAGTACTTCGCTGGTCACAGATCTTCAATCTGAACAGAAACCATCCACCACCACCTTCTGTCTTCTATCTTCGAGCCAGTTCTCCCATGGCGAACCTTGTCGAATGCCTTACTGAAGTCTACTGCTCAGTGATGTGTGGTGAAGGAAGGAATTTACATACGTTTAGGAACTAGGACAACATCATTGGTATAAGAAAATGCAAATATTATATTACTTGTAATAATCACTGTGCCATTTTAAAGAAAAAATGTATTCATGGGATGGAAACTTTTATTTATTGCCCATCCCTAATTGCCCTTGTAAATGATGAAGTGATTAGACCTCTTGACCACTGTCACCCTTGGATTGAAGGTACACCCACAGTGCTATTAAGGAATGTTCTGGAGTTTTGATCAATTGCCAGTGAAGGATCAACCATATGGTTTCATGTCAGAATGGTGTGTGGCTTGAAATGGTATTTGCAGCTGGTGGTGTTTTCATAATTCTGCTTCTCTTGTCCTCCTACACAGTAGAGACTCAGGCTTGGAAAGAGAAACTGGACAAATATCTACAGTGCTTCTTGTAGATGGTACACACGACTGCCAAAGTGTCAAATGGTGAAGGCAGTGAATGTTCAAGGTAGTGGATATTTTTTCCAAGTGGGCTGTTTTGTCCTGGATGGAGTTAAACCATTTAAGTGCAATTGTACTAACACAGGCAAGTGAAGAGTTATCCATCACACACCTGACTTGGATATGGTGGACTGGCTCTCATGAGCTCTTTACAGATTATAAATGGCTTTCAAAAGAACAGGTAACGATTTAAAATTGCTGTTGGTCTTAGCTGGGAGAAATTGAGGACTGCAGATGCTGGAAACCAGAGCTGAAAAATGTGTTGCTGGAAAAGCACAGCAGATCAGGCAGCAACCAAGAAGCAGGAGAATTGATGTTTCGGGCATAAGCCCTTCTTCCTGAAGAAGGGCTTAAGACCGAAACGTTGGTCTTAGCTGACCAGGTTAAGTGAAACTCATGAAACCTGCAGTAAGCAAGGATCAGTACGGCTTAAAACCAACATCATTACAGAAGGAGAGAGTGAGGACTGCAGATGCTGGAGGTCAGAGTCGAGAATGTGGTGCTGGAAAAGCACAACAGATCAGGCATCATCCGAGGAGCAAGAGAATCAATGTTTTGGGCATAAGCTCTTCATCCTGATGAAGGGCTTATGCCTGAAACGTCGATTCTCCTGCTCCTCGGATGCTGCCTGCCCTGCTGTGCTTTGTCAGCACCACACTCTCGACAGCATCACAAAAGGCACAGATTTGTATTTCTCCTCTTGATTCACATCTTTCTGAAAGTTTCACATTGAGATGTGAAGCTATGTGTACAGTATTCAGTTTTGAAAATCAATGAGCAGATTCCGGAATATGCAAAACAATTTTTGTCAACAGCTGTCTCAGAGCAGCAGGGCAGTTACAAAGACAAATTCATCTTGTCAGCACTTGGTTCAGCTGCTTTCTCCCACCTTTGCCTTAATGTTGAATCATTTCACATTGATACAATTGCCATTGAACAGCATGGTTGAGAACTGCTCAAACTGCAGGAATGGTGTTGCTGTAACAAACAGCATGTAAGTTATCCTCATGCTGGTCTGCTAAGTAGGCCACTACTCAACCATTTGCACTAGCAGATACTATTTCATACTGCATTCTCCTTGCAAGTGAAAACATTTGTGATGTTCATGCCATTGCCGGCTAGGCCCAGGGACAGCTAACAATCAGTCACATTGCTGTGAGTCTGGACTCCCAAAATGGGCCACACCAGGTAAGGACAGCAATTTCCTTCCTTAAAGGACTACATGGATTTTTCCGATATTGGTTCTCAAGGTCATCAGTCGTATCTTAATTCCAGACTTTTTGATAATACTGAATTCAAATTCCCCCACATGCCATGACTCAAGTCCATAACCTGGGTCTCTGGATTAATAATCTCGCCATAATACTGCCAGGTCATTTTTTTTTCCCCCATTGTCACTGCCTGGTATGGCAACTGTACCATTCAAGATTGGAGACAGTTACAGAGAGGGGTGAATTCAGACTAGACAATCACAAAGGCCAACCTCTCATCTATAGCATCCATCTACCAGGCCCTCTGTCAAGGAAAGGCCGCCAGCATTCTCAAAGACCCATCCCATCCTGGCAATGTTTTTTTCTACAACCTCAATGATCGGGGAGAATGTACAGAAGTCTGAACACACGCACCAACTGGTTTTGAAACAGTTTCTACCCTACTGTTGTTAGAATATTGAATGGACTCACAAACTCTTAGCATTTGCCTGTACCTGTGTTTTTCTTTTTGCCACTGTTTGCCGATTATTTACTTGTCTATTCTATTTAACTCTGTGATCTGCCTGTATTGCTCGCAAGACAAAGCTTTTCACTGTGCCTCGGTACACACGACAATAAATTCAATTCAATTCAATTCAAAGCGAAGCTAACATCAACAATTTGATGGATATCATGTATTTCCGTAAACAATGGGGGGGATGAAAGAAATTAATCTCAGAACAGCTTTTACAATTTTACATGGATTCACTCACTGTCTGTCAATCTGCTTGAGGATACTGAATATATTCAATTGAATGTTAAAATAATTTCTAGCATAATCTGGGATGACGGTCAGTATGAATTATTTGATAGGATGGTCATGAACATCACTATTTGGCAATAGGCCTGTTTTCTCACTTCTTTGACTTGCTACTCCGGAAGAAAATAAAATACCAAACTGCAAAGGTCATTTACTTCTCCTAAGCTATTGACTTATACATTTATTATTTTCTAATTGATTTCTTCTCAAAAGGTTAGAATAATACATTTTCTATCGTGTTATTTTCTTGCTTTAAATTCCTGTCTGAATTATTCAGATCCATTCACCATGTCTGTGCCAATTATAGTCCCATTCTAAACTAATCCATCTGCTTGCACATGTTCAGGTCTTTCTATTTCCTGCCTGTCCCTATGGCTGTCTAAATACCTCTGTTAAACTTTACTCATGTATCTGCTACTCCCCTGGCAGTGTAATCTGGGCACCTACCACCTTCTGTGTAAAGAACCTGCCTGCACATCTTCTTTAAACTTTCTCTCACCTTAAACTATGTTTCTTATTTTTGACATTTCTACCAAGGGGAAGAAGGCTCCAACTATCCACACTATCCATGCCTCTTATATCTTTATATAATTTAATCAGATTGCCCATTAACCTCTGACCCTCGAGGGAAACCAATCTGAGTTTATCCAAACTCTCCTCATAGCTAATACACTCCAAGACAGGTAACATCCTGGTCAACCTCTTTTGCACCCTCTCCACATCCTGCACATCCTTCGTCTAGAATGCAGACTGGAACTGAACACAATACTCGGAATGTGGCCTAACTAAAGTTTATGCAGCTGCAAAATGACTTGCTAACTTTGATGAGGAAGAATTTTTTTCAGCCAGAGGCTTGTTAATCTGTGGAACGCATTGCTGCAGAATGCTGTGAGGGCCAAGTCAGTGATTGTATAAGACAGAGATGGAGAGGCTCCTGATTAGTAGAAAGATCAAAGGAGCCAGGGGAAGGGCAGGAAAATAGAGTTGAGAAACATATCAACCGTGTTCTAATGGCAGAGCAGACTTGATGGGCTGAATGGCCTAATTCAGCTCTGATACCTCATGGCCTCATTTGGAGATGGGTAAAACTCCTAGCCCAGCCAGCAAACCCAACATTCATTGGATGAATAAAAAATGGCCGCACTTCTATCTGGATGTTTTACCTTCACCCACGTTACATTTGTAACTAAGTTAATCAGAAATACCATCTGGAGCTCAACTTGAGATTACGCAGCATTGTGATTAGCAGTTTGTAAAATCATTTTGAAACTGGAGATTGCATGTTTACATTTAATGGGCGGCACGGTGGCACAGTGGTTAGCACTGCTGCCTCACAGCGCCAGAGACCAGGGTTCAATTCCCGACTCAGGCGACTGACTGTGTGGAGTTTGCATTCTCCCCGTGTCTGCGTAGGTTTCCTCCCACAGTCCAAAGACGTGTGGGTCAGGTGAATTGGCCATGCTAAATTGCCCGTAATGTTAGATAAGGGGTAAATGTATGGGTGGGTTGTGCTTTGGCGGGTCGGTGTGGACTGTTTCCACACTGTAAGTAATCCTAAATCTAATTTCCTTCTGTCGTATTCAACTTGGCTATGTTTATTATTTATATTCTTTATAATTTTTACCATTCTACTTTTTTATAGTGATTTTTTTCTTTCTCTTTTCGATGACAAAGGAGCAGTAGCGTGCTAACATGATAGGTTATTTCAGACCAAAGTGTCAAGATTAAAAGTACTTCAATTCAAGGCACAAGAATGATCTAAATTGGTCTCTCACCCAAGTACAAAAACCCACAGTGCCTGTCACAGAATGCTTCCTAATTCTACTGCTTCTGCCAACAGAGGCCTCAGCAAAGCTGGTGAAAGACTACAGCTGTTCATCATGGAATCATTAGATGCTTGTGACTGGCAACTTCAAGGAGATGAAACCTGCCTGCAGGCTGTGGAACTTCAATTACTGTTGTCGCAGTCTGTTCCAGCTGCTTCTCTGACATAATGGTTGATATGGATTGACTTGTTGGCGCGAGAGAACCCATCTTATAAAAAGTATCTCAAAATACACAATTCTCACTCTGGGCACAAATGGGGTACAAGAAGTTGCTTGCCTAACTGCTGCTCTGTCTCTCTCTGGGTTCCATCTCCACCTATCATTTACTCCTTTAGCCAGCACTCCTTCTGAACCCCTGTCTTCAGCACATACACCATCTTTTCCTAGTGACAATCAGTTCTGAAGAAGGGTCACCAGAGTTGAAACATCGACTCTGCTTTCTCTCCATGGATGCTGCCAGACCTTCAACTCCTGGTTTTGGTTTTGTCCGGGTGTACTATAGAGCTGGCTTCTCCAAATGTGGAAGCAGAGCAGATGTAACTACAAGGTAGGTAAATTCCAAGGTGGGCTGGTGAGAGGATCTGCTGTGGTTCACTCAATCTTCGTCCAGATTCTTTGAGAAGTTGCCAGACCCCCTTAGCTCCTCACCCACATGCTTCCTGTGACCCCACCAGCACTCTGGGTTTTGCCTCCCTCTGTGACACTGAGCTGCTCCCAGCTAGTCTTTGTGGTTTCTCACGTTCTCCAGGCAAAGTCGATATCCGCTCACTTAATATTCACCATGTGTGCATTCAGAAGCTATGCTGAAGTGTAAAACAAAAGTTTAGCAATCTGAAAGTGCTCCCTTTCCTACACGTTTGTTGGTGAAAAAAAAAGCAGATTGAATATTCCATTCAATGGTTGATCACTTATAAAATAAATCAAACTTCTGTTTGGAAACCGCATCAGCAATAGTTAATAATTTAATAGCTTTCCTAAGTTGTCAATCAAACTGTGAATTCAGAACCCCTTGCTGAGATAATTGTAGCTTTTGACGTTCAATGAAATATTCATAATGACATAATGATAATCAATGGGGGAATGTTAACAATGATCTCAACTGAAATATTAGAGTTCTGAAGAACCATCCCAATTTCTGAGCCACAAGCTATAGAATCAGATTCAACATGACTTTTGCATAGGTCTTGGAATACCATGGCAATGTACCCAAAAGCATACTTATAGTAAAGAGTAAAGAGCAGGTAGTACAACTTATTAGTCAATAAAATAAATATGATAGCGATCGCAGGATGGTGATCTGTTTCTGTTTCAACGTGCTGGGCAACACTGTGATTCAGAGACAACCCATCTGGAGAAAGTGTTTGCAGTTTGAAAATATTCAGATTTGTAAGGGTATCACAGAAACATCACGAGGTGGACCTAGTGGTGGAGACACGACTCTGATGTTGGTTAGTCCAATGCAGGTAACAGTGAGGGGTAACGACCCAGCAGTGAAAGATGGAGCCTGAGGATCAGTAACTTCGATGTTGGTTGGGTCCGATGTAGACAGTGGTGAAACAGTGGAGGAGAATGGTTGGGCAGGTGTTGTTGATGGTGATAAGCTGCCGCGGGACTGATGGACTCTCTTTAAGCTATATTTTTCTATTTGTCCTTATTCTTAAATTATTCAAAACAATGCCAAATCGTGGCGATAAATGAAAGCTTTTCACTGTATTTTATTGTACTCATATTGAAAAATACATGTGATAATAAAATCATTCATTCATTATTTAAAAAGGGAAGGAAGCAAAACATCAGTGATCATAAGCCAGTTAGCTGTTACTGAGAAAAAGTTAGAGCCTATTGTAGTATTGAATCAATTACAGTTAGAATAGCTTAATGAAAGGGAAATTATGCCTCACTGCCCCAAGGGCCCCGGTTCGATTCCAGCCTCGGGCAACTGTCTGTGTGGAGTTTGTACATTCTCCCCGCGTCTGCGTGGGTTTCCTCCGGATGCTCTTGTTTCCTCCCACAATCCAAAGGTGAGGTAGATTGGGCATACTAAAGGCAGGGATAGAGTAAGAGGGTGTGTCTGGGTGGGATGCTCTTTGGAGGATCGGTGTAGACCCGATAGGCTGAATAGCCTGCTTCCATACTAGTGATTTTAAGTTGGCAGCTCACCACCACTGTCTCTCGATCAATTAAGGAATGAGCAATAAAACGCTGACCTCCCATCCACGTCCCAGGAACTGAAAAAGGACTGGAAACTGTATATCCTATATTTATTGTAATGCTGTGGAAATACAAGAATAAGGAAATCTTTCTACAAATATATAGGGCTTCAGAGAGAGTAGACCTGGAATGCTGTGCACATTGGTCTCCATATCTATGGAAGAATAAATTTACACTGCAAGGGGTAATAATAAAGAAATTATGCGCTGAGCTGAGAGTATTGTCCTGTGATCAGAAGCTAAATAAATTAACTCGACACTCTCTGGAGTTTAAAGGTATGAGAGTTGATCTCATTGGAGTATACAAGATTCTAAAAGGACTTGACAGAATAGATACTGAGAGGTTGTTTCCTTTGGCTGGAAAATCTGAAACATAGAGTGGAGATACACAGCCTCAGGGAAAGGGTTAATCATTGAGGGCTGAGAAAAACAAAATCACTCATGGCTTGTGACTCGTTGGAATTTTCTGCCCAAGATTTTGTGCATTCTTCATCGCTGAACATATTTAAGACTGAGATCAATTTTAAGTCATTTTGGGAATCCAGGAGAATGAGGAGTGGGCAAGAAATGGTGGTGAAGCAGGAAACCAGCCGTGGTTATAGTTAAACATGGAGCAGTTTCAAAGGGCTGAAGGGTCTGCTCCTGGTTAGAAACATAGAAACAGGAGGAAGCCATTCAGCCCCTTGAGCCTGCTCCACAATGCAATATGTAATGTGCTTCTATTTTTATATTTTCATATTAATGACAAGTTATGGCTGCAACCTGAATGGATCACCGGGTAGGATATGACATTTGACGATGCATTCACTGATTTTGCGACTGAACCTTTTACAGAACGTTATTCAGGGGCCATCCTACTGATATTGACCGTAATGTTACCTTCCCTCACAGCATTCACAAACTCTGCCATGACAGGCTCCTTTTCCCTCTTTTAGACATCACTCATCTGCTTTACGTCCTGCACAAGGCATCGAGTGCTATACCCGAGGACTTTGGAGCACTTTCCCAGTCTTTCTGCACTTTAGTCAGTCTTTTTCCCCTGCTCATTATGTCTTTCAGAGCTGCTTCAGCTAGAAAGCTCCTTTTCTGCTATTACATCACTCCCAGCCCCGAGCTACAGACTGTCCTTAAGTAACACAGGGTAGCTTTAGGTGGTGCTAGCTTCATACAAACTGCTGAGGTGTTCACCCACTCAGCAGTGTATTTAGCATTTGGAACAATCATTCAAATAACCACAATATGAGGTTTGCATGGTACTTGCATTGAAAGCACCAGATTCATCACGGACTATGATTCCACATGCCCATTTTCAGCAAAGATCCAATTTTCTCACAAAGGATAGCTGATGTGAGCAATAATACTGTGAATGAAGTGTTTCACTGAAGCTGGGCAACTGAATTGGAGCAGAGCATTATTGCACCTCTGTTCTATCACAGCAAGGGTTGCTTGTAACGCAAAATGGTAGCATTTCATTTTACAGCACAATGTTAATTATCTTGAGCACAGAAGCAGACTTCCTTAGTACGTTAACTCTTTTAACCTTGATTGTTTGGGGAAAATAAAGATATGACTCATAATATTCATAAAGAACATTGAGTGAAAAAGAGGGGCCTCCACTAATGGAACTGTCAGGCTCTTTTGGGTGCAAACTGTCGCTTGCTGAGTGTTCATAATCACACAGATACTGAGAATCAAACTCATTGCTTTATCCTATATTGATAGGGACTAAACTAAGGAGTCATAACAACTTGAATCTGATGAATGTCTTTAATTAGTTCTGTTTTCAGTTTACCTTCTCTCACTTGCATTATTGTTACCATGGGGTCTTATGGCATATGTTCTCATGAATAAGAACAGACTCCCAGCGCCTGTGTAACAACACAAACCCTTTCCTGTAATTCAATACCTATTGGATTCAAGTTCCTTCCTAAGGCCAGACAATCGGCCGGTGAAAGACTTTGTTTCTTTAACACCATCCTGTAGCAATAAAGCAGTTTGTCTAATGCATTAAAAGCTCAGTTTGAACTATTCATAAATCTGTCTTCACATTTATCATGCATATAATAGTGTTTATATTACATCTATCAATACTCATATTTTAAACAATTTTAAACCCTTGTTTGATGTCTAAATGGTTGTAATTGCAGACCTATTAATTATGGAACTAAGCACATTACACTCAGCGTAGGTAACAGTGTAAACACAGTGAGAAGAGCAATTCATTTCAAAGCCCTTTGAACACAATATTTCCTTTGCAAATAACCTTTATTTGCCCTGGAGTACCATTGGTAAAATTTAAAAATATATTGTTTGCAGATTAACATTCACATGTTCTTTATATTTTGCTTTTAGGTAATATCACGTATAGATGAAAACCAACTCTCATGAGTTGCAGTAATCTCAACATGAAACTAATTTTGACTCATTTATTGCAAGTGATTATAGTTTTCAGTTGGTACCTGATTTCATGTACTGAACTAAAATACCGTGATTGTTTTATTTTCTGGTTTTCTTCACCTTTTCTCCATTTCTTCTGGTTGATCTGACAGCACGTGTACGAGAAGGGGATTATGAGTAGGCTTTTGACTTTTGAGCTGCACCACAACTGAAGACTACAAGTACATGGAGTGCATGCATTTGCCCTTTCCAACTTTTCCTTCCATCCTCTGGAAGCTGCAAACCTTCTTGACCAACCTGTGCAAGATCAAAAGATAAATATAATGGGAGCAAGTAAATATGGAAGTGAATTTCAGCATCACAGTAATCAAGAAATCAGTGTAAGTAGTGTAACTGTGATATTAACCAGATTAATGCACTAAAATGCACCCGATGGTACGGTGGCTCAGTGATTATTACTGCTGCTTCACAGCGCCAGGGACCTGGGTTCGATCCCAGCCTCAAGCAACTCTCTGTGTGGAGATTGTACATTCTCCCCGTGTCTGCGTGGGATTCCATTGTGTGCTCCCACAATCCAAACACATGCAGGTTGGGTGGATTGACCAAGGGAAACACAGGGATTGGGTGGGATGCTCTTCAGAGAGTCAATGTGGGCTTGATGGGCTGAATGGTTTGCTTCCACACTGTAGTGATTCTAAGTATCAGAGAGAGGATTTTGCTGTGAATGTGTTCAGAAATTGCATAATGATGTTGCATTATGTGATTTCCAGGATTCTTAATTGCCATTGAGGTAATGGACAGTTCATCTGTATTCATCATCCTATTCACTCCACACCTCATTCACCTGCACTCCTCACCAGGAGCAACTGACAGCTAGGCTACACAGGTGAAAAGCTTGCTTAGCACATTTCCTAATCATTACTCTCAGGAAAGCATGTATTTTAAAAATAAGATGATATCTTACTTTCTATTGATGGAAAGACAAATTACAGAGAAAAGTTTATGGGTGAATAATACACTTTGAGCTTTTGAGCATTGTTCGTTTTATAGTTATATAGGTGTGCCAATTTAACCTTTGAACCCTTATTTATGGGGTGAGGGGTGACATACTAATCTAAACAGACCCATTAATAGTTGCTGACAGCAGACCAAAGTGATAATATATGATTTAATATGTGATAATCATGTCAATGTAAATTTAATTGTCATTAGACACTTCATTAAACCATGCAAAATGATATTTTTATATTATTTCAAGCTGCAGCCATATGGGACAAAATTGACATGCAATGGAGTCAAGTCCCAATGTGGAGCCTTAGTGTTTAAAATGAACGAATGACTGGGAAGTGGGAGAATCACAAATTGGTCAAGTGAAGTCCTACAACAAATTCAGAATGGAACCTGGAGCAGCCTGTACCTGTGAAGAAGTTTGGAAAATCCTGTATTTTTTTTAATTCAAATGGATGAGCATTCAAGCAGATTCCCTTAGAAGTGTCAAATTATCCACAACTGATTCCTCCCCTTACAGTTGAGAAGAATGGAAAACTGAAGTTGCTGGAGAAGCTCAGCAAGTCCAGCAGCACCATTGGAGAGAAAGCAAAGTTATCATTTTGAGTCTAGTAACCTTGCTTCAGTTGAGTTAGACTCCAGACCTAAAATGAACATGAATCCACACTTCACCAGTGTTAAACTTTGAATGCAGATGATTTGTTTACACTCCAGACAAGGTAAAGCAGTTATTTCTCATTACCTCCACTAAATTGCTTTTCCAGTTTTACTCCTGCATCCTCTAAAACTGAAGCTTTTATACAATTTAATGGCTGCCATAAACTCTGTCTCAGCATCATCGGATGAAATTTGTGCCTCACAAATCAATGACAGCAGATGTCTTGTGGAAAAAAGTCGGATCTGTTCTCGCCTGAGAAATACACATAGAAATATCATTAGAAACTAATTAGAAACGGAAATCTCATCTTCTATCTGTTCCTTGGCTTGGGATTCTAAATAAAGTGTTGGCTTCACCAATCCAGCTCAACATGAACTAGGAATCACCCTTATGTTATCTTCCTATTCTGTATCAATTACCAGTCCTTGATGCATTCCTTACCTAAGCCATTACATTTATTGGTAAAACACTAATAAGTTATCTGTGGTGCAGCCCATTAACCATAGATTAGATTAGTTTCTCTACAATGTGGAAACAGGCCCTTCAGCCCAACAAGTCCACACCTGATCCTCCAAAGAGTAACCCACCCAGACCCATTTCCCTCTGACTAATGCACCTAACAGTATGGGCAATTTAGCATGGCCAATTCGCCTGACCTGCAGGAGGAAACCGAAGAAAACTCACACAGACACCAGGAAAATGTGCAAACTCCACACAGTCACCCGAGGCTGGAATCGAACTTGGGACCTTGGTGCTGTGAGGCAGCAGTGCTAACCACTGAGCCACCATGCTGGTGGTTATTTGTTTTAAAATGGAAATGTAATTTTCTGTTTATAAGTTTAATTTCAAATGCAATAAATGAAATAGAGTGATATAAAATCATGCGAAGTCTGAGTTGAACAGGAAGTAAATTCAAACACAATATTAGTTATTGAATTATTAATTAAGTGTAAAAACTCTCAAGGAAACCTTACAGCTTTATTGGAGTGGCCCAAATGAAGTTGGGATAAGTGCAATTTTAATGTTGGGCCGTGCTGCTCAACTTAAATCAAAGAAAGCAACTCTGCATTTCAACCATTGGGTAAGCAATTTTTTTCACTGTATTAATGTTAGTTATGTTAAAAATAGGCATCAAATTTTAAATTATTTATTCGACTTTTGAATGATAAAATAAATCTGTTACTACTTGAATTTGAGAGAAAAAAGTGATGAAGAAAACAAGAATGTAAGCCACCTAAACGTTTAAAATCCCTCACTTCTGTCTAAAACTGAGCTATAAACTTATAGACTTGCCCTTTGTTTCTTAAGATAGATAGTCCTGATAGATCCTATCTAAGTTGTTACAGATGAGAGCTGCACAGTTGTCAGACCAGTCATCTGCTCCAGGCTTGAAGCAGCATCAAAGCATTAACCCATTCTGTTCTACACAGTGGGATATTAGGAAATCTTTTAAAAGTTTCCAGGTGTTTTGCCAACAGCAACACAAGACGGAATGTTCTTCATAATTTCAACGCTTTTAGTCGAATAAAATGCTTCAACATTATGACTGATGAATTATTTGTTTCAGAACAATCTGCTTGGACTAATAATTCTTCACAAAGTGGGAAATCTAGTTCAGTCCACTCTACCTGTTAACGAACCTATTGCTGACTTTTACTTTCAAAGTGAAAAGACAATTTTGAGTAAATTTGGCTAAAGGCTTTACCGCATCAGTATCCCCCAGTGCCAATTTCAATTTCAATGTGCTTAGACCAATACTTAGTAAAGTACAAATATCAAACCCATACCACACTTTTCCATGTCCAATTTTAATCCTGATTCCTTTGCCGTTTTCAAATTAATTCAGAAATTCTGAGTAGCTGCTTTAAAATGCAGATTGCACAGTGTTACTTACAAAGAGAGTTCCAGGCCAGAATTATCTAGATCTAAGGGTTTAAATCCCTCTCCTCCTACCACTAATCAGATGTCAATCATTTTTAAAAAAATCAAAAGAAGGATTCTGGAAGATTGTAGTAATCCTTCAATGAATCAAAAGACCTAACTCTTTTTCCCCAATAGCAAATATCCTATTCTGTAAATCTGCATATCAGCTCAGTCTTTCTGATGTCTGGTATTTTTGACTAGTAGATCTCTTGTGATGATAATGCAGGACTTGGAAAAAACTCTTCTGATGTCTAATTGCTTTGGCCTTCAACCCGACACTGTGAAACAGAGAAACATATCCCTTATGAGCAGGCAAAATAGTTACCAGCGTCCAAGGCTCGGTGCAAATGTAAGTTGTGAGGTGACAAAAAAAGAGCCATCAAGGAGATTTAGATAGGTTATGTGAGTGGACAAAAAAATAGGCAGATGGAACATAATGAGGAAAAAATGCGCAGTAGGATAGCAGAAATGCTTTTAGGGTTAGGGTTAAACAGTGAGAGGTTGAGGAGTATTGAAGTCCAAAGGGATTGGCACATGTCTCACTGAATGCGGATGCAGCCAACAGTTTGGAAGGCAAATGGTGTATTGATCTTAATTGTAAGAGAATTTGAATACAGGAGTAAAGATGTCTTGTTCCAATCACATAGAACGTTGGTGAGACCACACCTGGACTACTTTCCTTAAGCTAGGGATAGATATAATTGTCACAGAGGTATTGCAATGAAGATTAAAAATCACACAACACCAGCTTCTAGTCCAACAGGTTTATTTGGAAGTACTAGCTTTTGGAGTGCCACTCCTTCATCAGGTAGCTATGGGACTATAAGCTGGCTTGTGATTTTTAACTTTGTCCACCCCAGTCCAATACTGGTCCCTCCACATCATGACAACAAAGATTAACAAACCTGATTCCTGGAGTAATGGGATTTTCCTGTAAGGGGTAATTGATGAGATTGAGCCTTTATTCTGGAGAGATTGGAAGAATGAGAGTTATCTCATTGAAACATATAAACTACAGGACTCAGCAGGGTAGATGGGCTAAATCTCTCATTCTGGAGTGCAGCTCGGTATTGCCATGGAGGTGTGGGTCACTTTCTCTGAAGGCAGGCTTGCCCTTTTGCACACTATTACATAGTTTTCAACACCGTACATACGCTTGCACAAGGAGCACATCAAGTTTTGTTGTGGAGCTGAGCCAGAAAATGATCAATAGATTTCTAGATAGTAAAGACATCAAGGGATATGGGAGTAATATGGTGTCGAAGTTGAAAATCAGCCACGATCTACTTCAGGGGCAGAAGATGGTCAAGTGGTTAATGCCTGATTCTTTTTCCACTTTCTTGTGTTCCAAGAGATGTCTAACACTACTGAAACGGGTGTCACGCTGTAAGATCAAATCAGAGTCGGGTGAGGCATTCCTTGCAATGAGCTTGCTGTTAAATAATTAGCTCAGCAAAAAAAATGTATTGTTTTACACAATTTATTTATCTTTTCTTCATTGTTTTTCAACATGATAAACATTATTTATGTGGCTACATTATCAGCTCAGCCAGGGAAGAAATGAGCTTTGATCAATTTAACTGTAAAGCATGTTAATTAAATTCCAGAATTGACAAATTTGAGTTCCTATTACATACATTTTAGTAGGCATTTGCGCATGTATTACTTACTAGGTTGTGTCAAATAGGGTTGGCTCATGTGAAATTGCAAGCCAAAACATTTTGTTTTTGTTCATTGTGACCGCCGAGGTTCCTAAACGTCCCATACTTCTTTTTACAATGTTTCATTTTAGTATCTTGGCATTTACTCAAATGCTGCATGCAGTGCATTTTATTTTCATAAACTCCCATCAGCTTAATTAACACCTTACTTTCTTCATTAAGTTGGTCATTTTCTTTAAAACAGGATCAAAATCCTGAAAACTGTTCTTAACAGCACCATGGATACACACATAGACTCCGGGGCAAATAGGGTGAAGACTAATTGCTAGCATTGCCAGAGATGCCTACACCCCATGAATGAATGGAAATGAAATGCTGAGATTTAAACTCATGGGTGATGAAATTATTTGGATGATATGTAAAATAGGCTGCCAATGTGACATTGCCTGTTTTGCATTACTGCCCAAAGAGGAACTGAAGCTAATCCCCTACTAGAGTGGCCAGGCCATCATACCCTGTGTTAGGATTAATTCTAGATGCATGCTTGAGTGCCCTTCAGAAAATCACAGGCTTGCTTCCCATGATTTTCTCTCCATTAAAATGAATAGATGACTAATCATGAGGAGTGCACTAGTTGTTTCCTTCTGTGAACTCCCACTAGGCCAGTACCTTTCCCGGGAGCATTTATTCAAAATGTAGTGCATGATGTAACATTCAGATTCACTGTGCAGGCACTAGCCTCAGCAACAAAAGAAGTGAGTCTAAATGCTTCCTCCTCTGAGGCAATGCCACTTACTCATGGGCGAGCCTATTTCATTTCCTTTACAAATGGGACTCTGGAGAAATATTCTCTCATTAGTGGGATTTATTTCAAAGGCTAGAACTGAAACTGGAGATGTTTTCATTAGCATTTCAATAAAGGCATGAATTAAAACGTTTGCCTTCAAAAAGAGATGCAAGGATCACGGTAGAGAATGGAAAGCAAGATTAGATGGAGGGTATATTTTGAGAAATGGAGTGAGTTAAGAAATGTCTGTTAGCATCTCTAATGAATCAGTGTGAAAATATACTGATGCAAAACAGGAATGATACAAATCAGGGGTTCCTGAGTTTAATCTTTAGATTGTATAAACTGATTTCATGTAGGAACATATATTAGATTTTGAATGAAAGTAGGATAAGAATTAGTGACAATATACCCTATGTCTCACCCAAAGGCCACTGTTCAACTGACAGTATAGTTGCAAATGCTGCCAATATTAAGACACAGCGGCAATGCTCAAACATGATAACTAATAATGAATGACCACCTTTTGGAGCAGGACAAAGCAGGCAAATAGAAATTTAAAAGGTAGGAAGAATGGACAATTCTAAAAGAAAAGAACAAAAAATGTCATTGTGTAGGCTGTAGATTGTTCTACAAGCGAGATACAAAATGCCAATTGAAACTGGTTGATTAAATATGTTTCTTAATAGTGTTCTATTAAAATTCAGGATAATTCACTACCTTCAGTTCCAGAAAACTTGTCTTTTAAATATGAAGAGTAATGCTTAAGTAGATCCATAATATTACAACAGGACCTTTGGAAAAATTAATTTAATTAACTTGTTTCTCTTGACATTTCAAATGCGATTGCCATAAGTCGCCAAGTCTTTCCTTTACAATGTTTTATTCATTAAAAGGATACTTCAATTCTGGAACTCATTAAACTGGGCATGAGAAGCATAATTCAGGCAAATAAGCCTGGAGATTCCTTGCCCTCTGGGTAAGCATTTTTTTTTTAAAAATAAGGTCATGCTTGAATTTTGCTATATGACAACAAGTTCCTCTGATCCAAGTAGAATTGAATAATAAAACAAAAATACAGAATTGTTTAATTTACCAGCACAGTCACATTGTATGTGTGCACATTGTGGATCACCTCAAATAAATTCTGCAGAGTTTGGAAATCTGAAATATGAAAGTTGGAAATATTGGTGAAACTGAAGAGGTCTGAAAGCCAGTTCTGAAGAACAGTCATATGGAACTGAAAATATTAACTGTGTTTGTCTTGCCACTGATACTTCTCGACCTCCCGACAAAGTGTCTCACAATGCATCACAATACCAGCTCTGCCGTGGAATCAGTGTCACTAAAATTGCTGAGAGATCTTTGATGACATTGGCTGCTTCCCAAGGCAGCAGGAAGTATAGATGGAGTCAATAGAAGGAAGGCTGGTTTGCCTGATGGACTGGGCTGTGTTCATAACTCTTTGCAATTTCTTATGGTTATGGGTAGAGCAGTTGCCATATCGCCTGTGATGCATTCAGATAGGATGCTTTCTATGCTGCATCCATAAAAATTGCTAAGATTCATTGTAGATATGCCGAATTTCCTTAGCCTGCTGAAGAAGTAGAGATTTGGTGTGCTTTCTTGATTGTAGTATTGGCATGGACTTTTCGATCACTGGGAGAGCAGAAGATCAGAATTGTATGCAGAGAGATGATGGCACAGATAATTCCAGGTAATTAAGAGTGTCAAAAGATAATACAAATTATGTGAGTGGAGTATTGACAGGCTGAATAATGAGTCCCTGCAAGTGATTAGATTAGATTACTTACAGTGTGGAAACAGGCCCTTCGGCCCAACAAGTCCACACCGACCCGCCACCCACCCATACCCCTTACCTAACACTACAGGCAATTTAGCATGGCCAATTCACCTGACCCGCACATCTTTGGACTGTGGGAGGAAACCGGAGCACCCGGAGGAAACCCACGCAGACACGGGGAGAATGTGCAAACTCCACACAGTCAGTCGCCTGAGGCAGGAATTGAACCCAGGTCCCTGGCGCTGTGAGGCAGCAGTGCTAACCACTGTGCCACCGTGCTGCCCTTTATCAAAAGTGTCAGACGGTGTGAGTAAAGTGTCAACATTTGAATGACAAATGAAGGGTTTACTTGTGATCTGATTAATCAAGTAGAGAGTATATAATAAATTATCGGGGTCTAGATTAGAGTAGTGCTGGAAAAGCACCTCAGATGCTGCCTGATTTGCTGTGCTTTTTCAGCACCATTCTAATTGAGACTCTGATTTCCAGCATTTGCAGTCCTTACTTTTGCCTAATAGATTATCTGGGGTGCACGGGTAGTCATGCAGGGATTATCAGTACATTATACCAGGGAAAGCTTGTATTTTTATGTCTATCTTAGCATAACAAGGTGAATTGGCTATGCTAAATTGCCCATAGTGTTAGGTGCATTAATCAGGAGTAAATATAGGGTAAGGGAATGGGTCTGGGTGGGTTAGTCCTTGGAGGGTCGGTGTGCCCTTGTTGGGCTGAAAGGCCTGTTTCCACATTGTAGGGAATCTAATCTTTGTGGTCGGCACAGTGGCTCAGCAGTGCTGCCTCTCAGCGCCAGGGACCCAGGTTCGATTCTCGCCTCAGGCAACTGTCTGTGTGGAGTTTGCACGTTCTCCCCATGTCTGCGTGAGTTTCCTCCGGGTGCTCCGGTTTCCTCCCACAATCCACAGATGTGCAGGTCAGGGGAGTTGGCTATGCTAAATTGTCCATAGTATTGGGTGCATTAGTCAAAGGGGGGGTGAGTTATTCTTCGGAGGGTTGGTGTAGACTTGTTGGACTGAAGGGCCTGTTTCCACACTGTAGAGAATCTAATGTAATAACATCAGCATTTTAAAAGATTTGGGCTGTATAGGAAAGCACTTACAGAGGATACAAATGATTGAATGAGTAGGGTGTCCTATTTATTTCTGCCAGTGGGTGTCAAACTTACAGCTTTCTTGAATTACTTTCAGTAGTAAATCACTCCAGTCACTTAGCAGGAATTCCTCATGCATTAATTCACTATGTACAAGTGTTGACTGATTATGCTGCTCTAGAGGGGTCACAGACTTAACTGTTCCTGTAGATTTGCAGATAAACAAGTTGTAATGATAGAAACAAGGTTGTACCATTGCTGGCTTCTCCAGAATTCTCAGTGAGATTGACAGCAGCCACATTGAGACAACAGTGCCAGCCATCATGTCAATGCCGTCCATTAATTTCAGAGGATTTCATTCCATCAAAGTGCAGGTGTTCTGCAATGAGTAAAGAAGAATGCAATTTTGTGAATGTCTCACGGTGAAGTTAACACATTACTCTTTCAAATATAGCCAGAGCCAATTTATTTTTTTTCTTATTATATTTAAATATGACCATGAACAGCATAACTTTGGAGGATTTTAATTATAGACTGTATTTTTTTTTAACAAAATGTAGACAGCCATGACAATGAAATGTTTACATGTCTACATGTCTTATAATAAACAGCTGGTATTCTTGAGTAGCTTTTTTGCAACACTGGGGAGGGGGATTGATGGAATTTTATGGCTGGATGTGGTCAAACTGTGTGGAATATTTGGTATGCCAAATAATGTTTCCAGAAAGGATCATTGCCAAAGCACCTATGTTAATTACTTGAACTAAAAGAGTATGAGTTCGACTGAGAGTTTAAAAGTCAGTTTAATGTCACCTCCTTCATTTCAGGAAATGTTCAATATTCCATGAATGTTAGTTGAATTGGATATGCAGCAAAACTTTTTGTGTTCAGGGAATCTTCAGGGAGAAAAAAAAGATTGATTACCACGCCACCAGGTAATTTCTTATTACAGAACACTAATGCAAGTTAGTCACGTAATCCATTAGAATGGAAGAATTTGGCAGTCTCTACAATAACCAACGCCCAATGGAAGAGAATTAATTATCGACATCACCAAATTCTAAAAAGATGCGATCCAATATGGAAAAACTTAGGAAAATGAGGTGTTGCAATTGACTCAGAAATATTTCACTCTCACTAAGATAATTATTTCTTTCTGGAAGTTACAATAGGTTAGTCGATGAATACTCAATAGAATTAGTTCAAGTCCTACTAAAAAACACAAGAATTAGAATTCATTCCAAAAAAGTTTGAAAATAAGCATGTTATCTCTAAAGGTGCCCCTGAAGACATAGATGTTTTTTAAAAAAAACTAGTCAATGTTGTACCAGGGTGACTGAAACATGCTAATCCTACGTCATCTAGCCTTGTATGATGTGAGTTCCACACTAACGTCGTTGACGTCTACCTGCTGTATAAAGGATTTGTATTGAACTTAAATGATACTGAGAAAGAGTCTTGTGATGCCCACATTCTGAAGGACAGAAACAAAAACAGAAATTACCGGGAAAACTCAACAGATCATAGAACCATAGAATCCCTACAATGTGGAAACAGGCCATTGGGCCCAACAAGTTCACATCAAACCTCCGAAGAGTATCCCACTCAGACCCATTCCCCTACCCTATTACTCTACATTCCTGTCACCAATGCACCTAACCTACATATCCCTGAACGCTACGGGCAATATAACATGGCCAAATCACATAACCTGCACATGTTTGGATTAGCATCTGTGGAGAGAAAGCAGAATCAATGTTTCTTGTCCTGGAACCCTTTTGTTCAGAAAGACAGAATTTCATTCCTGTGTATCTTGAGTATGAATTAAAGTTAAAAACAATAAATTTTGGTTGGATCGCACCAATATAATCAAGGATGCAGGTGAATTAAAAATGGCATCAGTGCCACAAGGATTTTCTTCCGGTTTGAGAAGGACCACATTTGCTCATTGTAAGGACGTTAATACAGGTGAATGGAGTAAAGGATTCAGTGGAAACAGATTGTGACATCTGTCAGCATGGATCATTGACATGATGCTCACAGTACCATTTTCAGCAAGCTAACACACTTTCTTAAACTCACTCACTGAATGTGCATTTACTGGCTGGAACAAATCCTGACCAAAGCTTTTTTACAGGGATCATCAAGTAACTTGATTGTTTTTTACTAGATGCTGTTGAATTAGTAGAACCAAGTGATGCTTTGCTCTGTGATTTAATGCCATCCAAATCTTCAAAAAGTGATGTAGCACATTGTAAATGCCTTGGGTTCTGACTTCAATGGTTCTGCTTGAACTGCTTGCTCCCAGACATCAGTGTTACAGTTTCTCTTTCTCTTGGCAATACAGCTGGGAGTGGAGATGGTATGGATGAAGATAGACTTCTCAAAGAGAAGGAAGACTGAAGATGAAATGGATTCTCAGCTAAAAGCCCTAGTATTCGTTCAGTTCATTAAGGAGATTTCTCCTGCCTTGCACTCTCTTGTTGCAGAACAGATAGCAGGACAAGGACAACACAGGGCCCGGCTGTACTCATGAACGTCCATGTGATAGGCTGGTTCCAGTCTCAAGCTGTTGGTAATTGTAACACCGCCAACATTTACCATTCACTGGTATGTGAAGGAGGTCACTGCAGTTCTGTTTGCAGAAACAACTTAATATATTCCATTTTCTCTCTCACTCTAAAGCAATAGAAGACAGCACATAGCTTCCCTGGGATTGTAAACATCTCATGATACAGAGTCCCATGAATCATACACAGTCCACATGTAGGCACTATACAAAGGCATTGAGACACCAACAGGAAAGGGTCTTCCTCAGTGACCAGTTTCTGTGCACAGAATCACACTGGCTAAATGTCTAGTAATGTGTCAGCAGTTACAATACTTTGAATTTGTAGCTCTATTTTCCTATTTGCATTTAAGCCAGCACAATAAACCAAAGGGTGACTACTGGGGAGCAAGGGTGTTCCAACAACCAGCATCTCTATTGTGACACTTCTGCTTGAGGGGAGGAAGGCCAGCCCAAATTTTCCAGTCTCTGGATAATTGGAGACTAAATGTGTGACTGGAGAAACATGTTGGTACTCCTCAGAATTCCCAATGCATTGAATCCTTGGGATTTGTTCAGGACGTTTGAACTTGGGACAGCAATTTCCTTGGTCCTGGGATTCAAATGCTTGTGAAGTGTTAGATGTCTAACCTTTGAGTAGCTATGCAATGAACTGGAATGAGTTCCCCTTCAACCACCCCCCCCCCTCAAAAAAACAACTGGTTCCATCCTCCATCCCTCCCTATTCAACAATCCCACATACCTACCAGCTAACACAACTACTTACATTTCATTAACCTGATGGGCCACTCATTTTTTCACTGTTTCAGCTGCCATAACCTCACTATACCTGCCCAGTACCTTATTCAAACACCAATGTACCACCTATCACCATAGCCAACTTGCCAATCAACCAATCTGCCATTCCACCCACCAACACACTGCCATCCTATCACCCAACACTTTCCTCACTGACACTCATTCAAGGATATACTAAAAGGCTGTTTAAATATCACAAAGCTAGTCAACATGATAGAGGATGAACTTACCAGTTCACCATTTACTGATGTAAAATGAGACATGACTTGTCTTCCCTTGATAATACTGTCCGATGAAGAATGACTGATTTAAAATATAGTAAAAAATGAGGTCTGCAGATGCTGGAGATCACAGCTGCAAATGTGTTGCTGGTCAAAGCACAGCAGGTTAGGCAGCATCTCAGGAATAGATGCTGCCTAACCTGCTGTGCTTTGATTTAAAATATAGCCCACATACCTGAAGAGGCTCACAATTGAAATCCCAGCGAGAGACTGGAGCTTGGCCAATGCATTAAAAAGTATGAGTACTGCGTAATAAAACTCATGCTGTCACATGAAATGTCATCAAACAAACTATTGGGGTGTTGAAGTGTTGCTTCTCATCTGCAGGCTATCGGTGTACTCCCCAGAATATGTTTCAAATTTGTCTTCATCTACCGTATACTGCAAAGTTCGACAATCAGAAGGGCACCCGCCCTTGCCTCCGGGCAGCTGAGGAGGTGTAGGAAATGGTGAAAGAGGAGGAGAAGGAGGAGGAAGAAGAAAAAAGTTCAAAATCACACAATGCCAAGTTATAGTCCAACAGGTTTATTTGGACACACAGCTTTCAGAGCACCGCTCCATCATCAGGTGGTTGTGGAGTACTCCATACTCCACATACTTCACAACCACCTGATGAAGGAGCTGCACTCCGAAAGCTAGTGTGCTTCCAATTAAACCTGTTGGGCTATAACGTGGTGTTGTGTGATTTCTAACTTTGTCCATCCCAGTCCAACACTGGCATCTCCAAATCATGAAGAAGAAGTATGGTAAAACAACCAAGATATTTTAAAGTTTTGTAAATAGGTTGATTGGTTTGTGAACTAAGGTTGTCTCTCGATTGCTCCGAGATAAATAAAGTATACAGCAATCTGGAAAATTTGCAAGGCAACAAGAATACAGAGGTCGCACTTTGAAACAGTCCACTGGAATACATACAGTGTCAATATCGAAGGTCATGGCCAAGAGTGTGAGAGCAAGGAATGTTGCTGCTTCCACATCACCATCTTCCTGCTCTTCTTCCACCTCCTTCTGACACTGCTTGACCAGGTTAAAATTCTTGGGGTATACAAAGCAAGAAAGATACAAGAGTAGGATTGTATTGTTAGTGGTAGTGGGAAGAGACAGCTTCAGGAATGCTCAGGCATTGTCACATGATCTGCAACCTGTAAATCAGAAGAGAATGTAGGATGAAGTGAAAATTGAATGTGAGGGTGAGGATTAGGTCAGAGCCAACCAATCATCATCCTCCATGGTTTCAGCTCTTCTGTTTGCCATGGCAACTCCCATGGTAATTATGATCTCTTCCATCTGGACAAGAATATGCAGTGGCTTATTTCCTAACCACTTGGCACTTTCTGCCTCTGTTTGTGCAGTACCATGTCCTGCAAGTGAGAAGGATGTTCATTTGAGACTGCTATATGTTTTGGAGATAAAGTATTTCATTGATGAAGAGTTAACAGCATGTGCAAGCTGGGAGATGTGGGTGTGAGAGTTACCACAGTGCTGAGCATGTGAAGATAAAGTAAGGCATATGAACCTTGGGCTGGTGTCACGATTGACAGAAATTGACGGTTGGTGAAAAACATATAGATCATGTGTCTCTGAATTAATGGGAATTGCCAATACATGTCAGTACATTTAATGACCTTGACGAGTAAGGTGAGCTTTTTGTGACACTGTATTCAAATCTTTGGGGCTTGATTTTTGGCATTGACCTTTTTTGGTACCTAATCTATTGTCTTGATCAAAGAAAGCCTCTTGCCCCTCTTCCCAAACATTCGACCCACCAGCCCCCTCCACCCCATCAATAAATAATATTCCTCTTTGTCTGCATCACCAGGGACGTGTTGAATTTCACACTTAAATTTTGTTGTCAAGAAATTAACATTCCAAAATAACTGGTAAAATGATGAGACATTCAGCATGCTAACTGTAGCTTAATTTTGTTAAATTCCTACTCAAAGAATCCCTGCAGGCTGGAAACAGGCCATTCAGCCATTGAGTCCGCACTGACCCTCCAAAGAGCATCTCTCCCAAGCACACACCCCTGCCCTATCCCTGTAACCCTGCCCCTGTCATGGTTGACCCACCTGGCCTTCACATCCCTGAACATGATGGGCAATTTAGCATGGCTAATCCACCTAACCCTGCACATCTTTGGACTGTGCCTTTCTGTTTATGCTAAATTTGAAAATAGCATTCATAAAGCCTGGAAAAGTGACAAAAAGTTCAACAAAAGCACAATCTGCAACAAAACCTCTACAGCTAGTCATTATGGAACACTCACGCTTTAAAAAAAAGCTAATATAATATGCTGTCATCCAGCAATCCTATTCACCTCTGTATGACACTGGTTTGATATAACGTATGACACGTATTTGCAATTTTTCTTAGTGGGCATCTAAATGCCAAAATGTTGACATTTCTTGACAACACAACTATGTTTTCCAAGATAACTTTTCTTTGAGCTGTCAATCACACAAACTTTGTAAATACGGACACATTATTTCAAGAAATATCACATCCCAAAATAATTTCAGTACTTTCAGGGCGTTAAAGTCTTGAATCAGTACTGCATGAGTGCAAACTATGCCCACAGGTTGATCAGCAATCTCAAAACATGTCCATGGGCCTCTTTGCATTTCAGTCAATTAGCAGACTAACAAAGTACAGGTTGTCAGCATTATTTTAACCATCAGTAGTTATGCTATACCAAAATCAGCAAACAGATGGCATGCTTAATGCATGATAAAATGAGCATTATAAGCATTCGCTCCTTCTGTTAAGTTGGAATGCATTACAAAGCTCTCTTAAATTGCTGCTGATATTTCTTAATTAGATTATGAGTAAAAACAAAAGCAATTTACACTTGACTGTGAACCACAATGACTGTCCTTCTCTTCTTCAATCAAATCACATGTTAACTCACCAGTTGATCTTTCCATTGCTATATGTCAGAGTTGCTCTAGTGAAAATAAATCACTGAAGTCCACTGGATGATAGCTAGAATGATTTATGGAACAAAAGTGAAATATTCGCATTCTCCGGAGAGTTATGCACTCCACTAATGGTGGCTTGGTTCCATCGAGATGAGTTCAAAGGTTTTTAATTTGGAACCAAAAAATTGTAATTTTTTAAAAACAAAGCAGCCTATCAAAACACCAGATTTTCAGACAGTGAAGTAGAAATATCGAATGAATTTGGGATGGTAAACCAAAGTCAAAGTAATGTACAGCACTGGCTATATTTCAACCAGTAAGCTTATAGTTGACTATTTCAGTTGCATAAGCTTGGGCACAGATGTAGGACTAAATCGTAGTGAGAAATAGCATTTCCCTAAAGCAGATTGTTGGTGTTGAATCAAATGTTATAAAATTCTCAAAGCAGGGACACAGCTTCCTTCTAAATTTCAGGTTAAATGGAAGAGGAACAAGAGAGGAGTTGTCAATGTACATACATTAATGAGGCTCATTGCCTCTGTTTTGACTGGCTTTCGATGTTTAATAATGCCTTCCAACATTTCCTATGGCTTTGGAAAACCTGGTAGTCTCATAGGAAGTGAGGGGCAGCTTCAAGGAGTTTAGTTTGTTTTCCAGGAGGATCAGTTGTGTTTTCCGATGGATTGTACTTCCTGCAAGCTGCTCAGCATTGGAGTATCAACTCCCATCCAAAAAAAAATAACCCCAGAGATCAAAACTTGGATGATTGCCCAGGGGCAAGGATAAAGTTTATCCACACTGTGCCATATTTGGAAGCCAATGCTCCCTGAATACAACTGCTCCTAAAACCAGTTCCAAAGCTCTCCTTGTTACAGGGTAAACCTCTCTGCTAAAGTAAACCAGCCACCCAAAAATGATTCACCTCGTGAATTAGTCTGTTAAAATTCAAGAGGGAAGGATTGATCCCAGAGGTCATTATTTAAAGTAAAAATTAACAACTTTATTCTTTAAGTCCAACAGAGAATATTAAATCCGACAACTATTTACAACCTCTTTCTCCTAAAACTATCTTTTACTTCCCACTCTACAATGCTAATCCGATAAAAATCCCAATTAAGATTTACAAAAAAAAATTCAACTTTTAAAACCAGTCAGCTGTCGAATCTTCCTCTGCAGATTTTCCTCTGTCATCTCTTCAATGATCTGCTGTGCAAACTTCTTAGAGACAGATACCTTTCAGAGAGCTCTTGTGCTAACAGTCTCCCTCTAGGTGTTTAAAATGTCCAGATTTATACCCCAAAACATCAGATTGTTTCATTGGCTTTAATATTATCAAAATGCTAAATTCAAATTTGATTGGATTCTGGTATCTTGGGGTATAATTTAAACCGATGAGCTGAATTTGAATTTTTTTTTTGTTTCATAGCAATGCCATCTGCTGCTAGATGTTTTGACCAAGTGTTACATTATTACCTTGTTCCAAACTGTGTGTGCTTTGTCCTTGCCAGCTTTTCAGCTTTCTTAAAGGTACAGTACCTCTACACCTTCATAACATCCTCATCTGACTGGAAGCCAAATTTGTCAATTGCCTACAATCCTGTCAAGTGTAAACTGTAGAGTTAAAATTCCGTTGCATTGTGAGAAACTCCAAATTCCGGGCTTTTCTGCCTGAAATTTTGCCCTCCTCTCTGGTCTTTGAAATCGGACCTCATTAATACTAGTGCCATAACTTCACACTTTTCCTACATGTTTACAAAACAGGATTGAAATGGATAGCTTTCCTCAACCTTTTAATTAAAGTGTTTGCACTTCTAATTAAATAACAAACATCCATCGACTTGAACTTGACATAAACCAAATCTGCAAAAGTAGTGACATTGTGTTCTAAGCTTGAAGGTTTTTTTCTCAATGTGGATATTTTATTGTAATTCTATGTTTTCAGGTTACTGTCACAGCTGAAGCACAGATTACTATAGCCCAAATAAATTGTTTTTACTTGTCCAGATAGTCAATTAAGATTTGTAGCCAGCCCAGGGAATCAACAAAGGGAATTCTCTCCAGTTCATTTCAACCTCTGATTCTTATCGAAAGAGCATAGTTGATCCTCCTTGACTTTGAAAGGCAACAAAAAAACACCATGATAGACTTTTGCTCAGATTTTAACTGCCAGACTAATCAATTAAACTATTGAAGAAAATGCAAGTGTAAGCAGTGACATCATATTATTTAATAATGTCTATTAAGCTTTATATACAAATGCATATATATCAGAGTTGCTTTGCTAAATTTTGACATCCTTTCATTATATTATTGTTCTTTACCGTTTTGCCTGAAATGCAATCCTCTATTTTCTCTTTGGAACACAAAGCCATGAGCTTAAAACTTAGCTTGTCTCATATTTTGGATGTGGGGATGACATTTTACAATGTGAGGTCTAGCATTTAAATTTAGCGTAAAATCTGAAAACTGTTCCTAGGATGTGAGTATCAGTGTGAAGGCAATTGTTGCACATTGCTAATTACCTTTAAAAAGTGGTAGTGAGTCACCTCCATCGACTGGGTGGCCATGTGATATACATATGGCTAAAGCACTGTCAGGAAGGAGATTTTGGTATTTCGATCCAATGACATTGAAAGAAAAGTAATATAATTCCAAGTCTGAGTGGTGTGTGGTTTAGAAGCGAATTTATAGATGGTAGTGTTTCAACGCGCTTCCTGCATTTGTTATACTATATAATGAATTCTACAGTTTAGAAGTTGCTGTCAAAGGAGACTTCTGACAGGGTGTACTAGTGATGGAGGGAATGAAGTCAGAAGGTGGTGGACCATTTCTGAATTTCAGTCCCTCTTGAGCACTGTTGGAGCTGCACTCATTTAGGTAAATGGAGAATACTTCATTATACTCCTGACTTCTGCCTCCGAAATAGTTGTAAGAGTTCAAGGAGTTAGCTTCTGACCTGCTTTTGTAATATAATATTTATTTGGCTTACCTGGTTCAGCTTCTGGTCACTGTGTTACAATAATGGTAAACTTGAACTGTTGAATTTTAACTTCCCCTGACTGATTGGTTCATGGACTAATGAGGTCTTTTTGGAAATAGAAGAATCTTGAACCTAAAATGGCTGCAGAGGCCATTTGATCTCAGTTTAAGGTAAGCTTCGCGAATCTCACATTGAATAAAGTAAACCATCTGCACTGAAATTGCTATTTTTAGCTAAAGATCTTAAAATCGGGCAACTGAAGAACCTCAAGAAGCTTGACATCATCCAGGACAAAACAACCAGCTTGACTGGCACCACATCCACAAACATCCACTCCCTCCACCATTGACACTCAGTAGCTGCAGTGTGTACTACCCACAAGATGCTCTGCTGAAAGTTGCCAAAGATCCTCAGATAGCATCTTCCATGACAACTTCAATCCAGAAGGACAAGGGCAGCTGATACATGGGAACACCACCACTTTCACTTTCCCCTCCAAGTCATCACTATCCTGACTTGAAATCTATCACCGTCCCTTTGCTTGTCACTTGGCCAAATCCTGGAATTCCCTCCATGACGACATTGTGGGTCAACCTACAACAGGTGGACTGCAGCAGTTCAAGAAGGCAGCTCACCACCACCTTCTCCAGGGCAACTAGAGGTGGGCAATAAATACTGGGCCCAGCCAGTTTCACCCACATTCCCTAAGATGAATAAAAAGAAACTCAGTGAGCATTAGGAAACTTGCATCTCCTGTCTAAGTCACACATGAATTATAATTTCCCATAATGCTAGAAAAAAAGGCTCATCTGTCAGTTGGCCAGCTTGCAAAGAGAATGGTGCCATCCTCCAGAATATACACTGAACTATGTTTCAACAGCTGCCTTTTAGCAGCAGAGCAGAGAGACTGAAAAAATATATAAGACAGCAAAAGCTGAATTTACTCTCTTCCTGGGAGAAAGTGAGGACTGCAGTTGCTGGAGATCAGAGTCAAAAAGCACAACCGGTCAGGCAGCATCCGAGGAGCAGGAGAGTTGACGTTTTGAACATAAGCTCTTTATCAGATTCCTGATCGGCTCTGCTTTTCCAGAATCACACTTTTCAACTTTACTCTCTCCCTGCGTGTCTCATAATCAAGGAATAAATCAGCCACTGAGAAAGCAAATTGAGAAAACTACAATTCACTGAAAACTCAAAGGTGTTTACAGATTCTGTTACTGCTGAGGACAAAAGTCAGCCACTGAACAACTGTAGTCTTTGTTTAAAAATCTATCACCTCAGGGGTTTGAATAACTATTTAGTTAAGAAAACATTATTTTCCTATCTGTAGCAGACACTCTACCTTTTAAAATTATTTCCCATGTTTGATGTCATGCCTTCATGATTTTCTTTCTCTCTGGGTTGGGAGATGATAAATTTCTCTTTCATTCACTGATGAAAAACTTAGTAATTGGCTGCCTCATTTTTTTTAAACAGACAATGTTTTTATTGAAGTGTGTTGGCTGCAGGCTAGAAATAAATAAACTGTTTGTTACAATTTACTGAGTCAAGGTTAAAAAGACAGAAGCCAATTCCCATTCCTCACCTGGTTACTTATGCTAATCATCCAGAACTTGAATACTTTTCCAAAAAAAAACGAGGTGCCAACTTGGTGAAGCTACAACACAGGATTATGTGCATATTAAAAAGCCAAAGTAGCTTGCTTTGCCCAAACCTCAGCAATCCTACCACCAATAAAGTCAGATCAAAGCTCTGCAGTCTAATCTTAGATTGTCGTGCTCAATTAAGCAACTAAGTTGTTTCTAACTTGAAAAGCATCCGGACTCTCAATAATGGGGGCACCTAGTGTACAAATGTAAAAAAAGAATCTTGTAACCATTTTTACTCAGAAGTACTGAGTGAATCATTCCCAAAAGCATTGATGCTGACTGTCAGCAAATTCAGTTCAAGTCCACGTGATATTGAAAGGGTGAAAGTTTTGGATCCAGAAAAGGCCATGGGTGACTTCTTCAAAGCATGGATTTGTTTAGATATCTGTGATGTTGCAAATGTTCCTGAACATTAAACAATCACCAGCGAATGTCATCACTTTTGCTCTTATGGTGGCAGGAAGCTCTTTGCTGAAACCAATGAAACAATGTCTAAAGCTGTGCAGGTTAGGTGGATTGGCCATCTAAATTACCCATAGTTCGCAGACTAGGTGTGTCAACAATGACAAATGCATGGTTACAGGAATGGGGCGAGCCTGGAAGGGATACTCTTTGGAGGGTCAGTGTGGAATTGATGGGGCCAATTGGCCTGCTTTCACACTGTAAGGATTAGGCCTAGGACACTGTCCTGAAGACTGAGTTGCCAGAGGAGGTGGTGGAGGCTGGTACAATTACAATGTTTAAAAGGCATCTGGATTAGTAGATGATTAGGAAAAATTTAGAGGAACATAGCCAAATGCTGGCAAATGGGAGTAGACTAATTTAGGATATCTGGTCGGCATGGATGAGTCCGAACAAAGGGTCTCTATCACTCTATGCTGCACAGCAACGTACAGGAGCACAGATTTCTGGCCTCCAAGGACCATAACCATCTTTCTTTGTGCTAGGTTAGACTTCACCTAGTGTGAAGGCTTCCCCTGATTGCAATGGTTTCCGTTATGCTGGGTTTCTTTGTACTACATTTGCTTAAATACTTCATGTTTGAACCAATACTATAGTTGAAGCAGAAACCTAGTGACTCTAGAACAGGGAATCTGTGAGCAGGTTATTGCTGTAAATGAGTTACTTCATAGCACTGTCAACAACCCTTTCCATTCCTTTGCTGATGATAGAGAGTAGATCCGTAGAGTCATAGTGATGTACAACACGGAAACAGACCTTTTGGTCCAACCCATCCACGCTGACCAGATATCCCAATCCAATCTAGTCCCACCTGCCAGCACCTGGCCCATATCCCTCCAAACCCTTGCTATTCATATACCCATCCAAATGTATCTTAAGTGTTGTAATTGTCCCACCCTCCACCACATCCTCTGACAGCTCATTGCATACACGTACCACCCTCTGTGCGAAAAAGTTGCCCCTTAGGTCTCTTTTATATTTTTCCCCTCTCACCCTAAATGTATGCTGAAGGAGCAGTAATTGGGTGGCTTGGATTTGTCCTATTTTTTTGTGATCAGGATGTTTGAAGCAATTTTTCATATTGTTGGCGGATGTCAGAGTTCTTGTTACATTGTAACGCCTTTGGTAAGGCATGGAACACACGCTTTCAGTACATTGGCTGGAATATGGATGTCACCCATGGCCTTTTCTGGATCCAGAACTTTCACCCTTTCAATATCACGTGGACTTGAACTGAATTTGCTGACAGTCAGCATCAATGCTTCTGGGAATGATTCACTCAGTACTTCTGAGTAAAAATGGTTACAAGATTCTTTTTTTTACATTTGTACACTAGGTGCCCCCATTATTGAGAGTCCGGATGCTTTTCAAGTTAGAAACAACTTAGTTGCTTAATTGAGCACGACAATCTAAGATTAGACTGCAGAGCTTTGATCTGACTTTATTGGTGGTAGGATTGTTGAGGTTTGGGCAAAGCAAGCTACTTTGGCTTTTTAATATGCACACAATCCTGTGTTGTAGCTTCACCAAGTTGGCACCTCGTTTTTTTTTTGGTAAGCTTGTTGCTGTTTCTGGCATGTACTCCTGCGTTTGTCATTGATCCGAGAATCATCTTTGGCTCAAGTATATTCGTAAATTGGGGAAAAATGTTGGTTTATGAGGTTACATACGGTTTTGAACATAATCTTACTGAGGCTGATGACTTACATTTCCTCTTAGATCCCCAGTTTGAGCTGCTAGGTCTTTTCTGAAGTTATTTATTGTTGTGGTAGTGTCATAGAACACAATGGAGTGTGCCTTCTGAATGAAGACAGAACTTTGTTTCCACTTTGACTGTGTGGTGCTCACTCCTATCAATACTGTCATGGACAAATACATCTGCAACTGGTAGATCAGAGAGGGCAAGGTCAAATGTGTTTTCCTATGCATTTGTAGGCTCAATTTGGTAGAAATATCCTTCAGAAATTGGACAGTTTAGTCAGAAGTGATTCCTCATTAGCAGCCACTTTATATAAATGACAGTAATTGTTGCTCCACATTGTCGTTCACTCCTCTGCTCAATTCCACATTTCCACGCTGGGAACAAAATCTCTGACTATCCACCCCATCCGTAACTTTCATAATTTTATACACTTCTGTCAGGTCACCCCTCAGCCTCTGATGCTGTAGTGAAAATAATCCAAGTTTTTCCACTCTCTCCTTAGAATGAATACATGATTACTCAGACCCCTGGGAATCTTATGGGGCCACGAACCAGTAAACACCTTCCACCAGCTCCTCACAAAGGATAAAGACCCGACACCTACATCCAACAGGATGAACGTTATCTGCAAGATACCCTGTAAAGACTGTGAAAAACACTACATAGGACAAACAGGAAGAAAACTGACTGTACACAAGTGCACAAACACTAGCTCCCCACTGCCAGACACAATCTGTGCTCTGTCATTTCCAACCTCATATACAATGAAGGACACAAATTCAACTGGGACAATCTAACCATCCTAGCACAGGCAACACATAGACATGCCGGAGAATTCCTTGAAGCCTGGCACTCTAACTGGAACTCAATCAATTAACACCTTGAACCAGACAAACCACTCAGATACAGAACCGCAAGTACCGACAAACAGAGACATATAAATATCAGGCAGGACAGACTGCTGACACCTTATCAAAGACGCGCTGATGATGTCATCTAGTGAGGCAACAAAACGTTTGCAGAAAAGCATACCAGCCCAGTGAAAGAATCCATGGTTTAAAGACATCCCAGTTTAGGCCACATCCTGGTAAACCTGTTTGGCATGCTCTCCAATGCCTCCACATTCTTCTTGTAGTGCAGGAGACAATACTCTAAAAATGGCCTAATTAACGTTTTATAGATGACTTGCCAACTATTACACACAAAGCCCCAACCAATGAAGGTAAGCATGCCATACACCTCCGTAACCACCTTATCCACTTGTTTAAAATCACACAACACCAGGTTATAATCCAACATGTTTAATTGGAAGCACACTAGCGTTAGAAGCACTGCTCCTTCATCAGGTGATTGACTTCTAGATTGTGTTGGTAAAATAATGTTGTTAGCATGCACTTTCTAGAGAGAAAAAAGTCTGTTTGTTTTAAAGGAAAGCTGTTCTGAATTACAGGAAGCTGCCAAAAAATGTTGCTATAATTCTCGAAAAAAATTAGAGAATCATGGGTGGCACGGTGGCTCAGTGGTTAGCACTGCTGCCTCACAGCACCAAAGTCCTAGATTCGATTCCTGCCTGTCTGTGTGGAGTTTGCACATTCTCCCTGTGTCTGTGTGGGCTTCCTCCGGGTGCTCCGGTTTTCTCCCACAATCCAAAGATGTGCAGGTCAGGTGAATTGGCCATGCTAAATTGCCCATAGTGTTAAGTGCATTAGTCAGGGGTAGGGGGTGGCACAGTGGTTAGCACTGCTGCCTCACAGCGCCTGTAGACCCGGGTTCAATTCCCGACTCAGGCGACTGTGTGGAGTTTGCACGTTCTCCCTGTGTCTGCGTAGGTTTCCTCCGGGTGCTCCGGTTTCCTCCCACAGTCCAAAGATGTGCGGGTCAGGTGAATTGGCCAAGCTAAATTGCCCGTAGTGTTAGGTTAGGGGTATGGGTGGGTTGCGCTTCGGCGGGTCGGTGTGGACTTGTTGGGCCGAAGGGCCTGTTTCCACACTGTAAGTCTAATCTAAAGTACAGGGTAGGAGGGCCAAAGGGTCTGTTTCCACACTGTAGAAAATCTAATCTTAAAAAAAGGGTTCCAGGTCACTGTTACAACTTTGGACACATTGGTAGTTAAGGTGAACAGCAGGAGAAATGCTGTACTCTGCAGAAAGCCAGGAGGCTTTAGGACATTAACAGGTAGTATGTCCAGATGGTGAAGGAATACTTCACATTGTGGACTTGACAAAAATGCCATGAGAAATCTAATGACCTCATGTGAATGATGCAGTTAATGCATCTTTACAGTACTTCCTACCCACTGAATCCCTTTTGCATTGCACTGTGGCCATTTAATCATCAGTGTGAGTTGCCTCTCAGGACTCAGATCTGAAATTCGAATACGCTACCTTATTTTCACAAAGTTATCAATCCAGCTAGCCTCACACCCACCACTCATGTGCTTCCATATTCCTTCTGCTATTCAGCTATAACAGCATATCATAGAATCCCTACAGTGTGGAAGAAGACCATTTAGCCCACTGAGTCCACATCGACTCTCCAAAGCGCACCCCACCCAATCCCTGTATCCTCCATGGCTAATCCACCAAGCTTGCATATCCTTGGGCATCATGTGCAATTTAGCATGGCCAATCCAATTAACTTGCACATTTTTGGACTGTGGAAAGAAACCAGAGCACCCGGAGGAAACCCACAGAGACACAGTAAGAATGTACAAACTCCACACAATCAGCCGAAGGTGGAATTGAACCTGGATTCCTGGTGCTGTGAGGTAGCAGTGGTAACCACTGAGCTACTAAGCTATCCCAAACTATCACCTGAAGAATTGCAAGCACCGATATCCTACCACCTTCTCGATGTGAGACGACACACTATAGAAAGCTGCAGAACAAAAAAGGCAGGGGAGAAATGATACCTACATCACTTGAGGCCTATGGAAGAGATAGTTATTTGTTATATTGGATTGGCTACAATGGAGAAATAGCAGTGCCAGCCAATATCATTGGCAAAGTTGGCACTGATTGTGTGTTTCTGCTTTATGGTTCTTCTCACCTCCCAGTTCATATTCATCATACTATCCAACATGATGAGCAAGTTGGAAATAATGTGACCATAGAACTTACTTTCTACCTGTCTTCTTCTCACAATTAACTTTGTAGAATGATTTCCTGGTTATAGATACTGAAGACCCCTGGCTTACCCAACCAGGTGCGAAAAGCTCAACTCCACATCGATGATGATGAACCTCATCAGTTGATCCTTAATGTGAACCTATTAGCTCAAATATAAGCCTTACAGGTATCTTGATGGCTCATATTGAGCTTGGATTGACACATGACAAATCACCAAGTCCAGTTAGGTAATAGTTATGACTGGAGTAAAGGATAGTTTGTTGCCAATCCATCAAATGGAAAGGGAACACAGGCAGATCCTGCTAAAGGAGACTTAGACAAGGACCTCGATGGGATGGTACATAAGAAAACACTAATGAACATGATGATGAGATGTTACGTGTATTGGCTGGCAAGTCAAACAAACAAAGTACTTCCACTGTAAGTAGTAAATGAAGGATTTTGGCTCTAACTTGGCAGTAGGTGTCATGCATAATTTAAACTGTGTATATTCTCTAGCTCCCTGTAGTGTTGTAGACCCAGATACACTGCAGTTGCTGCTGCCATATCAACTGTAGCCCTTATGTGAATAAATCCTCCAGCTATTCTTTCGAGACAAAGCACCACTAAATGAAAAATCCAGGAGCTAAGCACAAATACTTGGCGATACTTCCAAAAGCTAATAAATTTACCTAACTTGCAAGAGTGCTGCCCTTTAATGGACATAACTGCTGGGTCACACTTACAGGTGAACTTTTGACCTTTGGTGAACAATGTACAAATTCACACAATGCACGTGTCAGGTCCTACTTTGGACGAGACACATCACCCAGGAGGACTGTGTGATGACAAAGTAGCGCTGATTAAGCTGCTTTTAGTGTACACAAAGGATAGGCATGCAGATCCCCTTCTCAAGCTGGTAAAACCAGTCGCGGCTGCACTGGTGTGTAGCACCCAGAGTGAAATGGACTCCTGTCACTATGCTTTTGGTAGTGTGACAGAGATGTAATGCTGTCCATACCCTGTGTTGTGAATCAGCAGGCTGGCAAAAAAATATTGAGCAATGACCCAGTACAGTTAAATAATAATTGTCTCTTAAAGTCAAAACAAACACCAAAAAATAAAAATTTTTAATACTATCGAACTAAATATTTATACTCGAATTGTGTAATTGGGTTCCTTCCTTGAGTAACACTCTTGAGCATTATTTCTTTAACCCTTACTGATGATAATAAACTAAAGCAGTTCAATAACAGATTTAATCTTTATAGAATAGCATAATTTCACATAAGTTTGGAGCATATGTTAAAAAGTCAGTCTGGTTTTAATTCTTTTCTCAACAAAAGTCCATACGTAATACTTTAAGAACACCTAGAATTAAAAGTAATTGCATAGTGTCACTTTATAATGATGCAACGTGACTTATGCAACAGGGCAGCACAGTGGCCCATTGTTTAGCACTGCTACCTCACAGTGCCAGGGACCCATGTTTGATTCCAGTCTAGGGTGACTGTCTGTGGAGTTTGCACATTCTCCCCGTGTCTGCACGGGTTTCCTTCAGGTGCTCTGGTTTCCTCCCACAGTCCAAAATGTACAGATTAGGTGAATTGGCCATGCTAAATTGCCCATAGTGTTAGGTGCATTAGTCAGAGGGAAATGGGGCTGGATGGGTTACTCTTCGGAAGGTCAGTGTGGACTTGTTGGGCCAAAGGGCCTATTTCCACGCTGTAGGCAATCTGAGCTAAAGTTTGGGTTCATCAGTGATGTGGAATCATCAATATGATGCCAATTAATCAAAGATTTAATTCTTAGGGTTTTCTGAAAACTTTCCCATTTCCCTTCTATGATAAATAGCTTCAGGTGTTTCACAAACCACAAGAATTCCAGTCTTTTGAATTTCTTACTGTCTAGTGCAATGCAATTTATTGCCTTTGATTTGCTTAAAGGTTCTTGCAAAAGGGAAGTATTTATCAGGCTGAATGTACAATACATATCAGAATAGGAAGGGTTGGAGAAAAACAAAGTCAATAGGTGGAAATTGGTTAAGTTTTAATTTTCAGGGCTAATTTGCAAATTTGTTTTTCAGAAGATTGAACAAGATTACCCATGTGATTTTCAGCTGTTCACCTCATTAAGTTACATACTGCCTCCACAGTGCTGCTCTTGCACCCTCACACACTCATTAGTAGTGGACATGCTCATAGATTCAGAGACCTTCTGGTGCTCATTCCCCTCAGTGCCATATTTAAACCCTAGCCGTCTACCCATTCAACCCCTGTGGAATGGATTGGTGGGCAGGAGGGCTATCCTCTTTCCTCAAGTGGCAGGTAAGTAAGCCAGTTGGGTAGAGATATAGTTCAGGGGTTAGGATGCCACATAGTTGTGGTTAGTGTCAAGTATGTAGGATAATAGATGGGTAAGGTGCCAAGTAAATACTGTGTCATCTGGGTACAGCCATAGAGTCATAGAGATGTACAGCACAGAAACAGACCCATCAGTCCAACTTGTCCATGGCAATCAGATATCCCAACCCAATCTAGTCCCATCTGCCAACACCTGGCCCATATCCCTCCAAACCCTTCCTATCCAACTACCCACCCAGATGCCTTTTAAATGTTGATAATGTTGCCAGTTAGGTGGAAGTGCACTGGATGGATTTTATGTCAAATGGATAAGGAATGATGGTGCAAGTTGGCAGGTGGGCCAGAGAAGTGATGCAGTATTTAGGGTAGATTGGGGCAGGTGGAAGAAATCGGGTCTGGTGAGTGGGTTGGGAACATTGTGTGACAGGTCTAGGGGTCCAGTGCCAGTGAGGGGAGTGGGGGTTGGTTAATTAGGGTCTGGTCCAATTAGGGATCAGGTTGAGCTGGCTGCAGGGAGGACAAGAGTGCGGGAGAAGTCAAGGTCTCGGGGAAATGGGAACTTGGGGTTGGGAGAGGGGGGTTGGGTGGGGCTTGATCTCCGCAGTGTGTAAGTCTGTTGATAGTTACTCAAGAGTTAAATTTTGCATTTAATAGTTTTCCTGAGTAACTTATTGAGTTAATTTCATCAGCGCCCTCTGAATTCTCTGACTTAAATGGAGACTTTCAGCAGGTTCCAGACAAACAGGTATTCCCAATGAAATCTTCAATTTCCCAGGTAATCCTTGGAAGTCTGCTTTGATGGGAATTCAGCAGCAATCACATTCACAACCCCCATCTATGCTGGAATAGCAACTGTCCGGGCTATTGGAAAGTCCAACTTGTATCTTTCAAACCCAGATTCAGCTGTGTAAGTTCTCATTCAGCTGTTCTTTTCGAGTATTATTTTCAGGTTAAATCTATAATCCTGCTTGTACAGACCTGTGTACATGTCTTATACCACAGTTTTTTTCTTCCATATCGAACTCAGGTATTTGAAATGTAAGGAACTACTTTCATGAGTAGAACATCTATACAAGGTCAATGGAAGTATGATCCACTCTGCAATTTACCATTTTGGGGAACAGATTTCATATAAACCTACAAAATAACAACAAGAAAAATATAGATTATGATTTTCAGGTAGAAATTTTAAAAATGTTGAAATGTCATTTTACTGTAACTGATGGATTTGGCAGGCATTCTAATTTATTTAAGGATCTGCACCCCTAGTGCATCCACTTTAGTGTATATATCAGTTGTCACTGTCAGTTTGAATGTAATTTCAAATTCTAAGCCAAAACCTTTTCTGTTCTTTCGGATAACTGTAAAACCACATAGCACTGTCTTGAAAAAGAGCAGTGATGTTATCCCTAATATCCTGGCCAATATTTATCCTACATTTAACATCATTAAACAGAAATTATCTGCTTATTATCATTATGTTGTTTCTGAGATATTTCGAGACAAACTTGCTTCCCTAGTTCTTAGGTTACAACTGTAGCTAAAATGTAAAAGTCAAGTCTGTTCTGATATAATGCGATTGTTCTGCTCCTATGTGATCCCATGTTATAAGAAAATCATGTAATAGCATTACCGGAATTGCATTATAGCCAATACAGGTAAAAAAAGCTCACTTTCTACAAATAACAGTCTAAATTCTTCAATCATGTTATAGCCAATTCGTGTTGAAGAAACGTGTAATATAGCAGAACCAACTCTACCTCACTGATTGTAAAACACTTTGAGATGTCTTGATGGTCTGAAAGGTGTTTTCTAAGTGTAAGCATTTATTTTTATGGACACATCATTTCACAGGGCACCCGTAATGCTCCTTGATTGCCAAATGACTTCAGTGTTACCCTGATGATTCCGGTTAATGGTAATAAATAGTTTTCTACCAGTTATTGCTAATAAATGCTTTAATTTCCGAATGGCTGCAACAGAGATGTTTGGTTTTATTGACTGACAGATCAGACTATGTTGCTTCTTAAAATAAAAATAATTTGACTGAGTACATTCAATGAGTAAGATGTCTTGGCATTTAACTCTGTTCTTTTTCTGGATTCTTATACTTGGATTAGGATAAATTCCTTATATAATTTATTCCGATAAGGAATCAAGTAACTACTGAAGGTATTCATGAGTTGGCCACCTTACCTCAATTATTCACTCTCCCTTTTCATAATACAAAAAACGGTGACTCTTATTAATGTGAAGTGCAAATAAAATGATTCAATTAAGGAAAACACTGACTATTAACAGTGATCTGATTATGTTCAGAAAAATATGTGCTTAACATAGCTTGGGCAAAACTAGTTTCTCAAACTAATTTAAAACTTTATCTTCGCATTGGATAAATGACTGTTTTGAGGTAAGACATTTTTGTAGGCAGCATGATTGAGACAAAAAGAAAAATATTTTCTTTTTGACTGCACTTCATATGCCAATGATAGCAGAATGCCATGTCTCCACTTCTCACGAACACAAGTCGAGAATGTCTGTGTGTACCCCTTATTTGGTAAATAAATGTATCATAGCAATATAGAACTTGCCCAAACTTGGCCTCCTTGTTTATTTTTAAATGCTTCCACCCATCTTTTTTAACAATATCTTTTCATATCCATTTTCCAGGCTTTTCTTCAAAATGTATCAAGAACTAAGAACTTGTATAAGATAGTATATAGCCTCTATTTACTTTCCAACTAGCTCAATTAAAAGCTAACTGGCAGCTTTCAACAAGATAAATGTGAATTTATTAAAAACTGTTGCTGAAAGTTGCAAAGTGATACATTTATTCACTAAAATGTGTATCCAAGGTTTAAAGTAAGGAAGGATAAAAGTTATGTTAGAAGAGGAAAACAAGATTAGTCTCTACTATTGTGCATGCCTGGCTTGTTAATTTGTTTTCAGAAGTAAAGGTATTCAAAACATCAATTCAGATTCAGCAGTTGCAATGGCTTGTGTATGCAAGTGTATAGGGGATTTCCACATGTCTATATTCAAAGTACACTAGGTCCTAGGAGTGAATGTAAGCTTCTCTCATTCACTTTTTCAGCTCTTCAGGTCATGGATCTTAACAAAGGGAAAAAAAACTCAGCAGGTCTGGCAGCATCTGTGGAGAGAAAGCAGAGTTAATCTTTCAGGTCCAGTGCCCTTTCTTCAGAAGTGAAAACATTTGTATATCTGCTGAAGATGGTGTGGGAGGAGGGGAGAGGAATAAATGATGGTTGAAGATGGAGCTCAGAGAGAGAGTGAGAGAGAGAGAGAAATCAGTTGGGTAGACAAAGGAATGGATATAGTTCAGTCTGGGAGAATCATTAGCTAGGTAAAAACAATGACTGCAGATGCTGGAAACCAGATTTTGGATTAGTGGTGCTGGAAGAGCACAGCAGTTCAGGCAGCATCCGAGGAGCAGCAAAATTGATGTTTCGGGCAAAAGCCCTTCATCCGGAATAAAGGCAGAGAGCCTGAAGAGCCTGAAGCGTGGAGAGATAAGCTAGAGGAGGGTGGGGGTGGGGAGAAAGTAGCATGGAATATAATAGTTGAGTGGGGGAGGGGATGAAGGTGATAGGTCAGGGAGGAGGGTGGAGTGGAGAGGTGGAAAAGAAGATAGGCAGGTAGGACAAGTCGTGGGGACAGTGCTGAGCTGGAAGTTTGGAACTAGGGTGAGGTGGGGGAAGGGGAAATGAGGAAACTGTTGAAGTCCACATTGATGCCCTGGGGTTGAAGTGTTCCGGGGCGGAAGATGAGGCGTTCTTCCTCCAGGCGTCTGGTGGTGAGGGAGCGGTAGTGAAGGAGGCCCAGGACCTCCATGTCCTCGGCAGAGTGGGAGGGGGAGTTGAAATGTTGGGCCACGGGGCGGTGTGGTTGATTGGCGCCGGTGTCTCGGAGATGTTCCCTAAAGCGCTCTGCTAGGAGGCGTCCTGTCTCCCCAGTGTAGAGGAGACCGCATTGGGAGCAATGGATACAATAAATGATATTAGTGGATGTGCAGGTAAAACTTCGATGGATGTGGAAGGCTCCTTTAGGGCCTCGGATGGAGGTGAGGGAGGAAGTGTGGGTGCAGGTTTTGCAGTTCCTGCAGTGGCAGGGGAAAGTGCCAGGATGGGAGGGTGGGTTGTAGGGGGGCGTGGACCTGACCAGGTAGTCGCAGAGGGAATGGTCTTTGCGGAAGGCAGAAAGGGGTGGGGAGGGAAGTATATCCCTGGTGGTGGGGTCTTTTTGGAGGTGATGGAAATGTCAGCAGATGATTTGGTTTATGCAAAGGTTAGTAGGGTGGAAGGTGAGCACCGAGGCGTTCTGTACTTGTTACGGTTGGACGGGAGGGGTCTGAGGGTGGAGGTGCGGGATGTGGATGAGCTGCGTTGGAGGACATCTTTAACCACATGGGAAGGGAAATGACGGTCTCTAAAGAAGGAGGCCATCTGGTGTGTTCTGTGGTGGAACTGGTCCTCCTGGGAGCAGATACGGCGGAGGCGGAGGAATTGGGAATACGGGATGGCATTTTTGCAAGAGGTAGGGTGGGAAGAGGTGTAATCCAGGTAGCTGTGGGAGTCAGTAGGTTTGTAAAAAATGTCAGTGTCAAGTCGGTTGTCATTAATACAGATGGAGAGGTCCAGGTAGGGGAGGGAGGTGTCAGAGATGGTCCAGGTAAATTTAAGGTCATGGTGGAATGTGTTGCTGAAGTTGATGAATTGCTCAACCTCATCGTGGGAGCATGAGGTGGCGTCAATGCAGTCATCAATGTAACGGAGGAAGAGGTGGGGAGTGGTGACGGTGTAATTACGGAAGATCAAGTCTTCTACGTAGCCAACAAAGACTCAGGCATAGCTGGGGCCCATACCTGTGCCCATGGCTACCCCTTTGGTCAACCCCAGGGCATCAATGTGGACTTCAACAGTTTCCTCATTTCCCCTTCCCCACCTCACCCTAGTTCCAAACTTCCAGCTCAGCACTGTCCCCATGACTTGTCCTACCTGCCTGTCTTCTTTTCGACCTATCCACTCCACCCTCCTCCCTTACCTATCACCTTCATCCCCTCCCCCACTCACCTATTGTACTCCATGCTACTTTCTCCCCACCCCCACCCTCCTCTAGCTTATCTCTCCTCGCTTCAGGCTCTCTACCTTTATTCCTGATGAAGGGCTTTTGCCCGAAATGTCGATTTTGCTGCTCCTCGGATGCTGCCGAAACTGCTGTGCTCTTCCAGAACCACTAATCCAAAACCCGAGAATCATTAGCTACCAATGGGAAAGCTGGAAGAACATTTTCCACTTACTAACTCTGCAAATTTCAGGGTTCAATATTGTGTTCAATAATTTTAAGGCCTGAGCATCTTCTCCATGTCCTAACCCCCAACTCCCACACACCAGGCCCAGTCACAGGTTTCTACCATAAACAACCCATTGTCAGCTATCTTTGGTCCCCATTAACAGCTATTTATTCTCCCAGGCTGACCTTTACCCATTCCTTTGTCAGACCAACTGTTATTCTCTCTCTCACTTTCCTTCTCTCTCTCTGTGTGGATTCCATCTCCACCTATCATTTACTCTACCCCTCTCCCCTAACCCTATCTTCAGCATAAATACCAACCTCTTCCCACCAACAATCACTCTGGAGATGTTAACTCTGCTGCATCTCCTCTCTGGATCTTGACAGTCTTGTTCTGTCCAGCAGCCCTTTAGCTGAGTTGTCATGGATACGTCGAAGTGTTTTCCTTTGGAACATTTTCCATTTCAAGAGATCTCTCTCGTGGTACCCAGGTGGTTCTAGTGTAAGTGGCTACCGTCAGCCACCTTTTATCAGAAAATGGCTGCCACTGTTACTTTGATGAATCATTATTTAACAAAGCAGTTAATTATACTGTAATTCCTTAGATTTCCCACTTCCTATCCCCTGATCTGCCTTTCAGTATTCCTACAGCGTCTGATGCATTCTGGTGTCAAACCTGAAACTGGAGATATCCAGCACAGATCTGGATTTTTGTAACAAACTTAAACAGGAGGGGTAAAGAAAAATAACCACTTGCTATTGCACAGAATGAAGAGAAAATCAGGTTTGTGCCTGAAAATGGAATGTGAGTTGCAGGGAATCGGCAGATATTTAGTTGGAGATGGAATTTTTTGGACATTAACAAGACAAATTATTTTTGACAAAATTAAGGGAACTGTGTGATTTGGAAAAGGCAGAGAGAGAGAGACAGAGTGGGGAAGAATGAGAGAGGGTGAAACAGACAGGTTTCATGCCTGGCCCTTTTCCCATTGCTTTTATATAATATTGTTTATGGCATATAATTTAATAGCTTTAAATTTATTGCTTTTGTAATTGTTTCTATGCTTCTTATATCTGCACAGTTTTAGTAGTTTTGATCTGATTAAGTATGATGTTGGGAAAAGCACACCAGGTCAGGTAGCATCTGAGGAGCAAGGGAATTGATATTTGGTACATAATGCTCTGTCAGGACTCATGAATGGTTAATCCTGAAATGTCAACATATCCTGCTCCTCAGATACTGCTGACTGGCTGTGCTTTTGGATGTACGTTTGCTTGCAGAGCTGGAAGGTTCATTTCCAGACATTTTGTCACCCTACGAGGTAACATCTTAAGTGGGCCTCAGGCAAAGCACTGTACATAATTCCTGCTTTCTATTTATATGTTTGGGTTTCTTTGGGTTGGGGATGTCATTTCCTGTGGTGATGTCATTTCCTGCAGTCCTCACTTTCTCCTATTATTTTCACCCACGTAACTTTCATGGTCTCACAGGTTTTATGAAGTAGTTTTATTTTACTGCATGTGAATCATACAACCATAAAACATAGAAAGAGAAATAGGCCATTCAGCCCATTGAGTTTTCTCTACCATTCAATAGGATCATGGCTGATCTGATGTTCCTCAACTGCACTTCCCTGCCTATTCCCTATGATCCTTGATTCCCACACTATTTAAAAATCTGGCTATCTCCACCTTGAATATTCTTAATGATGAAGTTGAGTGTATCCAGTACATCTATTACTATTTCCTTTCTGTAATTCTTATTTTTTAGATTAGATTATTTACAGTGTGGAAACAGGCCCTTCGGCCTAACAAGTCCACACCGACCCGCCAAAGTGCAACCCACCCATACCTAACACTAGGGGCAATTTAGCATGGCCGATTCACCTGATCTGCACATCTTTGTGGTTGTGGGAGGAAACCGGAGCACCCGGAGGAAACCCACGCAGACACGGGGAGAACGTGCAAACTCCACACAGTCAGATGCCTGAGGCGGGAATTGAACCCGGGTCTCTGGCACTGTGAGGCAGCAGTGCTAACCATTGTGCCACTGTGCCGCCTAGTTTTATTTTACTTTTATTTTAAATGTGTGAGCTGCTGATTGCATTCAATAACAATTGATGTAAAATGCACATTTCACATTTCACAAAAGAACATTTGAGAGTTTCCTTGAGAGCTTCATTCTGATCGCTTTGAGAGCCTTCAAAGCTTTAATCAAAAGCCACTGGATATCTTTCAGAACTTTGATGTTTTGATGCAAATAACAGCTTATTTTGATAGCCAAGTTACATACTACTGCTTTGATGTCCATGAGTGCTCTCTATAAGAAAACTTTCAATAGATGTTGCAGAAGTGAAAGCAAAATTAACGTGGAAACTTTCTGCTTAGGAATGGTCTGGATACGAGGCATAAATATCAACAAGTCAGCCAACGGAGTTTAAAGCTCAATTAATAAATCTCGAATATAAATCTAATCCAACTAATGGTGAAAATGAAATCACCACTTATGGTTGGGAAAACTCATCTGTTTCACTGATGTCCTTTAGTGATGGAACCTGAATGTAACTCCAGAATCACAGCAATATAATTGACTCAGAACAGCCCAATGAAATGGCTTAGCAAGCCACCCTGCTCAGTGGCAATTAGGAACGGGCACCTCATGCGAACAATGGCCACATCACATGGAAGAATGGAGAAATATAGTTGAATATGAGAGGAAAAATAAAGACAGACATGAATGGACATGATGTGTTTTGTTTTGCATGTCTGTGGAGTATCTGTGAAAGGAATATTCATTCCAAATCATGCCATTTGAAGGCAAGTAAAAATATCTAACTCTAGTCACTTCGGAAATCTAATCTGCCTCAAGTCTCAGTTCCAGTTCATCAGCATGTCTAAGTAGACTGTGTTATTTCATGACTGGGCCCACCAACCTCTCTAAATTGCATGATTACAGTCGACTTGATTTTGAACCAATACTTGAGTAAACACAATTGAGGTTTTGAAGGATTCTGAATTGTTACTTTTGTTTATGTATTCTTCAGAATTCAAACAAGTTCCTTACAGCTAATTCCACTCCACTCTACAAGATGGCGACAGCAAAGTAGGCAGTGACCTGGCTTCTCAATCCATCTGCTTTTGTTTCCCTTTTTTTCTTCTTTTTTTACTAAGATATTAAAGTATTTTTTTTTCTGATAAGGAAGCTGACCCTGGAGTGGCTGAGAGCAGGAGGGGAGTGGGCTGGAGTCATGGAACGGAGTGGAGGTGTTTGTCGGACTGGGGTTGGGCATAGGAGGTCAGCGACTTGTGAGGCTGGTCAGACTGCATGTTGAAGCCCCTGCGCTCATATACTGCAATGTAATCTGTTTATCGGACTGCAATGTTTATCATTTTATTTGTGTCTTATTTCTAACTTAGGTAAAAACAATGACTGCAGATGCTGGAAACCAGATTCTGGATTAGTGGTGCTGGAAGAGCACAGCAGTTCAGGCAGCATCCAAGGAGCAGCAACATCGATGTTTCTAACTTATACTATGAATCTCTGTAAGGTAATGCAACTTTTCTTTTTTTAATGTAAGATTTATACCTCAGTACTTTGTACCTAAGGGGCACCATGAGAGGTGACATTATAAACTTTTCACTGTACTCTGTACTTGAATACACATGACTATATAGGATATTCTGTTTAATGTTCCATCATAGAGATATAGAGTCCTTCAACACAAAGACAGGCCCTTTGGCCCAAATTGGTTCATTTTGATGAAATTGTCCATCAACGCTAATGTCATTTCCCTGCATTTGGCCCATATCCTTCTAATCTTTTCCCTATCTGTATATTTGTCTGAATGCCTTTTAAATGTTGTTAATGAACCCACCTCAACCACTTCCACTGGCAGCTCATTATACCCTCTCTCTAAAAAAGTTTCTCCTCAGGTTCCTTTTTATTCTTTCCCTCTCTAACCTTAAACTGATGCGCTCCACTCCTTGATTCTCCAACCCCTCAGCAAAAGTCTAAGTGCATTCATTCTATCCATGCCCCTCATGACCTTATACACTACTATAAGATCTCCCCGCAGTCTCCCTTGGTCTGAAGAAAAAGTGCTAGATGGTCCAACCTCTCCCGATAACTTAGACTCTTGAGTCCTGGCACCATCCTTGTAAAGTTCTTTCATCACTTGAAACGTAGCAGACATTTCTGCAACATGTGAAATGGGCTTTCAGCTTTATGTCCAGTGAGATAACACTGACAATGATCAGCTCCATAGCATCTGCAAGCCTTTGCGATAATTCACTGACCTAACTATCTGTCCACCTATCACTTGTTCACCTGCCTGTCCATCTATCCTTTTTATCTATCTAGTGCAAACAACAAGAGGTATAAATATTGAAGCTTGATTTTTCATACTTTGCAGTCTCAATCGGGCTCCAGAATATTGTTTTCCTGAGGTACTTTTAACTTTGATTGTACATAATCTGAATAGATACCTTTGAGAAAATGTGGAACTACAGGAACTATAAACTTTTAAACCAATGTTTCAAATTTATGTCTTACATCTGTGAGGGTGTGTATCATATTCTTCTTCATTCTGCTTTTTGCACACAGAAGATTACATTTTTCTGGCACACTCATATTTTTTCCAAATGTTTCCATTTGTGCTAGCTTTCTTACAATTCAGTACCTTTTTTCTTGAACTAAGCAAATTCCACTTGAGATATATAAGCCTTTACATGCTTTGAATAAGTTAGTTGTATTTATACATCCAATTACATGATTGGGAGCACCCAACAAAACATGGCAAATGGAGCATCAGTCATGAAAACATCACTTCCCCATTTGTGATTTTGTGCCCAAATAGACAACAAATAATAAGCTGCTGACTCATATTTATCCCAACTGTTGCTCCTCAAGGTTAATGTCCAGTCCAAAGATCTCTCAAAGTTGCCACCCAAGTTGATAGGGTTGTTAAGAAGGCATATGGTGCATTGGCTTTCATTAGCAGGGGGGTTGAGTTTAAGAGCTGTAAGATTATGCTGCAACTCAATAAAACCTTGGTTAGACCACACTTGGAATATTGTGTTCAGTTCTGGTTGCCTTATTATAGAAAGGATGTGGAAGCTTTAGAGAGGATGCAAAGGGGCTTTACCAGGATGCTGCCTGGACTGAAGGGCCTGTTTTATGAAGAAAAGTTGAGGGAGCTATGCCTTTTGTCATTAGAGTGAAGAAAGATGTGACATGACTTGATATAAGTGTACAAGATGATGAGAGATATAGATAGGGCAGAAATGGCTATTGTGAGGGGCATAATTGTAAGGTGATTGAAGGAAGGTTTAGGGAGATGTCAGAGGTAGGTTCTTTATTCGGAGAATGGTGGGTGCATGGAATCCATTTCCGGCAGTGGTAGTAGAGTCAGATACTTTAGAGACATTTAAGTGACTCATGGATAGATACATGGATGATAGCAAAATGTTGGTCATGAAGATTCGTTTGATCTTAGAGTAGAGTAAAAGGCTGGCACAACATTGACGGCTGAAGGGCCTGTACTGTGCTGTACTTTTCTATGTTCTATGTTTAAACCTCTACTCAAGCAAACCGTGGCATCATTTCAATAAAGACATTGGACAAACATGACTGTATCTCAAAAAAACCCTGAAAGAACTGCAGATGCTGTAAGTCAGAAATGAAAACAGAAGTTGCTGGAAAAGTTCATCATGTCTGGCAGCATCTATGCTGACAAATCAGATTTAACATTTTGGGCCAAGCTGCCCTTTCTCACCAATAACTCACCGTGACCAGATAGAATCTTCTTAGCACAGCTAACTGATGAATAATTGGCTTAGAAGACCACATATCAAAAACATCACCCTTCAGCTGTGTGAACATAAACCAATTGTAAGAAGCAGAAGGTATGCCTCAGTATTGCAACATTATAGGTTCTAAACGTGTTACGGGTAACATGAAGTTATTGATGCACTCTCTGTGATATGCCCAGGGCTAATAGCTGTTGATTTGAATTCACTGAATAAGTCAATGATTTGCTGAAGATGCCTTCATGATTCAATGATTAATCGAGTAGCATGAAACTGAATATGTGTACACCGAAAGCTGCTCAGGTCTGAACATTGGCCTTTCTTTGAGTTAGACAGCTGAGCTAGCATGAAAAATATTCAAGTTGGCATCATTGTTGAACTTCCCAAGGTTTCTTGTTGAAAAACATATCGGGGTGCCTTTGTTAAGCTTTGGCTGAGTATAGTTTGCATATATTGGGATTGCTGGTGAAGTAAACACTTGAAGAGATTATATACAGTAGATCACCAGTATATAAGGTAACATTTGTAGCTTCAAATAATTCTTCCAAAAATGAGGGCTAACTTATACGACCAGTATAAAATGTGAAACACTGGTGCTGATGTTGGATGACCCAGATCTGTTTGTTGGTTCACATGTATGGTCTGCTCTGTGTGGTCATTTCACCACAAGCTCCTTGGCAGCATTGTCCATTTCATCAGCTTGACTTAAAGTTTAACCTTTAACCTGTATCTCTAAGGTGAAAAATTGAGACCAACTTCTATTGCAAGAATAGCCATAAATTACAAACATTAGCTGAGAAATGGGGGACTGACTTATCCACTGAGAATGTGCTCACGTAAATATGCATTTTGGTATCAAAATAAGATCAACTTAATCTGCACCTGAAATGCAGAAATTAGAAGAGAAACATTTTTGGTAGTTTGATGTCTTGAAAATATAGGAATTTTGGTAGTTAATGCAATCAAACCCTATTTTAGATTAAAGTGTTTCAGGAATTTGTTGTCACAATAGATTGTGACAATACTAGGTGTCACAATTATTGTCACAAAAGTGACAATAAGTTAAAGGTAAAGTCACAACAGTCCCAGAGGGCCACTACAGCATCAGAGAGAGACATTTGGAGGTGAAGTTAAACTGAGGTTTACCACACCTCAGATGAGAGTGAGTTAGAGGAACTTTCATGTTAATCCCAATCAGTGCATGAATTGAATCCTGCTGTTGGCATCACTCTGCATCACAAAGCAGCTGTCCAGCCAACTGAGCTTCATCATTAATTACTTCATTATTCTGTCCATACCACAATGCTTTTACAGAAATTTAGACAGAAACAATTGAAATTTTTTAAAAAATTACAATGAACTTGATCTGTGTTAGAATGATAATGCCATTTTTTTAAAAAATAGAAATTGAATAAATATTGGTGGAGTGTTTGGAGAAATGCACTTAAATATTGTGACAGGTCAGAGCTATGAGACGTTTGAAAAAGTTGTATTTCTGTTTCAAATCATGCAGTCAAAATCATTAAAACCAACACATGGAACATAGAATCATAGAATCCCTACAGTGTGGAAAAAGCAATTCAGCCCATTGATTCCACATCAATCCTCCGAAGATTTAGAATAATGATGGCAAAATGAGTGCAAAACGAGGTTGTGAGGTGACGTAGAGTAGTGTTATGTGCATCATCATGAACTTCTCAGACCTGTATAAAGTGGTTCAAGGTACAGGTGGCACTGGGATAATGCGCACTTTGGTAGCACGCTCTGGCTATAATGTCACTGAAGAATCAGAGTACGGTATTTTGGAGAATGCTTGCCTTCATTGGCAATTCCAATGGGGATTGGTTTGCATGTTTCATTCAACACATGCACCAACATGCCCGCCCTTCTGAGCATGTGCCAATGTCAGCTGCTGACAGAGCTGCTCTCTGTGAGGGGTGTTGTACAGAGAGCAGCTTTCTTATATCTTTTGGATGTACTGTGTTAAATTTACTTTTGCTTCATTAATAAATGTGATTTCAACCTTCATTCAGGCTGTTCTATACTTTAGGTTAAACTTTTGGATGATTGTTGAGTGATTATGAGTACTGAGTCGAGAGTGTGATGTTGGAAAAGCACAGCTGGTCAAGCAGGAAAATCAATATTTTGGAATTCATTTCCTGATGAAGGTCTGTTGATTGAAACATCCATTCTCCTGCTCCTCGGATGCTGCCTGATCTGCTGTGCTTTTCCAGCGCCACACTTTTGACTCTGATTTCCAGCATCTGCAGTCCTCACCCTTTCCAAATTATGAGTGATGGTCTGCCCCCAACCTCATTTTTCTCATAAGCCCCATTATTTTTACTAAGCGAATATCAACTAAGTGAGGTTTCACTGGAAGGCAGCTACAGCGTTATAGGAGAACTACCTTTCGAATTAGAATTAGGTTTTATTGTCAATTTGGGATGGCATAGTGGCTCAGTGGTTAGCGCTGCTGCCTCACACCACCAGGGTCCCAGGTTCGATTCTAGTCTCGGGCAACTGTCTGTGTCGAGTTCGCATGTTTTTCCTGTGTCTGAGTGGGTGTGTGCTCCAGTTTCCTCCCACAGTCCAAAGATGTGCAAGTCAGGTGAAATGGCCGTGCTAAATTGCCAATAGTGCGAGGTGCATTAGTCAGAGAGAAATGGGTCTGGGTGGGTTACTCTTCGGAGGGTCAGTGTGGACTGGTTGGGCCGAAGGGCCTGTTTCTACACTGTAGGTAATCTAATCTAATGTACTCGAGCACAGGGAAAGATGTACACAGTCACTATTCTTTAGCACTACCTTAGGAATGAAATCTTACATATAAAGTAGAAAATGAAAAAAATAAAGTTAAAAGTTTGGCATTACAGTTCTTCTGAAAGGTTTAGCCATGGGCCTGATTCCGGGCTCTTCCGCCTGGCACTGAGGTCATTACTAGCACACGTACCATCGCTGCATGCCACCATAGAACAGGGCTGCCATTTATCAGCACCACATTGCTTCTCCCGACGATATCACTGCCATGAGACCACACTGGGTCAATCTCAGCAACACAACTACTGCTGAAGCTGCCCTGTTTTCTCCACTCAAGCTATGTGTAAGGTTAAAATTACAAAAAAAAAGAGAAATGATAAAAAGTAAAAGCAGACAGAGAAGGGTTGGGCTTCACTTAGAGTCTACCCTGGGGATCACCTCGAGAAAGCATTGGGGATCACCTCGAGTCCATGGTGGTGGGGATCACTTCGAGAATGCATTGTGGATCACCTAGAGTCTGTGTTGGGATCACCACGAGTCTGGGCAGGGGATCGCCTCGAGAACGCATTGGGGATCCCGTTGAGTCCGGGTTGGGGATTACCTTGAGTCTGGGCCGAGGATCACCTCATGTCCGTGATTGCTGAACACTTTGTCATCAATGCCTTCCGCAGATGAGAGGTAATAAGAAAGGAATAAAGAAACAAGAGGGAAAAAGAGAAGTGGATGGAGCGAAAGAGTGAGACGTGTGAGACCAACTCTGCACTTGCTAAGGAGAGTTCCAGTGGCCCTTAACTCCAGCCTGAAAGACTAGATAGAGGAGCTGGGAACAAAAAAGGATTAATCAAAAAAGGTAGCAACTCATACAGGTTGAATTAACAACATAGTAACAATGAAAGGCTGGAAGATTGAGGGTATTCATTGGTAAAATGAATCTCAATAGCACTTTGAGGAGATCTCACTGCCCCATATCAACCAGCGAAGATAAGATTACTTACAGTGTGGAAACAGGCCCTTCGGCTGAACAAGTCTATACCGACCCGCTGAAGCACAACCCACCCATTCCCCTACATTCACCCCTTTACCTAAAACTACAGGCAATTTAGCATGGCCAATTCACCTGACCTGCACATCGTTGGACTGTGGGAGGAAACTGGAGCACCCGGAGGAAACCCACACAGACACAGGGAGAATGTGCAAACTCCATACAGTTAGTCACCTGAGTCGGGAATTGAACCCAGATCTCTGGCGCTGTGAGGCAGCAGTCCTAACCACTGTGCCACCGTGCCGCCCACAATTGCCACAAAAGGCAAAGGCATTTTTCCACCTTCAATGCAAGGAATAAGTACTGGGAAGTGATGTTGGATGAAAACTGCAATTATTTAATGACATTCTGGATGTCGTTTTGGTAAATACTGGTTCAGTATGGCATTTTGGATATCTATGGAAGGTTATTAATGCACAGAGCATGAGATAGTCGATGATTTTCCAGGAATGGGAGTGATTGATAATGATTTAGATCTATAGAGATGTAGAGACACATGGAAGCAGTCATTGCAGACTATGATGAGAATTAAGATAAATCACTAGGGAGAGCTCACCATGTGAACCTGAAAGTTGCCAAGAAAAAGCTGTAATTGAAAATAAATTCAAGTACATAGATCATGCACTGACAGTGAATTTACTTTGATTGCAAAAGGATGAGGACTGTAATAGAGATGCAGCAATCAACAGATGTAAGAGCTATGCAGCAATTTCTTGGATTTGAGAACTACTTCTCAAAGTTCTTGCCCAATTCGCTACCAAAGTGCAATCTCGATGCAAGCTCACTGAAAAGGATGGTCAGTTGTACTGAGTCTCAGAACAAAAAACAGCTTCCATTCACATAAGACACCTAGTGATGATAGTGTCAGTCTGAGCTGCTGAGAAGTTGACAGTGAAGTCACCCTGGAGTGTAATGTCAGTGAGACAAGACTAAGAGCAATGTGCAACAAGAACAACTCGATGCATTTGCATCCAGGGCATTGATGCAAACTGAAAGGCATTTCCCAGAGAAAGGGAATCAGCAGACAAATAGCCAACAATAACTCAAAAGCATACCAATTGGAGACATGAACAGTTAATGCAATGCATGTGCAGCAACAAATGAAAATCAGAGAAATTAGAAAGAGCAAGCATTTTTCATTGGGTTACTTGCAGTTGCAAATGATTGCAACTGAAGGAGGATGTTTGGAAAAATACATTAGAAATGATGCAAAGTAATCTTTGTCCTTTACTACCTTTACAAAAATCAATTGCTTAAAACCAAGCAGAAGAACTTTAAGATCTGATTCTGTTGGCCAGGTTCCCTCTCGTGTTTTTTGTGTGAAGGGAGTTTTTGGCAATGGAGAGAAATGGGCAAGTTTTCCAATCTTCAGTAAGCCCAATCTTCCTGACAGCCACCTGTGAAGAAAAAACCCTACTTTTTAATCACAATGAAATTTCAGGGCCCAGTGTTCATTAATGCTGTGGGATTGAACTTTCATGGCGAGTCTTAATTTAGATTAATAGTAACTATGGCAGAAATGCCCCATGGATCTTTAGATTAGATTACTTACAGTGTGGAAACAGGCCCTGCGGCCCAACAAGTCCACACCGACCCGCCGAAGCGCAACCCACCCATACCCCTACATATTACCCCTTACCTAACACTACGGGCAATTTAGCATGGCCAATTCACCTGACCCGCACATCTTTGGACTGTGGGAGGAATCCAGAGCACCCGGAGGAAACCCACGCAGACACGGGGAGAATGTGCAAACTCCACACAGTCAGTCAAACTGTTCTGTTCTGTTCTTTAATTTAATGAAGTACTGTTCTTGTTAAATGACCACACACCCGGGTCTCAGGCGCTGTGAGGCAACAGTGCTAACCACTGTGCCACTGTGCCGCCCAATGACATCAATAAAAATTCATGGTGTATCTATTTAGTCGATGATAATGCAAAAGTACACTAGTAGAAAGAGTTAACAGGTGCCAAGAGCAAGGATCTCTTTGGTGAAGTGTCGAGAGTGTGGTGCTGGAAAAGCACAGCAGGTCAGCCGGCATCCTAGGAGCAGGGGAATCACCTTTCCAGGTATAAGCCATTCGTCGGGAAAGCCCTTCTACTCTTTAGTGCATGCTGGCAAATTTGTATGATTATGCATATTGTAGTGATATCAGAAATGACTTGAAAAACAACAGCCTAAAGTTTGTACAGATGAAGCATGTGTCATATTTAATGGTATAGCAGTTATTACTTCAGGGGAAACATTTCAAATTAACCTTCTACATTATCTTGGCAGTTTATAGCCACTCAACCCTGGGTTAGCAATGTATCCTGTGGTGCCAAATAAAACTCAAGAGCTATCAAAAGTAGGAACATATTAGGCGTGGTGTTTACTGATCAATAAGAGTGACAAATATTACAAGCATACTTAAACATCTGGAGCTACATTTATAACATTTATATTAAAACAGTCATATCCTGAAAGCACTGGAAACATAAAGCTCAGGATTAGAAATGCTTAGGAAAGAGTGATCTTTCATATTTTCTTTCTGTCTTTCCATAACCTATACATCAGTCATTTAACAAGAACAGTACTTCATTAAATTAAAGAACAGAACAGTTTGACTCAATGTCTGTGACTGTTGAAGCATTTTCCCCTTAACAGAAGATTTTAAACATTAGATGTAGGGAAGTCTGCATCAGATGGATTAAATATCTCTTAATTATACCTCATTTGATGTGAATTTCACCTCAATTCCTTAAGTAGGACCATGAGAGTATCATTTTAAAAAAGTGTATTACTGTTACGGCCTGCTTGATGTAGTTTGACATTTTCCATTTCAGAACAGTAAGGCCTCAGTATCTTTTTTGTGTTTTGCTGCTTTATGATTTGGTTGTCCTCTAGTTTGAATTGCAGTAAGACATAACAAAAACAGATGAAAATGTAGCCTAGATACTTAATTGCACGTTTATTGCAATAATGAGCACTCACATGCACTTATAAGCTTCTTTGTAAACATTTCCCACTGCAAACGTCACAGACTTCACTGCACATGAGAAATATGTGCAGTTAGTCAATCCCAGATAATGAACTAAGAATAAAGCATGCATCAATATGGAGAATTTTGGTGAACTGTAAACCCCGGCCACAGAAGAAAATGAACGGTTGAATTTGCATGCAGAATGCAGAGTTAATGGTAGTTTTCTTGGCAGTGCCGAGAAACAGAGGGATCTTGGGGTCCTTGTCCATAGGTCCCTCAAAGTTGCCACCAGTTGAGAGGGTATGATGTGTTGGCTTTCATTAGCAAGGGAATTGAGTTTAAGAGCCACGAGGTTATGCTGCAATTCTATAAAGCCTAAGTTAGACCACAGTTAGAATATTGTGTTCAGTTCTGGTCACCTCATTACTGGAAGGATGTGGAAACTTTAGAGAGAGTGCAGAGGAGATTTATCAGGATGCTGCTTAGACTGGAGGGCATGTCTTATGAAGAAAGGTTGAAGGAGCTAGGGCTTTTCTCATTGGATCAAAGAAGGATGAGAGGTGACTTGATAGAGGCATACAAGATGATGAGAGGCATAGATAGAATCGATAGCCAGAGACTTTTTCCCAGTGCAGAAATGGCTATCACATGGCACCATAATTGTAAAGTGATTGGAGGAAGGTTTAGGGGAGATGGCAGAGGTAGGTTCTTTACTCAGAGAGTGGTGGGTGCATGGAATCCACTGCCAGCAGTGGTAGTAGAGACAGATACATTAGGGACATTTAAGCGTCTCTTCGATAGGTACATGGATGATAGTAAAATGTAAGGTTTGTAGGTTAGTTTGATCTTAGAGAAGGATAAAAGATCAGCACAACATTGAGGGCTGAAGGGCCAGTACTGTGCTGTGCTGCTCTGTGTTCTATGTTGTATGTTCTGAAAGAAATTAACAGTATGTGTGGTCTCTGGTGCAATTTTAAAATTAAAAATAGCTAATCTGATCTCAATCCTAATCTGATCTCAGTCTATATTTTGATGATTCAGTAATCTTTGGTTTAACAGAGACTATATTAGAGGTAACCAAAATAAGAAGGCAAGTAACTAATTTAAACATGATGTGGAGGTGCCGGTGTTGGACAGGGCTGGAAAAGTTAAAAATCACACAACACCAGGTAATAATCCAACAGGTTTGGAAGTACTATTTCAGAGCACTGTTCCTTCATCAGGTATCTGTGGAGCAGGATCGTAAGACACAGAATTTATAGCAAGTTTATTGTAAAAAATCACAGTGTCATCACATCAGATCATAGGGTCATTGCATAGTGTGTTTAGTGTTAACATTTGAAAACAAATGCATGTGGAAGCATAAAGCCACAAATAAATAATTTTAGAAATAAATAAATGGGCAACTTTGATAAATAGATTTCAGGATAGGTAAATGTGAGGTTTTACACATCTTAAAAAAAGTCAGAAGAGGATAATTTTCCAACAGTACAAAAGAGATTCATAGATGTTTAAAGATCAAACACAACAGGCCAAGGGAGACAGTAAGTATCTTCACAGACCTGCTTCCATCCATCATGCCAAGATTGACTTTTTCCTTTGGATCAGACCCCTTGGACCAATGACACAACATGAAGTCCCTCTTGATGGTTTGTGAATCGCAGACACACTTCAAGTAGAGGTTATCTACTCAAAATCATCTATGGTTGTAGCAGCTGGAATGTTCCTAATTAAAGTCTGTTTTTCAGTTCTCCTAGCCAGTAAAAACCAGACCAGTCAATCTGGCTGACACCTTAGCTGAGACCAGTGTAAGAAATATGTCACACATTGGTAGTTGATGGGAAAGTGACTTTCTGGGGCTCCCTATCTCCTCTCAATATTGGAACCTTAGGCTTCTGGAACTTTTGAAATAAGCTTCAAGGTGAAATATTCAATTCGATCATGAAGTTATTTGAAAATAGAACAGGAAAAACCATGCATTTTGTCTTGGTTAAGTGCCAGCTTTAGGTTAGCACTACCATCCTTGACTCTATCTGAGAAGTGGGTTTGAGCAATATAAAAACATAAACTAGAACAGGGATCCAAGGTAGGATGGTGTGTGACTTAGGGAGCTGTTTCCATGCAGCTGCTCTTGTTGGTGGTTAAGGTTGTGGGTTTGGAAGGTGCAGTCAGAAACAACAGTGAGTTATTACAGCGCGTTTTGTAGATGGTACATATATCCAGCTGCTTGAGTGTTTTGGAAATGAAAATAATATGCCACCACACTCCAGAGTTGAGCTTTCTGGATGGTGGACAGGTACTGGAGAACCACGAGATGAGTTACTTGCTGCAGAATTCATAACCTCTTAATTTCTTTTGCAGTCACAATCTTTATATGACTAATCCTGTTAAGGTTCTGATCAATGATAATCTCAAAAGAGACAGAATAGAGACAGAGTAAAAGAACACACAATTCGTGTGAGGAGAAGAAAGATATTTTCTCCACTGTATATCAGAATAGGAGCCAGGAGGTCCAAGGGTTACAGTGTGAGTTGACTAAACAAAAAATCTAAAGCCTAGAAAGTTGTTACAGAGCTGGGTGATTTCCCAACAACGGCCAAACTGCAGCATTGTTATTGGTGGGTAAATTGAAAAAGAACTCTGGAAAGTAGCAACGAGAGGACAATCATGACAGAAGAGAGTGTCAATTTAAAGCAATGCCCATACTGCCCATACTAACCATCACTGGACCTGTGATGTTACCATCAGGTACCTTCCTGCCTATAGGGTACAATTAAATAACAGGCTATTATGGAACAGTCTAACCATGTAGAATGACAGTTGAGCAAGGTATGACGTAGGCGCTTGTGGTTGTGTGAGGTGCAACTTTGCTCATTCCTGAAGAAGGCCTTATGCCTGAAATGTCGATTCTCCTGCTCCTCGGATGCTGCCTGGCATGCTGTGTTTTTCCAGCACCACATTTTTCAACTCAGGGCTCTAGCATCTGCAGTCCTCACTTTCTCCTGAGGTACAACTTTGCCTAACACTTTTTTTAAAGATTAGAATCCCTCCAGTCTGGAAGTAGGCCCTTCAGCCCAACAAGTTCACACCAACCTAGACCCATCTTCTTCTGACAAATGCAGTAACACTACTGGCAATTTAGCATGGCCAATCCACCTGACCTGCACATCTTTGGATTGTGGGAAGAAACTGGAGCACCCGGAGGAAACACACGCAGACATGGGGAGATTCTTTTGAACCATGAATCTCCTGCTCCAGCCGCAATATACTTCCCCTTTAAGCTTAGCTTAAAGTGATGCTAGCTGCTTATAATATTTGTGCCTTTTCAATGAGTTCTGCCAGTGAACAGTGTGGTTAATCCTCATCAGAAACAGATTATCCAGTGGAGCACAAAGTTGGCAAAGTGTATTGAAATCATGGCAAATGGATTAATTGCACATTGTGTTCCACATCTCTATTTTCGATCTCTACCTGGAGATTGGTAGCAATAGGGAATAAGTGAAGGATAGATGCAAAGAATTCAGCCTTCAGGTAAGCACTAACATGTTTTAGAGTCAAATATTGTGCAAAATTGCTGATTTGGCTGACCATGTCACTCATAAAGTATTTTTGTACATGACAGTGAGAATGTTAACACTGGAAGCAGTATATCATAGGGAGACAGACTGCTTCCAAATCAAGGCTCAAGCATTTGTTTATCAATGATTTCCCATTGGTAAAATAATTATATAAATTCAGCAACTGTAAAAATAGCATGGTTCCTGCAGAAATGAAAGGTGATGTTTTCTATCGCTTGTGCCTATGTATAAACTCTATGCAGACAGAAGCTGACATGGAAACCTCATTTAAAAATGCAGAGCAAGGTTTGTAAGATTTGTCCCTTTGAGGCAAAATTGTGCTGAAACCTGACAACTCGAGTAATTTGTTGCTGAGGTAATCACCAGCCAAACTCCTGCTGAAGAGCATTCAAAACAGTTTTAGGATTACTAAATTTTCAGTGAGACGAAGGAATTCTTGGTGCAAGGAAAGAAACAAACTCAAAACTGCTCTGCTAAACCATACAAGGTAAGTACCTTTTACTCAAGTTGTGAAGAAGATGCAGACAGATTTTGAGTTATTTTGATGGTTTCACATTACAGTCCTGAGGAAACAATTTAATCAAAGGTACATTCATTGCTACTTTGCAACAAAATAAAATCATCTATACTGAGTGTGAGAACACTGAACACAGTGTGGTTCTAATATTAAATAACTGAATAACATAAGAAATGGAGGAGTTTCCTCTCTGAACTGCACTTTGCAATCTGTACAGAATCACCTAAGAAATAGCAGCAGCAATGTACCGTTCGCTCCTTTGCATTTATATCTCGATTTTAATTTTGATTTGATTTTGATTTTATTGTCACATGTATTTTATGGAAAGACAACAACAAAATAAAGTGAAAAGCTTTCACCTGTCGCCACAACACATTGCCATTTTTAATAATTTAAGAATAAAGGTGAAGAAAGATATAGCTTGAGATAGTTCATCATCTCATCGCCATAACAATGCCTGTGCTCCCATCCATCCATCACCGCTTCACCGTTCTCTACACCAGACCCAAACCAACACCAAAGTCGCTGATCCTCAGGTGCCATCTTTGCTGCTGGGCCAAAACCCCTCCCCCACTCCCTCACAGTCACCAGCACCAGACCCAACCAATGTTCCAGTCGTGTCTCTCGCTGCTGGACCCTCCTCACCGATGTTGGTGTGATGTCTTTCTACCATCCCCCACTTTCCTGCTGTCAGTGCTGGACACAATCAATAATGAAATCACCAAGCCTCAGTCATCATCATTGGCTAACTTGCCACTGCCGATGTAGTAGTCACTGAGGTCTGCATCCTCCATCAGCATTAGGCCTGTCTGAGGTCTGTGCCCTGCGTCAGCATTAGGCCTGTCTGAGGTCTGTGCCCTGCGTCAGCATTGGGCCTGTCTAAGGTCTGAGCTCTGCGTCAGCATTAGGCCTGTCTAAGGTCTGTGCCTTGGGTCAGTTTAGGCCTGTCTGAGGTCAGTGACCTGGATCAGTGTTCGGCCTGTCTGAGGACCGTGGCCTGGGTCAGTGTTAGGCCTGTCTGAGGACCGTGGCCTGGGTCAGTGTTAGGCCTGTCTAAGGTCTGTGCCTTGGGTCAGTTTAGGCCTGTCTGAGGTCAGTGACCTGGATCAGTGTTCGGCCTGTCTGAGGACCGTGGCCTGGGTCAGTGTTAGGCCTGTCTGAGGACCGTGGCCTGGGTCAGTGTTAGGCCTGTCTGACGTCCATGCCCTGGGTCAGTATTAGGCCTGTCTGAGGTCTGCGCTCTGGGTCAGCGTTAGGCCTGTCTGAGGTCCGTGCCCCGGGTCAGTGTTAGGCCTGTCTGAGGTCCGTGCCCTGGGTCAGTGTTAGGCCTGTCTGAGGTCAGTGCCCTGGGTCAGTATTAGGTCTGTCTGAGGACCGTAGCCTGGGTCAGTGTTAGGCCTGTCTGAGGTCCGTGCCCCGGGTCAATGTTAGGCCTGTCTGAGGTCCGTGCCCTGGGTCAGTGTTAGGCCTGTCTGAGGTCCGTGCCCTGGGTCAGTGTTAGGCCTGTCTAGTCCGTGCCCTGGGTCAGTGTTAGGGCTGTCTGAGGTCAGTGCCCTGGGTCAGTGTTAGGTCTGTCTGAGGTCCGTGCCCTGGGTCAGTGTTAGGGCTGTCTGAGGTCAGTGCCCTGGGTCAGTGTTAGGTCTGTCTGAGGTCCGTGCCCTGGGTCAGTGTTAGGCCTGTCTGAGGTCAGTGCCCTGGGTCAGTGTTAGGCCTGTCTGAGGTCCGTGCCCTGGGTCAGTGTTAGGCCTGTCTGAGGTCAGTGCCCTGGGTCAGTGTTAGGCCTGTCTGAGGTCCGTGCCCTGGGTCAGTGTTAGGCCTGTCTGAGGTCAGTGCCCTGGGTCAGTATTAGGTCTGTCTGAGGTCCGTGCCCTGGGTCAGTGTTAGGCCTGTCTGAGGTCAGTGCCCCAGGTCAGTGTTAGGCCTGTCTGAGGTCCATGCCCTGGGTCAGTATTAGGTCTGTCTGAGGTCAGTGCCCTGGGTCAGTGTTAGGCCTGTCTGAGGTCCGTGCCCTGGGTCAGTATTAGGTCTGTCTGAGGTCAGTGCCCCGGGTCAGTGTTAGGCCTGTCTGAGGTCCGTGCCCTGGGTCAGTATTAGGTCTGTCTGAGGTCAGTGCCCCGGGTCAGTGTTAGGCCTGTCTGAGGTCTGTGGCCTGGGTCAGTATTAGGCCTGTCTGAGGTCTGTGGCCTGGGTCAGTATTAGGCCTGTCTGAGGTCCGTGCCCTGGGTCAGTGTTAGGCCTGTCTGAGGTCAGTGCCCTGGGTCAGTATTAGGCCTGTGTGAGGTCCGTGCTCTGGGTCAGTATTAGGCCTGTCTGAGGTCCGTGCCCTGGGTCAGTGTTAGGTCTGTCTGAGGTCAGTGCCCTGGGTCAGTGTTAGCCTGTCTGAGGTCAGTGCCCTGGGTCAGTATTAGGCCTGTCTGAGGTCCGTGCCCCGGGTCAGCGTTAGGCCTGTCTGAGGTCCGTGCCCTGGGTCAGTATTAGGTCTGTCTGAGGTCAGTGCCCCGGGTCAGTGTTAGGCCTGTCTGAGGTCCGTGCCCTGGGTCAGTATTAGGTCTGTCTGAGGCCAGTGCCCTGGGTCAGTGTTAGGCCTGTCTGAGGTCCGTGGCCTGGGTCAGTGTTAGGCCTGTCTGAGGTCCGTGCCCTGGGTCAGTATTAGGTCTGTCTGAGGTCAGTGCCCCGGGTCAGTGTTAGGCCTGTCTGAGGTCTGTGGCCTGGGTCAGTATTAGGCCTGTCTGAGGTCAGTGCCCTGGGTCAGTGTTAGGTCCTTGTGAAGTCTGCGCTCTGGGTCAGCGTTAGACTCGTCTGAGGACTGTGCCCTGGCCTGCCCAAGATCCACACATTGGGCCCGGCTTGAGACAGCTCACGATCCTCTGTTAACGTATCGGCTGTACCCCAATCACATTAGGTGTACATTGATAGAAATGTTTACTCAGGTCTAATCACTCACTTGCTCTAAGCACTGGTCCCTACGCTATAGGCAGCTGACCTGGCGTGGAGACATCAGTGTCAAGCTCTGAAACTCACCAGAAAGGACTCTCATGTGAATTCACAGAGACAGATTTCAGATGGCTACAGACGAGATGAAATCAGAGTGTGCCAGACAACTTCAGTCTCGTTCATCCCCCATCAGAGATCTTAATGATGTTTGTGAAAAGTTGGTCCATTCAATGCCTGTTTCAGTAGAACCTCAATTATCTGAACAAGACAGGCAAGGAATACATTTGTTTGGATAATAGATCATTTGGACAATCGATCTGATCATAAACAAGCAGTAATTTATGAGGGCCGGTTATCAGACATTTCTCGATTATCAGGTAGTGCACACCATAATGCCGTTTAACTGATAACTGAATGTGGAGTGGCCTAATGCCCTTTTTATGGGACCATGAAATCTTGTTCGGATAATCTGAAATTCTGATAACCGACGTTCGGATAATCGAAGTTATACTCTCTTTGGAATGCTTTGTGTCCATTTTCCTGTCATAGAATGGGCAAATTGCGTATTGATTTAGAATCAAATATCTGGAAAAATTAGAAAACCTGCTGGTTTAAGAAATGAGCAGGATGAACTTCAAATTATCTGACAAATTCCTACTGGTGGACAGGATGTGTTTTTTTTTGATTTTTGTAGAAAACCATATCTTTAGAACATCGAGTAGGCATACCTCTCTTTATTTAAGATGTCTGTGTACAGAGAAACAGCACTGTGCGAGAAGAGCCAAGGGGAGAATAATTTCGGAAAGTAGATGATTCGGTTTCTGAATCTGAGTGGGAAACCGGCAGGTGATGTCACAGGAGGGCTGTGATTTGATCGGCTGATAAGGGGCCTGCTAAATTTGAATCTGTGCTGAACTGAATTTTGTTAATTTATTGGTTACAACTTGCATAAGCAGAGATACAAAAACAAATTCAAAATTAATTCAATAAAATAAGGTTGGAGGTTCAGGTGATGTGTTGTTTCTGCATGACGTGGGAACTGGTGATCCCCATTGTGGTTCCCAGTGACCGTGTCTGTGGTAAATGTTGGGTGCTGGAAGAACTCTGGCTCAGAGTCGAGGAGCTGGAGTCTGAGCTTCAGACATTGTGACACATCAGGGAAGAAAGAGTTACCTGGATGCTGTTTCAGGTGACAGTCACATCCCTTAGACTAACTAACTTGGCCAGTGGTCAGAGACAGGTGGGTGTGGCTGTGAGTGAGGCAGTAAGAGGGCTCGCTGCTGCAAATGTGTTGCTGGTCAAAGCACAGCAGGTTAGGCAGCATCTCAGGAATAGAGAATTCGACGTTTCGAGCATAAGCCCTTCATCAGGAATAAGAGAGAGAGAGCCAAGCAGGCTGAGATAAAAGGTAGGGAGGAGGGACTAGGGGGAGGGGCGATGGAGGTGGGATAGGTGGAAGGAGGTCAAGGTGAGGGTGATAGGCCGGAGTGGGGTGGGGGCGGAGAGGTCAGGAAGAGGATTGCAGGTTAGGTGGGCGGTGCTGAGTTGAGGGAACCGACTGAGACAAGGTGGGGGGAGGGGAAATGAGGAAGCTGGAGAAATCTGAATTCATACCTTGTGGTTGGAGGGTTCCCAGGCGGAAGATGAGGCGCTCCTCCTCCAGCCGTCGTGTAGTTGTGTTCTGCCGGTGGAGGAGTCCAAGGACCTGCATGTCCTCGGTGGAGTGGGAGGGGGAGTTAAAGTGTTGAGCCACGGGGTGATTGGGTTGGTTGGTTCGGGCGGCCCAGAGGTGTTCTCTGAAGCGTTCCGCAAGTAAGCGGCCTGTCTCACCAATATAGAGGAGGCCACATCGGGTGCAGCGGATGCAATAGATGATGTGTGTGGAGGTACAGGTGAACTTGTGGCGGATATGGAAGGATCCCTTGGGGCCTTGGAGGGAAGTGAGTGTGGAGGTGTGGGCGCAAGTTTTACATTTCCTGCGGTTGCAGGGGAAGGTGCCGGGGGTGGAGGTTGGGTTGGTGGGGGGTGTGGATCTGACAAGGGAGTCACGAAGGGAGTGGTCCTTGCGGAACCCCTGCAACCGCAGGAAATGTAAAACTTGCGCCCACACCTCCACACTCACTTCCCTCCAAGGCCCCAAGGGATCCTTCCATATCCGCCACAAGTTCACCTGTACCTCCACACACATCATCTATTGCATCCGCTGCACCCGATGTGGCCTCCTCTATATTGGTGAGACAGGCCGCTTACTTGCGGAACGCTTCAGAGAACACCTCTGGGCCGCCCGAACCAACCAACCCAATCACCCCGTGGCTCAACACTTTAACTCCCCCTCCCACTCCACCGAGGACATGCAGGTCCTTGGACTCCTCCACCGGCAGAACACAACTACACGACGGCTGGAGGAGGAGCGCCTCATCTACCGCCTGGGAACCCTCCAACCACAAGGTATGAATTCAGATTTCTCCAGCTTCCTCATTTCCCCTCCCCCCACCTTGTCTCAGTCGGTTCCCTCAACTCAGCACCGCCCTCCTAACCTGCAATCCTCTTCCTGACCTCTCCGCCCCCACCCCACTCCGGCCTATCACCCTCACCTTGACCTCCTTCCACCTATCCCACCTCCATCGCCCCTCCCCCTAGTCCCTCCTCCCTACCTTTTATCTTAGCCTGCTTGGCTCTCTCTCTCTTATTCCTGATGAAGGGCTTATGCTCGAAACGTCGAATTCTCTATTCCTGAGATGCTGCCTGGCCTGCTGTGCTTTGACCAGCAACACATTTGCAGCTGTGATCTCCAGCATCTGCAGACCTCATTTTTTACTTACAGTAAGAGGGCTCCAAAAGGTAGGGTTGCAGGAACTCAGCCCCTCTCCTTGTCTAACAGGTTCAAGAGTTTTGTTCCCTGTGTGGATAGGAATGGGGTTTGCAGAGAGGCTGAGACGACTGATCACAGTATCAGGGTGCACAGAACCATTCAAGTGGTTGGGGGGTAGGGAGGACAAAAACATTCTTGTATTTGGAAACAGTATAGTTAGAAGCGTGGATCTGTTCTCTGTGAGCAGGAATAAGAATCCCGAAGGTTGAGTTCCCTGCGTGGTGTTCAGGTTCAGAATATTTCACCTGGGTTGTAGAGAACTTGGAGTGGGAGGGTAAAGGTCCAGGGATCATGGTCCATGGAGGTACCAATGACTAGGGCAAAGTTTATGCTAAGGAGGTATTAACAGCTCGGAGCTAAACTAAAAAGCAGAACCAAAAAGGTCTCCGGATTACTACCTGGGCCACGAATGAATTCACTGAGATCAGGGTCACTAAGATCAAGCAGGTAAATGTGTGGCTCAAAGATTGGTGTGGGAGAAATGAGTGGGACATTGGGGAAGAAGGGACCTGTTCTGATGGGATCGTCTTCTTCTGAACCATGCTGGGTCCAGAGTCCTAGTGAATCACATTAATAGGGCGGAAGTCAGGGCTTTAAACTAAACTCAGTTATAGGGGAAATCAGAAAACCCAAATTAAAAGAGGCGGTAAGAGTGCAGAACTCAGGAGAGGTTATTAAACTCTCCAGAATAGACACAAATAGAACAGAGCGTATGGAAAGAGATAACAATCAAGCTTCAAGCACACTGGGCAAACGAATGACATCGAGAAGAGGGACAGTTGATGCAGGATTGAAGGTGTTATATCTGAATCCAAGCAGTACACGGAATGAGGTAAATGAGCTTGTGGCGCAAACCAAACTAGGCAGGTATGATGTGGTGGGCATCACGGAGACATGGCTGCAAGGGGGATCAGGATTGGCAGCTGGATATTCAAAGGTATACATCCTATCGAAAAGAAAGGCAGGTGGGCAGAGGGGGTGGGGTCACTGTATTAGTAAGAAATGAAATTAAATCAATAAAAAGAAATAAAATGGCGTCAGATGGTATAGAATCCATGTGGGTATAATTGAGGAACTGCAGACGTGAAAAAAAAACATAGCTGGAGTTATGTACTGGCCTCCCAATGGTAGTCAGGAACTCAGACAGCAGATACACCAGGAGATAGAAAAAAATGTGTCAGAAAGGGCTAAGTTACAGTGATCGTGATGAGTTCCAATATGCAGGTGGGCTGGGAAATTCAGATTGGTAGTGGTTCACAAGAAAAGGAATTTGTGAAAAGTCTACGGGATGGCTTCTTTGAACAGATTGTGGTGGCGCCCACGAGGATATTGGATTTAATGTTGTGCAATGAGGCAGACTTAATAAGGGAGCTTAAGGTGAAGGAACCCTTAAGAGGCAGTGATCACAACATGATCAAATTTATTCTGCAATTTGAGAGAGAGAAGAAAGAATCAGAGGCAACGGTATTTCAGGTGAATAAAGGCAACTACAGAGGGGAGGGACTGGGTCGAACTGACTGGAACAGGAGCCCAGCAGGAAAGGCAGTGCAAAAGGAATGGCAGGAGTTTCTGGGAGTACTTCAGCTGACACAGCAGAGATTCATCCAGAGGAAAAAGAAGCATGGTACAGGGAGGTTAAGGCATCCATGGCTGACTAGAGAAGTCAGGGATAGCATAAAAGCAAAAGCCTATAATGTGGGGAAGGGCAATGGGAAACCAGAGGATTAGAAAGCTTACAAAGACCAACAGAAAAAGAAATAAAGAGAGAAAAGATTAAATATGAGGGTAAGCTTGCCAGTAATATAAAAGAAGACTGTAAGAGTTCCTTTAGATATATGAAGGGAGGCAAAAGTGGATATTGGGCTGCTGCAGAAATGATGCTGGAGAGATACTGGTGGAAAACAAGGAAATGGCTGAGGAACTGAATAATTACTTTGAGTCAGTCTTCACAGTGCAAGACACAAATAATTTCCCAAAAGTTCAAGAGAGTGAGGGGGTGGAGCTATGATTGGTGGCCATCACCAAGGAGAAGGTGCTAGAAAAACTGAAAGGCCTGAAGATGGAAGAATCACCTGGACCAGATGGACTACACCCCAGAGTTATAAGGGAGATAGCTGAAGAGATAGTGGAGGGATTAGAGGTAATCTTTCAGGAATTGCTAGAATCAGGGAGGGTCCCAGACGACTAAAAAAATCACTAACGTGACACTCCTCTTTAAAAGGGGAGTAAGGCAGAAGATGGAAAATATACAGACCAACTAGCCAAACCTCAGTTGTGGGTATGATCCTGGAATCCATCTTGAAGGATGATATTTCTGAATACTTTGTAGTGTGTGGTAAAATCGTACAGAGTCAACATGGTTTCTTCAAGGGGAGGTCATGCCTGACAAATCTGCTAGGATTCCTTGAGGAAGTAAGAAACAAGTTAGACCAAGGAGAACTAATGGATATCATCTACCTGGACGTCAAGAAGGCCTTTGACAAGGTACCACACAGGAGGCTACTGAGTAAGATAAGGGTCCATGGTGTCAAAGACAAGATGTGAGAATAGATAGAAGCTTGGCTGTTTGGCAGAAAGCAGAGAGTGAGGTTAAAAGGGTCCTTCTCAGAATGGCATCTGGTAACAAGTGGTGCTCCATGAGGGTCAGTGTTGGGACCACAACTTTTCACTTTATACATTGATAATCTAGATGAAGGAAATGAGGGCACTTTGGCTAAGTTTCCAGATGATAGAAAGATAGGTAGAGGGACAGGTAGCATTGAGGAGGTGGGGAGGCTGCAGAAGGATTGGACAGGTTAGGGGAGTGCGCAAAGAAGTGGCAGATAGAGCACAACGTGGGAAAGTGTGAGGTCATGCCCCTTGGTCAGAAGAATAGGGGCATGGACTATTTTCTAAATGGGGAGAAAATTCAGAAATCTGAAGTGCAAAGAGACTTGGGAATTCTAGTCCAGGATTCTCTCAAGGTAAGTAGTTGAGTCAGTAGTTAGGAAGGCAAATGCAATGGTGGCATTGGTTTCGAGAGGACTTGACCATAAAAGCAGGGATGTACTTCTGAGACTCTATAAGGCTCAGGTCAAGCCACATTTGGAGTATTGTGTGAAGTTTTTAGCCCCTTATCTCAGGAAGGATGTATTCCCCCCGGAGTGTGTTGAGGGGAGATTCACAAGAATGGTCCTAGGAATGAATAGCTTAACATATGAGGAAAGCTTGAGGACTGTAGGTCTGTACTCGATGGAGTTCAGAAGGATTGGGTTGGGTGGTGGGTGGGGAGGTGGGGTTGATCTAATTGAAACATACAGTATACTGAATGGCCTGAACAGAGTAGATGTTGGGAAGATATTTCCATTGGTAAGAGACTAGTCAAAATTATTTCTTGGCTTCTAAAAGGTTTTATGGCTTTGAAATCTTCTTTTATTATATAAAAATACTTATCATTCACTGACTTGTCCAGCTTCTTAATTTTCATCAATTATTTCACTTTACCAAATAACGAATTGACAAATCATCACTCCATATGCCTTTTCCCAGTATGTGGATGGCCCAACAATAGGCAATCCACATCCTCAACCTTCCCCATAGCATAGGGAAGACCTTTTAGAATGGAGATAAGGGGAAATGTCTTCAGCCAGCAAGTGGTGAATCTATGGAATTCACTGCCACAGAAGGCTGTAGAGGCCAGGTCATTGAGTATATTTAAGACTGAGATGGATAGGTTCCTGAGTATCAAGGGGATCAAGGGTTACAGGGGGAAAGTGGGAGAATGGGATTAAGAAACCTATCAGCCATGATTGAATGGTGGAACAGACTTGATGGGGTGAATGGCCTAATTTCTGCTCCTAGGTCTTATGGTCTTAAAAAAAAACTGGATAAAAATTCCTGAGGTGAGTGGATTGCCTATTGTTGGGTCATCAACATACGAGAAAAAGTCATATGGAGTGATGATTTGTCAATTCATTATTCGATAAAGTGAAATAATTAATGAAAATTAAGAAGCTATACAAGTCAGTGAATGATAAATATTGTTATATAATAAAAGAAGATTTTTGAAGCCTTTTAGAGGGCATGAAATAATTTTGAAGACTGGATTTCCACCATTTCAACTATATGTTGAAACATTTAGATGTGGAATGCCCATTTTTGGGAGCAGCTTTTGGTTTTGTTTCTAAATTAGCTTCCATGGATTTGGTGATCACCCATGTTGGATACCATATTGGCGAGAGTGTTAGATCCGCCTGAAGAAGATTGGGACATTAAAACAGGAGAAGGCCATTTAGCCCTTGAGCTCATTCTGCCGATCAATGATCATGGCTGATTGATAAGCTATGATCAATTACTCAGCTTAACCCCACACCTGAAATTGACTTCAGGAAGTGGGTTGGAGGGCATCAATGGTGTTGACATGGAAATGGTTGAAAGCATCAGGTTCCTGGGAGTGCTGATCAACAACCATCTGTCGTGGTCTACCCACATTGATGCAAGGGTCAATGAAGTTCAACAACGTCTCTACTTTCTCAGGAAGTGAATGAAATTTGACATGTCTATAAAGACGCTTACCAATTGTTTCTAGAGGCACCATAGAAAGCATCCTCTCTGGATGCATCACAGCATGGTATAGCAATTGCTCTTCCCAAGAGCGTAAGAATCTACAGAGTTGTGAACACAGCCCAGTCCATCACATAAACCAGCCTTCCATCCATTGACTTCATCTATACTTCCCACTGTCTCAGGAAAGCAACGAACATAATCAAAGTACCTTTTCCACCCCGGTTATAATCTCTTCCATCTTATTCCGTTGGGCAGAAGATATAAAAGATTGATTACATGTATGAATAGATTCAAAAACAGCTTCTTCCCCACTGTTATCAGACTTTGAACAGAACTCTCAAATGTTAATGTTGATCTCTCTCTCTCTCTCTGCACCTTCTCTGCAGCTGCAACATTGTATTACGTAGTGTGTTTTGCTGCCGTGATGCACTTTTGTACGGTACATTCTGCGTGTAGACCATGCAAAACAACCCTTCAGTTGTATCTTGATACATATTACAACAATAAATCAAATCAAATACATACAAAAATCTGCCAATTTTAATTTTAAAATCAACACATCTTTCTTGTGGTTTTTTTTTCTGCCTTAAATAGTTTCAAACTGCTGCCATAATTTCTACATGAAAGTGTCCCACTTCTCTCCTGAAAGTCCTTGCTCTGGTTTATAGGTTATACCCTATGTCCTTGACTTGCCAAGACTGCTAACCAAAGTAAATATCTTCTCTCTATCTGGTCTCATCATTCCTCGAAAACCTTAAGTTAATCACCCCTTAAACTTCTACATTCCAGAGAATACCACCACTCATCATGTAATCACTTCATATCATTTTGATAAATTAATGCTCCACACTCTTAATAGTTAAAATATCCTTCTTAAGGTATGGTGTGCAAAAGTGCTCCAGTAATCTGGGTATCATCTGATCAGTCCTTATGCATCAGCGCCAGTATTCTTTTTATCCGTTATTTTCAGATTCTGTTCATGATTAAAATACATTGATGTTTAAACATCTTTGGATCTCTCCTGTACTGTTGGAAAATTATCCTCTTCTGTCTTTTTTTAGCCTATCCTGAAATCTACCTATCATAGTTTGCCCATTTATTTATTCTAAATTATTTGTTTGTGGTTTTATGCTTTTACATGCATTGTTTTCAGTGTCGTTAAAAATAATGCAATACTATGCAACGACACTATGATCTTTTACTATAAATTATGTGTCCTATGATTCTGCACCACTAGCTACCTGATGAAGGAGCAGTGCTCCAAATGTTTGTACTTCCAAATAAACCTGGTGTTGTGTGATTTTTAGCTTTGTTCACTCCATTCCAACACAGGCATTTCCACATCATGACTAAATGTTGTGCCATGGGCAATGCACAGTAACTGCACATCTCACCTCAGGTTCCTATCCTGCTTCCTCCTATAAGCAAACTTGATGCTCCACTGGGGAGATAAAATGCAGGCTGGGTGACCACTTTGCCCACACTGCCCACTAATGTTACCCTCAGCTTCCATTTGCTTGCCACTTTAACACACCACCACATTCCCTAGCCGACATCTATGTCTCAGGCTTGCTGCAGTTGTCCAGTGAAGCTCAATGCAAGCTGGAAGAACAGCATTCACATCTTCCACTTGGGATCTCTGCAGTCTTCAGGACTCAATACCACGTTCAATAAACTTAGGGTGTGAACACCTTGTTCTATGCCTTTTACCCACCTTTGACATCACATGGGCTGCTTTAAGCACAGCCAAGCAATTTTCACCAACTGAAAGTCTCCATTATTAGTTTTTTTCATTCCCTGGCACACCAATGTCCATCCTTGAAATTGTGAGCTGCCTTCTGGAACCACAGTAGTCCATGTGCGGTAGTTTGACCCACTATGCCCTTAGGGAGGGAGAGAATTCCAGGATTTTGACCCAGTGACACTGAAGGAGGAGTGATACATTTCCAAGTCAGGATGATGAGTGGCTCACAGGGGAACTTGCAGGTGGTAGTGTTCCCATGTATTTTTGTCCTTGTTTTCGAGATAGAACTGGTTGTGGGTTTAGAAGGTGCTGTCTCAGAATCTTTGGTGAATTTCTGCAGAGCATCTTGTAGATAGAACGCACTGCTGCTACTGAGAGTTGGTGATGGAGGGAATGAATGTTTGTGGATGTGGCACCAATCAAACAGTCTGCTTTACATTGGATGATGTCAAGACTCTTGAGTGTTGTTGGAGCTACACTCATTCAGGCAAGTGGGGACCATTCCATCATACTCCTGACATCTGCCTTGCTGTGGGGAGTCAGGAGGTGAGTTAGTCATCACAGTACTCCCAGCCTCTGACCTGCTCTTGTGGCCACTGTGCTTATGTGGTGAGTTTCTGGTCAATGGTACCCCCCAGGATGTTTACAGTCGGGGATTCAATCATGGTAAAACCACTGAATGCCAAGGGCATTAGTTAGAGTATATTTTGCATCATTGTCACCCTCAGAGTATCCTCCATGTGTTTTTCATTTTGGAGGATTACCAGCGGAGGGAGGTGGTAGGGTGTATCCATCAGGATGTTTCTTTGCCCATGTCTAACCTGAAGCCATGGGACGTCATGGGTTCCAGAGTTAATATTGAGGCAACTCCCTCCTGGCTGCATACAACTGCTGCGCAACCTCTGCTGAGTCTGTCCTGTTGGTGGGACAGGGCATATCTGGGGATGGTGATGGTGGGGTCTGGGACATTATCTGTAAGAAACAATTCCATGATTATGACTATGTTAGGCTGGTGTTTGGTTAGACTGTGAGACAGTTTGCCCAATTTAGGTGCTAGCCCCCCAGATGTTAGTGAGGAGGATATTGCAGGGTTGACAGGGCTGTTTCTGTCATTGTCTTTTCTGGTGCTGAGATCAATACCAGGTGGCCTGTCCTGTTTCACATCTTTGAGACTTCATAGCAATTGATACAACTGAGTATTTGATACAACAGAGGGTGGTTCAGAGTCAATCACATTGTAAAGGGTCTGGATGGCAGATTTCCTTCCCTGATGGTCATTAGTACAACAATTGACAATGGGTTCATGGTCCTCAGCAGATTCTTAATTCCAAGATTTTTAAAAATTAAACTCAAATTCCACCATCTGCCATGGCAGGATTCAAACTCAGGTCCCCAGAACATTAGCTCTGTTTCTGCAACCATAGCCCATGAATAGCACCACCTGGCCGTCATGTCCCCCGATGTTGCCACTTGTGGTCTAAGCAAAAAATGAGGGAAATATTTTCTCAATGTGAACAGCTAGTATTTTCACTCTCATCCTATTTTACATATAGTCACCTCACCATTAGTTGGGAGTTAGTTCCAATTGGCTGGAAGGTTGGGTTATAATGTAGACAAATGCCGGCATTGAGAGTTCAATTCCTACACCAGATGAGGTGACCACAAAGGACTTTCCTTCTCATCCTTTCCCATCATCTGAGGTGTGGTGACCCTCAACTTAAACCATCACTAGTTGTCTCTCAGTAATGGAAGATCAACCCTAAAGTCTGTTAAGATTCTGCAAATATTTTATTACGCTCACAACATCAGAAAAGGGATAATTCAACCTATTTCAATCAAATGAGTGATTAAAATGAAATGGTTAACTTAAACTGATTGATGTGGTAGAGAAAGGAACTCGCTCTGATATTTGATTACTGGAAAATGATGGTGATAGGATAATTTGGGTTTAGTTCTGTTGTGTACTTTGAAATCTTTCAAATTGTATTTAATGCAAACAGCATGGTTTATTCTCTTTTGTATTCATTGCTCTTGTATAATAAGCTCCTGTTTTATTGTTGAAGCCATATCTATAACATTGCCTGTTTAAAAAACTACTACATTGAAACTGAATTTAAAAAAAATCTATCAAGCCAGGTTTCTGAATACTTAAATCAGACAAAGTCCTTGAGGGGTATAAAGGAAGCTGGAAGAACTTAGACAAGAAATTAGGAAAGCTAAAATGGGCCATGAACTGTTCTACATTCTAACATTATCTGGAATCATAACAATCTACAAACTGGACCATGTGGTTTTTCTCTAATATGCTTTCATGATGCATGACAGCATCTGAGCTACCTCATCATTGCATTGTTGTTGCTGTGTTTAATTCCTTTTCCTTAGCAATGTATCCTTTGTTTAAAAGTTCAAATCACATTTAACATTTTTACATGGGTCTACATAATATTTTTAAAGTTACAGACTCAAAACTCACACAACTTCATTTGAACTCAGCTGTGAGTCTGCATTCAATTGAGACGTCCTTTGTTGAAAATTATTGTGTGTAGGTACTGCAGGAAGATATGTGACATGTTAACGGACCCAACTGTTTATGATTCAGTGGATACACAAAAAAACTCCCATCAGTTTCACCTAAATCTACAATGACATACCCAGCAATTTACCCTGCATGCAATATTAATAATTAAAACTTCTTTTTTGACATTTACCAAAAACATTTTCAGATATTGCAAAGTTCAAGAATATTTATTTTCTAAGAAGCAGAATAATTCCATGTATGTTTTAGTAATAGAAATTCTCAATATCAGGTATTATTTAGTCTTGGAACCATTGTACCTCAAACTACAACGCATACTCCTGATGCATTATTTTCGTTTCTGTCTTGCTGAACACTGGCCACATTTAAAAATACATTGGCTTATGCATTTGTTTTAAATATTTTGTTTCTTTAAAGTACATTATCTTTGAAGATTAGTACAGTTCACAATTCAAAGGTACTGTGTTTCTTAGACAACTCATTTGTTTCCGATTTTAATTAGGATTAATACATACTGAATAGAAATTGTGAACATTACAAAGCTCTATATAATCAGTGAAAATAGACAACAGCAACTCCTCCATGACAATCCTAACACCACAAGGATATATTCTTAGCTCCCCACTGTACTCGCTATACACTCATGACTGGAGCTAAATTTAGCCCCAACTCCATCTACAAGTTTGCTGACCAAACTACAATTGTAAGCTGGATATCAAACAATAATGAGACAGAATACAGGAAGGAGGTAGAATGTTTGATGAAGTGGTGCAAAGATAACATTGTCTCCCTCAATTACAGCAAAACTAAAGGGCTGATCATCGACTTCAGGAAGCAAGGAGGTGGACACGTCTCTACCTACAAAAATGGAGATGGTCAAGAGCATCAAGTTCCAAGAGTGATGATAACTAACAATCTGTCCTGGAACATCCACACTGATATGTCGCTCAAGACCGCACAACAATGCTTCTTCCTCAGGAGGCTAAGGAACTTCAACATGCCCATAACGGCCTTCACCAACTTTTATTGTTGCACCATAGAAAGCATCCTATCTGAGTACATCATAGTTTGATATGGTAATTACTCTGTCCAGGACTGTAAGAAACTACAGAAAGTTGTGAACACAGCCCAGTCCATCATGTCAGCCAACTTCCCATCCATTGTCTCAATCTATACTTATTGTTGCCAGAGAAAGGCAGGCAACAGCCCTCCCACCCCAGATATAATCTTTTCCAGATTATATGATCTGCACTTGCTTGTATGTTATGATCTGCCTGTACTGCATACAAAACAAAAACTTTTCACTGTACTTAGGTACATGTGACAATAATAAATCAAATCAATTTAAAGTTATTAGTTCAGTCAGCTGCTGATGTTCGTGAAAATAGTCGAGGTCTTTTTCAACAAAATTAACAATTTTAAAGCATTACGTAATTTGAATTAAAGATTGACTGAAAATGTGTGAGGATCCCATTAGGCTTTTCTCTTTTCCCTGTGTAACATGCAGAGATCTCTCTGACATTCTGTACTACTGATTGGAAACCCTACTTGAAAGAACAAGGCTACTTCAACTATGAAGATAACTGTCTTCTTATAAGAGTAATGACATGAAACTGTCCCCCGTCCACCATCAATTAACTGCTGCTGCCTGTGGTTATTGGCCACCTTGTATTTCATGAGAGTGAAGTGTGTCAAAGACATGATGTAATTTGTTTGGGAGATAAGTATAGATGACAGTATGTGTAACGTATCAAATGTGAGTGTGAGTTTTACAACATTGGTAAAGAAAGAATTTAATCCACAAGTGAACCATGACTGATTGAGAATGTTGCTTGGTGAGTGAAGGGGTAGAGGAGGTTATGACTAAGAAGATTTTTTTCTTTCACAATATGTGGGCATCACTGGCAAAGCCAACATTTGTTGCAGAGCCTTAATCACCTTGCACTAACTAGGCCATGTCAGAGAGTAGCTAAGTGTCAACCACTTGCTGAGGGTGTGGAATCACATGTAGATCAGTCCAGGTAAGGATGGCAGATTTCCTTCCCTGAAAGACATTAGTGAACCATATGTTTTAAAATAATCAATGATAGTTTCAAAGTCACTGTTACTGAGACTAATATTCAACTCGAGATTTATTCACTGAATATAAATTCCACCATTGCCATAGTGGGATTTGAACTCATGTCACCATTATGTACAGAATGGAAACAGGGCCTCCCATCCAACAAGTGCACACCAACCCTTCAAACAGCAATCCACCCAGACCCAGTCCCCTACCCTATATTTACCCATGACTAATGCACCTAACATTGTGGGGTATTTAGCATGGCCAATTCACCTGATCTGCACATCTTTAGATTTTGGGAGGAAACCGGAGCACCTGGAGGAAACTCATGGGGAGAACGTGCAAACTCCACAAAGACAGTTGCCTGAGGAGGGAATCGAACCCAGGTCCCTAGCACTGTGAGGCAGCAGTGCTAACCACTGACCACTGTGCTGCCACCAAAATTACCCTGAAAATCTTAATATATCAATATATGTAGCCTTGCATGAACTAGAAATAACATACAGTGATACATAGGTGTGTGTCCTTTGCAGGTATGCCTGTTTCAACTCAACAAAATAGATGACAACTATTCACTGATTCATTTCACAGGGTAATGCTTTAACCAATCAGAGTAAACCTGCCTCCTTTTGAAACAATACAAGGCAGAAAACTATCACTCATTAATTGGTTCATCCTGTACCAATCACAGTTGACTAGTCAACCAAACAGCAGATGCAGTATAATTATTGCTATTCTTGCAAATTGTCCTGATGAGTGCAAGATGAAAAGCTTTAAAAGAAATGAGTCTTCTTATTCAGCAGTACTTAAGGTATATATCACCAAACAACTATTTGGGTGAAGTAGTGGAAAGATTTGGGAACTGGATATCAGATTGACAAACTGTGACAAAAATAGGTATGTCATGTCTGTAATCACAGTTATATCAGTTGACTGGGTGGCTGGGTCTATCGTTCTGTGAGTTTTGGTAATCCATTCACATCTACCAGTCACAAGCATCTAGTTAAGTGTTGACCCTGAAATTATATCTTGGAGTCTGATGTACACTTGACAGAGTGGCCTGGAACTAGGTTTACTGGCTAGACATTCTGTTGCAAGGGCAAGAATACCGCTGCTCAACATCCTTGAATTTACAGGAATGGGAAGAGCATGAGCAAGTCCAGTAGCAGGTTCCAAACTGAGTCAAATCGTGAATCCTCAGGCCTTGCTGATATTAAGAGCAGAGCCACATTTGAATAATTGCGTGCACAGTTGTATCTGACACCCAGACAGATTGAGAACCTACCTTGTGGACAGGGGTCAGTATCTACTAGGAGATCTTAGCTTGGAATGCAGGGGAATGGACTCTGGCAGTTGGTAAGTGAAGGAAATTTCCAACCCTTCTGATGGGATAGCAGGGCTGATTTTTCTTTGATAGAAGATCCTAGAACTGGAGGCTTTGGAAAATCCCTCAGTTGTTTTTGTTCAGTGGCTCTGAACATCAGGAGCTAAAGCTTTTACTAATTGTTTATGTCTGTGGATGTTCAGAATATATAGTGAGCAAAGCAGTACCTGATCCAGCTTTCTACTGCCTTTTCTGTGAAAAAATGATTTCCTTACATGATTCGTAAATTACCTAGCTATCATTTTTAAATGACGTCCTGTTGTTCTGGCTTCTTACACTGTGGATATTGTTCCTTTGTGTATCCTACAAGACATGATTAAACATTTCTGTTCAGGTCACTTATGACCTACATCAAGGAATCCTTGTCAACTCATTCACCCTGTTTAATAAAATGTGACATTGAAAAGTCAGCATATGTATAATATGTATAGGTGCAGAATCTACACAGATAGCTGCTCCAGTCGAGGTTGTTTTGACAGGGAATTGTTAATGGTGTCACCTCACACACTATCACATTGTCTTTCTTGTAATGAATGCTTCAGCACCCCTATAATTTTAAACTATGATTTTAGACTTGTGAGATAAGACTATCAAAGAATATGAAGATACCACACGTAAAAGGAGTTGAAGGACAAATCAATCATCATCTCATTGAATGATAGAAAAGGCTAGAGGCCGGAATGACCGATTCTATTCTCTATATTTTGATTTACTTTGACTCCATTTATTCTATTCAACATCACATTCTGATAAAGAAGTTCTGTTTCTATGGAGATTCAGAGTGAAGTCTGCCAAATGGGATGTCTTCTTTTTGGAATTTGGTTCCTGAAGGAAAAGTGAACCACTTATTTTTGACTATTTTCTTGGCAGCAGTTACAATGACAGCAAAATTCCTATCCTAAGATCAGTAGTGAAGGAACACTGACATCAAGAGCAGCAAAGTGTGCTCACTGCCATATTTTTCAGTGCACTGCTGCTGTAAACTTGATTAGATCATTTTGAAGAGGTTGCTTTATCAACGCAATCAAAATCCACATTTGAAATTATTTGCACTTGACTGTATTATTGTCAGATTAGGAGATTTCTGCAATAATAACTAATGCACAACATACACGATAAACTGACCAGACATTCAACCTAAGATTAATTCACTGGAGAATGGGTAATGAAATGATGGTGTACTGTTATTGAATCTAGTACAACAATGTATGATGGTAAAAAAAATGAAAGGGTGCATTGCAGGAAAGATAAAAATAGTAACTATTATGCATTACTTAATTCCATAAGCGATAATTTGGTGCCTTCAAGGCAAGCTAAACACATTACAACTTGAATAAGCTCCTGTTGAGAAATTCATCTAAAACAGTGCACATTATTTCACTTGAGTCATGATTCCATTTAACTATAATGTGTGTACTTTTCCTTCACTGACAGCATTACATTTCTATTCCATTTGCTCTATGCAAGCAAATTATATTGAAATCCCTGTTGCATCATCTGATTAATGTTTAAATTTTCCAATGTTGCTGCACATTTATATTTATGATTAGTTTTGTTGGATATATTTGCATATGCAATCAATGTCTGGAAAATAGCAAGCACATACAAACTGTGAATTCACAAAAGAAACATATAAGCTTATACTTTATCTTTGTTTATCATTTCACCATTTAGTAAACAATGTTAACCGAAAGAAATCTATGAGAAAATAACAAAGTGATTCACTTTTTCAACATAAATCTGCTGAGAATGTGACTTCATTGTTTTATGGTGGGTAAGAACAAGGGGTCAATGTGGAATATAAATGCTTACTTGTCTAGATCTGTAACTGAACTCTTGTCAAAAAGGACATCAACCATTACTTAGTGTCTACCTTTGGCTTATCATCTCACATACCATCAGTGGAAGTCTGTTTCCTCACTGCAAACACCTTTTTTTTTCCTGCTTATCACCCTCATGTTCAGCAAAACGGGTTGTATTTCTAAGGGCCGGCAAAGAAAAAATAGGCACTGTTATCTGGGGCATGCAGCAACACATGAAGTAATCAAAACACAAATTCATCAACATTACTGTCACTGAAGAGAAATGAAGCAAGCCCTTGCCCTCAGATTAATGCATCAGATGACAAGCCTTGGTCCTATGTTCACATATAAGAGATTACATGGCTGTGGCATTTTAGTTAATTCGTATAACATTGTTGGGATTCCTGTAGCAACAAGATTATGATGTCTTTTTTGACATAAAGCAATGTGTAACAATGCAAGCAAACTTAATCAATCTTTTTATTAGTGATGTCAAATCAACACTCATACTCCTTTTCATAAGTAATTTTCCTCAATGTTATTAGGATTTTATATTGTGCAGTGGATGGTTATGCCTCAGAGAATTGAGGCTGTCACAGCTCAAAAAAAAATCACTCAGTAGAATTAAACCTCAAAAGCAGTAACCTCTTCAAGTTATGAATTTGCTAGCAGAAAATTATACAAGCTCCAGTAACACTTACAGGTGTTGTTAGTTTGTGCCATGTAGCGAAATCTCATTTTCAGAGGATGACAGGCCTATATCTTAATTTCCATGTCTTTTTCGAGTTACTTAGTACGTTACTTTCATTGGCCTTTTACATCGGCATCTGATGACAAATTTTTGATATAAACCTTTCAGTCACACCTTTAAAGTATATTCTATCAATCACTTTTACGCTCCTGAAAAACATCAACAAATGCAGCCAAAAGTCTATCCATTGATTCATCATTCCATTTACAAACAATTGTGTATGAAGACTGTGGGTCCAATCTACTTGTTATTTCAAGAATACCTTGGCATTTTGTAACCCAGTAACATGCAACTGTGGTAATTCATTCAGCCAAAATACATATATTGGAGCAAAGTATTATTTAAGAGTAGTCAGTATGCTGTTGGTTATATTCAAAGGGCATCATCAATTTAAGGCTGATAAAGGACTCCTGCAGTTTTAATCATCAAGTCCCTTTCTATTGAAGATTCAGCCTTACGATTTTATTATTCATTTATGCAATATGGGCATCACCAGCAAAGCCATAATTTGTTTCCCCATTCCTAATTGCCATTGAGAAGATTGTAAAGAATGGCCTTCATGAAATACTGCAATATATTTGATTTGGTGTACCCCAATATTATTGGGTAGGGAATTCAGACTTTTGACAATGCAGCATCAAATAAATGTGGGTGGCACGGTGGCACAGTGGTCTCACAGCACCTGAGACCCGGGTTCAATTCCCGACTCAGGCGACTGACTGTTTGGGTTTCCTCTGGGTGCTCCGGTTTTCTCCCACAGTCCAAAGATGTGCGGGTCAGGTGAATTGGCCATGCTAAATTGCCCGGAGTGTTAGGTAAGGAGTAAATGTAGGGGTATGGGTGGGTTGCGCTTCGGCGTGTCGGTGTGGACTTGTTGGGCCGAAGGGCCTGTTTCCACACTGTAAGTAATCTAATCTAATCAAAAAAATGGTGTTATATTTCCAGATCAAGACAGTGTATGCTTTGGAGAAGAAAATACAAGTGGTGGTGGTGTTCCCATGCATCTGCTGTCTTTGTCCTTCTGGATAGTTGAGGACCAGGATGGGAAGGGGCTGGCAAAGGAAACTTTGTAAGTTGCTGCCAGGCATTTTGTAGATGGCATACTCTGCTGTCACTGTGCATCAGAATAAAATAAGAGCTGGAGAGTTCATCGATCAGGTTACTTTGTCCTGATGGTTTTGGGCTCCTTCTGTGTTGTTAGAGTGCACGAATCTAAGCAAGAGTATGCCACCAAACTTGTGTCCTTGTAGATGGTGGACGGGTTTTGGGGAGTCAGGAGTTTGGTTATTTGCCACTTCTTCAGGCTGAAGGATGAGGGAAAAGACCCAGTCCAATAAGGTTGGCCATGCATTGTCGTGATCAGCTGTATGGGTCAGAATTTACCAATCTTACTAAAGAGGTGGATGATACTCATATGATAGCTACGGAACATCTTGGCTGAATCTAATGTATTTTTGGCCAAGTTCCAGTTCAATTGTGTTTTATGGAAGGTTTTTGGCTGCAAGGATGAAGCGTGTTTTCTTGCAATATCTTACCAAACTCACAATGTTAATGACCTCCTCTGCCCTAGGGCATGTCTTATATCCAATTTTAACCCAAATCTTAATATTACACCTAGCCCAGAACAAATTGCCATTCAGTGGATATCCACCTTATTTTTGCAAAGCTTTATTTTCTGATTCACTTGTTGTTGAATTGCTTTGACTATTGCATGCTATTTCTGTTGCATTAAAACGTTGCATCAGCAATTGAAGAAACCCATTTTCTTAGGACAAATAGACAATAGATTCTATACTTGCAAGTGGCAACTATATGCCAAGAATCTCTTTTCACCTTTTTTTGAAAAATTACATTATTTTACAATTTGGCATTTATTTGGGAATGTGCAATAGATGCATTTTCCCAGTGGAAAGGTGTATAGAATTTCAGCTTGAGACGCCTGTCAAGTGTCAATGCCTTTGCAAGCACCACTTGGTTACTGGTGAGAAAACAAAATACTTCATGTGCCACTGGAGGCACTAGTCTCTTCACAGTTTTATTACAAAGTGATCTCAAACCTCCCACTAACAATAATGCGTTCCCAATGAGGTATAAGCATCATTTTAAAATGGAAACACTCTTCAGAAGTGGGTTATAAGTGCATTTGTGTGAAGAGATAGCCAAGCTGTCACTTTCAGCTATGCTAATGTGATGAACCAAGCTGTTTATTTTTTGCTAAGAAACAGAGATTCATGAGTATAATGTTGGCGACTTTGACCAATCATAGGGTTTGTTTTTTTTCCCAATGGTAAAGAGATAGCTAAGTCCTATTATGCAAAGTCCTATTATCATCAAAGCTGCTGATGTACAGACACTTGGAATTTGGAATGCTTGTTCAAGGTTCTATGAAATCTCTTTCCTTTCACTTATGTAAACTGTGTAAATAGTTAATGAAGGTTCTTGATCACAGAATAATCTCAACAACAATTTGCTTCCAAGGCAGGCAGAGCGTATGAAACATAATTTGTAGGGCAGAATGCACAATTGCATTTGTTTCCAAAAACACAAATCCAACCACAATGTGAACTGCATTGGTGGAACAATCCAGCTGCTATTTCTGCCAATGTCCTGCATTGTTGATCATTCTTAAAACTATAAGCCAATTCAGGAAAGTGACAAACAACAATTTGAATTTTCCCTGAATGAAAAAACCCAGAAATATTGGTCAAATGACTTAATTTGATACAAAGAAAGGTAAGGCCTGCTTATGTTTTGGGCTGAAGGTAAAAGACTCCATTTGATTCCGGGATGATGTATCTTCAAATGTATTTGATTTAACTTCATGTTCAGTGTCTTAGCTTTTCTCTTAAACTTGTTCCGTTAACATGCATTGTCCAGGGCTATTAGAAATCATTTGAGAAATACATAACTCCACAGCTTCCATCAAATCTGTCCTCTGGCTGCATTATAGTGAAGTGAGCATCACTGTGAAAACAAACAGAAAGTATTGCGGATGCTGGAAATCGGAAACTAGCGGAAAAACTCAGCAGGTCTGGCAGTATCTGTGGAGAGAAACCAGAGTTAACATTTCAGATCCAGTGCCCCTTCTTCAAAATGATGGTAAGCGAGGAAAAAGATTTTTATTTTGCAAAAGATAGGGTGGTGGGAAGAAGGTAAGGACAAAAGAGTTGGTAATGGTCAGTCCAGGAGAATGAATGGCTGCTAGTGAGGACAATTAGCGGCTCACTATCAGTTGTATATAATAGTAGACTATATGATAACAAGGCTTGATGTGTGGGGTATGGGATATGGACATGGGAGAAGGTGCATCAAGCCCTAAAATTGATGAACCTAATATTGAGTCCAGAAGGTTTTAGGGTTCCCAAGTGGAAAATGAGGTGCTGTCCTTCCAGCTTGCACTGAGCTTCGCTGGAGCACTGCAGCAAGACTTAGACAGAGATGTTGGCCAAGGAATGGGGTGGTGTGTTAAAGTGGCAGACAACTGGAAGCTCAGGGTCTTTTTTGCAGGCTGAATGTAAGTGTTCTTGAAGCAGTCATCCACTCTACACTTTTATTCCCCCCATGTAGGGTAGACCACATTGTGAGCAGCGAATACAATAACTAGATTGAATGAAGTGCAGGTAAACCTGGAAGGTGTGTTTAGGCCCTTAGATACCAAGAAGGAAGGAAGTAAACGGGCAGATATTACAACTTCTGCGGTTGCAGGGGAAGGTGATGTGAGGTGGTGTTGGGATTGAAGGAGGAGTGGACCAGGGTGTCCGGATGGAACGGTCCCTGCTGAAGGTTGATAATTGAGCGGATGGGAATATGTGTCTGGTGGTGACATTCTGCTGGAGGTAGCAGAATTGACAGCTAATGATCCTCTGGATGAAGATACTGGGGGGCTGGTAGGTGAGGACAAAGGGGACCCTATTGCTGCTGTTGCACGGAAGAAAGGGAATAAGGGTTGAAGCGCTGTGTATTTGTTTTCTCTTCCTACCTTGAGGTTGCCACCTCACACTGAGTTGATATTGATGACCTGCTTTAGATTTTTAGGGGGAAGCTTGAGGGACAAATAATAGTGAAGCCCAGGCTTCTCAGTCTGTAGTATACCATAGGTTGACATTTCTGACCCCTTCTGATTAATGGGAAAGTTTGCATTCCTTTTAGTTCTCCATTTTACGTAATTACTGAGACTTCATGACAAGGCATGACCTAATGAGTAGATGATGTGAGTGTCCTTGGCCTTCAAAAGAAAAACATTCCATCCCTAACACAGAAGGTGAGCAATGAGATCCTCAGAAACAAGTCAATTTCTTTCATGTGTAGCCCCTGCCCTTTTGACCACAAGGGAAATGGAGCCCTAGTCTCATAATAGCTCCTATAGAAATAGCTATTTTGTAGATTGGTATCCACCAGGCCATCACAGACATCAGATGAATCCAATTAGCTAAGAATTTCAGCACAAAGGGGCCCTTCCAAAGGTCATTGTATGCTGAAAAAGTAGACATTCAGCTTTGCAGTGCACCCAATTTTCTGAGGCTTTAGTTTTAGTGGAAAGCAGAAGTCAGCCACAAAAGCCCACATTCTCCCGTGTGATAGAGGTAAATTAACACCACATTGAATGTCATGAGATCCACTGAAGTTTAGTGCAGTTTGAAAATTGGTCTAGCCTACCTTAGTGTGTCACATAAAGCAGAGGTTCCAAAAGTTTAGTTCAGTCTTGTATACTAATCATTTATTTTCCTGATCATTGAGGACGTTTAATTCCATCATTTCACTCCACATCATTTTTTTGTGTCTCCAATTTTCTGTGTTCTATTTGTAGAAGAGGATTAAATTAGCCTCACAAATTTGGTAGGTCAATCCTTTCTCTTCTTGCATATTAACCAACATTTTCATAATTCTATTCCATGACGAAGTTTGTAAAACACAGCACATTATTGATTCAAGTTTTAAATCATGTTACTACTTCAGAAATTCTAAGTAACGTTCTTCAGGCTGAATGTATATGAGAACTTTTCCCACTTTTAATCAGGTGAATGCTTAAGAAAATGACACCCAATATAATGGTCAACTAAGCCTGTCAGGACAGAGTTGTGTGACTGAATCACTGCAGTTACAATATATTACAGTATAATGTCAAATGGTAAATTTGAAGTTGTCAAATTATTTCACATCTGCCAATCAGATGCTCCTGGACAATTCAATTGGGTCACAAATCCTCCAATGAGACAGTTTTTATTGGGCTTCTAAAAACTTTAATAGTACAGGGAAATAATAGAGGTAATTCAGATTGCCTACAGGACTCAGAATGTGACATTGATATCAGAAGGGACTTTTGCAGGATCACAACCTTTCCGACTCACTAAAAAAAATGGAAACAGCATGGGATCAGGAACATGAAAGACATTAAGTTTCATTGTCACAACTTTCAAAATGTCAGGTTACTCAGCCTGGTTAGCACTCTGTCAGGAAATGAAAGTCCGGCCTCAGCTTTTCACGCAAAAAAACTTGCATTAACCGGCACACCACCAACTTGGACCCTTAATACCTCACCCACTAGTGTCACTGTTATGATACACAATATCAATGTTGTCAGTCTAAAGTTATTGTAAAAGAACCACAGGAAAAATGAGTTGATGTTCCCTCACTGCTAAGAGTAAAATGTTTTGAAGTTAGAAGGTACGTTTGTGTTTGATATTGTCATGACCCGCAATAAGTTAACCAGCCACTTTGATTTCCTAGCACTGCTCAAATCTAGTGCTTGTTAAACAACATTAATTTTACTCATTTTGAGATTGCTTTCTAACTGAATTTAAAATCTCAGATAAGTCTGGATGTATCACTACCTGGTATGGCAACTATGCCATTCAAGATCAGAGGTGGTCACAGAGAGTGGTGAATTCAGCTTGGACAATCACAAAAGCTAACCTCCTATCTATAGAATCCGCCTACCAGGCCCACTGTCAAGGAAAGGCCACCAGCATTCTCAAATATCCATCCCACCTTGGCAATACTTTTCTACAAGCTCTACCAACAAGGAGAAAGTACAGAAGCCTGACTACACTCACTAGTAAATATCAAAACAGTTTCTACCCTACTGTTATTAGAATACCAATGGACTCACAAACTCTTAGTATTTTCCTGTACCTTTGTTTTTGTTCTGCCACTGTTTACTTACAATTTACTTATTTATGCTAGTTAACTCTGTGATCTGCTTGTATTACTTGGAAAACAAAGTTTTTCACTGTGCCTCAGTACACGTTCAATTCAGTATTTGAAGTCAAACTCCTGGACTAATGGTCTGGATTGTTGCATTAATTTTCCAGTCACACAATTTGAAGAGACATTTCATTAAGTCCAAAACTGTCTTTTTACCAATTTCAACCAATGCTCTTCTGATTTTCTCAAAGCAAGCTAATTAATAGTTTCAGGCATGAGCAGTAGCTTTTTGCCTTATACAAGAAAGGATGGCAGATAAAGCTAATATACGGAACAACACAATTATATTCTGATCAAATGTCTCAAGGGATTGAATGGCCTGCATTTGTTCTTATTTCCTATGTTCCTATATGATCTGTGAACTAACAGAACAACCAACACGAGAGACAAATACTTTGTCAAGGCTAAAAGAACCTGTCCATGTAAGGCTAAGAATCTCCAATCTGAATACCAGCTGAAAATAGCCATTTCAGCTGGCCTGAAAACGTTTTATTAACTAGGATTTATGGGACCAGGAGTGTGCTGGTTGGTCAAATAATCCTGTTGACCAAGTGGTCCATCAAATGAAGGCAAAAGCACACACTAATATAGTACAGGGGGTATACATACCAGTGCTTTACCTTATTTACAGCATAAATCACTTTAAAAATAATGTAATTTTGAGAAAGTTCTCACTTGCACCTTCAACTGACTACCTGGATTTTGTGGGAATTGTGAAACTTCCAATATTTATGGTATGTAATGTTTGCTAGTTTATTAAGAATGCTGGTTCATAGAGTGGTGGTTCAAACAAAGTTTCAATTAGCAGAAAAAATGATAGATGAACAGTTTCTTATTGTCAAGGATATTGATAAATCATAGGTCGTTGATTGATGGGTCACATGTATCGTATGAATATTTTTGATTCACTTTGACTATACTGTAAAGAAAATAGAATGAACTGCAATGGATCAGGCAGAATGCAGTGTTTGTCACTAAACTCTTTAAAATGCTTTTATCATCTGGCAGAGTGAAAGGTTGCACAGATAAATATGTGTATTATATATATATATATTATATATAATATGTATTATACAAATACATAAATATATATGTATATCACACACACACACACACACACACACACACACACACACACACACACACACACACACACACACACACACACACACACACACACACGTGTGTGTAATGTCGCATGGTAAGATCATTAGGCTGTTTAAGACCATTCATCTCATCTTCACTTATCTCCCGGAAGATATCTTTTCTTCCACATCGCTATTTCAGGAATGATATATTTGTCATTCATAAATAATTTTTGTATTGAACATGTGATGCCACAAAATCATAGAAAACGTACATTCTGTCAATAGTTTTGTGTTAATATCAAATTAGCATAATATATGGAGGAAAGGAAAATTATCCATTATTTTTAAATTAATGAACTATTTGTCTTGGATCTTTCTGGAATAAGATGGAGAGCCAAGAGACACAATGGGAAAGCATGTTTTGGCTATACGTTGTGTGAGATTGGCTCACTGGAGACATGGTGAACAGTTACAAGAGGGAACAATTCAAGAGAGAAAAATACTCAATATTACCTTACGCTGACGTTAATATATTCTAAGAAGTAGCAGTGCATCAACAATTTGCCCTGAAGCAAAATAGTAAGGAATATTTGTGATTCTTTTAAAGTGTCTTTGGGATCTGTAATTTATAAAATAATCTGAAAAAGAAATGTTAAGAGTTTGCTTCAATAGCAAAAAGATGAATTGTAATGATCTTGAATAATGAATACTAATTCCTGTGGCACATAAACTCTTGACCCAAACAATACCAACAAGAAGTTAAATTGTTGGGCTGTGTGCCACACATAAGAAATGAACTGCAGACTCGAAGGAGAGACATAGGCAGGGGAGTTGAAGAATTAAAACAATCAGATGCAGACAGATGTAAATCCAAAAAGACAGGAAGGCACACGGAGAATTCTTATGAAGAGAAGAAACATATCATTCCCAGGAAGAGGTCAGGTTTACCGTTAGGCAGAAAAAGAAACAGAAATCCTCAAACATAGAGTTACTACAATGTGGAAGCCAAACGTTCAGCCCACACTGACCCTCTGGAAGGCATCTCACCCAGATCTGCCCCACATTTCCCATAGCCAATCCACCTAACCTGCATGCCTTTGGATTGAGGAAGTCCACACAGACACAGGAAGAATGTGCAAGCTTCACATGGTCACCTGAGGCTGGACTTGGACCCTGATTGCTGGCACCCTGAGGCAGCACTGCTAACCACTGAGCCATTGTACTGGCACTGCCTTAGTGTTATTAAAACCTGACTGTGGAGTTATACAGTGGTATATGATCTGGCTAAAAATGTCAAAACCTAGAAAGTTGTGTGAATGGCTTGGAGACGACAAATAACTTGATGTTTTTCTAAGATGACAAGGTACGTCATGGTAAACTGGTTAGCAAGGTTACATCAATAGAGGGAGAACTAGCTATTTGGGTACAGAACTGGCTTGAAGGTAGGAGACAGAGGGTGGAGTTGGAGGGTTGCTTTTCAGACTGGAGACTTGTGACCTGCAATGTGCTACAAGGATTTTTTTTTATAGATTTGGAAAAGATTTGTAGCTCAGGTTGTGAATGAGGCCATAAATTCATTTGCCGAGCTGGTGTGTTTTTCTGCAGACGTTTTGTCACCTCACGAAGATCAGTGCTCGGTCCACTGCTTTTCGCCATTTATACAAATGATTTGGATATGGACATAGGAGTGTAGTTAGTAAGTTTGCAGATGACACCACAATTGGAGTTATAGTAGACAGTGATGAAGATTACTTCAGAGTATAATGGGATTTTGATCAGATAGGCCAATGAGCTGACAAGTGGCAGATGTAGTTTAATTTAGATAAATGTGAGATACTACATTTTAGAAAGGCAAATCAGGGCAAGATTTATACTTAATAGTAAGATAATGGGCAGTTTTGCTGAACAAAGAGAGCTTGGAGTGCAGGTTCACAGTTCCTTGAAAATGGAATCATAGGTAGATAGGATAGTGAAGAAGCATTTGGTATGCTTGCATTTATTGGTAAGTGTACTGAGTATAGGAGTTGTGAGGTCATGCTGCAGCTGTATAGGATATTGGTTAGGTCATTATTGGAATACTGCATGCAATTCTATTCACCTATTATAAGAAGGATGTTGTGAAACTTGAAAGGGTTCTGAAAAGCTTTACTAGGATGTTACCAGGGTTGGAGAGTTTGAACCGTAGGGAGAGGCTGAACAGGCTGCGGCTATTTCCCTGGAGCACCAGAGGCTGAGGGCTGATTTTATTCATGTTTATAAAATAATGAGGGGCATGGATAGGGTAAATGGGCAAGATTTTATCCTGGGGTGGGGGAGTCCAAAAGTGGCAGTCATATGTTTAAGGTGAAAGGGGAAAGATTTAAAAGGGATCTAGGGGCAGCTTTCTCAAGCAGAGGGTGGTGCATGCCTGGAATGACCTGCCAGAAAAGTTCATGGAGGCTGGTAAAATTGAAGCATTTAAATGACATCTGGGTGGGTATGTGAATAGGAAGAATTGTGAGGGATATGGGCCAAATGCTGGCAAATGGGACGAGATTGGTTTAGGATATCTGGATGGCATGGATGAGTTGGACTGAAAGGCCTTTTTCTGTGTTGTACATCTCTCTGATTCAATGGTTCTATGTATCAAATCAGTGAACTGTGATAGTGATCTATTGGTTGAAAAGAAACTCTGGGAAATTGCATCTATTGTATTGTCATGACCTGAGGTAGCGAGGGTTCATAGAATTATGCTTTGCTGTTGTTAATAATGTCTGTGGAAGTTAGAGGTGAAAACTCTTGTTTTTCAGAAGCTCAGACCTACCTCATACGAATAATCAATCATTTATTGCAGAGCTGTGTAGCTATGCAGTGCAACATCTGTGTGGAGAGTGATAAAAATGCTTCTGGTTCTGTAGAAATGTTTGTTTTATTGACTATTTAAAGTGCAGTTTACCTTTTTATTTGAAGTACCATTTTCCTGTTTATTTATGTGTAATTGGTGTTGGTTGTGATTTGTGTTAATGAAAATGTTACATAAAATAAAACCTTGTTAGTGATTTTATAATTCCGATGTCATTCAGTCAATTTGGTTATTCTAGTTTATAGTTTCCCCACGTAAATCAAAGCACCATTCCCAATGTTGGTGTCTATACATTTTAGAGAGCATGAAACTAAAAGAACAAAATCATGATTCTGGTAATTTTCTATAGTTTACATTTGTTATCAATTTAACGTAACTAAAACATTTATTTGGAACAGTTTTTACTGCCTATAGCATTTTTTTTGTGGAACTTTTATTTACATCAAGTATTGTGGACACGGTGCAATGAAATGCTAACTTCCCAATCAAAATAACTGTAGTAGAAAGTTTATGAAAAGAAAATGCTGGTGTTGCCTTAGCATTAGTAAAACCTGATTGTGGACTAATACAATAACAATTGTCTGTCACCTTCGTAAACTTTGCCTGTGTAGTCGAGCCCAGATGATTTCCAGCTACATATGAGTTACACCTCAATTCAGACAATCTAGTCTATACTCTTAAGTCTTGAGATCTCGCCAGTACAGATCAATGGATAGCTGCTGTGGCAAATGTAAAATGTCAAAATGACTGCAACAAGATTGGGCCATTCCCCCCACAATGTTGCACTAATTGTAACACCGAATGAAACTAATCCCTTTCGCATGCTCTTTGTCCATTTCCCTCCATTCCTTGCATATTCATGTACTTATCTACAAGTCCCTTAAACACTCCTATTGTATCTGCCTCCACCACCACCTCTGATAGTACAGTCTAGGCTCCTACCATTCTCTGTGTAAAAACCTTGCCCCGCACATCTCCTTTGAACTTTCCCTCTCTCACCTTAAAAGAATGCTCCCTGTTTTGAAACATTAAACAGTCTTTGGAGAAGTTGCACCTGAGGCAGATGTTTGAAGCAGAGTAAAGGGCATGTTATCCTGTTCTTTATCTGATATGAAATTGTTTCATTCTGACGCTGGTGCCCACCAATATATCATTGTCAGGCAGTAACATCTCTTGTCTAATCGTTTCAAGATATTAATACATTTTATAATTTCATGAAAAATACTTTGTTTCAGTCAATTACTTCTATAAATAACATAAATCACATTGCAACTTTGAAACTGTGCAGAATGAACATTAGAATGCAGCTCAAACCAATCATGACTGTTCACATCATAGAATACAAAGAACTCCATTAAATATGCAGGAACTATTGTACAGTTAAAACTGTTCTGCAAATTCCAAGCAAATGATACATTATATACTAGAATTATTTGCTGTAATTACAACACTCAAATAATGTGGCTATCCATTATAACGGGAATAGTGTAAGGCAATTTATTAGGAGAAAGTGAGGACTGCAGATGCTGGAGATCAGAGCTGAAAATGTGTTGCTGGAAAAGCGCAGCAGGTCAGGCAGCATCCAAGGAACAGGAGAATTGACATTTCGGGCATGAGCCCTTCTTCAGGAATGAGGAGAGTGTGCCAAGCCGACTAAGATAAAAGGTAGGGAGGAGGGACTTGGGGGAGGGGTGTTGGAAATGCGATAGTTGGAAGGAGGTCAAGGTGAGGGTGATAGGCCGGAGTGGGGGTGGGGGCGGAGAGGTCAGGAAGAAGATTGCAGCTTAGGAAGGTGGTGCTGAGTTCGAGGGTTGGGACCTCTCCATTTCTCTCTCGGGCGACCGAATCAACACGGACATTTACTATAAACCGACCGACTCCCACAGCTACCTGGACTACATCTCCTCCCACCCTGCTCCCTGTAAAAATGCCATCCCATATTCCCAATTCCTTTGTCTCCACTGTATCTGCTCCCAGGTGGACCAGTTCCAATACCGAACAACCCAGATGGCCTCCTTCTTCAAACACCGCAATTTCCTCCCAGACGTGATTGACGATGCTGTCCACCGCATCTCCACTTCCTGCTCCTCCGCCCTTGAGCCCTACCACTCCAATCGCCACCAGGTCAGAACCCCACTGGTTCTCACCTACCACCTCACCAACCTCCATATACAGTGTATCATCCGTCGTCATTTCCGCCACCTCCAAACGGACCCCACCACCAGGGATATATTTCCCTCCCCTCCCCTATCAGTGTTCCAAAAAAGACCACTCCCTCCGTGACTCCCTCGTCAAGTCCACATTCCCCACCAACCCAACCTCCACTTCCGGCACCTTCTCCTGCAACCGCAAGAAATGCAAAACTTGCGCCCACACCTCCCTCCTTACTCCCCTCCAAGGCCCCAAGGGATCCTTCCATATCCGCCACAAATTCATCTGCACCTCCACACACATCATTTACTGCATCCGTTGCACCCAATGTGACCTCCTCTATATTGGGGAGACAGGCCGCCTACTTGCGGAACGTTTCAGAGAACACCTCTGGGACATCCGCACCAACCAACCCAACCACCCCGTGGCTCAACACTTCAACTCCCCCTCCCACTCCACCAAGGACATGCAGGTCCTTGGACTCCTCCATCACCAGACCATAGCAACACGATGGCTGGAGGAAGAACACCTCTTCTTCTGCCTAGGAACCCTCCAACCACAAGGGATAAACTCAGATTTCTCCAGTTTCCTCATTTCCCCTCCCCCCACCTTCTCTCAGTCCCAACCCCTCAAACTCAGCACCACCTTCCTCACCTGCAATCTTCTTCCTGACCTCTCCGCCCCCACCCCTACTCCAGCCTATCACTCTCACCTCATCACCTTCACCTTAACCGCCTTCCACCTATCGCATTTCCAATGCCCCTCCCCCAAGTCCCTCCTCCCTACCTTTTATCTTAGCCTGCTTGGCACACTTTTCTCATTCCTGAAGAAGGGCTCATGCCCGAAACGTCGATTCTCCTGCTCCTTGGATACTGCCTGACCTGCTGCGCTTTTCCAGCAACACATTTTCAGCTAAGGCAATTTATTTCCAGGTTTAACAAATGTTCGAGTAAAAGAGATAATGAATGATATAACCACGAATAGAAATAACATATAACAAATATGTCAAAATATGAGAATGTGCTAATCAAAGTTCACAAAGTGGGGAATAAATTATTATGGGGAGAAAGTGAGGTCTGCAGATGCTGGAGATCAGAGCTGAAAATGTGTTGCTGGAAAAGCGCAGCAGGTCAGGCAGCATCCAGGGAACAGGAAATTCGACGATTTGGGCATAAGCCCTTCTTCAGGAATTCTTGAAAAAGGGCTTATGCCCGAAACATTGAATTTCCTGTTCCTTGGATGCTGCCTGACCTGCTGCGCTTTTCCAGCAACACATTTTCAGAATAAATTATTATATCTATTTTGAATGTCACATGCTCCAATTGATCCTCAGTCAAAAATGATATTTTCCTAACAATATAGCTTAGTTGTATTTCTACTGCAATGCATGGCTTCAGGTTTAAATGCAAGTGGAAGTGTCCAATACAAATTTACCAGTGTTTGTTAGGGACTGTTGTTTTACACTTAGATGTTTCAGTATACATATCATGGGAAGACAGAACTATTATCTCAGTGCATATTCATGGAAGGAAGAAAGTACCTATACATATAATTGACTTTCACAATAAAAGGATGTCCCAAAGTGCTTTACAGCCAATTAAGTATTTTTAAGTGCATTTACTACAGTAATTAAAAAAAACACACAGCAGCTAATCTTCACATAAAAAGGTCCCATTTCAGTAATATGACAATTAACTAATGATATCTTTTATAATGCTGATTGAGGAAGGATTATTGACCATGACGCCAGGGATAACTCCCATGTTCTTCTTCAAAATAGTGCCCATGACATCTTCTAAACCCTAAAGAGGAGATGGGACCCTGATTCATGTCTCGTCTGAAAGATCATGTCTCCGATAATATTTGCTCAGCATCGCACGAGAGTTTCAGTGTAAATTCTTGTATTTGAGTCTCTTGGTAAGACTTGAAATCTCTCCAGTGTTGCAATGTTAACACCTAATCCATAACTGATATTTATAATCTTGATACATGTAACAAAAGACAAATTCCTCTCCCGTGTAAGGAAGGAACAAAATAAGTTTATGCTGTATCAAAAAAAATTGGGTTAGATCTCATATAGAAATACAGTGACAGGACATTTGGTTTAACTGATCCATGCTAATGCATGTGATCCATATATACCATCTCCCACCATTTCACTTTATTTGACTAATTTTTAATTCCTTTTCTCTCCTATGTTTTTACTTCCAATTTAACTTTATGAATAATAGTCAACTCAACTACTCCTTACAGTAGTGAATTACATGTTCTAAACATTCCTAGGGCAAAGAGTTTTCTCCTGAATTTCCTATTTGATTTATTAATATCTGTCCCATATTTATGGTCCCTAATTTTATTTGGTGTGAAAATGATTAAATATCTTTTCTATATCTGTCCTGTAAGACACTTTGATAATTTCCCTAAACAGCTGAAAATGTGTTGCTGGAAAAGCGCAGCATCCAAGGAGCAGGAGAATCGATGTTTCAGGCATGAGCCCTTCTTCAGGCTCATGCCCGAAACGTCGACTCTCCCGCTCCTTGGATGCTGCCTGACCTGCTGCGCTTTTCCAGCAACACATTTTCAGCTGTGATCTCCAGCATCTGCAGTCCTCACTTTCTCCTAGAAAAATTTCCCTAAACAAGCAATTTGTAGAAACTAGACAAAAGTGAGGACTGCGAATGCTGGAGATTAGAGTCAAGAGAGTGGTGCTGGAAAAGCACAGCAGGTCAGGCAGCATCCAACCTTCAACTTTTCAGACAAAAGACCTTCATCAGGAATCTTCATCAGGGCTTTTGCCCGAAACATTGATGTTCCTGCTCCTTGGACACTGCCTGATCAATTTGAAGACACTGTTCATTCATTTTGAATTTCAAGCAGGAGTTCTGTGGGTCTTGCATATCCCATACAGAATTTGACTTATACTCTATTATTTACAGGTTTACGACTTCCTTTTATTTTCCAAAATATTAATTTTGTTATTTGCATGTCTGCCTTCCATATTAAATACACCAATTAACATAAAATATTAGTGACACACATAAAATGTGTCCCTTCTCAAATTTCAAATCTAATGTTGATCTTGTTTTTAGCACACTTTTTTTTGCAGGAGTAACTTTGTATTCCTCATTCTGTTCGACCACCCAACGTGCTTTGTAAGTCATGATCTGCCTGTCCTGCACACATAACAAAACTTCTCACTGTACTTAAGTACATGTCACAATAGTAAATCAAATCAAAATATTTGCATGATGTTACTACAAAATACAGAAACATTATAAATTGCATATTATGAATTAATTTATTTTAGTCTTGATAACTACCAAAACATTTAAGAAAATAAGATTGAACAATATTTTATACATTGAGTGCAAAGACTAGAATGTGACAAGGCACAAGATTTTACTTTGTTTTCGAAGCATCAAAATGTTCTTCCAGAGTTCAGTCAAAAAATAATTGATAGATATGTGCACAAACATTGTTGTATATTTCTGTAATGTGCATTTATACAATTATAATTTCAAATCGTCATGAGTTAGGCACAATTACAGGGAAAAACTTTAAACATTTTGTTGGCATGAGACTTAACATTGCTTTGAATTTTACAACATGTCAGAATTGCAGTATTTATAATGTGGTAACTCCATTCAAATTGGACCCTTGGCCTTTTATAATATTTAACATGTGATTAAAATTATTAAGGACCATTAGTATGCTAATTGTTTTCATTTATTCAGTACTTTCTACCAGTATTTCTTTTAAATGTGGTACAATTGATAGTCTCTTGGGGTTTTCATAATGCGCGTAGTGAAGTGACATTATGCCAATGCTGCAAAGTAAATTGACAGACTCCCATGAGATTACTTTGACTAATAACTGAAAAGAATACTGAAACTGCACAAGGCAGTTAAGGGCTGAAGAAAAACTCATAGGTGATCCAGTAATTATCAACAATCAGTTGATATTCAGGTACTGATAGTGACTAATCAAACAAGCATTCATAATGCTTACCTAAACTGTAATTCTGAATTGTGAATCTGCTATGCTACTAATTTACTGAATACAAAAAGGAAGTGGGACGGCATTTAGTCATTGACATTTGGTCAAACAGAAAATGTTTTGAATAAAAGGATCATTCATGAGTCTTGTTTCATGGACAATATGTTTTGTTTTAAGGGGGATTAAAATTGTGCAGAAGTAAAATAGTGTATATGCTGCAAATTTGAGAGACTACCAGAAAATAATGAAAATACTCAGAAGTTTTGGCAGCAATTGTGAAGACAGAAAACTAAAGCATTGTGTCTGCAAGACTGGCTTTTCTGCGATATTGCCAAATATGCCAGTAGGTCCTAGTTATCATTTTCTGTCCCAGACCTAGGCATAGACAGCCAGTTTGAGAGATTAGCTCTTGTATGGTTGATAAGCACTGTATCACAAGCCATGTACTGAGCGGTGGGTGGGATCTTAAAGGTCAGAGCAGTGTGGGCGCAGAGGGTAGGGTTCAAAGCCAGAAGAAATGCTAATGTTGAAACTGGGGAGAATTACAACAAATTGCCTGGGAGCACCAGAAGTTGGAGTCAGGTAAATGTCAGGGTTAAAAGCAGAAGGGTGTTTCCCAGAACTTTATGAAAAACTAGGGAAGAGATTGCTGGGCAGAGCTGAAAATGTGCTTCCTGAAGAAGGGCTCATGCCAGAAACATCGATTCTCCGGCTCCTTGGATGCTGCCTGACCTGCTTCGCTTTTCCAGCAACACATTTTCAGAAGAGATTGCTGGGCCCCTTGCTGAGATATTTGTATCAGCAAAATTCACAGCCGAGGTAGTGGAAGACTGGAGGTTGCTATTGTGGTGCTGCTATCTAAGAAAGGCCATAGGGAAAACCCAGGGAATTATAGAACAGTGGACCTTACATCAGTGGTAAGTAAGTTATTGGGGGTGGATTCTACTTGTATTCAGAAAGACAAGGACTGATTAGGAATTGTCAGCATGGCTTTGTGTGTGGGAAATCGTCTCACTAACTTGATTGACTTTTATGAAGAGGTGACAAAAAATATTGATGAAGGCAGAATGGTAGATGTTGTCCATATGAACTTCAGAAAAATGTTCAACAAGGTTTTACATAGTGTACTGGTAAGATCATTCGGGATCTGGGGGAGCTCATCAGTTGGATACAAAATTGACTTGAAGGTAGCTGACGGACAGTGGTGGTAGAGTGATGTTTTTCAGACTGGAGGCCTGTGACCAGTGGTGTACCACAAGGACCTGAGCTAGTCCATTGCTTTCCATCATTTATGTAAATAATTTGGATGTGAATATCAGAGGAATGGTCCATAAGTTTGCAGACAACACCAAAATTCGTGGACAGTGAAAAAGTTTACCTCAGACTACAACGGGACCCTTGAGCAGATGGGTCAATGAGCCAGGACTGGAGGGTTTGCCCATTAGGGAGAGGCTGAATAGGCTGGGGCTTTTTCCTTGGAGCATCGGAGACTGAGGGGTGACCTTATAGAGATGAATAAAATCATGAGGGCATGGATGGTTTGAATAGCCAATGTCATAATCCTAGGGTAGGAGAGTCCAAAACTAGAGGATATTGGTTTAAGGTGAGAGGGAAGGGTTTATAAAAGGACCTGAGGGGTAACTTTTTCAGGCAGAGGGTGGTGCATGTCTGGAACAAGCTGTCAGAGAAAGTTGTGGAGGTGAATGCAATTACAACTAAAGACATTAAAAGCATCCGGATGGATTATCAATAGGAAAAGTTTCAAGGGATATGGGCCAAATGCTGGCACAAGAGACTAGATTAATTTAGGATATCTGTTCAGCAAGGACAAATTGGACTGAAGAGTCTGTTTCCTTGCTCCAGTCATAGTCTAAGGCTCTATGACTGTAAGTTGCTTTAACAAGGTGTAGTTTATTGCATTATTACAATCAGGTACAAGTTACATTTGTATGATCGACATTAAGTTGAATTTCACCAGAAACCGGAGTTTCTGTCCATGAAGCTCAGAGTGTGGTTCTGGAAAAGCTCAGCAGGTCAGGCAGCCGGAGATTCAATGTTTTGGGCAAAAGCCCTTCATCAGGAACCTGATGCCCAAAATGTCGACTCTCTTGCTCCTTGGATGCTACCAGACCTGCTGTGTTTTTTCCCGCACCACACTTTCAACTCTAACCTCCAGCATCTGCAGTTCTCACTTTTGCCTTTCTGTCCATGAAGCCAAGTGAGATTTCGGACAATATTTTCTGTGACTACCTCATTACTTATGTACCACCTGCCAGTTCAGCCCACTTACAATAGCTTCCTTTTTGCCAGCAGGTCTGAGCAGGGATGGGACTTCCTGAGACTCTCACCGCCATATTTAAAACACAGTTGTACACAAGATCAAATGTTATCAGTCCATAGTTGTCTTAAAGAGTTCTTGCAACTTGCCCCAGATAGACATGGCAAAAACAGAAGAGGTCATGCATTCAAGATGAGAGATGAAAAAATTAAGGGGGATATTCACAGAAAGTGCTTTACACAGAGGTTGGTAGGTGCCTGGAAAATATTGTACAGAGGCAGGCAAGCTAGATTCATTTAAGGTACGTCTGGACAGATGTATGAGTAGGTAGGGAGCAGAGGGATACAGATGCTTAAGAATTAGGTGACAGGTTTAGACAATGGATTTGGATTGGCTCAGGCTTGAAGGGCCGAAGGGCCTGTTCCTGGGCTGAAAATTTTCTTTGTTCTTTCTTTGTTCTAATTGGCACCACACATTACTGACAGGCCTGGAAGTCCTGGTCGATAAGGTAATGCACAGGAAGTCTATCCTCTTCCCTCAGGATATACAGAAAGGACAGTGTCAGCCTGATCCATCCTCTACACTTGGGTCAGCATAATGTCCATGACCTGGAAGAAAACCCAACAATACAGGAAGAAGGCCAATGACACAATGTTTTTTGGGGGATTTTGTTCTTTACAAGTGGAATAAATTCTGCTAAACTACTGCATTAAGGTTGATCTTCTCTTCCAAAGGATGATCTACAAATTACAAACATTTAAACAAGGAACAAGGTAAGCTGCTCAGCCCTTTGAGCTTGCTCTGCCATTCAATAAGATCATGGCTGACCTGATTATAATCTTAACTCTATGTTCCTGCGTATCCCCAAAAGCCTTTCAGCCCCTTCATTATCAATAATCTATCCACCACTTTCTTAAAAATATGTTAAGATCCACTGCCTTATGAGAAAGAAAATTCAAAGACTCAAAACCTTCAAAGGAAATAAAAATCTACATTTCCAACTTAAATGGATTCCCTCTTATGTTGAAACAATGAGATTCTCCCAGCGGAGGAAACATCCTTTCTACATCTATTGGTCAAGTTCCCTCAGGAGCTTACATGTCTCAGTTAAGTCATGTCTAAAATCTAGAGAATACAGGTTCAAATTGCCTAGTGTTTCTAAAGAAAGCAATCTGCTCAAGCAAGGCTTTTCTGTGTCATTTCTGGAATTCTACTTCACTCAGTATCAGGTTGGGTTTCTCCAAAGTCAATTGTTTTCAGACGTTCCAATAACCATTCTGTTTCTTTTGACTCTGACTGTAAAAATCCACAGTCACAATTTTCTACTAATCTGTAGAGATTACCCTGTTAAATCTTGTTCTTTCAAGAATTTTATTTGTTCCAAGGTTAAAGTAATTGTCATAGGCTTGTAGAATTTTATCAAAAGTCTTTTTTACTCCTCTTAGGTCTTGGAAAGACACAATGTTATCAGCTATAGAACTAAATTATTATACAAATATACTTACTTATTTATTCAATTTAGGATTTAGTATTTACTCTGTTATGATTTTTTTTTAAAGAAATATTTTCTTTAAGACATCCAACTCAGTGTTATATTCTGCCCACCTCTGAAATTATATCTGTCTGATTTTATTATTTCAATTTAGTATGATTTCTAGCATGATTACTTTCTGTATTTTTCCTTATTTTAAAGGCTTTTAATCCTGCAATGTCACAATTTTGTTTTATTTATCTGTGGTGTAATAATTCCACTAATTTGTAGGGCTTTACTGCTCAGTTTCCTGGCACTTATGCTGTCAAACCAGACAATCACATTTTTCAATTCATGATCTATTTTTTAAAAAGTAAAATGAATGATTCCTGCCATTCCATGATCTAATAAATGATTCCCATCCTCTTTAATATTTTCATTGAATGAATCCTGCTGCTGACAACTTTAATAATAATCCCGTTATCTCAAAAACTCTTCACCGTTTTGTAAGAAAAATTTTGTTTTCTTTAATGGAATTCACTAAAGATTTGTGTTGTCTACAGCACTACTCATAATCCCTGTTGCCTTACTGTTTTCTCCTGAATGTGCACTGCAGTGTGTAAATTAATAAATTCTTCCTAGTTTAAATAATGGAGCTCTAGCCCTCTTCTACAGCCTCAATAGACTCCTAACTTTCTTCATCCAATTGACATTGTATGCTTAGGGTTCTAAATTGTCCCAATACCACTTTGATTCTGGCTTCAGAACGTTCCTTGTCTCAGACCTCATTATAAAAGAACTTCTGTGACGCTTGATTTTCCTTATTGTAACGAGAATTATGGAGCCAGGTTCCAATTGTGTTAATACTCACTACAAATTGTGAGTACTCTAGTTAGTTCTACTTTCTCCAGCCTGAAAATGGGCCATATTTTTAAAGTTCCTCCCTTTGTCAGCCAAGAATTTTAGCTCTGAAATTTGTGTGCTCTCTGGCTCAACCATCAGTGTTTAGATTAGATTACCTAAAGTGTGGAAACAGGCCCTTAGGCCCAATAAGTCAACAATGACCCTCCGAAGAGAACCCCCGCCCATATTTACCCCTGACTAATCCACCTAACGCTACGGGTAATTTAGCATGGCCAATTCACCTAACCTGCACATCTTTGGACTGTGGGAGGAAACTGGAGCACCCGGAGGAAACCCACGCAGACACAGGGAGAATGTGCAAGCTCCACACTGACAGTTGCCCGAAGCGGGAATTGAACCCGGGTCACTGGCACTGTGAGGCAGCATTGCTAACCACTGTGCCACCGTGCCACCCCATAGCTGCTGAGTGTGACTAATGTTCCAGTTCTATATGGGTTTGAGCTCACAGTTACTTCTCCACATGTGTTACAAAAGGCTGAACTGCTTTTCACAATGTACTGTAGATTCTGTCCTGTAGAATCTTGAAGTGAGTTGTACTTTGGTAGGTTATCCAGAAATGGATGCTGACTGTCTGCTCAAGTAATCTTCAAAGCTCCCTGGAATCTGTACTCCTTCTCATCATATCGTATAATGGATCCTCATCAAAGTCAACCTGGGAAAAGAAATACTAATCTGATTTATTTCTGCCACTATCTTTGGCCTGACTGATCATCTATGGTAGAGTAAATCCACTTGGTCTCTCTAAAGGACATCTCTTCTCTTACTCGAGAGCAGTAAGGTAATACAGCAAGGTAGCAATCAGGAACAAATTACATTGTGAGGATAGAAATTGTTACTTTTTTTTATAATTCATTTATCCATGCGGTGAGGGCATCTCTGGCTAGGCCAGCATTTATTCCTAATTGCCCAAAGGGCAGTTAATAGTCAATCACATTGCTGTGGGTCTGGAGTCACATTTAAGCCAGACCAGGTAAGGATGGCAGTTTCCTTCTCCAAAAGTCATTCATGAGCAGGAAGAGTTTTTTTCCAATAATTGACAATGGATTCATGGTTATCATTAAACTCTAAAGTCCAGATTTTTAAAGAAATTAATTTAAATTCCACCCCTTGCTGTAGTGGGATTCAAACCTGGGAGCTCATCATATTACCTGGATCTCTGGACTAGTGATTATTCCACAAAACCATCATCTCCCCAGTGACTTTGAGGAAGGCCCAGTCAGTAGGTCTACCTTCTGAGATACAGAGCTGTTCTCCCACTTTAGTCTGTATAACATTGTATTGAGTGGTGTTTAATGCAGTTATAGAGATGTACAACTTGGAAACAGGCCCTTTGGTCCAAATCGTCCATGCTGACTGGATTTCCTCAACAAATCTAGTCCCATTTTCCAGCACTTGGTCCATATCCCTCTCAACCCTTCCTATTTATATACCTAAGTTCTCAGTATTAATCCTTTCACAGCCTAACACCAACACAACATTACTCACTGAGATTTCCAAAAGTTAGTCAGATCAGAGAAAATCAGCAGTTCAAATGAAAACAACAAAGTTCAGGTAGGCATCCTTACAAAATCTGATTATAAACCTTACCAGCATCTATTTTGAAGACAAAAAGGTGCTTTATAACAATAATAATCTTAAGAAGTGGAGTCACTTTCTCTAACACAAACACTGACTTGTAACTAACTAGCTCATTTCTTTGCGTTCAATCTTTTAAATACGTGGGAGAAGTGTTTCCATGAGGGTTGAACAGGCTTCCTCAGCACAATTTACCAAAGCTGTCCATATCATTGAAAAAAATTGGGGAGTGTCAAGTGTCAGATTATGGTCAGTGCAAAATTAAATTTGTTTGGTCATTCACACTAGTTTGAAAAACATTACTTTGGAAGTTGACCTATCCAGAAAATTGGTCTTAGCCACAGCTCAGATTAACCACCATTGTGAGATTTCACTTGTTGTGCTCCTTCGCAGTTTTTGAAGGAGATTTTACAATTTTGCTGCATTTTCTTTTTGATGTAAACTCACATCAGACCCTTGTTAAAACTTCTAAGTATAAAAACGTTACAAATAAAATTAACTCCATATGAAAAGGAACAAGTGTGTCGTTCCTTGTGTTTTGTAAAGCCAATTTTGCTATGCAGCCCAATATTGATTAAAGGTGTTTATTTTATGTTGTACACATTTTCAGCTGTATAAATCAAACTACAACGTGTCGTACAATCTTAAATAAATCAAAGCATATTTGTGTTGCAGAATCTAATGTGTTCAGTGATGCCGATTGTACATTGACCAATATGTAAAAATCATAGAATCTCTACAGTGTGTCATCAGGCCATTCAGCCCACACCACCCCTCAGAGGAGCATCCCACCATATGGCTTTAACCCTGCACTACTCACCTAGCCTGCACACTACAGGGCGATTTAGCATGGCCAATCCACCTAACTTGAACACCTTTGGATTTTGGGAGGAAGCCCATGCAGATACAGGGAGAACATGTAAATTCCATATAGACAGTCACTCAAGGCTGGAATTTGAGCCCAGATCCCTGGTACTATCAGGCGACAATGCTAGCTACTGAGCCACTATTGTGAATGCAAATCTAAGTAAAAAGACACTTGTCAAAACTGGTACAAATTTCGGTGTAATATGCACCCAGATTACTGATAGTACCCAAAATAGAAACTCTGATCTTGTTTTGTTAATTTTAATAACCTAATGGATTTGTTACGCAGTCTACTTGATGCTGCATATGAGCATTCTAAAACAAATTCAAAAAGCTATTGACATTTCAATATACTTGTTACATAGAAACAGTTTGAATTATTTTATGTCAAAACTGTTCAGATGGATAAGTAACCTAACATGGGTATACATATCAAATGTTGGAATTCCATGCTAAAACATAGAATGAGGAATATGTACTGATTCACTAGTCAGCACTGATTTAATAGAGGTTGTCAGTTCACATCCCTACAGTCTGACATTCTCTTCACCTTTCATTAATTCTATTTGAATTAAAAGCAACTTTAAATTAACATTCTATATTGACTGAGAGAACTGTCTCTCTCCAAGATAATTTCATTTTGCATAACTTTTTTCTTCCTTAAAAGTGAGCAAACAGTCATTCTGTGCAAAAACATTTCTATCTGTCACTTTATCTTAAAGCTAAACGGGTAGTGATAAAGTTGTTAAGCAATTTTTTAACATATTTTAGAACATCCTAGTTTCCTGATACAGATGAATCAATTTGTTTTACTGCTACCTGTTGTAAATCTGTCTGTCTTTGTTTTCATTTTAAGAAACAGGAGAGATAAGAATCTTCGAAAGGGCTAGCATCAAGTGAGTCAGAGAATAATTCAGGTAGACAGCAAGGTCTGCGAACAGCATACTGATTTCAGTGGCAATGGTTACAGAAACTCAGCATCAGAGAAGTCCAAAAGAAAAAAAACTTCTGTGTTTTTGTATCTCTGTTTATTAGACTTGTTGTCAGCCAACCTATGGAAAATTCCAGGTCATGGTAGAATTTTGTGGTAAATATGTCCATTTCTGATTAACTTGTGATTGATCATCTGAACCCAATTTTTTGGCACAAGTTAGGAGTGTGAGGCTCAACTAGGAGGAATGAGGCTGGTCTGAAATCGATTCTAACTGCCACCAATGTGCTTCCACAATTTCAGGGTGTTAAGAAGATGCTGAATCTCAAGTTCCTTGCCTCATCAACAACAACCTGGAGAAATGGCCTGGATGGGCAAATTGTGGAGGGGGTGTGGGGCCTGGTATGAGAAGATCTCTATTGGTATCCATTCATATGGAGCACTTATCTTCATCTAGAAAGGTATTCGAGAAAAAAAATTATCCGACATTGTCAGCCAGAGTAGGTTGGAGTTGTGCAAACATGGTACTGTTTCCACATACATTGGATACTATTTTTAACAGATATTCACAAACAGATATTCACCCCTAATTATTATATTTCACTAAAACTCAATACAGAATAAATTACCAAACAGTGCTGAAGTAGCTGAACAATCTACTTAAACTGAAATAAATGGACATTCTTTGATTCAAAATGTGCATCACTGTGTGCTTAATGGTATGAATGTTAACTGCCCAAGCCTCAATGTTATCCAAGATCTGGGGCAGGCTAACTTGTGGGCAGCATGGTGGCACAGTGGTAGTACTGCTGCCTCGCAGTGTCAGAGACCCGGGTTCAATTCCTGCCTCAGGAATTCCTGCCTCCTGTGTGGAGTTTGCACATTCTGCCCGGGTTTCCTCCGGGTGCTCCCATTTTCTCCCACAGTACAAAAGTGTGCAGGTTAGGTGAATTAGCCATGCTAAATTGCCCGTAGTGTTAGATGTTGGGTGGCTTGCTCTTCGGAGGGTCGGTGTGGACTTGTTGGGCCAAAGGGCCTGTTTCCAAGCTGTAAGTAATCTAATCTAAAAAAAAACTTGTGTTCCTTCATTACTGGAGAAGTTCTGAATGGATTTTAACATAATGCACTCATCAGTGAACAGTTTCACCCCTCACCTTATGATAGAAGGACAATCATTACTGAATTAGATGAAGATGTTGGACCGATTACTCTTCCCTGAAAATCTCTTGCAGTCGATATAAGTCTTTGATTGTGATCACCTCATGTACATTTGTGTCATAAATAAGCCACTGGAGATTATGACCAAATCAATCACTGTTTTATTCAGGCTCTTTGAAGCTATATTCAGTCAAACTACATTTTGTATCCATGTTATTCAATCAAACTGTGTGAATTAATTCTCCAACTTTGATAGTTACTCAGCAGTTAGCTTCATTATATCTTCTATCTGCTTTTGTTAATACTATCGTTCTTCTGAGATTCCACGGCGGAAGAATCCATAGCCTTTCTCTCTTAGAAATTACAGACATTCTTTGAAATAGCTCAGGTTAAGGATGTTAATCTTAGAGTGAAAGTATCATTATTAGAGAAAATGTGTGTTGGTCACTCAGATGGAGTTGAATTCTTATGTTCGTTATTTCTGTGGTCCTTTGATTTGAGGTTGCAAGCAATGCAGAAAAGTTGCAATCTCATGTAATTTGTTTTTGGTTTTCCAATGTGGCAAGTGTTTGCTGTTGCAAGTGATGTATCAAAGACTTGCATAATTTATGTTAGAGAATGACTAATGTCACTTCAATAATGGCTGGGAGTGAGCCAGCAGCATGAATGTGTTGAATTGCAGTTATATTGACTGTCAGCTGTAGTCTGTAGATCAACACACAACACAACTTTGTCACATAACGAAACAGCGCTTGTGAAGTCAGTTATCCATAAATATGCTTTGGCGGTTGTGACAGTGCAGCCACTGAGCTTTCATTCATTCATGGAATGTGGGTGCTGCTGATGGGGCCAACATTTACTGCCCATCCTTAATTGCCCAGAAGACAGTAAAGAATCAGCCATTTTGCTGTGGGTCTGGAGTCATAGGTTGAGTAGTCCAGGTAAGGATAGCTGATTTCCTTCCCTAAAAGCTGATTTCACATTAGACAATGGCGGCTACATAGTTACTGTTATATGAGGCTTTCTTTAAAATTCCATATTGTTTTTTGCTCATTAACCTCAAATGACACCAGTTACCACATTGGGATTCAAACCCATGTCCCTCAGAATATTAGACTGGTGTTATTCTACTATACTACTGCCTACCCTTAAATTCTGTGGGTAACTGATAGTTTAGGCAGTGAGGAGGGAAGGAAACCTCTTTTACATCACTCCTTTCAGCCCCTTGTTCCCTCGAGCAAAATAAAATACACAATCTCAGATGTACACCCAAAAAGCATTCAGGTATCCAAATCTTTATTGATTAATCAAAATTTCAAGAGGACATGTCTGACAAAACAAATATAATGGATAAAGGTACATCAAAGTATCCAACAATCATAAACCTTGCTCTTAGATCTAATTTGAAAAACTAAAAATTAAAAATAACTCTTTGAAATATCTATTTGACATTCAACAATCAGTGAGCCTATTGTTCAGTGTCCATTTTCACTGGGATCTGATTGCAGAATTAAGTGTCTGCAATTAAGTGAAAAAAGTGAGAATTGTGTTGCCACTCTTTACTATTCAATCTATATTAATTTTAAATATTTAAATTCAGCTCTGCTACATTTTGTGTAAGGGGACTTCAGGCTATTTTGATAGGATGCAGTGAAAGGAGCTCCCCACTTAATTTCCTGGTCCCCATTCGCACATTTTTTGCCAACAGCACCAAAGCTGCCAGCAAGAAAATATGCTTTCCTATCTGCATATTTCCCATGTCAATATTTCATTATTGCAAAAAATCAATCCCTGTAAACAGTCTGCTGGCTTTTTCTTTTGCAAATCTGAGGTGTATTGAACAAACAGTTCTAGCACATGGAAACATTTTAATGACTTAAAGGCACAAGGGAAAACTTTTGAATTTCAATTTCAAATTGACCCAAGTTGGAGCAGTTTGGGTTAATTCTCGAGGGAGGAAGAATTTCCTCTTTCCATGAAAGCTATAAGGGAGGCCTGATTTTCTTTGCTAATCAGGAACAAAACATGGGAATCCATATAATTGGTATGAGCGGCTCCTGTGGGAAGAATTTTGCTCATGCTAATGAACAAATACAAGCCAATTGTGACTTCTTTAGTGGTCCTCTAACAACTCCCAAGCACCTAGAATGTGATTGAAGCAACAGAATTTCCTAAACTTTATTAACTCAGGTGTAAACTGTGCAATTGTGTGAGAATAGCTCAGAGACAAGAACAAAAAATGAAATCCCAACATGAATATGGTGCAAGGTTTCACAAACATTATACGAGAGGGATGACATCGCTTGAGATATGAAGGTATCCTAAGCACAAGATATGCAAGGAAATGTGTCACCCAGACAGGCACTGTTGTTGAGAACCTGACAGGAAATGAGATCATGAGAAATATATGAGAGAACAAGGTAATTCAATATTATTGCTCCTGTTCGTGCATTAATAAGGAGTAACTGTGGAGAACCTGACAGGAAATGACATCAACAAAGATACACCAGCTTAAGAAAGAAGACAAATAAAAGTCCTGAATATTGCTGCACAAAATCTGCCCATGACATGATGGAAAGTTATGGTTCTAAATGCCTTCAACAAGAATGCAAGTAATAAGTTAGCAGAGATGAAATATCAGAATTCTATGTAAATTGTGATCCATGCATGTTAAAAGATAAGACTTTTTATAAGTGGCAGGTTCATGCTCTCATAATCTTCAGTTGCTTTTATACTTGAAGTAAAAAAAAATACATTATCAGGGATTGCAAACATCAACAAATGGATCGTTTACAAACAAAAGTGTCTTAACCCTTGCAGTGAGTATGAAAAGCAGAGGATTTTACAGTGAAGTTCAGGACTTCTGACTTGCAGTTTTTTCAGATATTACATGATTTGTCATCATATTTTAACTGTGGTTGCCCACATACAGTCATGCATAATATCAATAAGGTTTAGGGTGCCAAAACAGAAGCAAAACAACAGAGCATCCTTATCTACTTACTGACTTGTAATTTCATGTGATGGCACTGTAACTTTGTGACAGAGGTTCTACAAAGCTTCTGAATTTAATGCACCTAACCCTATTTAGAACAAGGCCAACCCAAGTTATCTGCTCCTAGGAGCCCCAAATACTATTCCTGACCAGTGCACCAGTTCTCATCTACATATCAGTATTATGTGAGTGTGATTGTGGCTGAAACTTTGATAAATGTTAAGTTTCTAACACATCCGATCCTGTAATTTTTATAATGAGCAGTTGCTCACATCAATTCAATGGATCTATCCATTTGCCAGTGACTTTTACGCCAACTGCATAAGGTTTTACATTGGGTTATTACAGAGGTTGCTCATAGCATGTTAAGCCTGCAGACTATTCCAAGCATTCTATGTCTCTGTTTAAAAAGAGCAGGTCTATTTCAAAGTGTTGAGTTAACCGCCCCTGTTTGTTCTGCATCTATTCAAAAATATAAATGAGAGAACAAGGTAATTCAATATAATTGCTCCTGTTGGTGCATTCTCAGGAGTAACTGCAGAGATAGAATTGGAAACATCAACCACTTATTTGCTTCTGCAATTCTTTGGCCTGAGATGGAGTGTTATATCCATTTCTGTCCACCACACTTTACGATGGAAAGCAAGTGTGTATAGCTTCACATATGAAAGATTTCCATGAAGTGGATAGATTGAAGAAACTGTTGTGGCTTTCCTTGGAGATGAAGGGATTGTGAGGAGGTGTTCCAAACCATGAGAGTCTTAGACAGAGGAGGTAGAGAAAAGTTGATCCAGTTGACCAACAGTGAAAGAATCAGAGGACACTGATTTAAGATGATTCGTAAACTAAAATGTAATAGAATGCTTTAACACAGCAAGTAGTGAGGAACTGGGATGCAATGTACGAACATGTGTTGGAGATAGATTAAATTATTATTTTTGAATAGGACTTGGATAATCTCCTGAAAAAGAAAGACTCCCGAAAGCCTGTCCACCACCGATAAGCAACAAATCAGCAGTCTGATGGAATATTCCCCTTGTGCCTGGATGTATGCAGTTCCAATAACACTCAAGTTCGAGCCACTCCAGGATAAAGCAGCACACTTGGCTGACCACATTCACGAACGTTCATACCCTCCACCACTGACGCTCTGTATCTGCAGCATGTACTATTCACAAGGTGCACTATAGAAATTCATAAAGGCTGCTGAGATAGCACCTTCCCAAACCATGAACACTACCATCAAGAGGGACAAGAACTTCCTCCCTTGTGTCTCCACCAACACTCAAGAAGGTTGGCCCACTCCCCCACCACTGATAATCAGTAGCAGCAGTGTATACTATCTATAAGATGCACACAGAAATTCACCAAAACTTCTCAGACAGCATCTTCCAAACCCATGACCACTTCCTCACAGAAGGACAAGGGCAGCAAATACATGGGAACACCACTACCTTCAAGTTCCCCTCCAAGCTACTCATTATCCTGACTTGGAAATATTTTGCTGTTCCTTTACTGTCACTGGGTCAAAATCCTGGAATTTCCTCCATAAGGGCATTATAGGTCACCCCACAATAGGTGGACTGCAGCAGTTCAAGAAGGCAGTTCATCACCAGCTTTGCAAGGGCAATTAGGGGCAGGCAATCAACGCTGGCCCAACCTATGATGCCCATGTCCCACAAATGAGTAAAATAAGAACCCCACAGCACATGGGCTGCAGAAATTCAAAAAGGCAGCTCGCTACCTCCTTCCCAAGGGCAACTAGGGATGGACAATAAAATATTGGCTCACATCCCATGGAAGATTTAAAAATCCAGAACTAGAAGGAAAGGGTGAGGGAATTGAACTATGTTAATTGTCCCTGGAAATGACTGACACAACCATTTTAGACTGAATAACCTCTTTCTTTGTTGCTACAGATTTTTGTTTGGTTTTATGTTGCCAGTCTTTATTATTTCACAGAATCAATACACTGTTTTAATCAAGAACTGATTTGAAATCAATCAGTCATCTCCAAAGACAGACTTGGATCTCTAATTGATTCACAGAGATTTGGAAATGCTGTTACATCTACCTTCAAGACTGTTTTCTGCATGATATGGAGGCTTCACAGTGGGTTATCTCCAACAAGAGTAAAACTTTTCATGTCATAGAGTCATAGAGACATAGAGATATACAGCACAGAAACAGACTCTTCAGACTAGCTCATCCATGCTGGCCTGGTATTCGAAAGTAATCTAGTGCCATCTGCCAGCACTTGGCCCAGATCCTTCTAAACCCTTCCTATTCATATACCCATCCAAATGCCTTTAATTGTTGTAATTGTACCACCTTCACCACTTCCTCTGGAGGTGCATACATATACCATCCTCTGCATGAAAACATTGCCCCTTAGGCCCCTTTTAAATCTCCCCCACCCCAGAGAAAATACCTTGTCTATTAACCAAATCCTCTGGACTTTCAACAGCAATGTTGTCAATGAATTCCCTACCATAAACACCCTAGTGATTACCATTGGCTAGGGGATGGTGTTGTAATAATGTCGTCATGGGGCTAGAAATCCAGTAAACCAGACAACCGCACTCAGGATATGGGTCCAAATATCACCTTGGTAGTTGGCAAAATTTAAAATGAATTCATAAATCTAGAATTAAAAGTCTCAACAATGGTCATTGTGAAATCACGATTATCTCAGGAACTGGGGAAATCTGCCATCTTTATCTGGTCTGACCTACATGTGACTGTAGACCCAGAGCAATGAAACTAACTCTTAATTGCCCTCTGAAATAGATTGGTAAGCCAATTAATTCAAGTGCATTAAGAATGACAAATGCTGACCTTGCTTAAGATTCCTATATCCCATGAAATAATGAATAAGAAGTAGAGATGGAGCTAAAATATTCACACAGAATTTTCACTGTGGCTGCACAAACAGGTAAGAGGTCAGAAATCTGAGATGAATAACTCACCTCATGACTCCCCAACAATTTTCAGCCGGCCAACTACATTCAAAACATGTTTGGGACTACAATAGAATATTTCCCACCTGCCAAGATGGATGCAGCTCCAATAATACTTAAGAAACTTGAACATTTGCCAGGACTGCTTGACTGACACTCCATTCATTACATTAAACATTCTCTCGATTGAAGAATTGACAAAATGTTAGTGGGAAGGTGATCAGGTCCTTAATTAGCAACTTAATTGGGGTGAAACTTTTTGTTGCGCTCTCTCCAATTCCAAATGGTCCTTTAGGGTGTGATGCCTAGACTTGCTATGGTTTCACCAGGTCATTATGTAGCTGAAGGATACACCCCTGTATTCTATTTCTCTTTATGTAAAGGCCATCATTCCATTTCCTTTTTCCTTTTGTCCTGCAACTGTACATGATACTTTAATGATCTGTGCACATAGTCATCAGATCGTATTTGACTTGACTCTTCCTGCTGTTTCATTTTAAAGGAAGTACTCTATCCTCTCCATTTTAGGTTCAAAGTGCATGATCTCACATTTGTTTACAACAAAATCTATTTGCCACATTTTTGTCCATTCACTTAAACAATCAATGACTTGTAATGTTACACTTCAATCTATAATGTTCTGAATGCTTACAACACCATCTATTTTTGTGTTCATTCACCTATCTTTGAAGAGCTCTCTTAATCAATAAACAGACTGTTTATCCAATTGCACAGTCATGGGATTGTGTAATAGACCAAATGAGACTAAATTGGAAAGCCCTCAGTAGTAGGGCTGACATTCACGATGTGTGTATAACCTGCCCATTTTGTTTATAACGCTGCAGCATAGCTATTACAGCTGACTGCTCATTTGAATTATTTCTGCATGTATTCAATGTTAATCTTGTTGCACACACCTTTCAGGTTCCAGAATTGTTGAGGTTGGGCAGATGCTGTTAGCTGAGCAAGAAGTGAAATGTGGACCGGGAGTAACCTGAAATAGAAATAGATTAGACTACTTACAGTGTGGAAACAGGCCCTTCGGCCCAACAAGTCCACACCGACCCGCCGAAGCGCAACCCACCCATATCCCTACATTTACCCCTTACCTAACACTACGGGCAATTCACCTGACCCGCACATCTTTAGACTGTGGGAGGAAACCGGAGCACCCGGAGGAAACCCACGCAGACACGGGGAGAACGTGCAAACTCCACACAGTCTGTTGCCTGAGTCGGGAAATGAACCCGGGTCTCAGGCGCTGTGAGGCAGCAGTGCTAACCACTGTGCCAACGTGCCGCCCACAGGGAAAGAGCACGTGCTGAGATTTTCAGATTTTTCTGAAAATCTTTGATTGAAGATGTGGAAAGTAGGAAGGATGTCTTGTATTCACAGGGGACAGGAGACCATCCAGGAAAATATTCAAAGGCAATGGGACCTGATAGCTGTAGAAGTCAATGTCAAAAGTTATGTTCCTAGCCCAGATGCGTTCTATGATAAATTCAATGGTTTGATAGGATTAATCAAGGTCAGTTTATGCCTCTTCAAATTCTATTTCCTACAAACTATGCAACTAACCTCAGATACTGATTAATTCAACTCATCCTCATCACTTAAGGCCTCATATTGATCATTCTTATGGTTTATGTTACCCTCATGCACACGTAGCTTGCTATAAGCCACATCTCAATTCTTGAGCATACTGTTAAATGCTCAAACATGGTAAAAACAATGACTGCTGGAAACCGGATTCTGGATCAGTGGTGCTGGAAGAGCACAGCAGTTCAGGCAGCATCCAAGGAACAGCGAAATCCACATTTCGGGCAAACGCCCTTCATCAGGAATAAAAGCAGTGAGCCTGAAGCATGGAGAGATAAGCTAGAGGAGGGTGGGGATGGGGAGAAAGTAGCATAGAGTACAATGGGTGAGTGGGGGAGGGGTTGAAGGTGATAGGTCAGGGAGGAGAGGGTGGAGTGGATAGGTGGAAAAGGAGCTAGGCAGGTAGGACAAGTCCGGACAAGTCATGGGGACAGTGCTGAGCTGGAAGTTTGGAACTAGGGTGAGGTGGGGGAAGGGGAAATGAGGAAACTGCTGAAGTCCACATTGATGCCCTGGGGTTGAAGTGTTCCGAGGCGGAAGATGAGGCGTTCTTCCTCCAGGCGTCTGGTGGTGGGGGAGCTGCAGTGAAGGAGGCCCAGGACCTCCATGTCCTCAGCAGAGTGGGAAGGGGAGTTGAAATGTTGGGCCATGGGGCAGTGTGGTTGATTGGTGCGGGTGTCCCGGAAATGTTCCCAATAGTGCTCTGCTAGGAGATGCCCAGCCTCCCCAATGTAGAGGAGACCGCATCGGGAGCAACGGATCCCTAAAGCGCTCTGTAATGGAGGACTCAATGAGAACTACTATGGAGATGGCTACAGGAACGAGGCTGGTGGGTAAACACAATAATATGCCTACTGTCATTGGATTCCTATCAGAACGTCTGAATTCCCTCTCAAGCAACATGGATGAGTCCAATACTAACTTGCCCTGGGCTTTGTGCAGTGTTTGGATCCTATACTTCAATGCAAGAGAGTGATAGCCAAGTACTTTTGGATCAGCATGGACCCACCATGATACAGCAAACATGCCTTATTCTAACAAAGATATGAAGATTGTTAATAAAAGCTTAAAAATGTGCAAATAAGTAATGACGCTTTTTAAAATTTACACACACACACACTTTGGAAAACATAAAAATCCTACACAGTGCCTTCATAAAGTATTTTGGTGAAGTTTGTCCCTATTCTCCATCTCCACCTTCTTGTGTTCCTGTGTCTCAGCTTCCATCATTAAACCAATGGCAAGGACTATCACATCACTATGCTGTTATTGTGAAACATGCAGCAGAACATGAATCTTGACATTGCTGGCTGAGTTGAGCGTATGGTGCTGGAAAGACACAACTGGTCAGGCAGCATCTGAAGAGCAGGAGAATCGATGTTTTGGGCATCAGCCCTTCATCAGGAATGAAGCTTGTGAGCAAGGGAAGCTGAGAGATAAATAGGAGGGGGGTGGGGCTGGAGGGAAGGTAACTGGGAATGTGATAGGTAGATGAAGGTGTGGGGGGAGTGGGAGGAAGGTGATAGGTTGGCTGCTGGCTGAGTACTTCAGGATATTTCCAAATGATCGAGGCAGCAGAAGCATTGTTTCAGCATGCACATGATCTACTCAGCGATATATTGTGGGCAAGCGCGGATTTCATTCTACACATGCTGCAGACAGCTGCTTGTGTTGTGCACTGGAGGCATCAACAATAGACCTTTGTTGTCCAGGAACCACACTCTGTTTTGTTGTAATGCCTGAACTGCAACTGACACAGAAGAATGCTGCAGAATTAAAGCATCACGGATATTATCATGATACTGGGGAATAACTTTCATGCCTTGCTGCTCTTAGTCCCACAGCAGCGAGGCACTGAGTAAGTGGCAACCCTTTCAGTTCTGGTACATGCCAAAATTGACATGATATACCTGCAGAGCAATAAGTGTTCAGTCAATAGCATTGTTTCTCATGAGAATGTCTGCAACCTTGTAAAGTTGAATGCGCATTCTGCCTGTTTGCTTGATAAGAGGCTGAAATGTAATTAGCTCTCTTCCACCTTCCTTACACAACTAGATCGCACGCTGCAGAGTGTTTTAGGTATTTCCAGCTCCAGCTTTCACCTGGAAGGAGTCTAATATACATAAATCTATTTCCACATTTACCTTTACACACACACACACACACACACACACACACACACACACAATGTGGTCCTGGCTCTATCACAAGATTACATTTGTGTCTGCAGTATACACCAAATTTCATTGGGGATCTGTGTATTGAATCCCAAATGACTCAGTCATGTTTCTTTACTGACATCCAGGTTGGAGAATTGCTCGCTGATCACCCAGGGTAGAAATTTGTGCTTGCACCTTGTCTTTAATTCTCCACCTTGCCACATACCCACTCTGCATACCTTCTGCGCATTCTCCTGGTCACAAAGTCATTCAAGAAATCATTCAAGCTGTATTCCCGATGAAGGACGTTTGCCCGAAACGTCGATTTTCCTGCTCCTCGGATACTGTCTGACCTGCTGTGCTTTTTCAGCACCACTCTAATCTGGACATTCAAGAAGAATGCCTTGGGAGCAAATGGTTTGTGCAGAAGTCTTGGAAATGAGAAAAAAATCCTTCAGCACTTACACTCACATTCAATCCTTCCTATACAATTATATAAATCCCCAAACTGGCATCGAACCTTAAAGGAACGAAAATGAAAAAATTGTAATTGAAAAATAGATAATGTCTTACTGGGGAGGGGGGATAATGCATACATGCAAAGGGTTTTAAAGAGAGTTTTCGGTGCTGTATATAGAAAATTCTTTACAAACTAATGTAACAATCATCTTCATTGCAGTGTTCTACATAACAACAAAGTGATGCATTGCTTATAAGTCATTCATGAAAGATATGTTAAGGGATATTATCAATGCTATTTTTGCCTCATGAGGACTGATACTTTGAGCGATAAAACAATTGCCTTTCTTGCTGTACCCACAGGCTGGAGAGGTCATTGCCAAAGCAACAGCTGTCAGTTCAGTGGAGAAAGGTTTCAAAAAGATTTTGGAATAGAACCTATTCTTTGATGGTGCATCTGGTCAGATACCAAAACCAGTGAGTTATGACTCATTCTGCCTTAGGTTACTTGGTGGGTTTATATGTTTGGCAAGCAGCAATATTATTTTGTTGAAACAAATTTACTTGACATCCTTCCAAATTCCAAATGAAACATTAGCAATGTAGTGTAAAAGCTACTTATTAATGATAAAAAAGTTTTTCTAAATGAAATATTTCCACTCCAAAACATGTTTTTTATGTTAACAATCATGGAAATTGATGCTGCTACAATGATTGTCTATGCTATTCACGTTTGAACAGTAATCATTTTGGAGCTATAGAACACCTTTAAACCTTACAAACATGCAGAAGCAAGAAGAGAATTTGAAAGGAATGGAGCCAAATAGAGATCTTAAAGCAGACCGATGCATGGAGGCTGTGGCTGAGTTACTAAATGAGTACTTTGCATTGTTTTTAACAAGAAAGATAATGCCTCCATAGTGAAAGGGGAAGGAGGAAAGACATTTGTTAAGTTAAGAATTAATAATGAGGAGATAATAGATAGATAGATAGACTGTTGTATTAAATTGACAGTTTAAAAAGACCAGATGTTATGCAAACAAGAGTACTAAGAGTAGTAATCTTGGAAATTACAGAGGTATTGGCCATAACCTTCCGATCCTCCGATTGGTGAGGACATTACCAGAGGGAATGCAACAAGATTTAGCAGTGTCAATAATCTTTTCCTCAACAAAAAGCATGCAATTTATAGACAAATTCACTTTGTCTACAAAGAACATGGCAGTGTGAATATGTAGCTTGTAGTATACCTAAATAACTTAGAGTATGGAGCAAATGGGTGATCCTAAATTATTTTCTAGTGTAATTCTTAACAAAGTCAGTATTGTTTAATAATTGCTATCCAGTAGCAGAACCACTTGTAATGTTCATCATGGTCTTGTGGCCTTTGTAGCTAGAAGCTGGTTAAGCATTGTCAGGACACTTACTATTGTGGATGGTCAAAGGGATATGTTGTTTGATATGAACCTATTTTTGCCTTGATGGCAGAATCTCCTCACTTGTGTGTTTATAGTAAACTAGCAATGTGAGATGGCGAGCTTCACGTCTTCACATCTCTGGAGTATCTTCCTCTTCTAAGTAATCTGAGGTTGACTGGGCACCTTTCTGGGACAAAGTTTCAAAGTTCTGTCTCATTTTTTGAATAGATCAGCAAGGAAATTTTGTTAAACCTTTATAAAACACAGGCTCTAGACAGAATATTCTGTCTAGTTCTGAGAACCACCTTCAGGAAGAACATGAAGGCATGAGGGATGCATAATAGATGCATGAGAATATTTCCAAGGATGAGAAACTTCAGTTATGTGGATAAAATGTAGAATCTGGGCCTGATTTTCTTAAAGAGAAAATTAAAAGGAGATCCAATATAACTGTTCAAAACGATGAGAATAATTAGGTTGAAACTGTTCCCTTTGGTCAAAGGAATGAGAACCAAAGAATGCAGCAAACTAAGGTGGTTGATGAAAAAAATATTGACTTCATCAGGCTTTCATTTATGTAACACTTAGGAAAAATCAGTAAAACCGATAAACTGCGGCACATTGGTCCAACTTCTCTTATTTTCTTCAAAATGGGGATCCAGCACAATCATTTCCACACATCATTGGGTTATTTTAATTCTCATCCCCCAATTTAGAATCTGGAATGCATTGCTTGAGAGAATGGAAGCAGATTCAGTTCAGGCTTTAAAAAGAGGGTTATATAATTACGTGAAGAAACCAAAGTGCAGTGTTAAGAGGAAAAGGTGATGTCATGGGGCTGGCTGCATTGCTCATATAACAGACAATATGGACATGGCAGGTTAAACCTCCATTCTATGAATGTCTGATTTCAAATCCTGGATTTCCCCAATAAAAAGAATATGTTCTTACGTACTTTTATGTATATTATGTATAGTATTTAAATCCTCCATTATATTAAATATGTCAATTATATCATCACCCAAAATTCTGAATTCAAGGGAGTTCAAGTGAAATTTATATAAATTCTCATCTTAATTTCAACCTTAAATCTATGGTGCTATTCTGACAAACCTGCATTGTAACACTTCAAGTACCATCATATCTTTCTGGTGTGTAGTACCCAATACTGGCATAGGTAATTGGTAATACCATTCTAGATCAGATCTGACTAAGTCTTTGTACATTTTTTTTTAAACTTTGTTCATTCATGATGCGGGCATCGCTGGCCAGGCCAGCATTTAATTGTCCATCTTTAATTGCCCAGAGAGCAGTTAAGAGTCAACCACATTGCTGTGGGTCTGGAGTCACATGTAGGCCAGACTGAGTAACAGACATTAGTGAACCAGATGGGATGTTTTGATAATCCTCAATGGATCATCATTAGACTAGTAATTTCAGGTAGGTATTGAATTAAAATTCCACCGTCTGCCATGGCTGGATTTGAAAGCAGGTTCCCAGGACATTACCTGGTTCGCTAGGTTAACTGACCATCGCTTCCCTTCAAAATAGAATCTTAGCCTGTATATTTAAAGACATTGTATATAAAGGCTAACATTCCATTTTTAAAAATATTTATGGGTTAACCCATAATGTTTTGTGTAACACGATCTTCTAACCTCCTTTGCTCATTCACACCACGAGTCTCTCATTATTTCAAAAGTAATAACCATTGAGGCCTTCAGTGCCTGGTTTAAGTGAGTTGGCATCCCACTTAAAGCTCTATGGATGTCACACTGTTTTTAGTGATCAGCCAGAGGAGACAGCCACTTCAGCTGCTGTTTAGCTGGTGACCCCTTGAAATTGAGCAGGAACAGGGTAGTCAGGTTTGGCAAAAATTACTGAAACAGAGTTCCCAACAAATTTTGGCTGGGTGGGAGGGTGGATTAAAACGTTCCGAACAAGGCCATCGTTTGAATTCTGCAGCTCCCGGACAATCTCACGTGTTTGTCTGCCTCAGCTGATTGTTAATGTGTTCTGTACTGCCTGGGTGGGATGAATGTTGAAATCAGTGACCTCAAAATTTTTTAAGGGGAACTGTGGTTAAATCCAAAAATGCTTTTTGCCGTTAAGTAATTTGAACATTTGAGGACAATGCCATGACCTGGATCCCACAATAGCACCCACTTTTTTGCCAATTGCTAACTTGGTGGCAAGGCTGCTATTCTCTTCTCACTGCTGGCTTCACAGCTAGAGGCATGCAATCTTTAAAGTTTTGGATTGTACCAACTCATCTCGCAAAGGACCAAAGTGCGAATCCAGTCAGCAGGCCACATCCTCCTAGTGGTTAAGAGGATATCCTGTTTTCACATTATTTGAAATACAATACTGCTAAATCTGTGCTGCTTTAAGGGCAGAAATATTCGTTTCTGTTAAATGAACACTGGTATCATGCAATGTTAGTTTGAAAGCTGTGGATATCTTAAATCCTGGAGAGTTTCTCAATATCTTCACACTTTTCTTTGAAGTGCGACATAATGTGACAATTCAGGTATGGTAGGGAAGTGCAATGAATGTGAAATGCAGACTTCATGCACTCTTCATATAATATTAATAGACAGATGTAATCAAGAAGAATAAAGGCAGTTTCACACAGAAGACACAGGAGGGAATAGCTCATTTTAGCTTTACCGTTTTGTGTATCCTCTATCTGCTCTTTATGGATCACATGGCACTGTGTGTTCTAATGTGAACAGACACATCTGTTTGGGCTGCAGAGGTCTGAATATAACAAGACATTTCACATTCAGAATGCATGCTATCTGAAATGACAAGACGTCTGTCCCAGTTAATTCAGGAGTCTGCTTCTAAAACCATTCACATTTTAGAATAAGTGCAATAGTTTAAAGGAACTGTTTAAGCAGATAAAAGGTTTTATGGATTTTTCTAAACTAATTAAAGCGTTCAAATGTCAGTTAATGGAGGTACTCACCTCGAGTGAAAGAGACTGTCATTTTATTCTTTCTTTTTTCACTGTGACATTGAAACAAAGAGTTTCACTAAATAATTTCAGAACGAAATGATCACAAGAATGAGATACAGCAGCAAAAACAAACCCCTGCTTGAATAAAAATGAAAGTTACCAAATAAAACGGTCGTCTCCAACAGCACTCCTTCCACATTTTGAGAACAATGACTCATTGTTTTATTTCGTGTCATAGGTAAACTTTCAATGCCTGTAAAATAAAACATCATTATTACCATAGTCCCTAATTTCAGCCTCCAAGCATATCTTTAATGGAACAAGAACAAAAAAAAACTCAGGGGGTCTAGCAGCATCCTTGGAGGGAAAGCAGAATTAATGTTTCATATCCATTGACCCTTCTTCAGAACTACCACAATTTTCATTTAGTTTGATCATTGGTTCCAGCATATAAAGATTATTGAACACCATTCTTAGCATGGGACGGTCTGTACACTGTAGAGATAAACTATCCTGGTAGATCCTATAATAGTTGTGGTTTTGCAAGGACACATGATGGTTTCCTTTAGGGACCCGAGTAAGTTAGAGGTCATACAGGCAATCTTATAAAACTAATGGGTTAGATTTTAATTTTGTGAGATAGGGTGAAACAGTGATAGGAAAACAGCAGCCAACTTTTTTATGTCCTTTCCTACCGATATAAATGGAAAAGATAATCAGGTAAGATGGACACTTGGCGGTCAACTATTGTCATTCACATTACAATCACGTGCAAAGTCCAGCCTGACCCATTTTTTTTCACAGAGGGAAGCTGTGATCTTGATTTGAAAAATCATAGATAGGAACTTTGCTGTAGATGAAAGCTTATTAGAAAGAAACTGTGAAAAGCACAAGAATCATGTGGAGAAGTCTCAAGCATATCTACTTGTCAATCAAGGAAGGAGGTTGCAGACAAAGTAGCTCGTTGCTTAAAATTTTATTATTATTCAAGGAGGAGAGAGAGAAAGGGGGCAGGAATTAGGTGCTTTTTGTTTTGCAAATTTGATATTTTACTTCATTGTTCAAACACAAAGCTGTAGCCACTTGCCCAGGAGCCAGTCAAGAAGTTATTACTCTCAAGTACACACACACACAGACAGACACACACACACACACACACACAGACAGACACACATACACACACACACACACACACACACACACACACACGATCCAGCAAGCATTCCACCTGAACCTCCTCTTCTGACTCTATCCCTGTATCTGCCATTATTAACCCACCTAACCCAAGACACTATGGGCAATTTACTGTGGACAATCCACTTAGCCTGCATATCTTTGGAAACCAGAGCACCCAGATGAATCCCACACAAATGTGAGGTGAATGTGAAAAATGTGCACGGACAGTCAGCCGAGGTTGGGATTGAACATGGGTTCCTGGCACAGTGGGGGAACAGTGCTCTCTCTCTCTCTCTCTCTCTCTGTCACACATACTCACTCACTCACTCACTCACTCAGTAGTGCCTACTGCCTTATTAAACCAGCACTGTAGATTGAATTCAGTAATTCTTTACTTTAAAGATTGAATTATCTTCATTCACATTTCCTTGTACTACAGCATTGAATTTTCACAGCTTTAGTCCACTGAACGAAAAAAAAATTTCACATACCCCCATTCTTAAAGATATGAAATACCACATCAAAACATTTTTCATCCTGAGCAACATCATGCAAAGACATCAAAACACGAGATTTATATCCATTCACCCTCATTTATCCATCAGACAAGTCTTCTGTAATCTCGCATTTTGCTCTTAAAATTCTAAATTATTCCATCATTTTTGCATTCTAAATGATATGTCGACTATTATGTTATCTTCATCAGTGACATGAACAATATTTACATTAAATGCTAGCATCACTAAACGCTATCTGAGCAATCTTGCATTTTGAATTTAAAATTTTCAACGAACGCAAGCAGGTATTGATATGTGCATCTTTGTTGGTGACCCCATGTACTTTCCTGTAGCTTACACAGAATATAATTCATTCATTTGTCTTAGGAACTAAGGAACTAATACTACCAGTGAACTCCATTTTTTTTAGGTTCAATTCAAGTAATTTTCCAGCATATATTGAATCGCAGCTTCTATCTGAGCATGTTTATTTGCTGGGTTCAATCAATATTAGATTAATGCAACGAATCTCTTCAGCATCATGTCCAGCTGACATTGTCCAGATATATTGCTATAGTTTTTTTTTATATATCCTATGGAATATTACTGGATCTTTCCAATTTCCTTCCTCTAAACATAAGAACACAATGTCCAACTATCTTTGTATATCCTCATTAATGGGTTGAATTGTGGGGAGGTTTATTTGTGAACTATTTATTTCTTATTCTGCCTCATGCTTACCATGATTAGATTGCTTACAGTGTGGAAACAGGGCCTTCGGCTCAACAGGTCCACACTGACCCTCCGAAGCGCAACCCACCCACATCCATTCCCCTACATTTATCCCATCACCTAACACTATGGGCAGTTTAGCATGGCCAATTCACCTGACCTACACATTTTTGGACTGTGGGAGGAAAACAGAACACGCCGAGGAAACCCACGCAGACATGGGGAGAATGTCTAAACTCCACACAGTCAGTTGCCTGAGGCAGGAATTGAACCCGGGTCTCTGGTGCTGTGAAGCAGCAGTGCTAACCACTGTGCCACCCACTATGTTTACCATTCTCCACTAACCTTTCCACATGGAGAAAATTACCTTTCTCAATTTCTTTCCTGTGATGTAATTGTATCATCATGTTCGCATCACATAATTTATCCTTCTTCTTGTGCTAAGGAGTATCTAAGAGATAAGTCACTTTACTAACAACATTGAGAAAGAAGAGTTGATGGACATACTATATTTGGATCTTCAAATCTGGGCACCACTTCTAAGGAAGAATATTTTGGCCCTGGACGAAGTTCAGTGCATGTTTGCAAGGTTGATACCTGGACTTCAGAGATTTCAGTTATGAGGAGAGATTAGATGAAATAAGTCTATATTCTCTGGAATTTGGAAGGTGAAGGGCTGATCTAAAGGAGGTCTTCAGGATATTAATAGGAAAAGACAGGGTAGTGAAAGATAAACTACTTTCACTGTTTGAAGATTCTAGAACCAGAGAGCATAATCAATAAATAGGCATGGGTCATTCAGGAGAGATGTTAGAAAGCACTTCCTCATGCAAAGAGTAGGGGAGGTTTAGAACTATCTTCCTCAAATAGCAGTTGAAGCTAATTCAATTTTTAAATATAAATCTCAGAAAGAAATTTTGCTTAAGCATGAGTATCAAGGGATATGGCCCAAGGCAGGCATATGGAGAGTGAGGCCACAGATCAGACATGACCTTATTGAATGGTGAGTGTGGTGCTGGAAAAACACAGCAGGTCAGGCAGTATCCGAGGAGCAGGAGAGTTGACATTCCAGGCATAAGCCCTTCATCAGAAATGAGGCATCATTCCTAATAAAGGGCTTATACCTGAATCATCGATTCTCCTGCTCCTCGGATGCTGTCTGACCTGCTGTGCTTTCCCAGCACCACATTCTCAACTCTGATCTCCAGCATCTAAAGTCCTCAATTTGTCCTCGAAGGGCTGAATGGCCTACTCCTGTTCCAAAGAAAGCAAGCGTGCAAGTGCAGCAATTTATTAGGAAGGCGAATGGAATATTAGCCTTTATCACAAGAATATTTGAGTACAGGAGTAGTGAAGCCTTGTTTCAATTGTATTGGAGCATTGGTTAGACAACACCTGGAGTACTGTGTTTAGTTCTGGTTTCCTTATCTGAGAAAGTTCTTATTGTCAAAGATGGAGTGTGACAAAAATTCATTAAACTTGTTCCAGGGATGGTGGGAGACATTGGCCAAACTGAGCCTGTATTCACTATTGTTTGGAAGAATACAAGAATGCATTGGCCATGTTTCGGTATTTAAGAAGAATTACTATGTATCACAAATGTCCAAATTAGATTAGACTTACAGTGTGGAAACAGGCCCTTCGGCCCAACAAGTCCACACCGACCCGCCGAAGCGCAACCCACCCATACCCCTACATTTACCCCTTACCTAACACTACGGGCAATTTAGCTTGGCCAATTCACCTGACCCGCACATCTTTGGACTGTGGGAGGAAACCGGAGCACCCGGAGGAAATCCACGCAGACACGGGGAGAACGTGCAAACTCCACACAGTCAGTCGCCTGAGTCAGGAATTGAACCCGGGTCTACAGGCTGCACTGCTGTGAGGCAGCAGTGCTAACCACTGTGCCACCGTGCCGCCCACAAATTACTTCAAGCAATAGATAGGGTTGGGAAGTCTAGCACCAGAGGGTATAATTTAAAAATAAAGGGTATACACCGAAGCCTGAAATGAGGAAAAATTATTTTTTAGATAGAGAGTTGTGAACCTTTGGCATGCTCTGCCACAGACAACTGTGGAAACTTTGACATAAATATGTTTAAGGAACGGATTGATAGATTTCTGGTTACCAATGGTGTATAGGATTTGGAGGATGGATGGATACAAAATATTGAAGTGCTCAATCAGTTATGATCGTATTGAATAGTGGGGCAGGCTCAATGTGCTGAAAGGCCTATTCCTGTTCCAATGCTCCGAAACTTTCCGAAGTATCTGAAAGGGTTTTTAATAATTATAACTTAATAAAATAACTTGTAGAGCAATATTTAGATTAGATTACTTACAGTGTGGAAACAGTCCCTCCAGCCCAACAAGTCCACACCGACCTGCAACCCACCCATTCCCCTACATTTACCCCTTTAGCATGGCCAATTCACCTGACCTGCACATCTTTGGACTGTGGGAGGAAACCGGAGCACCGGTAGGAAACCCACGCAGACACAGAGAGAATGTGCGAACTCCACACAGTCAGTTGCCTGAGTCAGGAATTGAAGCTGGGTCTCTGGTGCTGTGAGGGAGCAGTGCTAACCACTGTGCCACTATGCTGCCCTGTCACACTGTGCTGCCCTATCACCCTATTTAATATCACACAGTGGTGAATATTTAGTTGTGAGTAACTCACAGCAACGCAAAACTGTTTGTTAAACAATCCATGGGACTATTTGTACGGGGAACTAACTCTTCTGCAAGCTACTAAAAAATAAGAAAATAATGCTCACAGTGAAATAAAGAGTTGGTTATTCATTCAACCTCTGAGCCTAGAAAGAAGCCACTAGTACACTAGAGTCATCGGATAAACGAAGGTGATTGATATGCACAAGTCAGTCATGAACCATTATGTAAAGATAAATTATAGCCTATGATGCAATCAGACCTGATCATATGCATGTGTCTTCACACTAACGATATGTTACCATGGGATAGGTGTACACATGTAGTGATAGGTTAATTATACTGACATAGTAATGATCAGATGTAGATAACTGTACACCTCTTATTTGGTATATATTAAGTTCTTGTGACTGAATGTAAGAGTGTAGCTGCCTCTGTGATCTTTTGTTGTGGGTCTCCAATGCGTTACTTTTACATTCTCTGGGGTTCCTAGCTTTGACTAAGGAATAAAGGCCATTTTCACAGTCTTTAAGTCTTTGTCTGATCACCCTCTGCAGATAGGGTTCAGACGATAGTGGAAAACAGGTCAGGCAGCATCCAAGGAGCAGGAAAGTCGGCATTTTGGGCAAAAGCCCTTTATCAGGAATCCTGATGATGGGCTTTTGTCTGAAATGTCAATTTTCCTGCACCTCGGATGCTGCCTGACCTGCTGTGCTTTTGCAGCACCACTCTAATCTTGACTCATCTGCAAGTCATGTTGATTGAACCTACTGATGCTGGAATCTAGTTTCCATCATTAACTGGACAGAGATTTCTTTTAGAATTTTGCATAATGTCCTGACACTTCTTTTTTTTCTCTCTTCAACCTTCTACATTTTCAAAATTCAATTCATTGGTGTAAACCAGAACTAAATCCATGAGAAGGTTGAACAGTTCATCCACTTTACCAACACCTTCCACCTCGACCTCAAATTTACCTGGACTGTCTCAGACTCCTCCCTCCCCTTCCTAGACGTCTCCATTTCTATCTCGGGCGACCGGCTCAAACAGACATTTACTACAAATCGACAGACTCCCACAGCTACCTAGATTACACCTCCTCCCACCCTGCCCCCTGTAAAAACACCATCCCATATTCCCAATTCCTCCACCTCCGCCGCATCTGCTCTCAGGAGTACCAATTCCACCACCATACAACTCAAATGGCCTCCTTCTTCAAAGACCGCAATTTCCCCTCCAACATGGTCGACAATGCTCTCCACCGCATCTCCTCCACTTCCCGCATCTCCGCCCTTGAACCCCGCCCCTCCAATTGCCACCAGGTCAGAACCCCACTGGTCTTCACCTTCCACCCCACCAACCTCCGGATACATCGTATCATCCTACATCATTTCCGCCACCTCCAAACAGACCTCACCGCCAGGGATATATTTCCCTCTCCACCCCTATCAGCATTCAGGAGAGACCACTCCCTCCGCGACTCCCTCATCAGGTCCACACCCCCCACCAACCCAACTTCAACTCCTGGCACCTTCCCCTGCAACCACAAGAAGTGCAAAACTTGCGCCCACATCTCCCCCCTCACCTCCCTCCAAGGCTCCAATGGATCCTTCTACATCCGTCGCAAATTCACCTGCACCTCTACACACATGATTTACTGTATTCGCTACACCCGAAGTGATCTCCTCTACACTAGGTAGACAGGCCACCTACTTGCGGAATGTTTCAGGGAAGACCTCTGGGACACCCGCACCAACCAACCCAACTGCCCCGTTGGCTGAACACTTTAGCTCCCCCTCCCACTCCACCAACGACATGCAGGTCCTTGGCCTCCTCCATCACCAGATCCTGGCCACATGACGACTGGAGGAAGAGCGCCTCATCTTCCGCCTAGGAATCCTCCAACCACACGGGATGAATGTAGATTTCTCCAGCTTCCTCATTTACCCTCCCCCCCACCTTATTTCAGTCCTAACCCTCAGATTCAGCACCTGCAATCTTCTTCCCAACCTCTCTGCCCCTCCCCCTCTCCAGCCTATCACCCTCACCCTCACCTCCTTCCACCTATCGTATTCCCAGCACCCCTCCCCCAAATTCCCTCCCCCCATCATTTATCTCAGCCAGCTTGGCACAGCAGCCTCATTCCTGAAGAAGGGCTTATGCCCGAAACGTCGATTCTCCTGCTCCTCAGATGCTGCCTGGCCTGCTGTGATTTTCCAGCACCATTTTTTCAACTCTGGTCTCCAGCATCTGCAGTTCTCACTTTCTCCACAGACGATGGTGGGACTGCTATTAGGCCCAGAAACTCCTGCACAGTGGCTCAGTGGCTAGCACTGCAGCCTCACAGAACCAGGGACCTGGGTTCAATTCCAGCCTCAGGTGACTGTCTGTGTGGAGTTTACACAGTCTCTCTGTGTCTGCATAGGTTTCCTCCCACAGTCCAAAGATGTGCAGGTCAGGTAGATTACCATGCTAAATTGCCATAGTGTTTGATGCATTAGTCTGAGGGAAATGGGTCTGGGTGTGTTATTCTTTGGAGGGTCGGTGTGAACTTGTTGGGCTGAATGGCCTGTTTCCACACTGTAGCGATTCTAATCTAATCTAGTTTGGTTGGGAAGGATGGTTCCAACCCTCCATGAAGGCAAAATTTACACTCCTGGTGAGTAGCATTCTCACCAACAGTTTATGTCAGACTAAAATGGCACCCAATTAAATACACTCAAAGACTTAGCCTCCACAACCCCCAGCAGCAATGATCTCGAAAGATTCACCATCGTCTGGCTGAGGAAATTCCTTTCCATCTCAGTTCTAAAGGATCGTCCCTTCACCCTGTGCTGTGGTCCTACTCTCTCCCACTAGTGAAAACATTCTGTCCACATCCACTTTATCCAGACCTTTCAGTGTTTAGAAGTTTCAATCAGATGCTCCTCATCGCTCTAAACTCCACTGAGTATGTGAAGTTTAGAAGCATGAAGGGGGTGACCTGATTGAAACTGTCAGCTGTATGATGTGAATGGCCTCTTTCTGCACTCTAATATTGAGTAATTTTATAAAAGTATTCAAAATTCACCAATATACTTGTCTTTTAGACCCAGGTTGACAGAATGCATTGGCCATGTTTCTGTACTTAAGAAGAATTACAACCTTGATTAACCGAGCATCAATTATCTGAATTTCAGATTATCCGAACAAGACCTCAAGTCCCATAAAAACAGCATTAGGCAACTCAGCATTCAGTTATCAATTAAACAGCATAATGGCGTGCACTGCTGGATAACCAAGAAATGTTTGAAAACCGGCTCTCATAAATTTCTGCTTGTTTACGATCAGATCGATTATCTCAACAATCAATTTTGCAAACAACAGACTCCCTGTCCATTTAGTTCAGATAATCGCGGTTCTACTGTAAATAGATTTTAGCTGTAGGTAAAAAATGAGGTCTGCAGATGCTGGAGATCACAGCTGCAAATGTGTTGCTGGTCAAAGCACAGCAGGTTAGGCAGCATCTCAGGAATAGAGAATTCGACGTTTCGAGCATAAGCCCTTCATCAGGAATAAGAGAGAGAGCCAAGCAGGCTAAGATAAAAGGTAGGGTGGAGGGACTAGGGGGAGGGGCGATGGAGGTGGGATAGGTGGAAGGAGGTCAAGGTGAGGGTGATAGGCCGGAGTGGGGTGGGGGCGGAGAGGTCAGGAAGAGGATTGCAGACTGACCTCTCCGCCCCCACCCCACTCCGGCCTATCACCCTCACCTTGACCTCCTTCCACCTATCCCACCTCCATCGCCCCTCCCCCAGTCCCTCCTCCCTACCTTTTATCTTAGCCTGCTTGGCTCTCTCTCTTATTCCTGATGAAGGGCTTATGCTCGAAACGTCGAATTCTCTATTCCTGAGATGCTGCCTGGCCTGCTGTGCTTTGACCAGCAACACATTTGCAGTTTAGCTGTAGGTAGTCAATTATGTGCCATCAACTCAACCACATAACTCGACTGTTTAAAACTCTAACTTTCTTACTAAACTCATGCTCTACAAATAAACAAGTAGACATGGATAGAGAAATAATGGCATTGATAGGGTAAAGTCAGGGAATGGGCCTTTTCGATAGAATTCACTGAGATGATCTTTTTGGTTTGTCAGGATTTACTAATCCTTGATATTCTTTTTCCAGTTACTTTCACTTTCTCACAGAAAGTGCAGATTGATTGGTTTATACTTATAAAATCTCTTATTTATTAGTTAAAAGACATAGCTTACACAACTGACAAGGGAAATAAATTGGTTTTCTCCAGGCTTAATTTTGACTGCAGGGGAATGGACAGCACTTTCCTTTTCAGAGGTCTGATGGTCATTGTTCAAACATTCACACCCACATGTTGTCCAACTACCTGGAGGCAGTGACATAGTTCTCGGTAGACAGAAAATCTTTGCCTTGATAACTGGTTACCATTTCACAAACCAATCAATGACCTATTGCTGGTTGAATCTCATTTTGTATGTACTCCATCGTTCCAGCTTATCTGCAATTAAACCTTCCCCATTGTTTGAACAAGCAGGATTGTAAACAACACTTATTCAAAGTGTTAGTAGTCTGCCTGTAAGAAGTGTAGCAATCCTTTCTGCTATCCTTGGTTTAAAAAGTAGCCCTTTTCCCGTTCAAGTCCACAATCAAAAATACACAAAAATAAAAAAAAGATACAGACTTGACAGTATTTAGACATAAAATGCAAAAGCTGATAGTCTTTTTGGTGGAGCAATTGATATCACGGTCTCCAGTTGGACCGACTACAATATTTATTTTTCGATCTGCTTTTTCACATTTATCTAGAATCTCATTATTTTGCTGATTTGGTTCCTATACATCGTCCTAAAACGTTAACGTTTTTCTATAAACACAAGATCAGGGTGGAGATTGTGAATGGGAGGAGCATGATGGAGGAATTGTAATAGCCTTTTCTTTCAGCTTTAAAGCCCTGACATTATAACGTGAATTGGGAAGAGAGAAAGAAAAGAGTCCACCTCGAAGATTGGACCCCCTTGACTGTAATGTATGAGCCTCCTGTAACAAATAACCTGTGTAAATCTCAGTGAGTATAAGGTAAACCTTCAGGTGTTGAATACATTCACATTTCTAACATAAAAACATTCCATCTTTAATTATGGTGCTATGTATATCCAGCATTTTCTTTGTTTTTATTTCAGATTTCGACCATCTACAATATTTTGTGTTTTGCTTTCTGGAGTAGTTTCAATTTACTAAGGAGGTAGAAGAGTTTTCTACCTCTGACTGGTCTTTTCCTCTTTATTTTTTGTCCCTTCCAGGAGATTGTATTTGGTTGACATTTGTGAATATGCAATGGAGGTAATAAATACCTCAACATGATGTTCATGGTTTTGGAGGTTTTATGAACAGATTTAATTAATCAGATGGTTTTTGCCATCAGTAAAATTCATAGGTTTTGTAAATGAGTTGAATTCAATTTCTGTCATGTGCATGTTGTATGAATGAAGTACACGTTATTTTATGCAACTACAAAGCTCACTTTTCACCTTTTTATATGCTAGTGACAACTTTGAACAGTTTCTTGAGTTGCAAGGGACCTTGTTGTGGTTTTACTGCAAGAATGGAGTACATACTGCAAGATTCAAGCATTGTGTCTTGAAGTGCTAAATAATAAGATACCAAAGTACAGAGAAAATAATTAACATTGCAAATAGCAAATACAAAGGTAGGTTAACTACAACATCTTATCAAATATGTCTATGCAAATATCCACTCATATTCTGTAACTTAAATTCAATCTGGTTAAGCTCATTGAAGGCATAACAAGGGAAAAGAAATTGGATTAGAATCGATCCAAGATAGCAAATTGCTTGAGGGTAGAAGGATATTTGATTATAATGAACCTCATCAGACCTCAGTAAATAGGTTTCTCTAAGTTTTCCACATGGATACATAGGGTTTATTTCCAAGCCTCTTGCTTGGTGGTAAACAGAATCATAGAATCCCTATAGTGCAGAAACAGGCCATTCAGCCCACCACAATTCTCTGAAGAGCATGCCAACCCAGACTCATCCTCCCTACCCTATCACTCGGAGGAAACCCACACAAACATGGGATGAATGTGCAAACTCCACACAGACAGTCACCTGAGGCTGAAATTGAACCCAGGTCCCTGTCACTGTAAGGCAGCAGTGCTAACTGCTGAACCTCCATGCTATCTCAGAAGTAACATCAGGAGAAATAACCAATGGAATGACTCTCATCGCTGACAGTACTGTGCCAATGCTCTCCCAGGCCTACCACTGGATAGCAAGTGCATCCCTTAGATTCAGATTTATTCAAATGCTCATCGGAGTACTATCATACTGGAAGCAACAGATTACCATTTTTTGTAGTCTCAGTTAGGTGGAGCTACAATTAGAGATCCCTAATCTAAGAACCTTTGCACTTCTGTTGGACCTCTAAACTTCACAAAGTCCACCTACTACTCTGGCACCAAAGAAACAGAGGGCATGCTGTCTTCTTCTAACATGGAGGGATTGACCTATGGGGTAGACTTGGAATCAGCTATAGTGCAATGCTCAATCTTCATCTATCCTCATGACAACACTGTTAAGAACTAGACATTCTGTGATGTGTGGGCAGGGGAGAAGGGAGAATTTAATGCGTAAGCTTTGTTAACTTCAGTAATTTTCTTATTAATCGACAGATATAAATAGCACAGTCTCAGGGATGCACAGAATTCTCACAGGTAATGACTGTGTGAAGGGATTTTAGTCAGGGACATGGATTTACTCAATCTATTGATAATGTCTTACATCCATTAAAAAGTTTAAGGAACTCATCTTACCATAGGAAAAGAGTAATTTAGAGTAAACATTATCAGTTGCCTTGGTGCAGTGTTTAGTGTATAAGGAAGGTGGACTGAGAGTTCAGACATTGGTAAGTGTATCTAAAGCACAGCATCTAGTATTTTCCTGCTATTGCTATCAATAAATGAAAACCCATGTGGATTGGTGATTAAGAAGGACTCTGTATAAGTATCTATTGTATACAGGTTATACAGGCAAGATCAGACAATAAAGGGCTAGAGCTAATTCGAGGTTCATTTAAATAGAACTAGTAAGATTCATGTGCCAAATGGATTGTGATACAACTCATCAGATTCAGAAGCAGTATTGAACTGTGTATTTTTTAAAACACATTCATGGTTTGGGGAATTACAGGCTTTCCTATGGCCAGATGAGCTTTCAAATCAGTTGACAGTGGTTACATTGTCACTATTGGAATTGTTTTTTTTTCCAGATCTTTTTTCTGTATTGAATTCACCATCTGCCATGGTGGAATTCAAGTCCATGTAGCTCGAATATTAGCCTGGGGCTTTGGATTACTAGTCTGGAGACATTTGCACAACATCACTACCACCCCTGGTTAGCAATGTAATAAGTTGGATGGGAATCACCCAGGGAATGGGGGAGGAGAGGGATCGAGGTGGGAGGCAAAATTCCAAATCATTTCTGTGGTGTCCATGAAGATGCTCCAGACCAGTATCTGAAAGAAACGGCACCTGAGCCACTGAGCATGAAACCCTCTAAAAGCATGTTGATTACCTGTAAAAGTGCTATATTACTGATTCCATGTTGAGACCTGTTAGTAGAGATAGAATTGAGCACAAGTGCTTTATTACATTCATCTGAAGTTCCTCTCTTCAAATTGTTACAGGTTGCTTCCAACTGAGGGGGGCAGATTTCAAATCAGGATATTTATTCATACTTCAGTAGTTCATAGAGGTTTTTCACCATGAACTGTGTTACTGATACACTCCTGCTCTTTAGATGATTAGGGAATGAGCCCTGTGGACTTGAATGATGGCAGTTTGGATGGAAAGATGAGAAGCAAAAATAGCATTTCACATTTACCAAGATCCCACAAAACAGCCAGCTCTCACAATCCAAATATAACTCATTATGCAGTGCTTTAAGATTCATTGGTCTGTGGTCCATAATGACCAAGTACATTACCTGGAACAGGGAATGAGGTAATTGGAAGCACCATTTACCTTAAAATGGGCTGAACTGTGCCATATGAACCCAAATTGATCAATAAAAGTCAGACAGGGTTTGGAAATAAGATGTAAGATGCGTTTGTACAAAGTGAGTTATTTTATTCATTCCCACAGGGTATGCTACAATGATTGCTCCAATGATCAGATGAAAATTGAGAGAATGTAAATCTCTAAAAGAATGAAATCAATCCAGCGTACATCTGTTAATCCTCAACGTTTACATTAATTTCATTCTTCTGGATATTCATATTTTCCTACCATTAATCCTATTGAGGCTTTTTGATGGTTATTGATTTGAATTTTATGAAACGTGAAAAGAATATCCAGACTCAGATTACTTGACTGAGGCATTATCTAATTAATAAACTTCCCGGAAATGATTTTAATACAACTTTCCTGCGCTGTAATACAGAGTATAATAAAAGAATAATTCTCTGTGGTAAGGTTAACAACAAACACTGAGCCTGATATTGATGAATTGGTTTACTCCAATGTGCAGATGGATTCAATTAACTAACAAATGTACTTGCCTTGTGCATATGAATTGTTTTGTGTATCTCAGCAGGCAGAATAATGCACTCTTTTAGTGTGCATTGAATTATACAAAATATTGTTGAATATGATTTGGTATAATAATCTGTTATGTTAATCAGAAAGGTACAAAATGCATTGTGTGGTGAAATTGGTTCATCATTAGTAGTGTGAGCCTGGAAAATCAATGTATCGTCCACATCATCAAGACCAGTGACTGCAATCCCTGTAACTATAAAGTCCATCAGCTCTATCTGCTTGAATGCATCAGCTGCCTGAAATTCTTGCTTCATTCCTTTGCTATTCCTGGACTCTACTATTGATCGTTCTTTTGCCTGGCTCCCCACCTTCCACCCATGATAATCTTGAGTGTATCCAAAACTCTTCTTCCACATCGTACCTCACCCGTCATCCATATGCTTACTGATCTATATCACACACCTACATTGGCTCTTGGGCATGACATCTTTAGTTTAGAATTTCAATTGTGATATTCAACTCCTCCTACTTTCTCATTCCTCTCCACCTTGGCAATTACCCTTGATTATCACCCTACCCAAATAACCCTGCAAGATCTAGTCAAGATCTTGATCTCTTCTCCTAATAACTTTTCATGTGACTCAAAATAAAATGTATCTGAAACCTTTGCTATCAAGAGCCCTGAGACATCTTTCTGCCACTTAATAAAGATAGCATATAGCTGCAAGTTGTCATAGAGTCATACTGCGCAGAAACAGACCCTTCAGTCCAATCAATCCATACCAACCAAAAACCCAAACTAAACTAGTCCCACCTGCATTCTTTTGACCCATGTCCTTCCAAACATTTCTTCTTCATGTACTTATTCAAATGTCTTTTAAATGATGTAATTGCACTTACATCCACAACTTCCTTAGGAAGTTTATCCCTCACATGAACCACTCTCTGTGTAAAAAGGTTGTCCCTTGTGTCTTTTTAAAATCTTTCTCCTTTCAATCTTAGAACTATGCCCCTCATCTTGAAATCCTCCAACCTAGAAAAAAAGGCACCTGCCATTCACGGTTTCTATGCCCCACATGATTTTATGAACCTAGATAAGATCATCCATCAACCTCTGACATTCCAGTGAAAAAAGTCCCATGCTAACCAACCTCTCCTTATAACTCAATCCCTCCATTTCCAGCAACATTCTGGTAAATCTTTCCTGAACCCTCTTCAGTTTAATAATATTTCTGATGAAGGGCTTTTGCTTGAAATGTCGATTTTCCTGCTCCTCAGATGCTGCCTGACCTGCTGTGCCTTTCCAGCACCACATTAATCTTGACTCTGACTTCCAGCATCTGCAGTACTCACTTTTCCCTCTCCAGCTTAATAATAGCCTTCCTCTAACAGGGTGACCTGGTCTGGACACAGTACCCTAGAAAAGGCCTCACCAACACCCTGCACAATCTCAACATGATGTCATGAAAACAAAGATCAGTCCTCACTTTCACCATGGTATGAGATGGCTTATTGTTTCACAAAGGTTATTTAAGTCTCATACATTTGATATTATTGCGGTTATAGGAAAAATGGACTGTCAATTTCCAATTTCCATCAGCTGCTTTTTTGTTTAAATCCGGTGTCTATTATGGGTTAAAATGGCCTTTAAAAGAGCAAAACACTGACTTAAGATGGCTGCCATGATCACCTGATCAGAAATTGTGTCAACTCATGAAATCATAAATAAACAAGCCTAAACTGAACTTAACATATCTTCAGAATAACTGAGAGCAGTCACTCAGATTTGTTTCTCGTATTTGTATTAAAAATCCTGACAGTATCACACAATGAGATGAAAGTTTGCCTGCAGCCTACCCCACTTGGGGAAAAAAAATGAAGCAGTCACAGGAATACATAAATGAACTGTATGGCAGACCTCAACCTGGAGACAGAGATGGATAAAGGAAGAAGAAAATGAATTAATAGCAGCAGTGTTGAAATTCTTGCTCTATCTATCTCTATCTGTTTTCTTTTTCTCAGACATTTGAAAACAACAGCCAGCGATAGGGTAAATTGGAGAAACATCTATTCACCATGAACTGAAATGTATCAATAACTGATTGCCACTTGTAAAGATATAAGGCATCAATTTCACAGCCAGAATTGCAAATTAAAACCTCACACTTCAAAGACTGTAAGGACTTCTTTAATTAATTTGACTGTGTTGATTTTCCCTTTCGTAGTAGATACTCTTCCTTTTTTAAAAGTTTCACTGGTATTTGTGTGTATATTTGATGTCATGTTTTACTATTTTCCTCAGTGTTAATAAATAATAAAATTCTTCTTTCACCCATGAAAGCCTTACACTTGGTTCTTTCATTTCGATCAAGACAATATTTTAATTAGAATCTGATATAGCTGTGTTTAGAAAAGAGTTTAAAATGCTTGTTATGGTCATCATAGAATGATGTACCAATACAGTGTGGAAGCAGGCTGTTTGACTCATTATGTTCGCACCAACCCTCTGAAGAGCATCCCACCCAAACATACCTTATCCTACAACCCTGCATTTTCCATGGCTAATCCAGCTAGCCTGCACATCTTTGAACTGTGGGAGGAAACTGGAGCAACAAGAGGAAACCCACACAGACACACGGAGAATGTGCAAACTCCACACCAACAGTTACCTGAGGGTGGGATCACACCCAGGACCGGTGAGGCAACAGTGCTAAACACTGAGCCACTGTGCCAACAGTGGGGTTCAGAAAGCAGAAAACTGATTCACCTCTCCACATCTGGTCATAACAATTTTTCCATTGTCCAAGGTCCCAGTCAGTCTTGTTTGTTGCAGTTTTTTTTTTAGAAATGATATATCATGTTCATGTTGCTTATGACATGGTAATGAATGTTGTATAATTATTTTGCATCAGTCTTCATGGTGGAAGACAGTTATAATGAAGGATGGGGTGAGGAGCTGGAAGAGGAAATAAAGGCAATCACCATCACTAGGGAAGAAAAGGTACTGAGAAGTTAAGAATCAATGAGTTTCCTGGATCTGATGGTACATATCCTTGGTAATAATCTTCCTAGAATCCTTAGAATCAGGTAATGTCCCAGATAATTGAAAAATTTCCAATGTAACATGCTTGTTCAAAAATGGAGAGAGACAAAAATACAGGTAAATATAGACCAGTCAGCTTAAAGTATCACCCTCACCCTCACCTCCTTCCACCTATCGTATTCCCAGCACTCCTCCCCCAAATTCCCTCCCCCCTACCTTTTATCTCAGCCCGCTTGGCACACCAGCCTCATTCCTGAAGAAGGGCTTATGCCTGAAACATCGATTCTCCCCCGCTCCTCAGATGCTGCCTAGCCTGCTGTGTTTTTCCAGCACCACATTTTTCAGCTTAAAGTATGTCATTGGGAAAAAAATTAGAGTCGAATTGAAGAATATAACACCAGAGCACTTAGCAATACATAATAAAATTGAAGGAGAGCTGGAATGGCTTCTTGAAGGGGAAATCATACATAGCAAATTCATTCCAGTTCTTTAATGAGGATAAAGGGAAACGGTAGTTGTAATATATTTGTATTTTCAAAATAGGTTCAATAAGGTCCCACAAATGAAGCTACTTAATGAAGAGTCAATGGTGTTGGGGAAAATGGATAAAGATTGGTGAACAAATTGAAGACAGAGTGTTGGGATAGAATGGCTATTTTCATAACAGCAACCTATAACTCATTGAATGCTGTGGGGATGGGTTATAGGGTCATAGAGTCATAGAGATGCATGGAACGAAAACAAGCCTTTCGGTCCAACTCATCTGTGCCAACCAGATATCCTAACTCAATCTAGTCCCACCTGCCAGCACCCAGCACATATCCCTCCAAACCCTTCCTATTCATATACCCATCCAGATGCCCTTTAAATGTTGCAAACATACTAGCCTCCACCACTTCCTCTGGCAGCTCGTTCCATGCATGTACTTCCCTCTGCATAAAAGAGTTGCCGCTTAGGTCTCTTTTACATCTTTCCCCTCTCCCCTAAACCTATGCCCTCTATTTCTGAACTCCCCCACCCCAGCCCTAGCCTATTCAACCTCTGCCTATACCTCAAATCTTCCAACCCTGGCACCATCTTTGCAAATCTTTTCTGAACCCTTTCACATTTCACAGTATCGTTCCCAAAGGAAGGGGACCAGAACTGCACGCAATATTCCAAAAGTGGCCTAACCAATGTCCTGTACAGCCGCAACATGACCTCCCAACTCCTGTACTAAATACTCTGACAAAGGAAAGCATGCCAAATGCCTTCTTCACTATCCTATCTACCTGTGACTCTATTTTCAAGGAGCTATGAACTTGCACTCCAAGGTCTCTTTGTTCAGCAACACTCCCTAGGACCTTACCATTAAGTGTATGCGTTCTGTTAAGATTTGCTTTCCCAAAATGCAGCACCTCACATTTATCTGAATTAAACTCCAACTGCCACTTCTCAGCCCATTGGCCCATATGATCAAGATCCTGTTGTACTCTGAGGTAATCTTCTTTGCTGTCCACTACACCTCCAATTTTGGTGTCATCTGCAAACTTACTAACTATACCTCCTAAGTTCACATCCAAGCTGTTTATATAAATGATGAAAAGTAGTGGACCCAGCACCAATCCTTGTGGCACTCCACTGGTCACAGGCCTCCAGTTTGAAAAACAACCCTCCACCATCACCTTCTGTCTTCTACATTCAAGCCAGTTCTGTATCCAACTGTCTAGTTCTGTCTGTATTCCATGCTACTTAACTTTGCTCACCAGTCTCCCTTGGGGAACCTTGTCGAACGCCTTACTGTAGTACATATACATCACATCCACCACTCTGCCCTCATCAATCTTCTTTGTTACTTCTTCAAAAAACTCAATCAAGTTTGTGAGACATGATTTCCCATGCACAAAGCCATGTTGACTATTTCTAATCAGTCCTTGTTTTTCACAATACATGTACATACTGTCCCTTAGGATTCCCTCCAATAACTTGCCCACCACCAACGTCAGGCTCACTGGTCTATAATTCCCTGGCTTGTCCTTACCATCCTTCTTAAGCAGTGGCACCACGTTAGCTAACATCCAGTCGTCCAGCATCTCACCTGTGACTATTGTTGACACAAATATCTCAGCAAGAGGCCCAGCAATCACATCCCCAGCTTCCCAAAGTGTTCTAGGGTACACCTGATCATGTCCTGGGAATATATCCACTTTTATGCATTTAAGACATCCAGCATTTCCTACTCTGTAACATGGACATTTTTCAAGATGAAACTATTTAATTCCTGACATTCTATACCTTCCATGTCCTTTTCCACAGTAAATACTGATGCAAAAATACTCGTTTAGTATCTTCCTCCATGTCCTGCTGCTCCACACAAAGGCCACCTTGCTGATCTTTGAGGGGTCCCATTCTCTCCCTAGTTACCCTTTTGTCCTTAATGTATTTGTAAAAGCCCTTTAGATTCTCCTTAACTCTATTTACCAAAGCTATCTCATGTCCCCTTTTTGCCCTCCTGAATTCCCTCTGAAGTATACTCCTACTGCCTTTATACTCTTCTAAGGATTCATTGGATTGATTTTATCCACACCTGCCATTTGCTTCCTTCGTTTTCTTAATCAAACCCTCAATTTCTTTAGTCATCCAGCATTCCCTATACCTACTAGCCTTTCCTTTCACCCTGGGTCTGGAGCCACAATTATTTACAATGTAGTTATAAATGACTTGGGATGATCAAAGTGAATATAGAATCAAGTTTGCAATAATCCTATAAAACTCTCAGTTGTAACACTGCTCCTTGTTTTACGGCAAGATGTTGCATGACTTGATTGCAATATTTCCATGTTTAGCACCTTATGATTTATCTATTGTTTCCTCGTTGTCTCATTCCCATTCATACTACCATCTCCTCTGTCACTTAATCACTCCTAATTTCCATGTAATCAGAGATCCTCCCTTTTGTTTTTCCTCCTCTAGACTGCTTTTTCCTACCTCTATGTTTATTTAAGAATGATGTGAAAATGCCGGTGTTGGACTGAGGTCGACAAAGTTAAAAGTCACACAACACCAGGTTATAGTCCAACAGGTTTATTTGGAAGTACTAGCTTTCAGAGCACTGCTCCTTCGTCAGGTAGCTAGTGGGGCAGGATCATAGGACACAGAATTTATAACAAAAGATCAAAGTGTCATGCAACTGATGCGGTACATTGAACAAACCTAGATTGCTGTCAAGTCTGTAATCACTTAAAACTGATTACAGGTTTCAATTCATTAATATGTAAATCCCAGAACTTCTTTCAAGCCACATTCCTGAGATAATTTAAAGTTTTACAAGAGAAGTGACATCTCAGCTGAGATGATGCTTTAAATGTGTGAGGTTAGAGTCTGTGTGTGTGCAAAACCTGAGTTATACCAGTTCTATTTCCAAGGTAGAAATTTATAAAATGTCACTTGGATTGACTGCCTACAGATTGTGTGCTTTGTGAACAAAATAGAATGTATCTGCAAATGCAAATTCACCTCATAGACTGTGTGTGTGTGTGTGCACGTGAGGGGAAGAGAGAGTGTGTGTGTGTGTGTGTGTGTGTGTGTGTGTGTGTGTGTGTGTGTGTGTGTGTGTAGGGTAGAGGCAGAGAGTGTGTGAATGTGTGTATGCATGAGTATATGCCTGTGAGAGGGTGTGCACGTGAGTATGAGTTTGTGCGTCCGTGCGCGTGTATGTACGTGTGCGTGTGTATGTGTAGCGGTGTGTTTATCACGGAGGGCCTGCGTGATTGTGTGTGTATACTGTAGAGGGGTCACCTGGAATGTGACATGAATCTAAGATCCTGGCTGAGGCTGTCCTCATCGTTACCAAACATTTACTTAAGAAGTTTTATACCCCCAACGTTTTTCAGTTTAGATACAAAATCACTGAAATGAAAAATTGGTCCTGTACTGATTGTAACGAGGTCAGCCAGGTGGGCCCCATAGAATAAAAGTTCTCTGATTGGTGCTGTTGACTTAGTCCAATTAGGGACCCCAGGCTGACAGATATAAACAGAGGTTCTGTTTACTCAGAGCTGGCTCTGAGGGAGCTGGGTCAGTGTCAAGGACTCTCCATGTGTAAATAAAGAGTGACTTTAGTGACAGGATACTGGCCTCTGTGGGGTTACTTCAGGTCCCTATTGCTAACCAGAATAAGCAAGGGGGCAGAATTTTTTGCTGCACAGGTTTCCCTGCACATACCATGGAGCTGTAACTGTAGGGTATGTGTCTTCTTTATAAACAGGATCCCTGCCTGGATACCAGCCTGATTGACAAGTTTAGCTTCCATTTCAGAAAGGAATAATCTAGAAGGTAGGGATCAGAGTTGCAAGAACTGATGAGGAATTGTTATAGTGTATTGGAATTTGGGACAGAATCCAATCCCAAATGAGTCTTAATACAAGGATGTTCTATATTGTGGGCTGGTTTAATACTTGGGCAAGTAATCTTGGTAGGATGTGGGACACATCCTGCTGTTTCTGGACCACCCCTGTATTAAGTTTTTCCTCAGATATTCCGTGTTTCCTTTAATCAATTTAATTTCCTAAAGATTGTGTGAAACTGTTAACATTTTCACATTGCACCCAACTTCAACCTGCTTATTTCTGCAGGCTACAGTTGCCCCATTGTCCCAGTCACTATCATAGTTGATACCCAATATGTTCGAGTCATAGATGTGAACAGCATGGAAATATGGCCCTTCAGCCCAACCTGTCCATGCTGCCCATTTTTCACAATTTAAACTAGTCCCATTTGCCTGCATTTGGTTCATATCCCCCCACACCTATCCCATCCATGTATCTGTCTAAATGTTTCTTAAATGATAAAATTGTATTCACTTCCACCACTATTTCGGACAGTCAATTCCACACACTCATCATCCTCTGTGTGAAAAAATTGCCACTTTGAACCCTTTTATATCGCTCCCCCTCACCCTAAACCTATGGCCTCCAGTTTTAGATTCCCCTACCATGGGCAAAAGCTGTCCGATAACTACCTTAACTATGTCCTTCATGATTTTATATATCTTAATAATGTCATTGCTCAGTTTCCTACACTCCATGGAAAAAAGTCCTAGACTATCCAACCTCTCCTTATAGCACAGGCCTTCTGGTCCAGGAAACATTTTTGAACTTTTTCTAGTTTAATAATATCCTTTCTCCAGTAAGACAACTAGAATTTGAATGTTTAGTATCTCCCGGAAGTTTTGTTAATATTTTGACTAAATGGTACTAAAATCTTGTCTGCCAAGCAAAGACATCATAAAGAGGTACATCTGCCTTGAGCTGGAAAACTATGCCGTTAAAACTAATCTGCATGGTTTAACAAGGGAAACTCTTAATTACTTCCTGGAATTTTCAATTTAGTTCCTGCATGTGTTTGGTTAGTTTCTAAGCTAAAGAAACATAAAATCTAAGCAAGATATCCTTCTTCTCCATCAAAGCCTCTTAATTGTAATTTGTACAATCACTTATCATTTTCATGATATGTCAGACAGGTCATTTGATTGTTTGAGAATAGCAGTTCTGTAGGTTGAAGTGGTTAGTTGGTTTAATGAATTTTCACCAATGCCAGTAATTACTAAGGTCAAATTGATGAGCCATCCATTCCTTTGTACTTGCCTATGACTGCATTATATTTTTGTTACTTAATAATTCAACTCATAGAAGTAGCAGACCAGATAATTGGATAAATGATTAGTTCTTTTGAATGCTATCGCTCAGCACTTGCTTTTCAACAAAGCATGAGTAGCTTGAGCAGATCAATTCAATGATTGTCCTTCCGAACTGCCAATCATTATTATTTATTCACTCAATTAGCCTAAACAGATTAATAGGCAATGCTCCTAGTTCAATGCATGTATAGAAGAAGGGGTGTATGTCCTGGTAACCAAACTGTTACAATGATAAATAGAATGAAAACATCATGACTTGAGGGAAGCAGAAGGCAATGAAGCTTTTAATTATTGTTCAGTTGCAAGCTACAGAGAATTGAAAATAGACAGCAAACAAAGGAATAAACAATTCATGATCCAAACGAGGATAAAAATTATCATCAAATCCTGGGTACATCAGCTGTGATTATAAGAAATTAGAACAAGAATAAGTCCCTTGAGCCTGTTCCACCATTCAATAGGTTCATGAGTGGTCTGATATTCCTCTCATCCAATTTCCTGTGTTTCTCTTATAACCCTATATTCCTGATTTGTTTATCTCAGCCATTAATATACACAATGACTCTACCCCCACCATTCTCTGTAGCAAGAAATTTCAAAGACACACAACCTTCTGAGTGAAGAAATTCCTCCTCATCTCAGTCTTACATTGGTGTCTCTTTACTCTGCGACTATACCATCTGGTCCTAGACTGTCGCATGAGGAGTGACATTCTCTTAGCATTTATCCTTGTCAAGCCCTTTAAGAATCCTATATATTTAAATCAATCACCTGTCATTCTGCTAAACTCCAGTGAGTAGAGTCCCAATATGATTAACTTTGGCTCATACAACAATCCCTCAATATCAGTAACTCAAAATGTTAAGTCTGTCTCTCTCATACATTACATATATTACAAGATGTGGTCAGTTTCTCTATTTTTGTCCATATAAACTTTTTGTTTTTGAAATGTATTGTACTTTGGATGATTTAACCAAAGTAATGTTGGATATACAACATGCCATGACATTATCTGAAGATGAGCAAGAATTTATCCTAAACATAGAAAATAGCTGTAGGATTTAGATTAGACTGCCTACAGTGTGGAAACAGGCCCCTCAGCCCAACAAGTCTATACTGACTCTCTGAAGAGCAACCCACCCAGCCCCATTTCCCTCTGACTAATGCACTTAACACTGTGGCCAATTTACTTGACCTGCACATGTTTGATCTGTGGGAGGAAGCCAGAGCACCGGAAGGAAACCCACACAGACACAGATAGTCACCCAATGCTGGAACCAAACCCAGGACCCTTGTACTGTGAGGCAGCAGTGCTAACCACTGAGCCACAATGTTGTTAAGGAGTAAGACATAGATTTGATTAGTGCAGTTAAGGCAGATGAACTGGCTACCACCTCATTGCTATATGTGGGATATTACTACACAGGGAATGACTATGTATTCAGTGACATAACAATAGTTCTTTACAGAACCATTTTGAGACATTGCTGAGAGATGCAATCAGGCATTACATCAATAAAAGATTGATCATTTTTTCTTCTCTGTCTTTAGTTTAATGAGAAGTAAAATAAATCCCTTTGAATTCACTACACTGAGGGTATTTTTTCATTAATGCTACTTATATATAAGATTTAATTTGTCAAGCTCAATTTTCCAGCTCTTAAAATCAATGGTAAGGGAGGCTGCAAAACACATGCACTGATCTTAGTGTTTCATTTTCCAGTCTCACTTGAGCATGACTCCATACCAAGAGATAACATCACAAGTTAAGTGATGTTAATCCCTAAAATTCTTACAGTAAGGTTGCCTTGGCCATCATCTGTTGCTTCATGTCGCATAGAGAAGCTGAAAATCAGCTGTGAGCATGGACAGAGTATTAGCAAAGTACACAGAAATGCCATTGAACTGAGGGTGGACTACACAGGGCATATGGGTGTCCTGTTGAGTAATGAGATCCATACATAGAGGATGGCAACAATCTGAGTCTGCACAACAGCTATGGATCTGAACTGCTCCCTGATCTTCCACCGAAGCACTGAGCTGTCAAGAGGATTCCACTTGCGCAGTTGTGGAAGCTGTACGGAAGCCGACAAAACTTCATCGTGACTGGGTCCACCAAAGTTCTTGTGAAGTTGGCTATCACCCCATGGTGGAAAGAGTGAGCTCCAATCTCTGCATGACGGCCGCTGTCAAATTGAAGCCAGACCGCTCTTAGCTCTTACACAATGACATAGGCTGTCCGCTAGTGACCCAGGAGTCTCACTGGGAGTGTTAATCAATGTTTTCCTGCCAGCCACCCCACTGAAGTATACTTCTTGCTGGGCAGCATGACGACTTAGGGTTTGATTCCATCCTTGGGTGACTATCTGTGTGGAGTTTGCACATTCTCTAAGTGTCTGTGCGGATTTCCTCCAGGTGCTCTGGTTTCCTTCCACAATCCAAAGATGTGCAGGTTGGGTAGATTGGCCATACTAAATTGCCCATAGTGTTCAGGGATGTGTAGGTTAGGGGTAAATGTAGAGTAAAGCAGAATGGGTTTGGATAGGATACTCTTCTGAAGGTCGGTATGGACTCGTAGGGCTGAAGGGATGTTGTAGAGATTCTATGAAATCTGACTCCCCTTGTCTGTGACTCAGTTATCCTGAAAGCTATTACATAAGCAATCCCTTACCTCTGAGATGGTTTCAGTCTACTCATCTTTGTTAACTCTGTGTACTGGCCATGACACCGTGCCACCCTCCACAGTGAGGTATCTGAGCCTGTGAGTGTAAATCAAGTGCAGGTCCATCCTCATCACTCATATGAGATAGCTCTCAGTCTTCATTTTCCTCCTGGTAGCCTCTTCATATGTCTCAAAATAAAGAAGAAGTGGGAGCAAAGTGGGCAAGGAGGAGGAGGAGAAGAGGAAACAGAAACAGGAGGAGGCCATTCAGCCCCTCAAGCCTGTTCCACCATTCACTGAGACAATGGCTGACTTGTGGTCTAACTCCATATATCAGCCTTTGGTCCATATCCCTTCATATCTTTGTTGAACAAAAACATATCTATTTTAGATTTTAAATTAGCAAATGCTCCTGCATCCATTGCCTTTTGTGGAAGTGAGTTCCAAACATGTCTCCTGAATGCACTGGCCCTAATTATCAGACTATGTTCCCTAGTTCCCAAAATCTCTGACCAGTCAAAATAGCTTATCTACACCATCTTTTGCTGCTAATATCATGAAGATTTCCTTTCGATCACACCTTAAACTTATAAATTCTACAGAAAACAGGCTAATTTATATAACCTCTTCACATAACTGAACCCCATTGTATTTCATCCTTCTTTTTTGGCATGTCTGGGGCACTGAGTTATGAGCATTTACTTCTAAGACGTGTTCCAGTCCTTCTTAATTTGCTTGTTTTGAGGATATCATTACGGTACAGCTCCATCCTAGAGCCGAATTCAGTTACCAGACCCTCCACAGCATACTAATGCAAGGAACACTTTCCATGATTTCAGGTGTGTCACTTCCTTTTGAAAAACAATAAATCTTGAAGAGGGGGCAGGATGTCTGAATCATGTGACCTGAGAAATAATGCTGCCAACACCAGCTGTGTGCAGAAGCTGCAGGAAGCACAAGGATTAAAGGAGCTGCCAAGGGCAGAAATCTTTAGGAGGATCAACAAAAGTTTGATTGAGTTTCTTAAGAAAGTGACAAAGAAGATTGATGAGGATAGGACAGTGGATGCTAACTATATAGACTTTCCTGAAGCATTTGGAAAGATCCCTCATAATCCAGATGAACATGTCGCATGGTGAGTTGGTAAGTTTTATAAAAATTGACTTGGTCATGTAAGACAGAAGGTAATTGTGGAAGGGGAATTTTTTGACTGATAGTCTGTGACCAGTGGTGTTCTGCAAGGATCAATAATTGTAGCTCTGATGTTTATAATATGTATAAAGGATTTGAATGAAAATGTATGTAGTCTGATCGTAAGTTTGCAGCCGATATGAAAGTTGGTGGAGTTTGTGGATAGCGAGAAAGACTATCAAAGGATACTCAATGAGATAGATTAGTTGGAAAGTTTGGTGGAGAAGTGACAGAGGTTAATCCAGGCAAGTGTGAGGTGACGCATTTTGGGAGGTAAAATGCAAGAGTAAAGGACACATCAAATGGCAGGAACCTTAGGAGCATTGATGTAGAGGGGGAATTTAGGGTGCAAGTCTATAGCTCCCTGGAAAGGACAAAACGAATAGATAAGGTGGTAAAGAAGGCATATGGCATACTTGCCTTCATAGGACAGGGCATTGAGTACAAAATTTGGCAAGTCATGTTGCAGCTGTATAAAACTTCAGTAAGGCTATATTTAGAGTATTGTGTGCAGTTGTCACATTGTAGAAAGGATGTGGAGGCTTTGGGGAGAGTGCCAAAGAGGCTTACTAGGATGTTGCCTGGATTCAAGTATATTTGCTATAAGGAGAGGTTGGTCAAACCTGGAAGATTTTTGTTAGAGTGTGACCTAATAAAGGTTTATAGAATTATAAGAGCCATGGAGTATTTTTCCCAGGGTAGAAACATTTTAGAGACCAGGCTAAACCCCCTCAAAACATGTCAAGGAGATAGCCTAGACATTAACTTTTTCTTATTTGAAAGGCAGGTGCCAGGCATTGTCTTCCAGATGCAATTTGATTGGTCAAACTACTAGGCTTGAAGCAAAACACACTTTATTTGTACCCTTTAAAATACGGACAAAATAAAAGCAGAAGAATTGGCTTAACTATAACTCTATCAAAATACTTTACAAAATAATAAACTACTCATTAACTGCTCCAATATAGTAATATCCCATAAGGACATCCTTGTCAAGGGCAAATTCAGTAAAAATAGATTGTCTCACATCAATTCCAGGAAAAGGAACAGAACCCCAGCTTTTAGATGTAAAGAGAGAGAGAGTGAGATGTAGCAGCTTTCACAATCCCAACAGTTACTAAAAGTTAAAGCTAAAACTCCTTGTTCTGTGGAAGCTTGACTCCACCCATTCAGGCTGCTTCTATTGCTCTAATTTTAAAAAAAACTGTCCTCACAAGCTATTTACTTTATTGGTTTAAAGCAGACCTTTCGGCAATTCTGTTTCAACCTCTCTTCTTAAAAAAAAGGACAAAATACACCCCTTACACTTACAGTATTGTCACAAATGTTAAATACAAAGTGAGATGGAGAAGTTTTAAAGCTGGAACTTACTTAAGCAGAGTTCAGAAGGACATTGATCTTCCTACATTGCTGTTTGTTCCTCCAGAAAGCAGAGAGTGCTCTATCCTGGGTGGCAACTTCTGTCTAGACTGGCATGGTGCAATATCACGGGCTCAATTACTAGTTCTAGAGAAGGAGGGAGGAAATCTCGTAGTGACATGGCTTTAGTCATGGGAATTTTGTGAGTCACGTGACACAGTATTTCCTGAGAAAAGTACTCAACATCTTATTTGTGCAATTATTTAGGGAGAAAGGGAGTCAGTTGGGGAAGATAAGTTACCATAATAGAGTTGTTGCCTTGAAGCTTACTCACCACACATTTGAACTGCAAATGTGAGAAGCCCTCCTATGTTTAACATTGTGGGGTGCTTCTCTGTGTTAAAGGTGCTATGTAAATGCAAGTTGTATGGGTACTCAGCGATAATGGGGAAGCTTGTCCTTTTCCTATATTCCCTGTGTGTGACAGGTTTCTGAAATCTTCAGGTTGTAGCTCTCTGCAGTTCCTCTGTCTCCTCTGATGCTATGGATTTGAGAGCAGCTGACTGTTTCTCATTCTGCTGTTCCTGACGCTGTTTTTCTACTTCTGTCGCTTGCATTGCCATGCTGTTGCTCGTGGTGCTCTTGCTGTTACTGCTGGGTTCCCTACCTGCTATCCAGTCTAAGGTAACAACAGTAATCATGCTGCTCTGATACTTCAGAGTTCCAAAATATATATGAGACTTCCAACATCCAAAGTGCACTTACACATCTGAAGTGTTTTAAGTGTGTTGGAAGAACTTCCAAAGTTTGAAGAGGTTTACAATGTGTGTAAAGAAAACTCCAAATTCAGGAAATGTTCCAAATTGTGGAAATGTTCAATGTACAGTGTATGTGTAATGAGGAAATTCTGACGCAGCTACAGCAGGTGTGAGTGCAAAACATTTATTTATATTTTTTCATTGCACACTTTAGCATCCACAAGCCCATTCTCACTGTGTTTTTAATGGTAAGCTCCAGAAAACCCCAAAAGCCCCATAGACTCTAGCTTAAAGCTGGAAGTATGTACAGCATCTTATTTATTGACCAATTAATGTATGTTAAGTGGCAGCTCATCTTTCCCAAGTGGGTTGCTTTTAAGCAGCCTAACAATGCTACAATGAAGGCTGCAAGTTAGCAGATTGGTGTAGCTCTTCAGATAGTCTGACAATTCTGCTGGTTTTGACCATCCACTTGCACCCTAAACCGCACAATCCTTCAGGTTGAATTCCAGCCCATTATCGCAGAAGGGTAAGCTGCCTGTGCAAGTGTGCCAGGAAATGCAACCTCACTCAGATCAATTAGCTGAGGCCTGAAGCCAAATTTAAGGCCTCTTCACTTGTTCATGCATTGCCAATGGATTGTGGTCAGGCATTCTTTGCAAACCATCTGTTGCAGTTTGAGCATTTTACTGGTTGGCAAGGAATTAATAACCAGTGACTCTAGCATAGAATATACTGGGAGGATTTTGAGAGTCAATCACGGAACCACACATCCAATGGATTAGTTTTACCAGTTTGAATCTGAGAGAATACCATTAACTCTGTCCTTTTGAAGGATGCTGACTGACCTGCTGAGTATTTCCAGGCATTTACTGTTCTACTTAAATTTTCCAGAGACCTTCTCAAATCTTAAAAAGAATTTCCACATCTGTACTGCCTATAACAGTCTTCTAAGGCCCATTCCATAAACAATTGGAAATTTGTCTATCAATTGATGCTGAAAATTGTAAGACCCTCACTTTACACGGGCAAATGTGCTCATTATTATTTTCTCATAGTTTTGCTGATATTTAATGTACGTACGTTGCTTCATCAAGTTACCTACCATTTATTACCAGCATAAGGTTAGAAATACAGGTGTCACTTTATGAAAATTTACAAATCCTTAGACAAAGAAGAAATCTGTTCTTTCATACCATGACATCTGGACAACATTTAGGATAAATGGAAAGTACTATTCATTCTACTCAGGCGCCAGGCAAAGTCCATCTCTAACAAGATAGAAACTAATCATCTCCATTTGACATTCAAGGGGACTACCACTGCTAAATCCATCAACAACGGAGGATCAACATTAGCCAGAAACTTAAGTGGATCAGTATCACAACATCAGTGGCTGAGAATTCAAGAAAATCAGCTCAATCCTCCCCAAAGCCTGTCTCTAATCTACAAGGCATATGTCTAGAGTGTAATGGGATGTTCTCCATTTACCTGGATGAGTGCATTTAACATCTTCATGCTTTTCAATAGCACCAAATCATATCACTTGCAAGATGCAATACATCAACTCACTAAGGCTCCTTTGAAAGTGATAAAACTTTGGGAATTCAACATCAAAAGTTCTATTATAATGGCGTATCATAATGTTTTAGGGCATTGGGAATTCAACAGTTATCACATCTCTATTGTCGTGGTTTACTATGCTTTTGACTGAAAGCACAGTGGATGTCTGGTTATCTCTCAGAACTGGAGGAATTGCCTGGAGCCAGAGGTGTGTATTTTGCCCTCAGCCCTTGAGCAAAACTCAAATTTGTTCCTTGCATAAGACTATCAGCCTTGGTTATGGATCTTATTAACTGCTTCCTGGTCCTATTAACATACTTCCTTACTCATTAATAAGGGTATGTTATGACCAACAATGAGAACAATACTGGATCCAATTTTCTACCTCCTTAACTATTAACATAAGATTGTGAATAATACAGTAACAGGCTCATGTGACCTACTTGGTATTTGTCACAGGAAGGCAAAAATCATTACTTTTTTAAAAACAATATAATAGCAAACTGCCATGTGATGTTAATAAATTCGTATTAGTCACACTCAAAAAAGATATAAAGTATGCTGCTTGCATGTAATATTCAGAGACTCATTGAGGAGTGCCACCACAAGAAGGCTATGAGACTCCTTTGCTGTCACCCAAAATCTCTAGCCGGCTATCCAGAAATAAGTCTTGTTCCTCCTTAAACTGAAATTTGTGTCATCCGGAATTAACCAAAGCACTTCCTAAATCTGTGACCTCTACTACCAGAATTATCAATTCGGAAAGCACACAGAAATATTAATACTGGCAAGTTCCTCTTGTAGTCACATATCAACTTCATTTAGAACTTTAGCATTGTTCTTTCATCGTTATTTGGTTGAAATCCTTGAACTCCTTTCGTAACAGCATAGGGTTATACTAACAGGATAGCGTGCCCCTTACACATGGACTATGGTGGTTGAAGAAGGTAGCTCACCATCATCTTCTCAAGGGAAAGTAAAGAGTAAACTCATAACCATACCAGCACATCTGACATCCTATGATAGAATAAATAAAATGAACCAATTTAAAGCCAGCATTTCATAGTCCTTATATATGTCCAGAATTGACCCTCCAATATATGCAGTAATAAAGCAGGACATAAACTGTCTAACACCTTTCATGACTTCACAATTTTCTGAAGTGTTTTGCAGCCAATGAAATAACTTTGATGCGTCATCATCCTTGGAGAGCCGGAAACCTTGTAACCAATTTGTATACAGAAATAAAGTCACAACTACTTCATCGGTTTTCCCAACATTAGTTGAGGGATAAATATTGGTCAGGACATGAACAGAGATAACCATTTTCTTTTTCAAGTTCATGGAGTCTTTAACATTCTGTGGTGTAAGCAAACAGGGTTTTGATTTTGCTTCTCTTTAGAAAAATGTCACCCTCCATTGTGCTCAAATCATGGAGCTTTTCACACATGTTCCAGCCTTCGTTTTGTGCGCAAAAGCCTGGAATGGCATTCAACCACACAGTCATCTAATTCTGAGAATAGGGATCTGCCACTGAACAACAGCTGACATTCTGCCCTGGATGCTAGGCAAGATTATTACAAATAAAATGTTTCAGTATAGTATCAAGCTGTGCAAACATAAGAGATTAATATCGTATTTAAATCTAAATAAATTGGCTTTGCTTTCATACTTAAAACATTAGTCATTTGCTAATTAAATATTGTAGAAACCACATCTTATTCCTTATTCTGGCTGACTGCAGAGACTGAACTGATGAGGAATAGCTGGGCATTACATATGATTTTACATAAACAAAAATGAATTTGCATGGACTACAACTTTCTCACAAATGCAAGTGACGTACTTCAGAGTCAGTGAATTACGAACTGAAGATAAGCTAATCATTTAAATCACTTCTAATAGTGACCTAGATTTGTATCAGATCATTATCATCCAAAATGCTTCAAAAATGGGAAGGGTCAGACACAGATGTCAATGAAGAGAAACATAGTCTAAGTGATAGATTTTAAGGGTTCTGTGGAAGATAAGGAAATGTGGCAAAATGAAACATTTAAGAGAGTGGGTTCCAAAACGTGGTGCAAGAAGGTACCACAGTGCTGAAAATGTGTTGCTGGAAAAGCGCAGCAGGTCAGGCAGCATCCAAGGAACAGGAAATTTGACGTTTCAGGCACAAGCCCTTCATCAGGATTCCTGATGAAGGGCTTGTGCCCGAAACGTTGAATTTCCTGTTCCTTGGATGCTGCCTGACTTGCTGCGCTTTTCCAGCAACACATTTTCAGCTCTGATCTCCAGCATCTGCAGACCTCACTTTTTACTTGAAGGTACCACAGTCGGCAAGAGCATATAATGGATCTCAGAGAAGATTGAAGGACAAGACAGGTAGGTAAAGCTCAAGAGGGTGGAGAAAATGCTGGAAAATAATTGTAGCTAAGTGCAAGAATCCTACCTATCCATCGTCCTTCCCAACTATTCGCTCCACCCTGCCCCCGACCTATCACCAACACCCCCCACCTGCGTCTATCTGTTGCCTTCCCAGCTATCTTCCTCCCAGCCCCACCCCCACCCTCCTATTTATCTCTCAGTCCCCTTCTCCACTCCTCACCCCCCCCCCCCCCCCCCCAACCATATTCCTGATGAAGGGCTTATGCTCAACACGTCGATTTTCCTGCTCTTTGGATGCTGCCTGGCCTGCTGTGGTTTTCTAGTACCAACACTTCTCAACAAGCATGCTAAAGTCAATGCAAAGAGATGTGTGGAAATAGTTTAAGTGCACAGGGGTTTGGTAGGTAGAATAAATGATATTTTGTGCAGAAGAGATGTACTTGGAGCTTTGACAGTGTTGGAGTTTAAGAGGTAGGAAGTCAATCAAATGAGCATTACAAAAGCTGAGCTTTAAGGTGACAGAGGCATGATAAGGGTGTCAAGGCAATTGTAGGTTTGGGAGCTGTCAGTTGGAAAATTGAATTAATTGCATCTCTACTTAAATTTCTTGTGATTGATAAAAAAAATGTGCCATGCATGAGATCAGGGTTTCATTCCACAATGCTCCTCTGTAAGTGTTCCTGGTCTTGTTTATGACTGATGAGATAGTAGGAAAAGTTTTGCTGTACACACGTAGCCATGGAAACCTATTGTTTCAGCAATCATATGCTGGCTGGAATCTGCCACAAACTAATCAAAGACTGTGTGTTTTGCTCACAGCAAAATTTGTACATTCTGTTCCGAACAAGGAATCAACTGCATGATTCTTCCTCAACAGAGATGTAGTGCCAACAATACCACTGGACAGTTGCTAATTCACTAAATATTCATCCCTTTTCTTGTGAGTCAGGTATGGGAAAGACTCCTAACCTTTGACAATTTCTTTTAATATGATGCACACACAAAATGAATGGTTTATGAAATTACTGCACAAAGACATTAATTATAATCTATTGACTCTCACAGTAATAGTGCTGAATTTAAATTAGTTTTTTTTATTTTCTTCTGTTCCCAATTCTGTAATATCTTTAATAGCAGTTAGCATTAGCAACACCATCGTCTTATTGCAAATCATACATATCTGCTGATATGATTAGCAAGTGACAGTGGTTAAGTAACACCTAAATAATGTTAATTTGTTCTTCAGCTCTAGTTAGCACTTAGAACTCCACAGATGGATGAACTTAATTATCAGCCTTTTGATTTGAATAACAGTACTAATCAAGACGATGCTGGCCTGACAGACGTGTTAACTGTGAATTAATGACTACGGTTCTGAAAAAGTGAGAGTGAGAAGCTGGAGTTGGCTGTGACAATGTAAAGGAATTAAATAAATTATAAACAGACTATATCATGGACCATTTGGATGGATTTGCATGAATAAGCAGCAGTTTATTTCTGGTTCAATGCCAGCTGCTTATGAATATCTGAAAATTTGAGCAGGGTGAAGAAATTCCCAGACTGGTAGCTTTTATAAGTTGGCTAAGAGGTAATTGAATGGTAGATGGCCTAAGGGATAAAATGGCTTAGCCCTGTTCCATGTTTTTCTACCTTGGTGGACCATTGCATTTGTCGGTGACATTTTGACATTAATATATCTTTATTCCATGTTCTGAATTTAAGAAATGTTTGACATCCCTGCAGTTTATTTGAATTCTATGGGCTGCACAGTGGCTCAGTGACACCAAGGAACCAAATTTGATTCCAGCTTCAGGCGACTGTCTGTGTAGAGTTTGCACATTTTCCCCGTGTCTATATGGGTTTCCTCCAAGTGCTCCAGCTTCCTCCCACAGTCCAAAGCTGTGCAGGTCAGATGAATTGCCCATAGTGTCCAGGGATATGCAGGTTAGGTGGATTAACCATGGGAAATGCAGGGTTATAGGGATAGGGTAAGGGGGTGAGTATGGATGGAATGCTCTTTGGAGTGTCAGTGTGGACTCGATGGGCTGAACAGCCTGCTTCCACACTGCAGTGATTGTATAAAATTCATGATGAGTTTGGAAACGTTTGTATTGAAATTGTGATATTAAAAACAGGGCATTTTCGTAGCTGCAAAGCAATCTTATTGTACAAAATTTCAAATCGATGCATTTCAAAGTTTTGAAAATGACATTCTTTTTAGTTCTAGCTCTGTTTCCTGGGCTTCCAATCAAGAACTGATTACTGAATGAATCACAAAATCATGGCCTCTTCTAAAGAAAGCCTTGCATTTATATGGAATCTATCAGGACCATCAGACATCCCATAACTCATTGCAACCAACAAAATGGTGTTTGAACTGGAGACATTGCTGGAATAGAGTTGAACTTATGCATTTTCCCACCATTCATTCCATTAAGCCTAACTGATATACACTTTGTATTTGAATGCATGTTATGATAAGTCAAAAACAAAAAAAAAGCTGGATCATTGAGTCCATTTAAGGTTAAATTAGGTAGAATTTTGAAAGGTGTCAAGGATTATGGAGGACAGGCAGTAATGAAGGGTGGAGAACACAGAAAAGATCAACTATTATTTCATCAAATAGCAGAACAGGCTCTTCGGAACATGATTCTGGATTAGAGTGGTGCTGGAAAAGCACAGCAGTTCAGACAGCATCCGAGGAGCAGGAATACAGCCCTGTATTCCTGATGAATGGTTTTTGCCCGAAATGTCGATTTTCCTGCCCCTCGGATGGTGCCTGAACTGCTGTGCTTTTCCAGCACCACTCTAATCCAGAATCTGGTTTCCAGCATCTGCAGTCCTTGCTTTTATCATCTTAGGAACATGAGGAGGCCATTCGGCCTGAAGTCCTATGTTTCCAAGTAACACAAATCTGCTGTATTATGTCCTGACAATTAAATGATAAATTGATTCCATCAAACATTATACTTCTTAGATTAAAATGTAAGGTCAAAAGTCTTAAAATCTGTTGACCTTCTTGAAATATTGTCTGCCATTATAGAGAATTACAACAATATATAAATGAGTACTTTGATACTTTACTGCCATAGCTGATAGTGCACATAATAAATTTCAGTAAAAGGAAAGGAAGTAAAAATGTCCTGGGATTATATATGTTTTTTCACGACCTTGGGATGACCAAAAGCAATTTGTAGTTGCAAAGTACATCTATGACTGTCATTCAATAGTAATGTAGGAAATATAGCAGCACGCAGAAATGTGATAGCAATCAGATAAGCTGTTATAATTGTGTATTTTGAAGGATAAGTGTTGGCTGGGATAGCTGAAAAATGCCCAATTCTTCTTCAAAATAATGCCTTAGGATTTTTTCACTCCATTTGAGTGACAAAATGTCTTCAGCATGTGATTGAAAGACAGTACCTGCAACAGCCCACCCTCAGTGCTGCACTGTAGTATCACTTTGAATTTTGGGCTTATATAGAATGCCACAGCTCTCAGGCGAGAGTGTTAATAGTGAGTATAGCATTTTCTGATCATTCAACATGGACCAGTGTTCTACTGTGCATGGCTGTATGACACTATATTCCTAATGCAGATTGTAAAGAGGTCAGCCAGGTGGACCTCAGAGAATATGAGTTCCACGGTTGGTGCTGTTAATCTGGTCCAATCAGAGACCCTGGGTGACAGATATAAACAGGAGAATCAGACATCCTGTTCACTCTGAGAGTTGGCTCTGAGATCAGTATCACATGTAAATGAAGGGAGACTTGGTGACAAAATACCTGCCTCTATGGAGTTATTTCACATACAATTAGTGCATTTTGTTGTTTGATGGTTGGCATAGACATGGTGGGCTGATGAGCCTGTTTCTGTGCTGTATGATGCTTCTTCTCTATGACTGTTAGACACTGTTTTCTGCCACTAATGCAGACTTATAAAATGACTCAGTGTATTCTTCTATCCCCACATGCAAGAAAAAATTGATTCATGCTTCATCAAAAATGTAACGCTTAATAATATCATATCAACAGAAGCATCTGTGAAAAAACTTGAGTGATTAATAAGCATAACGTAGATGTGCCTTTGCCTTTGCATTGTGAAAAGAGACAAGGGTGTTGTAAAGGAGTTTGTTGGAGTGTGGAAGTGGTACATTTTAAAAGTGCGTGGAAAGATGTTTATGCAGAATATGCTCAGTGCCAGTGCAAGGTAATGTTCCATCCTTGGAGACAACTGTTCCCACAGTGAGTGCTTGACTTGTGCAAGTCTCTTGCCTTTCAGTTTCAATATCGCTGCAGGGTTGATGATTCTTACAGCATGTTGAGCTGTTGCGTCTCATTGTATCTGGAAGATTTCAAACACTGTCTTAGCATTCTCAATTTTCTTCATAACATGTCAAGAACGCCACTGTCTATACACATCTGCTTCCCTTGCTTGTATGCCATTTCCAAATGTTATCTCTGCAAACGATGTGACATTCTTTGAAGATGCTAAGATGGCGATGGAAATGTTATGAGAAGGACAGTTTGAAGTGAGCTGCAGTCAGACCCAGTCATCCTGTTTCATCCAGACTGATATTGATTGGAGTGTTCACAAGCAAAAACAATAAGCCAACAACCTTTCGCCTCATGCATAGCATCATTTCATTTGTGTAAATAATGTGAATGTAAATTAACTAGTTGCCCTTGGTGCATTAAAAAGACGTCTTGATCAGGCCTTCAGGAGATCTGCTGAATTCTGATTTGGTACAATGTCTTTGATCTCCAAATCCTGTCTTACTGACATCATAATACAAGGTGATACCATTAACATTCTAGTACCTCAGCGTTAGCACCATCAGCGTTAATTACTTGATGATATCAAAAGCTGTTTCTTTAGTTTGATGCTCCAATACCACTCCACATCTTTAACAGTGGACTTGTGTAGAGGTTTATATTCTGATCGCAAATTAGGTAAGATTGTTGCAAGATAATCCACAAATACGGTTAACAATTTCACCTCACTACATTTGTTAATTGCTGTGTTCCTGCCTTAACTCTCAACTTATTAGAAGCTGGGTCAAATCTGTCATGACTTATGTACTTTCCTTGGAACATCTTTAATTGCAACTTCTTTTTTCCCATTCAACTTCTTGGTTCATTTGGCAAGATCTCTCTAGTATTTGAGCTGGATTCTATTTATGGTGTGCAATGACTTATTCCGTTCTATCACCCCATCTGTAGATCACTCATGTTAGCCCATGATCTTTCCAGTGTGGAAGCTGTCTGTGTTGATATTCTTCTGGAGCAGTGGAAATGTCAAATGACATGTGTAGCCATCTGTATCTCCCAATATAATTAGAAGACTGCTGATTTCATCCAGCTTCACTTGACAGTAACCATCATTTTCATAGAGGGTAATTAAGGTCTTTGCTATGGCAAGCTGTGGCAAATTACTTCAATGCTTGGCATGGGATAATGATTCCTCTTCAAAGTTTTGCTGAGAGACTTCGAACCTATGCATGATTTCAGTCTTGCAGGATTTATCCCTGCTGGCCCAATCTGTAGGAGTCATCACTGATTATTGCCTTCTTTTCCAGTTCTTCTATAACCTTTTTCCAGGCACAATTTGAGAGCAGCTTTAACTCTCTTCATCAGATGCCAAGTTGATCTCACACCCTCATCTATTAACATGATATTCACCAGGAAGCATCCAAGACTTGTGAAGATATTGTTGTAATCTCTTAGGATCTGTTCTGTCAATGGCTTAGTGGCCTGCAACTCATTGGCAAATCTATTCTGGCACCCATAGTGTTACCAGTACAAAATGTAGACCTTTTTTCAGTGAAGATGAGTAAATAGGATGGCATGGTGGCTCAGTGGTTAGCACTGCTGCCTGACAGCACCAGGGACTCTGGTTTGATTCCAGCCTCGAAAGACTGTCTGTGTGGAGTTTGCACACTCTCCCCGTGTCTTCATGAGTTTTCTCCAGATGTCCCGGTTTCATCACACAATCCAAAGATGTGCAGGCTAGGTGAATTGGCCATGCCTAATTGCCCACAGTGTGCAGGGATGTGTCAATTAGGTAAAATGTAAAATAATGGGGAATGGATCTGGATGGGTTGCTCTTTGGAGGGTTGATGTGGATATGTTTGGCTGAAGGGTGTGTTTCCACACTGTAGGGATTCTATGTTGCCTAATGTCTACTCTCTGGAATTGCATTGGGCTCACAGTCCTCCTGGTTGACTATTGCTCCATTGTATAGTCTCAATGCTACCTTTGAGGGCTTCATTTCTAATCACATTATATAGATGAGGTAGAAAACAACAGTACCTGTCACCCACATTAACCCAACCTTCTGCAGCCATCATTCTAACAGTCACACATAATCTATCTATCACCTTTCGACCTGATGTATGGGTATAGTGTGATACATCAGAATCATCACCTGACATCTCTCCAGCTGCCATCTATATTGACTGGCTTCCATTCTTTCACTTGGCACACACACGTTCAGCTGGATCCGGTTTCGTGCTTTTAGAGCACGAACATGCTGGACAGACTCTCATTTTTGTCTGGTGCTCTCGACAATATTTATATCCATTACTCTGGCCTTGAGTTTTTTCATGGTATTTCTGCAGCAGAACGTGCAAACCAACTCTTCAAAGTTTTTCCACTCTGGCTCTTCTGCTTCTCAATGAGACTCAATGTGTAACACAGCTTGTAGCACTCTTCAATATTGATAACACAGTTAACATTCTTATCTAGTTGACTTGCTATTTCAGTTCTGTAGCTACTTCAGTTTTGAGATGGAAACTGACAGAAATTCCAATTGTCTCAGTGCCTTTGGTTTCCCAGCACTAGGGATTGGCACATTCACAAGCATCCTCACTTCCATAGTAATTCAAAGTTACTGGCTGCTGTTCCGGTTATTTTTTGCTGCTTTTTACAGTTGCAGGATTCCTAGAGCTCTGAAATTCCACAGTTTCAGCTGGACACTGAAATCGTGATGTATCGCAATGGTTAGTGATTCTAAAGTGAAAGCACGTTACATTGACAACAGAGTCAGGTGACTAGGTACAATTGTGGTTTACTGGCGTATAAATGTCTTCCTCCAAAATAAAGCTTCTAGTTGCCAACATGTTCAGCGTTACTACATTACTTAGAGTCATAAAGCTCTCCAGCATGAAAACAGACCCTTTGGTCCAACTCGTCCACACCGACCAGATATCCTAAATTATTCTAATCCCATTTGCCAGCACTTGGCCCATATCCTTCTAAATGCTTCCTATTCATGTCCCCACCCAGATGCCTGTTAAAAGTTGTAATTGTACTAGCTTCCACCACTCCTCTGGCAATTCATTCCATACATGCACTATCCCCTGTGTGAAAAAGTTACCTCTAAAGTCCCTTTAAAATCTTTCCCCCTCACCTATTTGTTCAATTCTTCTCACTTCTATCATAGTATAATTTTCTAATAAGTTAAATTTGTGCAAAATCAATGATAACTAGTCTTGAATCTATGTATCGTTTTCTGCCATCTACCTCAACTAAAACTCTTCAGAAAATCCAAGATGCTCTTGATGTCCAAATGTGAAATGATAGAAATATTCAATCCATTCGGTAGCAGCTGTGGAGAGAGAAGCAACACTAGCAAAGTCTCAGATTTATGGCCTTTCATGAAGCCTCCAGAAAAATACATATTTGGATACAAATTCATCTTGGGTACTAGTGAATTGGCAGCCGTTTAATGTTCCATTCAATTCCCTTTTCAATGAAGTGTAAAAACAAGCTGTCAACTTGACAACATCTGTTTTATCTGCCTAGCCTAGACAAATTTTAAGTAATACAGACTAACAAATACCACCACTCCCTTCACTTTCCCTCCTCCATCTATGCACCTAAACAGTCAGACCAGTTGTTAGTGAGTAGTGAATTTCAGCAACTATTTGCCTTGGTAAAAAGAAGCTACCTATCATACATCTTCTCTCACGTCATTGTCATGCATACAGCAGATGAGCATTCAATGAGTTCTGCCAGGAAGAGTGCTGAAGAAGCAGACTCAGAGCAGACTTGAGGGGCCATCTGCCTACTTCTGTTCCTAACTAGTATGTTCACATGAAATCTGTCTACTCTGTGCTGAGGCCAAGCTAGACAAAAACTGTCAGAAAAGTGGGAGAGAAAGGCATTTGGAGGTTGAGTCCACACAGGGCATCAAGTCTCAGCTAATGGGTCACAGTCTAATTGTGGTGTGAGCAGGAGCTATTTGGCGGCTGTGATCTGGTCAAAATGCATGCAAAGCTACCTTAGCAACCCTTGCAAGTAACCTGCAATGGAATTTAAAGAATACTAAATCAAATGTTATAAAGCAGCATGTATTTCTCTATTTCTATGATGGATTGCCTCCAAACTGGACTATCGTCTTCAAGCATCAGGACTGGTGCAGATAGACTCAAACAAAGAATAGCTGCTGTTGTCCACATGCTGAGGTCAACTTTTGGGCTATTCTTATCGTACACACCCTGAGATCACCCTGTGAAGGTGGATTATGTACAAATTGGTACAGTGTGGAGATGGTTCTTCCACATCAATGTTAGATCGGGAAATTCTGGTACTCCACACCCTCCTCATTGACCTGTCAACCCCTCCCCCACTCGCTAAGTCAGTAAGAAAGTGTGGTCGGTTGGACCACAGTCAGTACTAGGGATGTGCTCTCCAATAGTCAGCGGACTCTTCAGCAAAGGTCCATGGAATCCCAGGGAAAGTGAGTAACCGAACTCTGGGAATGGGTTTCCTCGCACAAAAGAAAATGTTAGAGGGCAACTTGAGATGGTCATTGAATAAAGAAGCAGATGGGGAGCTTTGGGTGGATGGAGAGTTTCTCAAGTCACTGTCACTTTGGCTTAAATGGGAGAGAATGTCAACAAGGACGTGACAATTCACCAAGCCATGGGATCAGGGTGGGGGATGGAGGGGGAAGGTGGACATTGATGGCTATGTGTGATAAAAGGGCTGAGTAGAAAGGCAGGGGGGTGAGGCAGAAAGGTCATTATGTCACAGAGGAAGCAAAACAGAAGGGAACATGCAGGATGGGGTTGGTAATGGGACAAATTATCATTCTGCAACTCAGGCAGAGCCTACAAATAACTCACAAACTCACAAACTGTGTGTATGTGTGTGTGTATATGTGTACGTATATATGTGTGTGTGTATGTGTGTGTGTGTCTGTCCATGTGTGTGTGTCTGTCCGTGTATGTGTGTACGTGTGTGTGTATGTGTATATGTACGTGTGTGTCTGTCCGTGTGTGCGTGTCTGTGTGTGTTTGTGTGTATGTGTGAATGTGTATATGTGTGAATGTGTATATGTGTGTGTGTGTGTATATATATATATATGTGTGTGTGTGTGAGAATGTGTATGTGTGTGTGTGTATGTATGTATATGTGTGTGTATGTATGTGTGTGCATATATGTATATATATATGTGTGTGTGTGTGTGTGTGTGTGTGTATGTGTGTATGTTATATATATGTGTGTGTGTGTGTGTGTGTGGTTGTAGTGGTGGTGAAGGTTTGTGGAGAATAAATGCTCTTATTGCCAGAATTCCACTTCTGCATTACGCTATGAACTTGTTGCTTACATAATTGATGTCTGAATAAGGTTACATACCTTGGAACTCTTTAGAGGCATGACATCAACCTCCTTGCAAAGCCACTTTGTCACAAATTTCAAGATATTACACAATGTTTATTTTGATTGACATGAAGGGTCAGGAATACTTTGGTGAGAATGAGTTCTCTTTCTGGTATCCCCCCACAGATTGTCTGCTCACACATCTGACATGGACATCAATGTCTAGAGAGATTGCAGTTGCTTCAAATGTGAAAACAATATTGAAGGAGAGACCAGCTACAATGGTGTTCAAAATCCTGGCAAAACCCAGCAACCTCTAGCTGTGAGGAGACAGTCAGCTCTGTAGATGCTGGAAGTCACAATCAATAGATGTGAAGCTGGAAGAGCATAGCAGGTCAGACAGCATCTGAGGATCAGGAGAGTCAACGCTTCATGCCAAAATCATTTGTCTGGATACTGATGTAAATCCTGGTGAATGGTTTCTGCCCAAAACATTGACTCTCTTGCTCCTCAGATGCTATCGGACCTGCAGTGCTTTTCCAGCCTCACATATATCAACCTCTACCTGTGGCCTCCAAAAGGTGGAAGCAAGAGATGAAGATCATCCAAGGGAGGGGTGGAGGAGAATAGCAACACACTGCAGTTACTGGCCTCATACTCATGTTCTCAGAAACAAAGTGGCAGGCACAGATGATCGATGAGCGTGGCAATCAAAACCCGCTGGGTTATTTACTGGAGGTGGACTTGCACTCAGATGGACAGAGTGGCCATTCCTGCCTGGTCCCCACCAAGGTTGCAACCACCCTGAATTTCTATGCCAGCTCCTCATTTCAGGGAGCAACTGGAGACCAACCTGGCATCTCCAAATGTATGATCTGTAAACACATCTGAAGCTATTTTCTCCAGAATGTCAAGGAAGCACATGGTGAGGACAGTGCAGGAGACTGAGAGAGAGAGAGAGAGAGAGAGGGAGAGTGAGAGAGAGAGAGAGAGAGAACCTGCACAGCTACTGCCTTTGCTGTTTGAATTTGTGTATGGCTGGACATCGAAGTGCATCTGGGAAAATGAACAAACAGTGGAATTCACAACTAATCTTGGAGGAATTGTTGGGTGATGTTCACAGCACAGAATCAGATAAGTTATTTGTAGTTTTAAGTCTGTCCAAGAGAAAGGCTGCAGTAGTGAGTACAGTGGATTCTTTCTTGATTATATGTTTTTTGGAGATAAGTCTCTTGATTAAACTTAAAATATAAGCCATAGCTATTAATTTAACCTGGGGCAATATTTGTAGAGGAAGAAGATGGTGTTATTTTCTGGGTCTGTAGATTGTGAAGGAGCAAAAATGGCCTTTGCAGTGATATGTACTTCTTGTCAGATATGGGAGTTTAAAGAGAGTTTAAGGGTTACTGTGGATTATATTTGCCATAAATGCTGTTGAATGTGAATCTTATCAAATCAAGTGGATTGGTTGGAGAGACAGACAGAAGCGATGAGGAATTTGCAATAGCAACAGTATGTGATGGATGGCAGATATAGGAAGGGGGGAAAGTCTCAGATACGGTCACATAGATGAGTTAAGTCCAGAAAAGGTAAGAAAGGTAGGCAGCTAGTGCAGGAGCCTTCTGTGGCTATCCCCATTTCAAACAGGTATGCTGTTTTGGAAAACGTAGGGGGTGATGGATTCTCAGGGGAACATAGCACGAACAACCAAGTTTCTGGTGTTGAGACTGGCTCTATGCAACGAGGGGTACATCGGCTTCCAAGAGTACAATTGTGTTAGGGGATTCTGTAGTCAGAGGTACAGACAGACGTTTCTGTGGCCAGCAGAGAAAAAGCAGAATCTCAGCTATCTGTAAGAATAATAAGGTAGTTATGGTAGGGGATTTTAACTTGCAAAGATAGACTGGGACTGCCATAGTGTTTAGGGCTTAGGTAGAAAGGAATTTGTTAAGTATGTACAAGAAAATTTTCTGATTCAGTATGTGGATGTACGTACTGAAAAGGTGCAAAATTTGACCTACACTTGGGAAATAAGGAAGGGCAGGTGACTGAGGTGTCAGTGGGGGAGCACTTTGGGGCCAGCAACCATAATTCTATTCGTTTTAAAATAGTGATGGAAAAGGATAGACCAGATCTAAAAGTTGAAGTTCTAAATTGAAGTAAGGCCAGTTTTGATGGTATTAGGCAAGAACTTTTGAAAGCTGATTGGAGGCAGATGTTCGCAGGTAAAGGGACAGCTGGAAAATGGGAAGCCTTCAGAAATGAGATAACAGGAGTCCAGAGAAAGTATATTCCTGTCAGGGTTAAAGAGAAGGCTGGTAGGTATAGGGAATGCTGGATGACTAAAGAAATTGAGGACTTGGTTAAGAAAAAGAAGGAAGCATATGTCAGGTACAGACAGGATAGATCGAGCGAATCCTTAGAAGAGTATAAAGAAAGTAGGAGTATACTTAAGAGGGCAAATCAGGGGACATGAGATAGCTTTGGCAAACACAATTATGGAGAATCCTAAGGACTTTTACAAATATATTAAGGACAAAAGGGTAATTAGGGAGAGAATAGGGCCCCTCAAAGATCAGAAAGGTGGCCTTTGTGTGGAGCCACAGAAAATGGGGGATATTCTAAATGAATAGTTGCATCAGTATTTACTGTGGAAAAGGATATGGAAGATATAGACTGTAGAGAAATAGATGGTGACATCTTGCAAAATGTCCTGATTACAGAGGAGGAAGTGCTGGACGCCTTGAAATGGGTAAAAGTGGATAAATCCCCAGGACCTGATCAGGTGTACCCGAGAACTCTGTGGGAAGCTAGAGAAGTGATTGCTGGGCCTCTTACTGAGATATTTGTATCATTGATAGCTACAGGTGAGGTGCCGGAAGACTGGAGGTTGGCAAACTACCTGGAGGTAGTGTTAGGTAAGGTGGTAAATGTAGGGGTATGGGTGGGTTGCGCTTCGGCGGGTCGGTGTGGACTTGTTGGGCCGAAGGGCCCGTTTCCACACTGTAAGTAATCTAATCTAAAAGTAATCTAAGTAATCTAAATGTGGTGCCACTGTTTAAGAAGGACGGTAAAGACAAGCCAGGGAACTATAGACTGGTGAGCCTGACCTCGGTGGTGGGAAAGTTATTGGAGGGAATCCTGAGGGACAGGATGTGCATATATTTGGAAAGACAAGGACTGATTCGGGATAGTCAATATGGCTTTGTGCGTGGGAAATCATATCTCATAAACTTGATTGAGTTTTTTGAAGAAGTAACAAAGAGGATTATGAGGGCAGAGCAATAGATGTGATTTATATGGACTTCAGTAAGGCATTCGACAAGGTTCCCCATGGGAGACTGATTAGCAAGGTTAGATCGCATGGAATACAGGGAGAACTAGCCACTTGGATACAGAACTGGCTCAAAGGTCCAAGATGGAGGGTGGTGGTGGAGGGTTGTTTTTCAGACTGGAGGCCTGTGACCAGTGGAGTGCCACAAGGATCGGTGCTGGGTCCTCTACTTTTTGTCATTTACATAAATGATTTGGATGCGAGCGTAAGAGGTACAGTTTGTAAGTTTGCAGACGACACCAAAATTAGAGGTGTAGTGGACAGCAATGAGGGTTATCTCAGATTACAACAGGATCTTGATTAGATGGCCAATGGGCTGAGAAGTGCCAGATGGAGTTTAATTCAGGTAAATATGAGATGCTGTATTTTGGGAAAGCAAATCTTAGCAGGACTTATACACTTAATGGTAAGGCCCTACGGAGTGTTGCTGAACAAAGAGACCTTGGAGTGCAGGTTCATAGCTCCTTGAAAGTCGTTTCGCAAGTAGATAGGATAGTGAAGAAGGCATTTGGTATGCTTTCCTTTATTGATCAGAGTATTGAGTACAGAAATTGGGAGGTCATGTTCGGCTGTACAGGACATTGGTTAGGCCACTGTTGGAACATTGCATGCAATTCTGGTCTCCTTCCTATCGGAAAGATGTTGTGAAACTTGAAAGGGTTCAGAAAAGATTTACAAGGATGTTGCCAGGGTTGGAGGAGAAAGGCTGATCAGGCTGGGGCTGTTTTCCTTGGAGCGTCGGAGGCTGAGGGGTGACCTTATAGAGGTTTATAAAATTATGAGAGGCATAGATAGGGTAAATAGACAAAGTCTTTTCCCTGGGGTCAGGGAGTCCAGAACTAGAGGGCATAGGTTTAGGGTGAGAGGGGAAAGATATAAAAGACACGCAGAGGGTGGTACGTGTATGGAATGAGCTGCCAGAGGATGTGGTGGAGGCTGGTACAATTGCAACATTTAAGAGGCATTTGGATGGGTACATGAATAGGAAGGGTTTGGAGGGATATGGGCCGGGTGCTGGCAGGTGGGACTAGACTGGGTTGGGATATCTAGTCGGCATGGACGGGTTGGACTGAAGGGTCTGTTTCCATGCTGTACATCTCTATGACTCTATGACTCTATGTTCATGTCCTTTTCTTGTGATGATGAGGGTCCGGGAGAGAAGGATTCTCCACCATCACTGGCTTCATCCAGGTAGAGGGCACTATTATCTGTACCCATATTGTTTTCAGGGTGTTCTATCGTGAACCCGCAGAATTCATGAACAAAGAAAAGGCTTCCACTCTAATGTTCAAGTTATATCTGACCATGGCAGGTTTTAAGAGGTCTTTATGAAGCATCCTGGAGACTGTCAAGATGTGTATATACTGGAGGACTCTTAGATTCCTGATGCATTGTAAGGGCCCTTGGACCATACAGTGATGGCTACTGGGAGATCAGGACAACTTGCCTCCAGACCTGGCTGATGAAAACATCACAAATGCCTTAGTCTAACACAGAACCAAGAGACAACGTGGCCCATGCTTCGAGTAGATCAATAGAAGGATGGACCATAGGCCTCTTTGAGATAGGGTTTTGACCCTTGGACTACTTTAGAGAGACTTTGCAATGTAATCCAGAAACAGTGACCTGCATCGCTGTTGCGTATTGTGCCTTTCATCATTGGAGCTGCCAAGGGGCGAGGGGGTGGATTTCCAGAATGAAGAGGAAATAGAGGGAGGCCGACAATCTTATATTAGATTACTTACAGTGTGGAAACAGGCCCTTTGACCCAGCAAGTCCACACCAACCCATCGAAGTGCAACCCACCCAGACCCATTCCCCTACATTTACTCCTTCACCTAACACTATGGGCAATTTAGCATGGCCAATTCACCCTGACCTGCACATTTTTGGACTGGGGAGGAAACCGGAGCACTCAGAGGAAACCCACATAAACATGGGAAGAGCATGCAAACTCCACACAGTCAGTCGCTTGAGGCAGGAATTAAACCTGGGTCTCTGGCACTGTGAGACAGCAGTGCTAACCACTGTGCCACCGTACTGCCCACTAGGAGGATAAAGAGGAGAAGCATAACATTGACTAGAAGAACAGACCAGGATAGCATAATCAAATAATGCTTCATCAAACCTAGGAGGTCAAACACAAATTAATAGAAATCTCCTTCCAAGATGAATGAATTGACTTTGGATTTTCTTTAATTGTAAAGCATGCTGTTGGTTATATGGTGAGCAATCCTAACTATCTTCTCCCAGTCCCACCCCCTCTCCCATTTATGTCTCAGCCCCCTTGGGTCTCCCTACATTCCTGATGAAGAGCTTATGCTCGAAATGTCGACTCTCCTGCAGCTTGATGCTGCCTGGCCGGCTGTGCTTTTCCAGCACCATACCTTTGGACTTTGATCTCCAGCATCTGCCGTCCTCACTTTCTCCCAGTCCCTGCTTAGTGCAACAGATGGAGAGGCCTGTTTATATTTGCAGACCTTGACTTTTCTGTTGCTGAAATACATGCCTTACTATCCATCTGATTACACACTTGGTTTTTTTGAGTATCTAAACATTACCGAGTATTTGGTCAAAGAAGCAGTGAGTGAGACAGTGCACCAACATGACATGATGCACAGTTTAGATGGCTGTTAAGACTTCAGTCAGCACATGATCATGTTTAATCCAGTGAAGTCTCTTCCAAAAGAGAGGAGGTTGAGAGGAATTATCTTAACATCATCCAATAGTGGAATATATATTATTTCAAACTTGCCAGGAAATGTGCAAGCATTCTTTAGGACAGTGTTGGACATGTGAGAAACAGCATGTTGTGCAATGCTCCTTGCCAGGCCTATGTACCATAGCGAGTGGACGTATGAAGTCTCCATTGTACATCTCCCACTTTGACAGGCTGATTGATGAGTTGACATCAATTCAATGCTCTCACCCACAGAGAGGATAAATGTGTGAAATAATTTGTATTGGACAGATCCCAGCACAAACCCTGTCCACTGTGTTTAGCTTCTGTGTTGTACAATATTAAAGTGTAATGCTTGTTTGCAGTTGATGTGATAGTTCGAGGATCCCTGACATATGGAGTTATCTGAAGTCAAGGAGCTGAATACTTATGAGAGAGAACATTGCTTCGCCATGGCAGTTTCTTTCATTCTCAGGACGTCTGAAGAGGCTGTCCATCTCCCATGTGGCTTCAATATAACCAGATGCAACCGAAATACAGCAGAAGCTTCATGGGTCCAAGTGTATATATGTTTACAAACATTGAAAATTATTGATGTGAAGAACCACCTTTTGTCAACTATGTGCTCTCCATTAGTGGCAAACAGAGAAATGAAGGAAATGCTTGTGTGCGGTCGCATCCTCTTTAGCTAGAATGGAGGGACCCCCCCCCCCCCCCCCCCTCCCCCCTCTATAGTTGGCCCTACTGTTCTGGAGACCTTAGGTCATCATCCTCACAGTATTTGGAACTAGAGAGTTCAGGCTCAGTCTCCTGCCCAAATGCAGGCTCATGTCTCCATATCTCCCAGATGGTCTGCTATTGTTGCTAAGCATCCATGGTTACAAAGACAGTGTGGAAGTCCATGTGCACATCTGGCATCCAGAGTGCTGGACCTGGCTCTCCATGGGGATTGTCAAATTGCCTATGGAGACAGAGAGATGCATGCATGCTGGAGCCAGTATGGCACAGGTAGACTTGGTGCACTCTTTCATTTTTCAATTGCGTTCATTGATTGCCCTGACAAAGTTGCCTGCTTTTCTTCTGTCTTTCTGTACATATCAACAAAATTATTAACTACCAAGGCCAGGGAATCATCTACTGCTGGGGGCCAAACAGATGCCTAGTCTCTAGCAGAACTGAGTTTCTTCCACGACCAGATGTGGAGAGTTGTGGTTATCTGATTGCCATCGAGGCTGATCTAGAAAGAGCACCTATTGAGGTAAAAGTCTCTGAGCTGGTAGAGGTCAAAGTTTTGCTGGTGCTTCTTCTGAGAGGCCCTCAGAGATGGAAGCAGAGCCTTGGGTTTCTAGGATGAATGCTAGAAATATCCATTTAATGATGGGTTAGAATTTGATACAAAGCGCAAAACTCTGTAATACGGAAAAACAGCTGAGAAGATGATGTTAAATCATTCTTCACGATTTTAGTTACATATTTGTCTTGTGTGGTTAAAGAACTGTTACATCTCATGGAGTTACTTATTGTCAGCATGATTTCCATTGTACATACCCGCAGGCTCCAATTAGATTAGATTACTTACAGTGTGGAAACAGGCCCTTCGGCCCAACAAGTCCACACCGACCCGCCGAAGCGAAACCCACCCATACCCCTACATTTACCCCATTACCTAACACTATGGGCAATTTAGCATGGCCAATTCACCTGACCCGCACATCTTTGGACTGTGGGAGGAAACCAGAGCACCCGGAGGAAACCCACGTAGACACGGGGAGAACGTGCAAACTCCACACAGTCAGTCGCCTGAGTCGGGAATTGAACCCGGGTCTTCAGGCGCTGTGAGACAGCAGTGCTAACCACAGTGCCACCGTGCCGCCCACAATATTGTGCAAACAAGCAGCTGTGTAAATAATACTTACAATGAGGGACAAAATTGCTTGCTACTAAAAAGTACAATGTTCCTTGGTTTTTAAAACAGCTCTTTCCCCATTTAAGTCCGTAATCAAAAATATAAATTCTGCTTTTTCATCACATTTACAGATTCTGCGGAGGGAAGGAATCACTGACATCTTACTGTGCCTTGATCTTACAACAACATTACAAAAGAAAGCAAGATCATGTCAATCTTCATCACTTTCAGCGATGATGTATAGTACATCTCAGCACATCAATGTTACACTTAACCCCTTATATTACAATATCTCGCAGATTTCAGAGTGAGAAGTAAATAGAATATAAATGCATATGCAAAGAAAACTGATAGTTTTGTCAGCAAGAGGAGGACTGCTGTCAGTCAGAAAACAAGCAGGAATTAGCCAACATGCAAGTTGATACCAACAGTAATACATCTGTGCTCCTAGACTACAATGTGGTGAGTTTTCACATCTCCAAGAAAATAACACATAATAGTTAGGCCAGGTCTTATGTGAAACTGGCTGGCTATTTCTGCTATAGTAGCTCTCCTTTTCACCTTCATTAACAGACTCATATCTGCAAAACGCTGACAGTGAAGAATAGTTTACAATTATTTATTCCTTTGTTATTGAGCCAAAATATATACAAGTTTATTAGTATTCATTAATAATCTGCCATTCAAAATATTTTTGTATGTATGAAATACACACAGTGTGGTGTTTACATCTATGTTCATCCATCAATTTCATATCTCAATACAAGCTCAACAAATGAAATAGCCAAAATATTAAATTGAATTAAACCATGTATTAATGAAGTGGCTCTTTCTTTAAGAGTGCAGATAGAAATGCAAGGAAAGTATCTTAGCTACTAAAATTAAAGAATTTAGCTGAACAGCTCTAGAGAAATCTACTGGAATACTCCTGTGGATTATTAAAAAAAAGGTGCCATATAAACAGAAAAACAGAAAGAATTGCGGATGCTGTAAATCAGAAACAAAAGCAGAAATGCTAAAAGAAACTCAGCACGTCTAGCAGCATCTGTGGAGAGAAATCAGAGTTAACATTTCAGGTTGAGTGAGGGAAGGTTACTCAACCTGTAACAATGACTCTGATTTCTCCCCATCGATGCCACCCAATCTGCTGAGCTTTTCCAGCCAATAAATAAAGAGTATTATTGATAAGGGAGGCTCTTCTGACCTTGATAATATTAAATTTGTTCCAAATAGTGACAAAACAGAATAAGTTTGATCTTCTCTCAAGAATAACTGAGAAGCCAAGATTAAAAAATGGTAGCTGAAAATGTGTTGCTGGAAAGATCAGTCCTTGGCAGAGGCCTCACCTTCATTCCCCTACTCTCCCTCTGCCCATTAAAAAATGTTAGCCATGATGTGGAGGTGTCTGTGTTAGACTGGGGTGGACAAAGGCAGAAGTCACATGACCCTAGGTTATAGTCCAACAGGTTTATTTGAAATCACAAGCTTTCGGAGCGTCTCTCCTTCATCAGGTGAAATGGTACTGTGTGACTTCAGACATTGAAATTTATTTTAGAAACATGCACAGGATTGTAATTCCCAGTTGGGTACATTTTTCATGAAAAATACCTGTAAGTGGTCTAGTTTTTGATCTTTAGAATATTTAAACTTACAGAGAAGAGAAGAAAGCTAAAAGTTTTAATTGTCCTGATCAGGAAGGTACAGCAGCTCATGTTGCCTTGTAGGAGTTACATGAGAAACCATCAACTTTTTTTTGGTTGAAATGCTGTTCTAACTATGTATCAACTGTGGTGGAAGCCAGTCATCGAATCTGTGGGCTTGTTTGGAGCTCATTAGTTTTTAACCTGTGGCTCCCCCTGTTCTCAAGTTCACAGCAGTTGTCTCAGTAGGTCCATTCAAGTAATTCATTTAAACGAGAAATAGAGGTGCTGACAGACAAGACAGCGGAAATCGGAGTACAAAACAACACCTTAATGGAGAATGTATCCAATTTAGTTCTAAATGCCATTTTTTTTCTGGCTTTAAATAGCTTCTTATTTTCATAATCAAGGAAAATACCAGGTATCATAACTCTTCATTTGAAAGTACTGATTAAATTTATAATTCAAACATCAGGTTATTCTAATATTCAGAAAGAATTATATTCACCAGTAGCTTTATTGGTTACAGGTCTAGTTTACTAAACAGATGGCTGTAGGTTCATATCCCAAGGCTACTTCTCACTCAGATCTGCCTGATACAGCTGGTACATATTTCATCAGCTTTGAACAAGGCCACAAGATAGAGCTCATTGTGCCAGGAGGTAGTACACCTTGGAAAAAGGGGATTGACTCTCCTATCTTTACTCATTAATTTTCATGTGAACATGGAGCAAAATTGGCAGTAACCATAGAGAGAACAATGATGCATCTCTCTGAAGTGAAGGAGGGAGATTGAGTGAGTGGGGGAATGGAATGGTCAGAGGAAAGAGGACATTACAGACAAATCAATCACTTTATGAGCTCTATAAAAATGTCAGCTGCAGGGAATCTGAAATCAAGTGATCAGTTTGAAAAGAAAAAGCATCAGAAGGTATTTCAGTTTAGATGTCAAAAGAGAATTTTGGTACTGTTTTGAAAAAAAGTACCTAAACTATTTCCTGATGATTTATTTAGTATATATCACAGGGAATCAAGCCAATGTGATCCAGACTGAGATACCTCATTCTTTTGGTTATTGCCAAATTGTGCCAGAATTCATGAGGTCAGTGGAAGGACATTTCATGATTATGAAAGAGATGGATTAACTCTTATCGCTGGTGCCTGTTTGCCTCATGGTAATAGAAGGTTTGGCCTTCATTTCGCATCAGAATCATAGAGCAGCACAGCGTGAAAACAAACCCTTCAGTCCAACTCGTCCGTGCTGACCAGATATCCTGTACAGATCTAGTCCTATTTGACAGGATTTGGCCCATATTCCTCTAAATCCTTCCTTTTAATGTATCCATCCAGATACGTTGAAATGCACCAGCCTCCACCACCTCCTCTCATGGCTCAATCACACACACACCACCCTCTGCATGAAAAGGTTGCCCCTGAGGTCCCTTTTAAATCTTTCCCCTCTCACCTTAAACCTGTGCACTCTAGTTTTGGACTCCCCAACCTTGGGAAAAAAACTTTGTCTATTTATCCTATCCATGCCCCTCATGATTTTATAAGTGATTATAATATCACCCCTCAGCCTCTGATGCTTAGTTACACTTTTGCCCTTAATGTATTTGTGAAATCTCTTTGGATTCTCCTTAACCCTATTTGCTAAAGCCATCTTATGTCCCCTTTGTGCCCTCCTGATTTTCCTCAAGTTTACTCCTCTGCCCTCATACTTCTGTAGGAAGCAACTTAATCCTAGCTGTCCAAAGCTGACATATGCCTCTTTTTTCTTGACCAGCCCTTCAGTTTCTCTAGTCATCCAGTATTCCCTACACCTACCAGCCTTGCTCTTCACAATCAGCAACTTTCTGTCTCTGAAACTCTCAATTATCTCATTTTTGAAGTCCTCCCACTTTCCAACTGTCCCTTTACCTGGGAATAGCCCCTCCCAATCAACTTTTGAAATTTCTTGCCCAATGCCGCCAAAATTGGTTTTACTCTAATTGAGAACTATAACATTTAGATCAGGTCTATCCTTTTCCATAGCTTTTTAAAAACTAATTGAATTACGATCATTGGCCTAAAGTGCTCCCTTCTGACACCTCATTCACTTGCCCTGCCTTATTTCTCAAGAGAAGATCAAGTTTTACTCTCTCTCATAGATAAAGCAACATATTGAATAATTACATTTTCTTAAACAAAAGTGGAGCAAGCCCTTAATGGAAAAGTGAGGCCTGCAGATGCTGGAGTATCAGAGCTGAAAATGTGTTGCTGGAAAAGCGCAGCAGGTCAGGCAGCATCCAAGGAACAGGAAATTCAACGTTTCGGGCATAAGCCCTTCATCATAAAGGCTTAAGCCCTTAATGGTCCAAGTAACTGTAAGGTATGTGGAAAAAGTGAGGACTGCGGATGCTGGAGATCAGAGCTGAAAATGTGTTGCTGGAAAAGCACAGCAGGTCAGGCAGCATCCAAGGAGCAGGAGAATCCTGGATTCCTGAAGAAGGGCTCTTCTGTGGGGGTTCTTTATTCTGTTCTTTGTATTTCATTGTATAATTTCGTGAACAGATTTTTGTCTGTTTGTAAAACCTGGTAGTCAACCAAGCTAACTTACTCCAGGTACTTTTCTCTGTACACTTACCAAAACAGATTGCAAAGTTATGGTCTGGGCTACCGGCTTAAGAATGTTTTGAGTCGTCTGGCCTAGTCCATAACAGATTGGGGCCTTGTCCAGGATTTTAGACAGCATGGGGTAGGTGCTAGTCTCTTTATTTCAGGTGTTAGTTTGGTTGAGTAGACAAAGCTTGGGATAGTAATGGCTCTTTCAATCTTTCTGGATTTGGATACGGTGACTTTGGAAGTTTTGCAAAAGGTGAATAAGACTAAGCTGCAGGAATTGGCAGAGAAGCTGGAATTGGAACTGCTTGCTTCTGGGAGGAAAGGAGAGATAATTTCAGCAGTAGCTCAGCATTTAATCTTGCTGGAGAAACCATCAGAATGTATAGAGATGGCAAGAATTCAATTACAAATGAAGCAGATTGAGGTGGAGGCAAGAGGTAAGGGAAGGGCAGCAGAAATGAAACAGTTTGAGTTATGATTAAAAACAGAAGAGAGGGAAAAGGAGAGAGCAGCAGAACAGAAAGGAAAAGAGAGAGCTTTTGAATTTCAGAAACTGACTTTTAAAAGGAAATTCAGCTTAAAAGGCTGGAGATACAGGTTGAAGGTAATCTTAGTGAGGAAGTAGTGCGGTCTCATGTGGATCAGCAGAGAATTAAAATGGCAAGGTCAGCAGCTGAAGTGGCTGATGATTATGAGCTGGTTCATAAAACTTGGTTTGGCTTCCAGAATCAATTTCAGTCCATGAGGGATAGAAACTGGGGCAAAGGGAAATCCTCATGGGGAAAGGGAAAGGTAGAGCTCAGTGAAGATCATCAGGATAACCTACCGCAGGGTAAAAATGAAACCCTTCAGGGGGACAAAGAAATTAAAAAGCTCTGGTGTTTTCATTGTAATAAAGTGGGCCACACAAAATCACAGTGATGGTGGGCTAGGAGAAAGAGTTGAAAAATGTAATGCTGGAAAAACACAGCAGGCCAGGCAGCATCCGAGGAGCAGGAGAATCGACGTTTCGGGCATAAACCCATTTTCACTTTCTCCAGGCTCGGAGAAAGCTAGATGCCTGGGAGTTTTGTTGGACGAGTAACAAAAAGCACAAGGGAAGTTAGACAACTGCTTTAGAGTACACAAGATGATCAGAGGTTGATTAAGGAGGAAATGCCAGATCTGCTTAAAAAATATTCATGCAAGGGTAAAGTTTAATCACATAGGCCAGGAGTAGCAAGTAAAGAGTTACAATATTAAGGGACACAGGATCCTCTCAGTCTGTAATGCTGAAGAATGAGAAGATATGCACTCTGGAGGGACTATTACCAGAAAAAAGTACTGGTGGCAGGAATTCATAGTGAGACAAAAAGGGCTCAGTTATGTAAAGTGAGGTGAAAGAGTCCAGAGAAGAGTGAAGAATTTGTGGTAGGAGTACTAGACAAAGTCTCAGCTCCAGGAATACAATTTGTCCTTGCAAATGATATAGCTGATTCACTGGTAGATGTGCTGCCTCCTCTAGTTGAAAAGCCAGCGGAAACACAGGCAACTGAAGAAATAAGATCACAGAAGCACAGGCTGAAACAGGAGAGACCAAAAAGCACAGATAAGGAAGCTGACGTAGCTTTATCCAAGACATATTTTGATCAGATAAGTGGCACAGAGGAGGAACAAATACGTAAACATGCAAATATCTTTAGCTCTGCTAAGCTGATTGAGTTACAGCAGAAAGATGAGAACTTAAAACTGTTCGATCAAATGGCATGTACAGAGAAGGAGAGTGAATGCATTCCAGTGTGTTATTACTTAACAAATTATGTCTTCATGAGGAACTGGAGACTCTTACACATTCAAGCAGATGAGAAGTGGGCAGTGATTCATCAAATTGTTTTGCCTGTGGAGTATAGAAAGGAGGTGCTGCAAGTGACGCAGAGGTACCACTTGGATATCATTTAGTGGTGAGGAAAACACAGGCTAAAATACAAAGACATTTTTACTGGCCTGGACTACATAAGGATGGAGTTGAATTTTGCCAGACGTGTCATACATGTCAGCTAATGGAAAACCACAGGCAGTAATAAAATCTACACCTTCAATACCATTCAAGCATTTGAGAAATCTTTCACAAGAGTCTTGATTGATTGCATAGGTCCCCTACCTCAAACAAAAAGTGGGAATAAGTATTTATTAACAATAATAGATGTGTCGACGAGATTTCCAGAGGTAAACCCATTATGTAACATTACAGAAAGGGTGGTAGAAGAATTACTTAATTTTTTTACTAGATACACACTACCAATAGACATCCAGTCAGATCAAGGATCAAACTTCATATCCAAATTATTCAAGCAGGTTATGAATAACTTGGGAATAAAGCAATAAAAATCTACTCATACCATCCAGAATCACAGGGAGTGCTGGAGAGATGGCATCAAACATTACAGACATATTGAGAGCTTATGGTCAGGAATATCCAGATGATTGGGATAAGGGAATTTCCTTTGTACTTGTTGCGATCAGAGATGCACCAAATGAATCAACCAAATTCAGTCTATTTGAATTGATTTTTGGACATGAAGTAAGAGGACTGTTAAAATTGATAAAGGAGAAATTAATAAGTCAGAATTCAGACTACACCCATTTGGAATATGTGTCAAATTTTAGAGAACAATTAGATAGAGCTGGAGAGTTGGCTAGACAGCATTTAAAAGCACCACAGCATACAATGAAACAGGAAGTGGATAAGAAATTACAAATTTGTTACTTTGCAACTGGGGATAAGGTTTTAGTGTTACTTCAGTCACAGGTGAGCCTTTAAAAGCAAGGTTTATTCAACGTTATCAAATCAAGAGGAAATTGAGTGACATGAACTACTTGATAAGGATTCCAGACAGGAAGAAATCTCACAGAATGTGTCTTGTGAATATGCTCAGAAGGTATTTTGATAGGGAAGGAAAGCAAGAGGGGAAGATATTAATGTTCCAATTAAGCAATATCCTTATAGACATAACCCTCTAAAATTGGCACAGGGTCAGAAGGAGATGGAGCACATGTTCCAAGATGGCATAATCGAAGTGAGTTACAGTGACTGGAGCTCACCCATAGTCATGGTGCCAAAGCCAAATGGTACCCAAATGTGTGGACGATCACAAAGTCAACGCCATTACAAACACTGATGCATATCCAATTCCATGGTTGGAGAACTGTGTTGAAAAAGTGGGACAAACAACTTAAATTTCTAAGTTGGACTTGCTCAGAGGCTACTGGCAAGTACCTTAGTCAGAGAGAGCAAAGGCAATTTCAGCTTTTGTAATGCCAAATGGACTATATCAGTTCAAAATCATGCCATTTAGTATGAACAATGCTCTGGCCACATTTCAGAGACTGACTAATAAGGTCATTGCCAGATTATCCAATTGTGTGGTATATATTTACCAGCTGGTGATTTTTCAATCACTCATAGAAGGAGCATTTACAGCATTTATCAGACTTGTTGGATGGACTTGGAAGGCAGGCTTGGTGGTAAACCTGGTTAAAAGTGAATTTGCCAAAGCCCAAGACACCTTCCTGGGCCATGTTATTGGACATGGACAAATGGCCCCACCGGATGTGAAAACAAAAGTAATTGGGGAATTGCCCACATCATCAATGAGAAAAGCAGTGCTATGATTCCTGGGGGTGAGTGGATTTTACCAAAGGTTTGTGCCAAACTTTAGCAGCGTGGTTGCTCCACTCACTGAATTGTTAAAAAAGGGACAAGATATTTCAGTGGACAGTGAACTGTCAAAAGGCATTTGACAGCTTGAAAACTGTGTTAACCACTGCCCACTATTAGTCATAGCTGATTACATGAAGCCGTTCAAGGTGGTTATCGATGCCAGTGATATGGGTCACGATTTGGGTGTCAGTGCAGTGTTCTTGGAGGAGGATGACGAGGGAATAGAAAGACGATTGAGTATTTTTCCAGGAAGTTGAACGTTCATCAACAGAAATATTAAAAGGTGGAGAAAGAGATTTTGAGCTTGGTGTTGGCACTACAACATCTCAGTGTTTATATTCCCAGCAATGCATCTGAGACAATTGTATACATTGATCATAACCCATTGGCATTTGTGGAAACAATTAAGGACAAAAGTGCCAGGCTGTTTAGATGGAGCTTGGTGTTGCAGCCATTCAATGTGACAATTGTGCAGGTGGCAGGTCGCGGAAATGTGATTGCAGATGTGTTATCGAGACTCAAATGAGATATGGAGGCGTTTGGTGGCAGATATGCCATGGCCTGACTTTACATGTGATTATGCATGTTTATAATTAGTATAGTCTATCTGTATGTTTAGACTACTAACCGGGCTTTTGAAGGGTTTTAACAATGAAGCCATCTTTTGGTATTGATGGTTCAGTTTTTAAAGGAGGAAGGTGTCTCAAAGCTTTTCTCTTTTTTTTTAAAGCTGTTCCTTTTCTCAAGGTAACCATGTCCTTGATTTTATTCTGGGGGGTCATAGACTGCTCCCAGTTCTGAAATGACTAACTTGGTACCGAGTCCCACAGTCTAAAACTGTGCAATTTAGGTGAATTGGCCATGCTAAATTGCCCGTAGTGTTAGGTGCAGGGGAAAATGTAGGCGAATGGTCTGGGTGAGTGTGCTTTGGTGGGTCGGTGTGGACTTGTTGGGCTGAAGGGCCTGTTTCCACACTGCAAGTAATCTAATCTCATCTCATCTCATCTCATCTCATCTCATCTCATCTCATCTCATCTCATCTAATCAATTTTGCTTACATGTAAACAGATGAGACTTCAGGCCAAAGTGGTCATGTTTTAGAAGTGACCTGTATAATGAAAGGGGAATGGTCAGTTCTCCAGCTAAGCATTTCAGTCCAGAACTAGTTAGAAGTTCAGCAGTGGACTCTGAACAGGCTGCAAAAACTCTCTCTCTCCTTCTGCTCTTCTAACTTCAACCTGTAAGCATTTGTTCCTTTTATTTATTGATTTTTTAAGGGGGTTTGCTTCATGGGACAGTGGTGTTTATTTGGAAAAGCATAATTAAGTCAAGTTTCGATCGACTGAGTTCTGTAGGGGTGCTTTATTCTGTTCTTTGTGTTTCATTGTGTAATTTTGTGAATTGATTTTTGTCTGCTTTAAAACCTGGTATTCAACCTAGCTAACTTACTCCGGGCAATTTCACTGTACACTTAGTGAAACAACTTGCAAAGCTATGGTCTGGGCTGCCTGCTTAAGAATGATTTGATGGTCTGCCCTAGTCCATAACACACAACGACTGAATTTTGCGGGAGAAAGGGAAGGTGTTTCTTCAACAGTGATCTGGAGGTCCTGTTTGAGGGATTGTGAAAGAGAGAGGAGTCTTCTTTCTTGAGAAGCATTAGATCAGCCTACTCCAATGTCATCACCCAGATTCATGCCATATTCTTCACTCCAACAGGTGAAGTGCCACATTCTTCTATTTGCTACTGCACCGACCTCACAACAAAGCTCATGTTCTACTACTCTCAGTCTTATCAACAATATCTCTGCTGTTTCGCTCTTCCCATTCCTAACCCACAACCCTTCATTGCCTATGAATTGCCTACTCTCTCACCCAAGACTCCTCACTGCTTTTGACCAAATGCACAGTACTACTAGCCACACCATTGACTTTCACCTCACTCAATGTCTTCTTCTCAATGTCACAGTCCAGAAAAAGAAAGGCCACAAAATGGTCCAGGTAGGTGAAAGAATGTCAGACATCAGAATGCTTTGCCACTTACAAGAAGGGGAGAAGACTGGGACCACTCTTGTGGGAATGCAGAAACATCTGTCCCACCGACCAGGTAAATAATATTCATCATTTCACAATAATCAGTGTCATCCATTATTAAACACTTTGAACCATTGGCGGGGCTGCATTCCCTCTTTTGTTTGGCAGATACTACGAGTGTAGGGAATCTAACCTAATCTCTAGCATCATCACGCAAAAAAAAAGCCAGATCTTCCATAAACCATCTCCATGACCTTGGCATCAGAGGAAACAATGAGAAGGCTGTCCCCAGCATCTCCACCAGCTTGGATACAAACCTCTCACTAGGAATGTTAGTGGTAATTTAGGAAGCTGAGTGCTGAGGAGGTGAGTAGGGCCATAAATATTGTTATTTAACAATCTATAATTCCGAAACTTACTTGGCAATTTGCCACAGTGAAGAAGAAACACTCCTTAAAGTCCTTCTTGGCTGATTCTATCATCACTCAGATCTCTTTTCATTTAGGATTGGTACATCTTAAGCTTCCTTTCTAAAGGCCCCATCCACCAACAAAGTCCAAAATTCCCCGGACTATTTTGTTACCTCAGGTGGTGTCTGCAACTCAAAAGTTTTTGACGTGCACCAGGACTCACCTAAGTCCTGACCACTCCAAACCCTTGGAGAAGGGAGGTGTAAGTCCATCCATCTAGTCATTGAGGTAACTCTCCACAGCAGGTGTTTCATTATTCCTACACTGGAATAATTGCAGATGAGCAATAAAAGCAACAATTTCAGCCTTAGAGTGAATAACCAGGCCGTATTTTACACATCAGATCAACTATCGTGATCCTTGAGTATTTATTCTTCTTGTAATATCAAATAATCCATTGATTCTTGCTCAGTAATATTGTCTGGTTGATAACATACATCTGTACATCCACCTCATGGCTGTTAGATTTACAGAAGATAATTTTCATGATGATGTTGCAATCTTGGGATTATCCAACTTAATGCTTCATTTCTAACTTACACAACATGAAGCTCAGAGTCAAATTCCAATTCTCTTTTGCCCTTTTGAAAGATAGTTGTTTGACAAGTGACAATCGACAAATGAAAGAGAAATTAGTCAAAGGTAAATTTAATCTGCAGTAAAACTTGTAACATTATGACTGCAACTCTAAAATCAAATCCTGACAAGAGGACAAACTATGAAGGGGAGACGTTAAGGATCCTGAAAGCCAGAGGAAGTCAATCAATTTGTTGGAACTACTTTTCTATTTGATTAGATAATCAGTAATCAAAATTGTGAATTCATTTTCCAACCCTTGGTAGATTAGATTCCCTACAGTGCAGAAACAGAACCTTCAGCCCAACCAATCCACACCGACCCTCCAAAGAGTAACTCACCCAGTCCCATTTCCCTCTGACTAATGCACCTAACACTAATTCATCTGGCTTGCACACCTTTGGGAGGAAACCAGAGCATCCAGAGGAGACACGGGGAGAATGTGTGAACTCCACACAGACAGTCACCTGAAGCTGGAATTGAACTTTGGACCCTTATGCTGTGAGGCAGCAGTGCTAACCACTGAGCCACTGTGCCGCCCATTATGTTCCTCCAAACCCTCAACCCCCAAAAATCTTGAAAGATCCAATTGTCCATAAAATAAAATGTTGGAGAAAGTTCTAAATTTCTGCCATCTTATAGATCCAAGTTACATTTGGACCTCACTCATGAATGGTTTCTCCAATATTAAAACAACGCCCCCTGCTCTTGATCGTCCCAGTATGTTAAATTGTTTTTTTGTTCCTGTATCTACCCTATTGTATCCCTTTAAAATCTTAAATGCTTAAATAGATCACCACATCAATCTGCTGTACTCAAAGGCATAAATTCCAAGTTTGTGCAACCTGGCCTTGATCTAGTACATGTTAGAAAGAATTCCAGCTGAAAGACTTGTACTTTTACACTGAAATTTAATTGTTTTTATTCGAGATCAACTCTAAAATGTCACAGTACTAAGCAAAGCATTAAAGCTACCAATAAAAAATCCACATTCTTGTTATTTTCTTTTTATTGGTAACTTCAGATATTTGTGCTGAACCAATAGGTATTATGGAGCAATTAGTTAGAGCCTGATAGATCTTCAGCTGAAAATGTGTTGCTGGTTAAAGCACAGCAGGTCAGGCAGCATCCAAGGAACAGGAAATTTGACGTTTCGGGCCAGAATGATGAAGGGCTCTGGCCCGAAACGTCGAATTTCCTGTTCCTTGGATGCTGCCTGACCTGCTGTGCTTTAACCAGCAATACATTTTCAGCTCTGATCGCCAGCATCTGCAGACCTCACTTTTTACCCTGATAGATCTTCACTTGACTACTTAATAAATTATAGCCTAATAATAATATGCACATGTTCATGCAAATAGATTCCCTTTTTGTAGAGTGCATGCAATGATGCAAAGGAAGCAACACTGGCTGGCATTATGTTTCGGGGTTTGATTTCAGTTTATAATAGTGCTAACTGGTAAACAGCTAAAGAAACTATGTTTACGTACACTCTAAGAAAAAATAGTTACAAAATTTCAGTGTTTAAGAATTAAATTTGCATATATTTTAACAGAACAATATATTTTAAAGATATAAATCATTGATAATAAACAATCATGGTACAGGTTGTTTTACTCAGCAGGGAGCCATTCACATCTTTTACTGCAGAGTTCAAGTACAGACAAAAACACTGCTGTCCATTAGTGACCTTTACTGCACAAACTTGAGACTGTTATTTTGTCTAACCTCCATGGCATTTGTTGTAATTATGCTCACCATGGGTATGAGTGCGCTTGCAATTTAAGTGCTAGAATCATTCTGAAGACATCAGTGCTACGTAGTCTGAAAGGCTTGATAGCCATAAGGTTAAAATAAATCTGGGAAGCCCTTTGCAGGAAATGATCCCCGTGTTACCTCTGTAAAATGTAACTAATGACTTTGCCTATAATTAAGTTCAATTAAATGAAGGAAAAAAATATGAATCATATTGCAGGCAAAGTGGAGCGAGGGTGGGGTAACAATCAGTCTTGGATTGACTGTTGTGTACTTTGGAGATACACATTGAAATTATTGCAAAAACAATCTGTAGCAATTGTTTTATGACAGGGCTCAATAATGTTGACAGAAAATAGGAAATGGAATAATAAGATACTGACTTCAATTCACTCCAGTTATGAGTCTTGTAATTATTACCGTGTATGTGAGATTTGTGACCCTGTGAAAGCCTATTTTCGGATGCAGAAACAATCAGATGACCATTTTGAGTCCTATTAATGCATAGATTAGCAGAGGATTGATCTAACAGCACAGGAATAGCAAGAAACCATGCCTGCTGTCTACATATTGTGAAATTATGCTTTTTTATCCATTAAGAACCAACTGTAATCGATGGGAGCAGAGGCTGAAAGACCAAGCTTCGTCAAGGGTTCCATTCTCTCTCTGGGGCTCAAAGCAGAAAATGTGTTTTGGCTCAGCTGTCTGGATTTGATTCTGTAAAGATGATGAGATTTGATTTTTGAGACCAGAAACTAGAAAAAGAGATGGTTTAAATGAGATTGAAAACGTAGGCAAAAACAATGAAAAAGTCTGAGTATGTGGACAAGTTATGGATTGTAATTGGGTCATTTATCAGCTGTGAAATGGGCACTCACCGAGTGACAACAGGGAGGTGGGTGGGAGCCGGCTGATTTATCATTCTCCCCAGAAATGACGAGCTGTCATGGGCACCCACTTTGTGCCAACATCTCCCTGGCAGCATATTAAGTGAGGCCTAGATATTAAATTTCCATCCAGCTGCTGGTGCTATTGTTGCTCTGCCATCTATGCATACTCTCAGTTTGGGTGAGAGTTTTATTATACTTCTTATTAAAAGAAACATATGACTTCATCTTATCCTACCTATCAGAGATATTTATTTACTCATTCAAATAAAGCTGAGAGGAAGTTTTAATACATTCTGGATCAAAATTAATTCATAAACAAAGGAATCTGAACAAGTTCAGAATAAATGGTTTAATTCTACTATTAATATAGTGCTCTAATGTATCAAATGCAAAATAATCTTGACATTCACTCTTAAGTATCAGCACTTGCCCAGGAACTGCAAATTAATAATAAATTTCTACATGCTGTGTAATGGATCGAGGTGGATGCCTGAGAGACCCATTCAGAATAAGCTAAAAAGTTTTCTAACATACAATTGACATGGTTACCTGCCTGAGCTGTAGATCAAGTATTTAAACAGACTCTTTTTTTTCCTGTTCACAGAAACTAGTCTAACTGTAAGTATCTCCAATAACATACTTGTGCTCATGCAACCACAATAAACCCCTGATTTACAGCAAATTATTTGCTATTATAATTTTTCATAATTGAAAACCATAGCTCAGATGATAGTGTCTACCTCAAAGTCAGAAAACTGTTCATTCAAGTTCCAGACCAAATAATTGAGCACTATGTCTAGACTGATGTTTCAGTGCAGCATTGCCTGTTCCAATGTAATCAGTCATGGAGGCTGCTGGCAGGAGTCTCACTCTACATATTTGGTGCAGTATTGGTAGAAATTTAATAACCTCAAAACAAGTGGTCAAGTTCAATGAATTGAATGCCACATTCTACCTACTGTATCACTAGCTTCAGCAATTGCACACATCCACATCAGCTACTGTAGTGACTGGAACCAGATGGATCTCATTGACTATGAGATCCTTGATTGAGGATGTGGTCCTGGGCCAATTAGGGAGCCCTGGCTGACAGACAAACAGGAAGTTCAGAATCACCTCACTTCACGGACTGACTCCGAGATGGCTGGCCACAGCTAGTGTAATGTGCACATGTAAATAAAGGGTGACGTGGTGATGGGATACCGGCTTCTGTGCAGCTATTTTAACTACTTAATAATCAGAACTCACCTTACCATTTATATACTTTTGTTCTCATCCTTCACATTGCTGTAAGTCTTACAACATTAAGTCACAGCCTAGGCTAGGTCAGTTATTCAACCATGACAGCCACAGTTAACAGATTGTAGACTGTTCACTGAACACATCTAGCTTTCTCATGGAGGAGATCACAGGTGGAAGTAGCAGGAACTGACCAGCAGGGAGAGTCACACTTTCAATTTGACTCTCCATGGAGGAGATTTTACAAGCTACAATGGGAAGGGATAGCACTGAGACAATTGCCAGTAACAATTGCCTGTATTCATTAATGATTACAGAGCATCTAGTACTCCTTTCCACAACCCTACCTCCCTCACACTACTTAATATAGGTCAAGTTAGCAAACTAGTTCTGCAGCAGAAAACAAAATATTATTGTCATGTGGTTTGGCAAATTCACAGCATATGAGCACCTCAAGCTCAGAGACTGCCTTTTGGAGTCAAAATGAAAAGGATAGGCCCTGCTATTATCACTCTTGGGAAACTTGATTTCCATACATCGCTTCCATTACAGCATAAGCAGCAACTACCCAATACCTACATGTTTAAGTGAAAGATTTGCCATCATTACTAATAAAATCTCCGTTATCCATCAATCTGTTCTTCAACAGATTATGTGGATTACAGAGGCACTGGTCTGGAAGAGTCAGTATGATTCCCTAGATGACAAGCCTGCTGTTGTTTGAGTGATAAGGCTCTTCCTCTGACCTCAAAACTCCCCTCAGTTTGCATGGCTGTTAAATGCAGCAATTCCATGGTCCCACTGTCCATACCATGTGGGTGAGATTGAAGTCAGGTCCTCTATTCCTGGGGCTGCTGAAGGTCATCCTCTAAGATCATCTGTTGTAATTCCGTTTCGGCTTAGGGAAAGTTTTAGTTGTCTCTCAACAATGCATTTCAAACTAGAAGATGTTTTGAATACCTCTAACAAAAGCTGGGAAGAGCCAGATGCATAAGAGAGCATCAACATAGTCATTTCCATTGCATCTTTACCATGAAGTGAGGTGGGAATTGTGGCTTCACAAGTGAAACTTCCTTTGGGAAATGTAGACATCACTGATGACTTTCAGAATCAATAACTGTGCAGTGTAAAAGCTGGATGCGTAATTTATGTGTCCTGAATTTGTTAGAAGTCACAAGATACCAGATTACAATCCAACAGGTTTATTTGAAATCATAAGCTTTCGGAGCGCTGTTCCTTCGTCAGGCGAAGGAGCATCTGATGAAGGAGCAGTGTTTTGAAAGTTTGTGATTTCAAATACAGTGGAACCTTGATTATCTGGCATTTGATTGTCGAAATTTTGGATCATTCAGCAATTTTGCAAGGTCCTGATGCTTGGCCAAGTTGTGTTATCCAAACATCCGACTATCCAAACAAAATATTCCACGCCTGTGTCTTTCGGGTAATTGAGGGTCCTCTGTAAGCCTATTGGACTATAACCAATAGGTGTCATGTGCCTTCTGATTTTGCCCACCCAAGTCCAACATCAGCACCTCCACACCACACACTGGTGTTTGGGCACTAGAAGAGTTGTTTGATTTTAATTGATTTGGTGTATTGTTGTCACATATACCATGATACAGTGAAAACAAGTATTGTTTTGCATGTTATCCAGGCAAATCATACCTTACATAAGTACAATAGGGAAACAGAACAAAATGCAAACTATAATGTTATAGCTAGAGAGATGGTACAGAGAAAGGTCAACACTAATATATGAGAGGGTCATTCAAAAGTCTAATAACAACAGAGGAAAAGCTGTTCCTGAATCTGCTGGCATGTGTTTTCAAACTTTTGTATCTGCTGCCTGACAAAAGAGGGTTGGAGAGGGTATAACCATGGTAGGATGATTAGTTGCAGCACATTTTTACCCTTGGAAGAGAGATGGGCAAGAAACAATTTGTCGAACCATCTCATTTCATTCTTACAAAATAGCCATGTGTAGTTCACACAGCCCCAATCCCCATTTTAATACTGATCTCCTGAGTACTTCAATGGATTAAATATAATTCTGAAGAAGTTACATGCTTCCCTTTTAAGAGGCGCAGTTCCTTCATGCTAACCACTGGATAAATGTTTTCCCCTGTTCACAGAAAAGAAATGACACAATAGCAGAATGGGAGAAGTCATAGGATATATAATGCCAGGAAACTTTCCAGACTAACCATACAAAAGCTAGAGTGGGATGAAGTCATGAGCACAGTAAATGACTGGAGGTGCTATCCACTTTATCAACCACATGTTTTCCAGTCATGCCAGGCACAGACTCTGAAAAATCTCAAGCTATTCAACCAGGACTAGCACATCAGCCAAAAACTAAAATAGATGTTGGTATTTTACCTACTGTGAGTGATCTCCTAGGCAGATGACTGAGGGTGGAACACCCGATACAGCATCGCTCTAAAGAGGGTACTGAACTCTACCAGGATTATCCTGGATCATGGCAAAGCTATTATATGTTAGTGGGTTTAGATGGTGCCATAAAAGGGTAACTGATGAAAGAGTGATTGAAAGTATTAATTTTCACTTTCATTTTGAATCATCTTTTCCACACTCCTCCTCTTAGGTATGGGGATTTTAAGAGAACCAAGAATTGTCTGTTAGTCGAGCCCGGAAATCTTACATAGACAGGCAAGAGGAGAAGGATTGTTCAGACAAAGATGCACTCCTAACCAATCTCATGCTCACAGTTACCAACTCTATTTGTATTTTAGAATTCAGTTTGGAGTCAGATTTTGTATGGGGTGTGTCACCAGGCATGAGTGATCTTGTAAACATGACGAGGGGGAATAGGTTAGCTTTTGTGCAAACTCTCTGAAGGCAGGGTCTGCTGCAGTGGGCTCCAATGAGGAACTCTGCGGCAGCACATAAAGCAATGCTTTAGTGGGCTTGTCAGACAGCTAGCAGTCACTGGTTCAGAATATAAACAATCAGTTCTACCATGGGCGGGATGTTGCTCAGAACTTGGTGTCCATCGTTTCCAAACGGATGAGGTAGATAATTCCATAGCAATACTAGACAAACAGCCCATACACAGCATTTCTCAGTCACTCTCTCAACTTCCAATGTGACACAGACAGAAGCCTCCTAGTCCACCTTCTCTCTCTCTTTATTGACTTCAGATCTGGGGACCTCTGAACATTCAAGATCACGTTTCCACACAGGACTAAGTCAGACAAAATCAAAAGGACCCAGCTTCTGTCATGAATCAGCTGCTGTTCTTTGTTCTATGAGCTATGGATGATCTGGGGATTTTGGGGAAGTGGGAGAGTTGAGCATCCTTCCTAGGGAGCTGACAGGCAGGGTACTGGATGTTCCACCATCAGTCATCTGCCAGGCTGCCTCTTACGTCAGATGCCAGTGTGAAGGGGTGGGTGGTGGGGGAGGGCATGTGCATCTTCAATCAACAGCCTCCAATTTATTGGTTTGCTCTGTAAGTTAAGAAAATGCTTCTTGGACGGTCTGCATCAATGATATTGTATGACTTGGCTTTTTCCTGATCTGAAGAAGGGCTTATGCCCGAAACATCGATTCTCCTGCTATTTGGATGCTGCCTGACCTGCTGCGCTTTTCCAGCAGCACATTTTCAGCTTTTTTCTGATCTGGGTTGCTTTTCTGCAATCATTCATGTCAGTCAGCCTATGGCCCTCACCCCATGGTCACTGTCACTGAAAGATTTTGATCTCCTACTGAACCTGTCACGAGCTGCTGATAATACTGTCTTTTCGCCAGCTTCTGCTTTATTTTGTTCCTGATAAACATTTTGGAAGTTTATAGCTACTGTCTGCAACACGAGCTCTATTTTACCCTTCACATTTTTTTCTCACAGGAAAATATATTAACAGCACTGGCTAAGCCTCTTCCATTTGTCATATTTGCACTGAAGAAATGTCACCTTCTACAATATCCCAGTCTCCGTCTTGCTTTTTAGTAAGTGGTATAAACAGAAAATTCTCTTGGGGGTTATCCATAACCATTGAGTAGATGCATAGCAACAACCTCTTTGTATTAAAAGACTCCATGCATGGATTATTACCATGGGCTTTACACTCTGTCAAGCTTCCTCATTCATTGGAGGGACTACCGGAGAAGATCATCCTTGATACACTGTGATGGGTATGGATCTGATCGAACATTTACACATACTCATTCCCCTTAGTCTTTATCCCCTATATCACACATTATTTCCATCTCCCAACTTAATGGTAAGGCATTGCATTTGTCTCTGAGGTGATGAAGGGAATTTGAGGCTACTTTAAGTATCCTGTCTATCAATTATGATTTTAAATTTTTGTGAAAACTCACATTGCAAGTCTTTCAAAACCCAAGAACAATACAAATTGCAGATTACAATTAAGAGGATGGGCAGTTTAAAGGTTGGAGTGCTTTTCTTTCAAGAAACCACATTTACACTAACATGCAAGTAGCTTAAAGAAAAAAAAGCATCAACCAGTAATTCATAAACTACCACTGTAAACGCACACTTTGTCACAGTTTTTGTTTTTGGCCTGACTCCACATAATTAAGCACTTTCCTATTGCACTTTTACCTTTCTCTTATAGCCCTATGGGATATTTTGCTCTGATCCCTCATTGTTGCATTTAGACACCAATAAATAGGTTCCAGGTGAGTGGTATTAGTCAAAGTGCTCAGTCACCAAATACTTTTAAAGATAATGAGACAGAATAATTTTGGCTAATGTTTCCCACCTGGAAACTATTTATTGGTCACAAATACAACAATTAAGGAGCAAACCTTTTCCTGCACCATTAACTGAGGTTTGTCTAAAGGCAAATAAATCAGAGAGGAACACCAAGTCATTGGTATGAAATAGCAAGTCAGACGCTGAATAGAGAAAATAAGCTTTAGGTTTGATTCAATGACACTTTTTTTTTGCCAGATTCTCTATCTATTTATCTAGCTGTCTTTCCATTTGTGTTCTTAAATTTATCTACAAAGTACACTTGAATGTTAGTGATCAATGAACAATCATTAATAAGCTTTTTATTGGGATGGTTTGTCTTTCACACCTATTAATGTTGTGTAAGATGCAAGTGTCTGAAAGGTTAATATTAAGGAGTGTCTTACATATTACTGACGATGATAATAGCAGATAGACTTGTTGGCAGAATACCTAGGATCTCAAAGAATTGACACCTATCCAAGAATTCCTTATGGTCTCCATAACTATCTCTATCATGTCAAAGTAAATATTTGCTAGACTGCAATAAACTATTGTCTACTCAATATGAGAATCTTATCCAGTTCAAATATCTTTTCCTCTAACACATCGCACCAAGCATGCCTCGCAGATCACAACATTTAATCACAGAATCAAATGAATCCCTCCAATGCAGAAAGAAGACATTCAGCCCATCAAGTCTGCAGTGATCCTCTGAAGAGCATCCAACAAAGCCTAAACAGTGCCCCCCAATCCTTTTAACCCCATATTTCCCATGGTTAATCCACCTAATCTGCACATCTTTGAACTGTGGGAGGAAACCTGTGCAGGTACTGGGGGAATATGCAAAATCCACACAAACTGTCGCCTGAGGCTGGAATCAAGCCTGGGGCCCTGGCGCTGTGAGGCAGCAGTACTAACCACCGAGGACGCTAGAAGAAAGCCTACCTGATGAGGTGTCAAACCACATGTACATCATGGGGACCAGTCGTACATTTATTATTCAGCTGCCTTGTGTGACATTCTGGTAGCAGAGTCTGAAGATTCACAGCACCTGCAGTCTCAGCTTTAGGTTCACCTGTTCCTGTAGACAGAGAGCAGTGGGAAAGAGCTGAACATTAAAGAACTAGCAGAAGAAAGCTTTGTGCCAAGAAATAATGCAGTTAATGGTAAAATTATTTCAGATGTGGAAACAGAAACACTACAGGGAAAGAATAAGGAACTCCTGGGAGAGGGGTAGATCTTAGTTGGGGTTCAGCCAGAAAGTCAACAGACACTGGAAGCTGTCTGAATCAGGTTAAAATCCTTGACGGGCATGGGAATTTTTTTTTTTAACTGGTTTAAAAAGTGAAAAGTAACTTCCAGAATAGATCGAGCATTGTCGCCATAGTGGAAGGCCAGCATGACGTATGGCTACAGCAAGGGAAATTAAGGGCAAGAAAAAGCAACTTAAACCCAAGGTCACAGACAGGAATGTGACAAAATCAGAATTAAAAACCTCAGTAGTCTTGTTTGAACAGATGAAAGAAAATTAGATGACTTTATTAATACGGCAGGAGGTCCTTCAACAAAGCCACATTAATCATAGAATCCCCAGAGTGTGGGAGCAGGCCATACCAATCCTCTGAAGAGTATTCCGCTCTATAACGCTGCATTTCCCATGGCTGATCCACCTAATCTGCACACCCATTGACACCATGAGCAATCTACCCTGACTCACACATCTTTGGGCTGAAGGAGGAAACTGGAACATCCAAAGTAAACCCTTGCAGACATGGGGAGAATGTGCAAACTCCGGACAGTTACCTGAGGGTGGAATCGAACATGGAACCTTGGTGTTGTTGAGATAGCAGTGCTAACCACTGAGCCACCGTGCCATCCATTCAGGATAAACTGTGAAGTAGGAATCAATCCAGAAAGCACCAAGAAGGAAGTGGGGTTCATCTCTTCAATCACATTTAAGGTTCAATTCTTGAATAGAAGGAGTCACTTAGCAGTATAAGGATCAAAGCATTATTTTTGCAGCTACAGACAATGGGATTCATTCAGCAAAGGTGTTCTGGTAACAGAAATCATTTATTAAGGTCACACAATGTGGGACTTCTCCAGTGAAACTGTGAAAAAGGCAGAAATCCTCAATTTAGCTACAGAAAATACCTCAGTACAGCAACAGTTATTCTATAAAACATAATCCTTTTAAGGTAGAAAAATAATCACATTAAAAGATGTGGAAGCAGTAATTCATAAGTGAGAATTGTTGTCAGTATTGTTGATGAGTCTTTGTCAGATTTATTAATGAACTCTGCCACAGGTGATCTACAAACTCCTTTCAAATCTTACTGTACAAGACACACATGAGAAACAATATTGTTCAGTAGGACAGATATCGTAGATAAAGTGCTCATCCATGTTCTGGGAAAAGAAGATTCAGAAACACAAGCAGCACCCAGCTATTAAAAGTGAATGCTTTATCTATCAACCAAAGATCACTTACCGAAAATGTCAAGTCACATAATCTTAACAGACCACAGGGCTGCTGTCTCATTAGAGACAAACGACTGGTGCTAGTTTAACCTGAGAGTCACCACGCTTCAGGTGAGGGGAGAGGTTGAGGAGAGCCCTTCATGGTAACCTCAGCAAGTGCTGGAATTGAACCGATGTTGTTGAAAATAATATCGAACATAGAAAAGCAAGTAAAACAGCCAGAGACAAAATCAGAAATGGCTGGGAAAGTTCAGCAAGTCTGGCAGCATCTGTGTAGAGGAATCAAAGTTAACATTTCAGGTCGAGTAACCCTTCCTCAGAAAGAAAAAAAAGCTACTCACACAGTGTTTAATGGAATAGAATAGTCTACAATGGAAGAAAACCCAACAAGGGAAAAAAATGATTCAGACCTATCCTTTTGACAACTGGGTATTTTTGTCAGTGGTCTTGTCAAATTTAAAGTCTGAGACTTGTATGTATCACTACCCGATCAAATGTGAACTTTGGTAGACAAAAATGCAGCCAACAACATTGCAATGACATCGTCACGGAGTTATAGCACTAAGTATTAAACATATGTTATAAGCAACCCAAACATAAATAATAAATTTTAAAAATCCCTACACATCCTTCACAATGAATAGACCTCACCCTTGGATTATATAAGCATGTCTTGACCTCAACTTTTCTCAAATAAGAGCCGTAGTTAAACCGACTAATGTCAAGGAATAGCCCATCATGGAACAACAAATCAAAGAATAGATGGTTAAGGAATAAAGTGAGGACTGCAGATGCTGGAGATCAGAGTTGAAAATGTGTTGCTGGAAAAGCGAAGCAGGCCAGGCAGCATCCAAGGAACAGGAGATTCGACGTTTCGGGCATGAAATATTCCAGTGTCCCTTAATTTCCCTTGCTGTAGCCATACGTCATGCTGGCCTTCCACTATGGCGACAATGCTCGATCTATTCTGGAAGTTACTTTTCACTTTTTAAACCAGTTAAAAAAAAAATTCTCATGCCCGTCAAGGATTTTAACCTGATTCAGACAGCTTCCAGTGTCTGTTGACTTTCTGGCTGAACCCCAACTAAGATCTACCCCTCTCCCAGGAGTTCCTTATTCTTTCCCTGTAGTGTTTCTGTTTCCACATCTGAAATAATTTTACCATTAACTGCATTTATTTCTTGGCACAAAGCTTTCTTCTGCTGGTTCTTTAATGTTCAGCTCTTTCCCACTGCTCTCTGTCTACAGGAACAGGTGAACATAACGCTGAGACTGCAGGTGCTGTGAATCTTCAGACCTCCTGAAGAAGAGCTCATGCCCGAAACGTCGATTCTCCTGCTCCTTGGATGCTGCCTGACCTGCAGCGCTTTTCCAGCAACACATTTTCAGCCATGGTTAAGGAACAGCCAACTTTGGGAGTGTTGGTAGAGAATATCACAGCACTCACTAGTCTCATTGAACTCAAAACGAAGGTGGAATCCATTGAGATGAGTTATGTTAGCTTTTCTTAAATATTGAATTGAGTTGAATTGGATTGAATTTATTGTCATGTGTGCTGAGGCACAGTGAAAAGCTTTGTCTTGCGAGCAGAACAGGCCGATCACATGATTAAATAGCGCAGGTCGTAAATAATAGATAAACAGCAAAAACAAAAAACACAGGTACAGGCAAATGTTAAGAGTTTGTGAGACCATTCTGTATTCGAACAACAGTAGGGTAGAAACTGTTACGAAACCAGCTGGTGCATGTTGGCTAGGCGAAAAACAATTACTATTCCAGATTTGCTGAAATGGTTTCCATTGTCATCAACACTGAAGACAATTCAGACTTCAAGGCTAGTGGGGAAGTAAGAATAATCAGAAAGCCAATGAACTGCAAATCTCACTTGAACCAACTAATGATTCTCACTGATGCAACATACAGTGCAACTTCACTTTTTGAAGAGTAATGATAGATTCAAATTTAATGTGATTTGGTGATGTGACTTAGAAGAAGAAATTTAAAGTAAAATATTAATTTTCCTGTGTTCTCAGGAAGCATCCTCCATAATGATGAGAGAGATTAAGAAACAGTTGTCAAAAATAGTGGAATTAAAAATAACATCAACGTGTTGGTTCATCATGTTAGTTCATTGGCTGAAGGGCCAATGAGAAAGTCCAAACCAATTAACTAACTGAAGGAGAAAGCACCAACATAGTTCAGCACAAATTTACTGACAGATTTGGAACAATAATCTGCTGACAGTTTGAAGAGCTGGTGTTTACAACTCCATTGAAGCCACCGCTGAGAAGGACTTCTCAATGTTCAAACATTTAGAATATTGCAAAGGTATTGCCTGATTCAGCAGGAAAGACAAGTTAGCAAGTTCCCCATTTAAAGCAATTTTAATGTGTCACACTGTCGGGAAATCATCACATCAACAGCCTTTATCCAGGCTTCAAAGAATTTGAAGAGCATGCATTGTGGGACAATACAGAAAGCTTCAGATTACCTGATTTTACAAAGATACACAAATATCAGTATTAATGGGAGAAAATAAAACTTCAGGGAAACATAGAAAGTTGCAAGGGTCTGGGGGATAATATCGAGCACTCTCAACAATGAAGAAGCCGTGTAGACCTTTGAACAGAACAGCTTAGGCTCTTGAAGGAGTATAAGACCTAATATCCAGGTTCTCCTTACAGTCTCTGTCACTTTGTCGACCAGATCAAAGTAACTGCTTGCTAAGATGCAATTAACTATGTTTTGCTAACTACGAGGGAGTCTTCCAATTAGACGATGTGATTTTTCTCTATCACATTAAACTGAGCAGACTTGTCAGCCCTTACACTTAAAGATGGCCATGGCAACAAGGCCACCCCAATGCACATATACCAATCTTTATGAACTACTATCAATTGGAATGGAACAGGACATATTTTGCTTTTTATGCATTTAATGCCATCATGAAGATGTTCTATGACAGCTTTAACACAGCTCATTTATAAATGCATCTTCATATCTATCTGTTCATCTTTTTATCTATCTATACAGTTATATCACTCCCTCTTTCAGTCCAACTAATGACCATTTCTTTGATTTTATTTTTTCTTTCTAGCTATCTGGAAGGATACTTGAAAGACTGATGGATTTGTAAAGCAATATGACCACAGGGACCGACAGCAAAGGAAATGGAAATATAATACTGGAACCATGGTGCAGATGTGAGATGGACTTTTAGACAAATTGTTTGTGTAGCCTTGATGATTATTTATCCTGATTCCTGCTTGTGCTGTACCTGACCTTCAAGATTCAGTGCAGCAGAAATTGCAAAATATCCTGTCTCTGTAATTATCATTATTCACAAATGTAAGAACAAAAATGTAAAAACACCCTCATAAAAAAATCAGTTTATGCAAATGTGTTAATCAAATCTAAGAACATAAGACTAGTTACTATGCATTATCATCGAGATACACAAAATAGGGACATTGGAGTATCAGTGCAGCAAATTAAGTTATTTCCAATACAACAACCAATTTCAGTAATCTATTATAAAGGTGACAATTACTTAAATTCCAAGGAGATTAAACTCATGTTGAGACAGTCTCCAGATACTGCTTTTTAATTTTTTCTCATGTTATCTCAAGGGTACGTGGAAATGCCAGCTATTCACAAACCTGGTTAAATGCCATGTGTCAATATGAGTATCAAACTTTGAATTACTATGCATAGATTTTTGTAGGTGTATGCTTCAGTTATTTAAAAAAGCTTGCACTTACTTTAGCAAAGGAACGTTGGACTTGGGAGTAACGTTCGTTCTTAGCTTCACGCACACACAACCGCTCCGATGTTCGGTGCACGGAGATTGTCATCAACACACCAATCATGGTATTGACTTCCAGGTTTGAAATTCACTGCTGCACATGGGCTTTTTGAAGGCCCACATAAACTGGTCAGAAAATGAAAGCAAATGCTGCTGGACAGAAGGAGTTGGCCTGTTGATCTTTCAGGGCCACCATTCAATAAGAAGGCCCGTCCGTTAATGGGCTCAACACATTCCTGTCTGCATCACATCACGTTTGATTCCCTTGACTATTAAAGATCTATCTAACTCAGTCTTGATTAAATCAAATGACCCAGCCTCCAATATTTTCTGGGAAAGAGAAGTCTACAAACAAAAGACAAATTTCATCTTTATCTCTTCATCAAGTGTGTTCTAATTTTTCCTACAAATGGAATCAATCACTCAGAGTCCATCCTGGGCCTCCTCCACTACCCAATCCAAGCCACCCGACGCCAGGAGGAAGAGCGCCTCATCTTCCACCTTAGGACCTTCCAACCACACAACATCAACGTCAACTTCACCAGTTTCTTCATCTCCCCTCCCTCCACCTTATCACGGATCCAACACTCCAATTCAGCACCACCCTCTCCAACTGTCTTACCTGTCCATCTTCCTTCCCAACTATCCACTCCACCCTCCTCTCTGACTTATCACCATCATCCCCCCACCTGCATCTACCTATTGCCTTACCAGCTATCTGTCCCCCAGCCCCACCCTCCACCCTCAAATTTATTTCTCAGCTCCCATGCCACCCCTACTACATTCCTAATAAAGGGCTAATGCTCAAAATATCAACTCTCATGCTCCTCGGATGTTGCCTGACCTGCCTGACCAGTGCCATATTTTTTGACTCTGATCTCCAGCATCTGCAGTCCTCACTTGCTCTCAGAGTCTACCCTGTCAACTAATCAGGATCTTATACAGAGTCATAAAATCCTACAGCACAGAGACAGGCCCTTTGGCCCAAACTGGTCCATGCTGACCTAAATGTCCATCCACGCTAACCTCATTTCCCTGCACTTGGTCAATATCCTTCTAAACCTTTCCTATCCCTGTATTTGCCCAAATGCTTTTTAAATGTTGTATTTAAATGTTAAATACCCACCTCAGCCCATTCTGCTGGCAGTTCATTCCACGTATGTACCACCCGCTGTGTAAGAAAGTTGCCCCTCAGCTTCCCTTTTATTCTTTCCCCTCTAACCTTAAACTGATGCCCTCTAGTCCTCGATTCCCCAACCCCGGAAAAAAAACTGACTGCATTCACCCTATCCATGCCTCCCATGATCTTATATACCTCAATAAGTCCCCCCTCAGGCTCCTATGCTCTAAAGAAAAATGTTCCTATTTGTCCAACGTCTCCCTGTAACTCAGACCATTGAGTCCCGATATCATCCTTGTAAATTTATTTGGCACTCTTTCCAGCTTAATAATGTCCTTCCTATAACAAAGTGACCAAAACTGAACACAATATTCCAAGTGTGCCCTCACCAATGTCCTGTGTACCATGCAGCATAACTTCCCAACTTTTATACGCAATGCCCTGACTGATGAAGGTCAGTGTGCCAAAAGCCGTCTTTACTGGCCTGTCTAACTGTGACTCCACTTTCAGAAATCCGTGCACCAGTACTCCAAGGTCTCTCTTTTTCACTATACACCTTAAGGCCCAGCGATTCAACATGAAATTCTTGTTTTGTCTTGCTTTCCAAAATGCAAGATTTCACACTTTTCTATATTAAACTCCATTTGCCATTTCTCAGCCCACTTCCCCAGCTGATTAAGGTCCCGTTCCAATTTCTGATAACCTTCCTCACTGTCCATGGTACTGCCTATTTTAGTGTCATCAGAAAACTTACAAATCATGCTTGTACATTCTCATCCAAACATTGGTATCTATAACAAACAGCAAAGGGCTCAACACCAACCCTGAGGCACTCCATTTGTCACAGGCCTCCAGTCTGACAAGAATCCTTCCACTATTACCCTCTGTTTCCTATCACCAAGCCAATTGTGTATTGAATTTGTCAGCTCCCCCTGGATTCCATATGATCTGACATTCCAGAGCAGCCTACAATGTGGAACCTTATCAAAGGCCTTACTGAAATCCATAGACTATGTCTACCACCTTGCCCTCATCCATCTTCCTGGCCACTTCATCAAAGAACTCTAACAAATTTGTGAGGCACGATCTCCCACACAAAGCCATGCTAACTATTTCTAATCAAATCCTGTCTTTCCAAATGCATGTAAATCTTATTTCTCAGAATCTTCTCAAGTAGCTTACCTACCACAGATGTTAAGCTCACTGGTCTATAGTTCTCAGGCTTTCCGTTGCAGTCCTTCTTGAATAATCGCACAACATTAGTTACCCTCCAGTCTTCTGGAACCTCACTCGTGGCTAATGATAGCGCAAAAATATGAGCCAGGACTCCCATAATTTCTTCTCTAGCCTCATGCAGTGTTCTGGTCAGGACGAGGAGATTTATCCACGTTCGTACATTGTAATACCTCCAATACCTCCTCTACTGTGATATCGACTGACCCCAAGATATGACAACTAACTTCCCCAAGTCTTCACGTATTTCTCCATGGTAAACACAGAGGAGAAATATTCATTGAGAACCTCACCCACCTCCTGCAATTCTACACATAAATACTCACTTTGGTCCTTGAGGTTTCCTATTCTCCCTCTAGTCATTCATTTTCCTTTAATATACTTAAACTACCTCTTTGGATTCACCCTAATCTTCTCAGCCAAGGCTATCTTATGCCCCCTTTTTTCTCTTCTGATTTCCTTCTTCAGTAAACTCCTGTATTCCCTGGATACATCCCAGGACTCCCTTGATCCCAGCTGCCTGTACCTGAGCCACACCACCTCCATGTTTTGGGTCAAAGCCTCAATATCACTTCTCATCCAGGGTTCCCTATTCCTGCCAACCTTGCCTTTCACCCTCACAGGAACATATAGACCTTTAGCTAGCTCACTTTCAAAGGGCTCCCACTTGTCAGAGGTCCCTTTGCCTGAAAATAAATATCCAATCAACCCCTGCAAGTTCCTGTTTCATTCCATCAAAATTCACCTTGCCCCAATTTAGAATTTGAACCTGTGGACCAATTTTGTCCATCTCCATAACAATTTTAAAATTAACAGAACTATGGTCACTGGTCTCAAAATGCTCCCCCACTGTCAACTCCTGTCCTGCCCCAAGAGTTTAGCCCCTTCTTGAGTAGGGCCCTCTACATACTGCTCAAGGAATTTTTTCCAAATGCACTCAACAAATTGCACCCCATCTAAGCCCTTAATGCTATAGCAGAGCCAGTCTATATTTGGAAAATTAAAATCCCCGGCTATGACATCCCTAATGCTCCTGCAGGTCTCCCCAGTCTCCCTGGATATTTGTTTCTCTAATTCCAATTGACTATTTGGAGGCTATAGTACAATCCCAAAAATGTCACCATGCTCTTTTTATTTCTTAGCTCCACCCACAAAGCCTCACTGGATGATCCTTTAGTTATTTCATCTCTGATTACTGCTGTGATACTCACCTTAATCAAAAATGCAACTCCCCCTCCCTTATTTCCCCCACCTCTGTCTTACCTAAGGTACTTGTACTCTTGTACATTAAGCTGACAGTCCTGTCCCTCCCTTAGCGTGTTTGTATAATGGCTACAATATCCCAGTCCCACATACCTATCCACACCCTAAGTTCATTGGCCTTACCTGTCAGCCCGTTTGCATTGAAATTGGTGCAATTTGGCACTCCTTGCTCCCCGTCGTGTTTCAGCCTGACCTGTCTCTTCAACTTACTATTTCTGATTACTGTATCTGTTTCCAGCCTCCCATTTGACTCCCTACTGTTGAGGACCCCGCTGTCAGTTTAGTTTAAACCCTCCCTTGGAGCAAACCTGGCCGCCAAGTTATTAGTCCCCCTCCAGTTCAGGAACAACCCGTCCCTCTTGAACAGGTCACCTCTGCTCCAGAAAAGATCCTGATGATTGAAAACTCTGAATTCCTGCCTCCTACACTAACTGTTTAGAAAGGCATTCATCTGCCATATCCTCTTGTTCTTACCCTCATGAGCATGTAATATTGGAAGTAATCTGGAGATTATTACCGACGAGGTCCTGGTTTTTAACGTTTCTCCTAGCTCTCCATAATCACTCCGCAGGACCTCATTCCTATTTCTACCAATGTCATTTGTGCCAACATGCATAATGACTTCTGGCTGCTCACCCTCCTCCGTGAGAACATTCACTGTATTTTGACATGATCACTTCTCATTTTTCTAAATTCCAAGGGGTATAAGCCCCACCTGTTCAACCATTCTTCCTAGATCCTTCCTTCCAGGAATGAGTTAAGTGAACCATTTTCTAATGTGTTCTAATGCAATTGTATATTATGTTACAAATATACCCAAAGTGGTCTCAGCAAGGACCTGGACTGCTGCAGTGAACCTTACCATTTTTATAATGCCTTCCCCTCAGAATGCACAATAACATTCCATTTGCCCTCTTAATCATTTGCTGTACCTGCAAACCACATTTTTGTAATTCCTTTGACAAGAAGACAGATCCTTTGAGTTCTGATACCTCTCTCCATTTGAATATTATGCTGATTTTCTATTCTTCCTGCCAAAGTGGACAAGGCCACACTTTCCCACTTTATATTCCATCTGTCAAGTGTTTCGCTGCTCACCAAACCTAACTATGCTTGAATAATTCCATATTATTCAGTGAGTAATTCACTTTGTGATTCCCGAAAGCCTGTTCATCATCTGCAAGGCACAAATCAGAAGTGATTAGATTAGATTAGATTACTTACAGTGTGGAAACAGGCCCTTCGGCCCAACAAGTCCACACCGACCCGCCGAAGCGCAACCCACCCATACCCCTACATATACCCCTTACCTAACACTACGGGCAATTTAGCATGGCCAATTCACCTGACCCGCACATCTTTGGACTGTGGGAGGAAACCGGAGCACCCGGAGGAAACCCACGCAGGCACGGGGAGAATGTGCAAACTCCACACAGTCAGTCGCCTGAGGTGGGAATTGAACCCAGGTCCCTGGCGCTGTGAGGCAGCAGTGCTAACCACTGTGCCACCGTGCCACCCCTGAATGTGTGGTGGACTACTCTCTACTGGCCTTGATGAGCATAGCTCCAACAACACTCAAGATGCTAGACACTGTCCAGGACAAAGCAGTCCACCTGATTGGCACTACATTCACAAACATCCACTCCCCCCAACTACCACTGACGCTCAAGAGCAGTAGTGTGTACTATCTATAAGATGTACTGCAGAAATTCACCAAAGATCCTCAGACAACACCTCCCAACCCATGGCCAGTTACATCTAGAAGGACAATGGGCAGCAGATACCGCCATCTGCAAGTTACCTTCAAAGCCCCTCACTATCCTGAATTGGAAATGTATTGCCATTCCTTCACTGTTGCTGGGTCAAAATCCTAGAACTACCTCTCTAAGGGCATTGTAGGTCAACTTACAGCGCGTGAACTGTAGGGGTTCATGAAGGCAGCTCACCGCAACCTTCTCAAGGGCAACTAGGGATGGGCAATAAATGCTGGACCAGCCACCAATGCCTACATCCCACGATGCAAATTAATGGGTAACTGTTCTGAATTGTATTTACTTACAAAGAAAGACAATACATTGTAAAGCTTGTTCAGTCATGGAAGCAATTGAAACGTGCACACCAATTATTTGAAGAATCACGCAAACTTTACATACTTCTGGTATCTGTTTTTATTTGGGTGAAATCCTCTTAGCAAGGCAGGTTCAAGATTGGGAGTAGTATTTAACCAGGTAATGAGATCCCACCACTTCCCAACCCTGGGCACCCATTGATCCCCAAACTTTGAACTCCTCACCATCTAATGCCGCCCCTTCTATCTCCCACGGGAATTTCCCGCTGCTATACTACCTGCTGTGTACATCCCACCATGGGCAAAGAGATCTTCCAGCATTTTCTCTTCTGGTGCCACCATAAGCAAAGGTTGAGGAAGTTCTGGATGTGCTGTACTCCCCCAGTAACACACTGGAGACAGAACACCCCTGTTTGTTGTGACTGGTGACTTCAATCAAGCCAATCTAAGGAAGGTGTTGCCCAAGTACCACCAGAACATTACCTGCCCCACCAGGGGCCCGAACATTTTAGATTACTGTTACACCACTGTGAAGGATGCCTACCGCTCCATCCCCCCCGGCCTTATTTCGGGAACACCGACCACAATGCCGTGTTTCTTCTCCCGGTTTACAGGCAAAAGCTCAAGCAGGAGACCCCCTCCCAGATACAGGTCCCGTGCTGGTCAGAGGAGGCAGAGGATCAACTCTGGTGCTGTCTGGAATTGGTTGTTCGGGCCACGTTCAAACAGGCCGCAGGTACCTTGGACGAGTACGCCACCACCGTCACAGACATTATCAGCAAGTGTGTGGAGGACTGCATGCCAAGGAAGTCAATCCGAGTGCTCCCCAACAGGAAACCCTGGATGAATCAGGACATACAGAACCTGCTAAAAACAGGCAGGAGGCCTTTAGATCAGGAAACCCACTCAAATATAAGGAATCCAGGTATGACCTTTGCAGAGCCATTAAGACAGCCAAGGACCAATACCGATCCAAACTGGGGACCCAGATAGACACCCAGCGACTATAGCAAGGACTGAATGACATTACAGGTTCTAAAAAGAGACAGTGCAAGAGAGCAGACAATGACACATCCCTCCCAGATCACTTCAATGGCTTCTATGCTTGCTTGGAGCAGAAGTTTGGCAGAGAGGTAACATCTATTCCGACGAGTCCTGATGAACCTATCCCAACAGTCACAGCACCTGAGGTCAGGTCAGTTTTCTGTTGTGTGAATCCAAGGAAAGTGATGGGACCAGATGGAGTACCATGTTGTGCACTCAGAGCATGTGCAGATCAACTGGCAGAGGTCTTCTCCGACATCGTCAACCTCTCCCTGCAGCAGGCCATTGTCCCTGCCTATTTCAAGAGGGCCAACATCATCCCTGTGCCTAAGAAGGCTCATGCAGCATGTCTCAATGACTACCACCCAGTGGCCCTAACTCCAGTGGTCGTGAAGTGCTTTGAAAGGCTGGTCATGGCATTAATCAACTTCAGCCTCCCCACTACTCTTGACCCACTCCAAGTTGCCTACCAGACCAACAGATTCACATCAGATGCCATACCAATTGCCCTTCACTCCTCCTTAGAACATCTTGACACCAAGAACAGTTAAGTAAGATTCCTACTTATTGACTACAGTTCAACCTGCAACACTATTATCCCTTCGAGACTGATTACTAACTTAGTGATCTCGAACTAAGCCCCACGCTCTGCAACTGGATCCTTAGTTTCCTGACCCACAGGCCACAATCAGTGAAGACTGGGGATAATATTTCATCCTCACTAACACTCAACACTGGAGCCCCCTAGGGGTGTGAACTCAGCCCCGTAATGTAGTCACTGAATACCCATGACTGAGTTGCCAAATACCAGAGTAATGCCATTTACAAGTTCGCTGATGACACCACCATAGTTGGTTGAATCTCAGATAGTGACAAAACAGACTATAGATGGGAGGTGGAACACCTGGAAAAATGGTGTACTGAGAACAACTTAGTTCTCAATGCTGGCAAAACCAAGGAATTCATTATTGACTCATGCCCCCTATATATTAACAGCACAGAGGTGGAATGAGCAGAGAGTGTCAAGCTCCTGGGAGTGGTCATCCACAGCAAGCTTTCTTGGACTCTTCGTGTTGGATGCATTGGTTACAAAGGCCCAACAACGTCTCGTCTTCCTCAGGCAGCTGAGGGAATTTGACGAATACCCTTGCCAAGTTTTATGGGTGCGCCATTGAGAACATTTTGTCTGGATGTATCACTACCTGTGATATGGCAACTGTACCATTCAAGATCAGAGATGCTTATGGAGAATGGTGAACTCGGCCCAGACAACCACCAAGGCCAACCTTCCAACTATAGAATCCATCTACCAGGCCCGCTGTCAAGGAAAGGCCGCCAGCATTCTCAAAGATCCATTCCACCTTGGCAATGATTTTTGACAACCTCTACCATCAGGGAGAAGGTACAGAAGCCTGAACACACGCACCAGCTGGTTTTGAAACAGTTCCTACCCTCCTGTTGTTAGAATACTGAATGCACTCACAAACTCTTAACATTCGCTTGTATCTGTGTTTTTGTTTTTGCTGTTGTTTACCTATTATTTACTTATCTATACTACTTAACTCTGTGATTTGCCTGTATTGCTTGCAAGACAAACCTTTTTCACTGTGCCTCGGTACACATCACGTGATGTGTTGTGACATTCCATTCTATCTCATCTCCAATTAAGTCAGAGGAGGAAGGTTGTGTAGACAACCTCTGATTGGTCACCAGTTGGTTGGAGGCAAAATGTTCACCTCTGGGCTCCTTGATCTTGAGGAAGATCTTCCACCCAGTGAAGGACCTGAGGGCACTTTATTCAGCAAGCTTTCCCAAAAACAGTAACATGGAGCTCTTACTGACTCCCTGTGTTTATAATATAATGATTCTGAAGTGGTTAATGCTCATTTAACATTGGCTTCATTCACTCTCCTCTCAACTTTCTACTATTGACAGCTTGGGGTTTATCATTGATAAGAAAGTGAAGTGGACCAGCCATATACACACTGTGGCAACAAGAATAGGTTGATGGCTAGGAACGGTGTAAAAAACATCTCAAATCCATCTTTCCGGTGCCTGTTCATCATCGATAAGTCACACGTCAGTTGGAATGCTTGGCTGAATGAATGCATCTCCAACATCTACCGGGCAGCTCGACACCAGCCAAGACAAGGCAGCCTACTTGATTGACATCCATCCACCAAGTTCAACATTCACTTCCTTCACCAACAGTAGACAGGGACAACAGTGTGCGTCAACTATAAAATGAATTGCAGTGACTCACCAAGGCTACTTCTACAGCTATTTCCAAACCCATGACTTCTACCATCTAGAAAGACAACAGGGGGGAATGTAGAGGAATACTAGCATCAGAATGTTCCTTCCAAGTCACACACCACCCTGACTTATAATGCCATTCCTTCACTATCATTGGGTGAAGATTCTGGATTTTCATAATTAACAGAGTGGATTAAGGTGGCCCTAATCCCAAAGGTTACTGTGGTTCAAGAAGGTATTTAATCACTACTTTTTTAAGGGTTATTGAGGATAGGACATAAATGCTGACACCCACATTGCCTTGAAAATGATAAACTAAAACTGAACTTATCCACAATCTTTAGTGAAGACAAAAACTTCTGCTGTAGCTTTCAGTGGGTGCATATCTATCAGTACCAACTTCCTATGTCTGAATAATTATAGTGACTCAACATAGTTTTAATTATTGCTATTATCGAATAAATCTTCTTGCTAGCTGAGAATACTGCCTCTTCTATGAGTACTCTATGATGATTTTATCCTCTACCACTAATCACTAGATGATCCATGACCTAACACAAAGAGAACTGGGTGGCAGTGAGCTACCTCAAATAATAATTACTGAGCACTACAGTAATTTGGAGATGCCGGTGTTGGACTGGGTTGTACAAAGTTAAAAATCACACAATACCAGGTTATAGTCTAACAGGTTTATTTGGAAGCACTAGCTTTCGGACTGATGCTCCTTCTACCCAACCACCTGATGAAGGAGCAACGCTCCGAAAGTTGGTGCTTCCGAATAAACCTGTTGGACTATAAACAGGTATTGGAGGTGGTGAATATCACAAGGGAGAAGGGCTGTTCATTTTGGCCATGATCGCATTTTTCCTGGGCTGCAAATCTGACCCTGACACAGGGAGAAGAAATCCAGAAGGAAAGGAAACTTTAAGGCAAATGCTTTTCTCCTTTTATGAGCATTACTGTTTATGAATAAATAGGGAATGCAATTATCCAGAGAGAGGGAGAGAAACCAGCAGTAACCATGAATGTAGCAAACAAAACAAAATCAGCATTAGAAAGGCCAAAACTCATTCAGTACCTGTTAAGAGCCACTTTGGTGAGAGTTGGACTGGAGACATACAGAAGAGTCAGCCACACTTAGGAAATACAGAGTCATAAGAGGAGGCTATTAACGGGCAATTGAAGTCTCCAGGCAGCAAGATTAGAAATTCAAGTAGGAAGACATAACATCATGAGAAATATCACAAACACCAGAAACGGAAAGCAAGGGAATATAAAAGCAAGTTTCCACCTCTCACAATGAGCATCATTGCCACCAATATTAGGTTTCATGAGGCACAGGTACAAGGAACTCTGAAGGGGCCAGAAAAGTCCTTTAAACTGGGGCTACAGAATTGGGAATGGCTACATTTACTTCAGCTGAAAAAGAGCAAGTTTAAAGAAACCTAGTGAAAGTACCAGCAAAGAAGAAAAGTCAGGGATAGATGAAATTTTCCAAGCATCAGGACGAGTAATTAAGACAGGTTTTTGACTTGAAGATTTATCTAAACTACATCAAAGAAATGTATTTATAAATTCGAATAAAGGTTTTTAGTCTACTAAAAGGGGGAAAATATTCATCTTACCCAGGAAGAAAATTGGAAAACTCCATCAAAGAGAGTTCAGATACTTTTTGAAGATGTCCTTAGAGATTTTAATAATTACACTGATTAAAGAACAAAAAGAATAGTTGGATCTATTAAAATTTGGATCACAATAATAGAGTCAAGTGTTTGAACTTGCTGGTACGTATATAGTCTATACCTACAGTTGGGATGAAATGTGTTTCTTGTGCTCTGCAGAGTTATGAAGCCTGAGTTGTAAAAGACAATGAAATTTGCTCAATATGCAAGAGTCACCCTGATGCTTCAGGAGCTAGTTGTCATAGGTTGAGGCTAATTCATTACAATTAGGGCACACTGCAACCTCGGGGGATACTGCACTATTTTTGATTGCGGGAACCGTGCACTCACTCCCCTACAAAAAGGGAAAAAAGAAATATTGGCTTCTTATTTGCTGTTTTTCTTCATTAATTTCATCATCTGTGGAAAAGACCGTGTTTATGCGACAATAAAAGGTGAACTGGAAAGTTGGAGATCTAATGAAAACTTGGGTAGGTTGGGACTTTCTCGATTGAGAGATGACCTTATGGAAGTTAATAAACTCATGAGTGATGTAGATAGGGTTAAAGGTCAGTGAAGTTTCCCTCAGGCGGGAGATTTCAAGACTCAGGTGCACATTTTTAAGGTGAGAGGAGGGAGATTTAGAAAAAGATATAAGGGCAAAGTTTTACACAGAGGGTGGTTTGCATATAGGATGAACTTCCTGAGGAAGCGGTGGATGTGGGCACAATTACGTTTAAAAGACATTTGGATAGATACACGATTAAGAAATGTTTGGAGGGATATGGGTCAGGAGCAGGGAGGTGGAACTTGCTTAGATTCGGATTCTGCTTGGTATGGACTAGTTGGACCAAGGGTCTATTTCCACATGGTGTGACTCTATGACTCCATAACCATCAGAAGTTAGATTCTTTGTGCAAAACCTGTAAAAAAATCTGATTGTCACTGCCAGTATCTGATCTGATCTGATCTTACATTATTTTATCTAGGAAAGGGTCAGAAACACTGCAATTTGATTGATGACTATGCCATTTCAACTTCCCATCCATACTTTTAATTGCTAACAGGGCTTTTGAGCTCAAAGGACAGCAATAAGGTGACAAATCTTGCCTTAAATATTGTTGAAAAATCTTTCCATGTAAACAAACAACAGAGATCAAAAATAGCATTTCTTCCTTATACCATGGTTATAATTTTGCAACAAAGATATGTGACACACCCATCCATCCTGTTCAGTTTTATCAAAGCTCATCACAATTGAAGGTTCTGCACTTAAACATGTCAAAACAATTTATAAAACACACTGAGCAAGGCCAAACAAATTCTACACTTTTAATTTTCATTAATTAGACACAGCAATTACTTTTAATTTCAACAATCATTGTATAGGTAGGGGTGTGAGCATTTCGAGCCCAAACTGCCGACTCATTATCAGGCAGTGTTTGAGGCAATAGATTCTAGTGACACTGCAGCTCAGCACGAGAACGGAGAAAAAACTTATTTCTGAACAGTTGTAACACTTGCCACCCACACTTTCTCTGCAAAGAAAAATACTCTCCAGTGATTTACACCAGTAGAAAAGTTTTTTGCATTAGAGATTATTTTGTAATTGGGAATCAGGGACTGTAATATCTTCATTAGCACTTTGCAAAAAAGTAATTTATGTGAATCGACCAGCTCCATTGCGAGGTGACAGCATGAGAATTATGTTATAGGAAGTGCTTGGTAAAGATTGCAGTGGCTAATAAAGGTCTAGTCTGAGGAGAGCAAGGCATGCGATACATGCAGGATGTGGCTGATTACTGTTGTCAGATCACTTTTTCTTTGAAGAGCAGAACCATTCACTGCGGCTGTCAAGCACCAGGTTTTTCATCTCCAAAATGGAGTCAAGTGCCATTTCTGTTCCTGCTGTCAAAGGAACAGTTTCATTGCACAGCTACTCATCATTATCCACCATCTGTGCGACTGCTCCTCATAATTACTTACATACGGTGTGTTTGATCTGCTTTATTCCTGATAAATAGAAAATAAAATTAAGCCATCAAAGTCTATCAGTCAAAAAAGAGATTGTAGTTTGAGTGAGGAGGTGATTTTTTTTATCGATATGTATCATTTAAAACTTGACAAATAACTCATTTTCCATTTGAAGATATGTTTGATGGTTACTGTATTAAACGTGATAACAAATCAAAATGATATTAAGTATGACACACGATTTTTATATGTTTGCACCAAACAATTTTTCAATGTAAAAGAAAATGTCAGCAAGCATATCGGAAACAGTAAGTTTGTGAGCAATATATTTTAGATGTTAGATTATTAGGCATGGTTATCTTTGCTTCTGGAAAAAAGATTTTCTTGCATATCATCTTTGAGTCATGGTTCAAGTATTTCACAAAAGAGGAATTCACATTTTATTCAGAAACATAAGCCTTGAAATTGCCCCAAGGGACTGAAGCATGGAATTTTGTTGTGGGCAATTTTCGTGTCCTATCTTTTAACATGGGCACAGAACAAGTTAACACCTTGTCAAAATGGTGGCATAATTAATTATATTCAAATGGTTGTATGTTCATAATTCACACTGAAATGTTATGGACATTGTGACCACAAAACAAATGAACATTGGTTGTGATGCAGAGTCACCAGACTCGAAACATTTCCTCTGTTTCCTTCACATAGATGCTGCCAGACCTGTGGAGTTTTGCCAGCAGTTTCTGCTTTTGTTTCAAAACTCCAGCACCCTCAGCTCTTTGTTGCATGTTTGTGTTAAAATTGTATCTTGTTTGAAATTCAAATACTTTGAAATGATGGAATGAAGTGTTAGCACAGTAACTACCAGGCTCTCTCAAACACTTAGCTTTGAGACACTCCCATGTGTCCTTTCATGATTGCACTATAAATACGTTCAGATATGCACAATTTACTACAAGCTTCAGAACAAACTGAACATTGCAGAACATTGAGATCTCAGTGGACTACAGAAAAAGACTCTTTAAAAGAATGTGTTGAACAGGACTTCTCTTTGTTACACAAGATGAGCGAGAAAGTCTCGGCTGAATACTGAAAGAAATTGCATTAACTTACTTCTCATGGCTTCAAATTTATTGGGCATTTAGCTTTTCAAGCTTTAGCTTTGCTCAGATTGTTTCAAGTATAAGTGCACTTATTTAATTCACACACACAAAATTAAGTGGCTTCTGTCATCATTTAGTAATTAGAAATGGTACAGAAGAAGATCATTTGGCCCCTTTTGTCTGTGCTACCTTTTCGTTGGGACAATCTAGAACGATTTCGATCAGGTTAATCTTTACCCAACCCTTCCTCTTAAAATAATCATCTGCTCTTCCTTTGAAAGATCTCAAGTTATCAGCCTGAATTCATCCTATGATAAAGCTGTTCATTCTGCATCAAAGCTCTCCATTAAAAAAAATGGATGCCAAATGCAATGTTACTTTCAATGTTATCATCTTTAATTCTGTGGTCAGCACTTTCGACTGTGTTGAGAATGTTGTGCGTTCAAGATCCCCGCTCCAGTAACTTGAACACATAAAATGAGATGACACTCCAGTGTATGACTGATGTTAGGTGTAGATTCTTTACTCAGCGAGTCGTGAGTTCATGGAATGCCCTGCCAATAGCAGTGGTGGACTCTCCCTCTTTATGGGCATTTAAACGGGCATTGGATAGGCATATGGAGGATAGTGGGTTAATGTAGGTTAGGTGGGCTTGGGTCAGCGCAACATCGAGGGCCAAAGGGCTTGTACTGCGCTGTATTTCTATGTTCTATGTTCTATGCAGTGCTGAGGGAGGACTGAAGTATTGGAGGTGCTGCCTTGCATGTAAACCTGTAGCTCTGGTTTTTTTTTCACATTGACCTGGCAATATTTTGGGCAAGAAACAGAGTTAAAGTTTTGAGTCCAAAAGGAGTCTCCTGGGGTGAGTCATATTGAACTCAAAAGATTTTGCTATCTACCATTCTGCCAAACCTGCTGACTTTCACCAGCATTGATTTTATTACCTACATCGGATTATCCTGTTAATTAGTTTGTTGCAATTTGTTGAGCTTGCTGTGTACAAATTGGCTGCTAATGTGGGGAGCAGTTTTATTGGATTGATTCTAGAGGCAAAGGGTTTATCTTATGAAGAGAGATTGAACGCTTTAGGCCTTTACTGTCTGGAATTTAGAAGAATGAGAGGAGATCTAATTGAGATGTGTAACATGCTTAGTGCGATTGACAATGTAGATGTTGGGAGGATATTTCGTCATGTGAAGGAACCTATAAAGAGAGCTCTTAGTTTTAGGGTAAGTGCTGGCAGATTTAAAACAGAGATAAGGAGAAATTACTTCTCCCAAATAATTGTAAATCTATGAATTCACTATCCTAGAGTGTGCTGAATAACAGGGCATTGAGTAAATTTAAAGAATAGATAAATAGATTTTTAATGAGTAATGGTTTGATGGTTATGGGGAGTGAACAGAAAAATGGAGTTGAGGCTTAGATGAGATTGACCATTACCCTATTGAAAGGCAGAGCAGGCTTGAGAAGCTGATTTACCTACTCCTGTTCTTCGTTTGTCTGTTCTTATGTTCGATATAACAGTGACCACTTTAAAAAGTGTCGTGGTGCTGGAAAAAGCACAGCAGGTCAGGCATCATCTGAGGAGCAGGAGAGTCGACGTTGAAGGCAGATGCTGCCTGACCTGTTGTGCTTTTTCTAGCACCACACTCCATCTACTCTGACGCTCCAGCATCTGCAGTCCTCACTCTGCTATAAAGTGCCATGTGCAAGCAAATCTTCCTTTGAATTGATAGAAAATGCAATCTTTATGATGCATTCCACCCTATTCATGGTCTTCTATTCACTATCTCCAATGGGGCTCAACAGACCCAGGCATCAAAACAGTTATACCTGTCAAAATAACCTGAGCGCAGAATTTATGTTGGGATTGAAATGCAGTCAACAAGCAAGTGCTCCATTTTTATCAGTGCTACAATTGGTTTGTCTATCAGTTCAAGGGGAGGTATCCTGTGACACTACTTGGAACATAATGGGCCATATTTTCAATTGTGGTCAGGGTTTAGAATAGGTACAGTTTGATAAAAATCACATTCCCCAAGAGTGTCACTGTATCCCAGTGAATCTGGGGGAAGGAAGTCAGGGCCCCTTGTTTCTAATTATTAACTTTCTCAGTCCTTGAGAAGCTTACTCCTTCACTGGAGAGGAGTAGACAGCATGATTTACCTGAAAAGTAGAGACCCCAGTCCAATGCACATTGGACCATGGGTTTAGTGTGGGAGGAAGTGAAGGTTTTACATTTCAAGTGGAAAATATTGACACCTGCCAAACCTTTATGGATTTTTTTTATATCATGTCGGATGTGGGCATTGCTGGCTGGTCAGCATTTATTGCCCATCCTGAGTTGCCCTTGATAAGGTGACAGTCAGCTGCCTTTTTAAACCACTGCAGTCCATGTCATTGACCAACAATGGCATAAGGGAGGAAATTGCAGGAGTTTGACCTGGTCACAGTGAAGGAATGGCAATACATTTCCAAGTCAGGATGGTGAGTGGATGGAGGGGGACTTGTGGTGTTCCCATGTGTCTGCTGCTCATGTCCTTCCAGATGGAAAAGGTTGGGGGGTTGGAATATGTTGTCTAAAGGACTTTGATAAATTTCTGGAGTGCATCTTGTAGATAGTACATGCTTTTGCTACTGCTTGATGGTGGTGGAGGGAATGGATGCTTATGGATGGTATGTCACTTGAGCACACTGCTTTGCCCTAGATAGCATCAAACATCTTCAGTGTTGTTGGAGCTGCATCCATCCAGGCAAGCTAATATGTGGTGACAACACTTTTCTATGCACTTACATCTAAGTATTAGCTAATCTTGCCTAAGATCAATGCAGTTTTCAATTTTCCTCTCCTTCTCCTCAGAATGGCAGCCAGTGACAAGTGGTGTTCAGCAAGACTCAGTGTTGGGATCACAACTTTTCAATTTATACATTAACGATCCAGATGAAGGGACTGAGTGCATTCTGGCTGAGCTTGCAGACAATACAAAAATAGATAGTGGGACAAGTGGCATTGATGAGGTGGGGAGGCCGTAGAAGGATTTGGACATGTTCAGAGAGAGAGGGCAAAGAACTGGCGATGAAATACAATTTGAGAAAGTATGAGGTCATGCACTTTGGTAGGAAGAATAGAGGCATGGCCTATTTTCTAAATGGGGAGAAAATTTAGAAGTCTGAAGTGCAAAGAGACTTGAAAGTTCTAGTCCAGGATCTCTCAAGGTAAACTTGCAGGTTGAGTCAGTAATTAGGAAGGCAAATGCAATGAAAGCATTTATTTTGAGGACTTGAATATAAAAGCATGGGTGTACTTCTGAGTCTCGATAAGGCTATAGTCAGGCCACATTTGGAGTATTGTGCACAGTTTTGAGTCCCATATCTCAGGAAAGATGTTCTGGCCCTGGAATGCAGTCAGGGAGGTTCACAAAAGTGCTCCCAGGAATGAAAAGCTTAACATATGAAGAAAATTTGAGGACTCTGGGATTATATTCGATGGAGTTTAAAAGGTTGAGGGGAGGATTTAATTGAAACATACAGAATACTGAATGGCCTGGACAGAATGGGTGTTGGGAAGATGTTTTTATTGGCAGGAGAGATAGGACTCAATGACACAGCCTTAGGGTAAAGGGAAGGCCTTTTAGAACGGAGATATGGAGAAACATCTTTAGCCAGGGAGTAGTGAATCTGTGGAATTCATAACCACAGAAGGCTGTGGAGGCCAGGTCATTGAGTATTTTTAAGACTGAGATTGATAGGTTCCTGATTATCAAGGGGAACAAGGGTTAGGGGGAGAAAGTGGGAGAATGGGATTGAGAAACTTAGGGGGACTTTTGCCCGAAACATTGATTTTCCTGCTCCTCAGATGCTGCCTGACCTGCTGTGCTTTTCCAGCACCACTCTAATCTAAAAACTGAGAAACTTATCAGCCGCAATCAAATGGTGGAGCAGACACAATGGGCTGAATGGCCAAATTTCTGCTCCTATGTCTAATGGTCTTATGGTCTAAATTTCTGATTCCCAGCATTGAAAGTCAGAGTGGTCACATGGCAGCAGCAAGTTGACTCTTGTTTCTTTGGGCCTTTATCCATCTTCACCATCACAACAATTCCCTGCATATACCCATCCAGATGTCTTTGAAGTATTGTAGTTGAACTAAATGAATATTCTCCATCAGTGGAGAAGGACATGGGAAGCCATGTTCTCTTTCAACCTTTGTTCATGCATGTGTGTATTACCTCATGGCATCACTATGACTGCAATAACTCCACATAGGCCGGTATCCACTACAATGTCATCTTTTATTTGCACATGTACAGTCCTGACTTTAGTCCTGCCCAATACAGAGTCAGGTGCCAAAGTTTTACTGTCTCTAACACACCCACTTGATCTGCTCCTGAAGAAGGGCTTATGCCCGAAACGTCGATTCTCCTGCTCCTCGAATGCTGCCTGGCCTGTTGTGTTTTTCCAGCACCACATTTTTCAACTCTGGTCTCCAGCATCTGCAGTCCTCACTTTCTCCCACTTAATCTGTCAACCATGGCTCCCTGATTAAACCAGATTAACAGTTCCCAATTAAGGAATTGAAAAGCAGTGGGGCCAGCACTTATTCTTATTGCACACTGCTGATCACAGGTTTCCAGTCTAAAAAGCAACCCTTTATTAACCAAAATGGTCTCCTATCTTGAATCCAGTTTTGTACCCAATTGGCTAACTTGCCCTGGATCCCACGTGATTTAACCTTATTAAGCAGCGTACCATATGGAACATTGTCTACCACTCGGCCTTCATCAATCATCTTTGTCACTTTTTCAAAAAACTCAATCCGTTTAGTGAGACATGATTTCCCATTCACAAAACAATGTTTACTATCCCTAATCAGTCCTTACCTTTCAAAATGTATGTAAGTCCTCTACCCCAGAAACCCATTCAACAATTTACCCACCACTGACATAATGTTCATCGGTCTATAGTTCCCTGGCTTTTCCTTACACATTTCTTAAACAGTGGCACCACTTTAGCCTACCTCTGGTCTTCCGTTACCTCACCCATGACTATCGGTAATATAAATATCTCAGCACAGGGCCCAGCAATCACTTTTTGAGCTTCCCACAGAGTTCTGAGAAACACCTGATCAGATCCTGGGGATTTATCTGCCTTTATATATTTTAAGATCTCTAGCAACCTCTCTTCTGTAGTATGAACTCTTTTCAAGACATCACTACTTATATCCCCAAATACGCTGGCCCCATGTCCTTCTCCATTGATGGAGAATATTCATTTAGTACAATTACAATATTTAAAAGACATCTGAATGAGTATATGAACATGTGCTTAGAGGGATATGGGCTAAACGCTGGCAAATAGGACCAGGTCAGATTAGAATGTCTGGTTGGCATGGTCAAGTTAGGCTGAAGGGTCTGTTTTCGTACTGTATGACTCTATGATTCTAAGTAGGAGACTATTGTATTGTTAGCAATTAGACATGGGGTGCATTGATTTAATAGACATTGTGATAGAGACCATCGGAGATCATAGATTCTTCAGTTTTGCTTCCCCAAGATTCTAAGATAACTTGCCCAAATGTCCATATGGCACCATGAAAGTGGGTTGCTGAAGGCTGTCCTCAGTATTAAACCCTTTCACTCCTTTACACCCTTGATGGAAATCACCAAAAAGAAATGGGTCTGACCTTATGGTGACTGGCATACCTTATTGAATGGAAAGTCAGAATCACTAACAGGAAGCTTTTTTTTTAAATGAAATTGCAAATACTGTTGAGAAGTTCCTTGTGTAGGATGTCAATGAAATACATTCAAATATTATATGTATGCACAACAACATTATTAAACATGTGAACTGACCACCATGGTGCCTGTTTTACTTTGTATGTTCACATCGAGTACGTAATAGATTTTGGTCATAGAATAGAAACAATGTAAACAATCTTTAGCTGTTAGCAATGTGATGAAGGGAGTCAGTCAGCCTCTGATGTATTGGCTACTCAGATGGTGGAGATTTCTGGTGGATTTTACTGAGTTTCATGTGATCGCACTCAGTTTTCTACGGAGTTGCTGTGTTCTAGAGTCTGCCTGATTCAAGCACCCATCAGACTGGCGCCAATAAACATTCCTCATCCCAATAACAGAAGGTGTGCCATTTAAAACTATTACCTTCAAGTTGGAGGGACACTTCAGTCTCATGCCACCAAAGAGAGGAGAAACCTATAATGTTGAAACCAGAATTCAGCAAAGTCATGAAACACTTGATGAGTGCATTGTGACACAGAAAAACATTATCATTAGTTGGCATTTTCACTTTTCTTAGACCATGTATTGTGAGTCCGATTTGTGTGTGAAGCAGAGGAAGGAAATTGCAAAACATGCAGAATCTATATTTGTGCTGATGTATTTTTCCTGGGAGTTGGCATCAAGAACGTAAGGAAATTGTCCTTTTGCAAGTGACCAGTTTCTGTCTATAGCCGCTGCTCAGCCTAATGTGGGGACATCTGATTAGAAGAGTGAGATTGTAATCACTGTAATGGTGACTAGACAGGATAGGCATGTCAGTATAGTAATGCCAATTACTTTAATTGACAAAAATAGACTGTATTCCATCTGCTCTCTGAGTTAAAGAAAACACAGAAAAAGAGAATTAATTCTAGGTTTAATGAAAAACAACAACAGCACAAGGTGATATTCACAAACAAAAGCAGAAATTGCTGGAAACATTCAGCAAGCTTGGCAGTAGCCGTGCAGAGAAAGCAGGCAACTTTTCTGGCCTAGTGACCCTTCTTCGGAATGAATCGTAGCTTGGAAAAAGTGGTGCATATGCTGCAGACAAGGGATGAGGGAGATAAAGGGCAAAGTCAGGTTATAGTAGTACAGGTTTATTTGATAAAAACAGGCTTTCGGAGCACTGACCCTTCATCAGGTGAGCATGAAGGAGCTGTGCTCCAAAAGCTTGTGGTTTCCAATTAACCTGTTGGACTATAATCCGATGTTGTGTGACTTCTGACTGTGTCCACCCAGTCCAACACCGGCACCTCCACAGCAGAGACAAAGGAATGAGGGGAAAAGTGGGGATGGAGTCTAATGGGAGAGGAAGAAAGTTGGGGAGATAAAAGGATGGATAATGGTGTGCCAGGGAAGGAGAAAATTGATAATGGGGAGCATAGTAGGTGAGAATAGATTAGCTGTGCTGAAAACACCCTAATCAATGACAGTTCCTAGAGTGTTGGCATGGGTAAAGGACATGGAAGAAGGTGCTTAGGTCATAGAATTATTAAACTCAATATTGAGTCCTGAAGGCTGCATGGTACCCAAGAAAAAATAAGATGCTGTCCTTCCAACTTGTGCTGAGTCTCACTGTATCACTGCAGCAAGCCCAAGGTAGAAATGACGGCCAGGGAACATGTCAGTGTGATGAAATGGCAACCAACTGGAAGCTCAGAATAATGTTTTGCAGCTAGGATGTAGGTGCTTTGCAAAACAGTTGTCTAATCTGTATTTCATCTCCCCAGTATAGAGGGGACCACAGTCTTGAAGTGAATCCAGAGTGTTGGAGCAAAACAGGAAGGAGGGTTGGACAGCAAATTTATGTGGAGGAGGTTAGGACTGCAGATCCTGGAGAGTCAGAGTCAAAAAGGGTGATGCTGGAAAAGCACAGCCGGTCAGGCGGCATTCGAGGAGGAGTGTCGATGTTTCGGGCATAAGCCCAAAGACAGATATGATTGTACAAAGGTGTTCAGAAATTGACAGCATATCATGAAATGCATCAATATGGCTGCAGCTATTGTATAAAGACACATCTGAGAGAAAGTTAGGTACGTTCAAATGAGGGAGCGGTTCAATTGAAAACCTAATCTTTTGAGATGTTATAAATGTGTAGACAAGCAGTTTACAATGTCCAAAATAAATGAATGTTCCTCATGTGATCCATTGTCATCATGACGTTTGTCAACATTAATGGGTAAGGATCAGCTTCATCAGCTGCTGTTAGACTTCAATTATATTTTAGGTCAAAATAATCAAGAAGCTTGAATATACCACCAGCACCTCACCGCAGACTCTCACTGATGATGTTACCGAGTCATGATAATGAAACATCTGAAAACAAACCTTCAGCATCAAATAGCATTCTAAGTAAGCTGTGTACCTAAGTTTCTTGCAAAAATGTCTACTCTATATGTAAATTTAGACAGGTACTGTGCAAGTGAGTTGTAGTCTCTGAGTCTTTTTCATATCAGATTATAGAATGGCATCTACCAAGTTGAAAAATTAATTCTGGTACTTAACGCTGTATATTTTGAACAACATTTTTATACTAGCATCAATGTAATGGTAAATGATTCAAATAGCATGGTATTTTAGAAGTGAAAGCATATGCTATGTACTCAGAGATCTGTCATCAATCTATCTGATACATCTAAATACAGTAGAACCATAATCATATATTTACTGCATGTTTTATCATTAATACAAGCCTTTTTGATGTATAATCATGTTTCAAAAATAATGATTCGACTGGCAAATGAAAGAATAGTAATGAAGTAGGTGGTTATGGGATTTTTTAAATAGAAAATGTGAATATCCTTTACAGATTGAAAAAAAAGACTTTCTTTCTTTGTGGTTTTTGCCATAGCAGTCTGTCAGCAAAGAATAATTTTTAATTATTATAGTTTTGCCAAATATGATTTAACTTTGCTATTGCCAACCCACATTATCTCGACAGGGCACTTTAAAAAAAAAATGTTCATGGGATATGGGTGTCATAGGCTGGGCCAGCATTTATTCTATCCCTAATTACTCAGAGGGCAGTCAAGCGTCAACCACACTGTTGTGGGTCTGGAGTCACATATAGGCCAGGTCAGAGAGGAATGGCAGTTTCCTTCCCTAAAGGGCATTAGTGAACCATGTAGGTTTTTCCAATAATTAATACTGATTCCATGGTCATCATTAGACTCTTAATTCCAGATTTTTAGTTGAATCCAAATTCTACCATCTGCCATGGCAGGATTTGCACGTGAGACCCCAAATTCATTACCGGGGTATCTGGATTATTAGCCTATTTTAACTCTCTTTCTCTCTCTACAGATTCTCTCTCAAAATCTCAAAATTCCACCATCTGTAAAATTTCACTTCTGTGTCAGCAGTTTCAATTTTCTTCTCACTGGAGTTGCATCAGTGTAAAGTGTGTCTCAGCTAGGAATGCAATGTGACAAATATTGCTATTTGTGAATTTGATGGTAGCCTTCACATGAGGTACTGTACCATTCTGTTCATCTCACAAGTAGCAATTATTAATCATTTTTTTCTCATTCATTGGGTGCGGGTAATACCAGAAGGTTCAGCATTCATCACCCATCATAAATTGTCCTTGAACTGAGTGGGTTGCTATGGCTTCTTTGGAGGGCAGTTAAGAGTCAGCCTCATTGCTGTCAATTTGAAGTCGCATGTAGACCAGACTGGGTAAAGATGGCTGATTTCCTTCTCTGAATAGCATTATTGAAACATATGGTTTTATGATAATCAATAAGCTTTTAATGATCACCAGCACTGAGACAAATTTTCAGTTCTGGATCTAATAAATGGATTTAAATCCACATCCATCAAGCATTAGCCTGGGTCTCTGGTTGACTGTTCCAATGACAATACCATTACGCTAACATCTTGCCAAATATTTCTGGCTGCTGCCCATTGAATTATTTTGTTTATTGATCTATCACAGGATGTGACAATCTTCATTGTCCAAATCAGCCCCAATTATGCGTGTTTTACAGATTTCAATGAAGCAAAATACTCCAATACATATCTTGAAACTTTCATTCTTTTACCAAAATATTGATGTGCAGGATTACTCTGTTTTGAGCCATCCTTTCTAAAATGTTAACATACAAATTGTTATCAACAAAAGTGAGGCAGAATTGGTTACATTATCAGAAACAATTGCAAGAATTGATTTCTGTAATTTGCTACATGTCATTTTAATAGACTTTGTAGACCAATAACTGATAACCTTCCAAATATTGATGTATGATGAGTCCATTTTAAGTTGCTATGCTGCTTTCCCCAATATATTATTCCTTTTCTTATTCACTAATTCATTTCCAGATTTTGTTTTGTTACTTCATGCTACTAGAATTGAAAATGTCATTCTGCTGTAGTTGAATATTCAGAAATCCGAAAATAGATTGTAACAAGAGACTTCAGCTGAGGCAAACGCTCATCTGACCAGTTACAAATGAGTCATCAGCATTGACCTGTAGGAAGAAAACACAGACAAAAGTCTGACCTTGGTTGAATGAAAATGGTAAAAACTAGATGTTCTTGTTATCTGTTATTGATTTGAATGTAAATGTCTGTTGCTTTCTGTAAGTATTAACTTTCAAAACAGAAACTTGAGAACAAATTATGGCAGCCATTTTAGTGAATAATTTACTTGCAAAAACATAGTGATACAGGGTGAGTACTGTTGCTAGATTCCAGGAACAGACTTAATCGATGAGGAGAAATAGTGCATTAACCAAAGAGAAAAGAGAAAATTGTCAGCTGTTCCCAAGGGACGTTATACTCAGAGATTGGATGAAGCCTGGATCCAGGAATGAATCCCATTGTTAAGCAACTGCATGTTCCTAATGAGAGTGGCTGGAAAGTGATAGCAAATCAATCCATTAGTTTTATTTGTTTCTTCACAGTGAACTGTGAGCACCAGTTATGGCACGGAGATTGTTTTTTTTAAATATCTGGAAGTGCTATCACACACAACTAAACTTTTTTTTTTCCTGACCACCGAATCACTAAAACTGTTTTCTTTGTTTTTAACAATTAACCATCACACGTCAAGAGTATGGTGCTGGAAAAGCACAACAGATCAGGCAGCATCCGCGGAGCAGAGGAATCAACATTTCAGGAATAGGTCTTTCCTGATGACTGGCTTATGCCTGAAGTGTCGATTCTCCTGCTCCTCGGATGCTGCCTGACTGGTTGTGCTTTTCCAGCACCACACTCTCGACTCTGATCTCCAGCATCTGCAGTCCTCACTTTCTCCTATTAACCATCACCAGTAAATTGGCCAGTATATCTAATTGGATACTTACATGCAATGCATCCTATGGGCTTTGCAAATCATCAAACATGAAGAAAGGGGTAAGGTGAGCAGGAAAGCACTAAATCAAAATGGAGGTTGAGGGGGAGAGAAAATACTGTAACCGACGCCCCCACCCCACCCCAATGCCAACCTCTCTCCTCAAGAGATCGAGAGCATTGGTGAGAGATTACTTGTTAGTCACTTGAGGAGAATAACATCAGCTAGTTAGTGTGCTAGTTCAGGTCTTCAGCAAAATGTTGGGGAGGAAATGCAATCAGAGGGCAAAAGAAAATGGGCCAGCAATGGACAGTGACTTAGGATTGAGCTGGAAGTGACAGTTACTACAATTAAAACGAAAAGACCTAACTTGTCAGATACATTAGGGACATTTAAGTGACTCTTGGATAGGCACATGGAAGGTAGTACAATGAAGGGTATGTAGTTTGCTCTGATCTTAAAGTAGGATAAGAGGCCGGCAAAACATCATGGGGCGAAAAGGTGTGTACTGTGCTGTACTGTTCTAAGTTCTAACCATTGGACAACACCTTTCCAGAGGTTTTATAAGATTCGCAGAATTTAGTCGTTTTGTCTGGATTTTCAGTTCCCGTTATTTCATTGTTTTGTAACAATGGACAATATCCGTTTGCAGGCTTTTATTGTTACAATGTGGTAAACAAATGTGCATATTCTACCTTCGATTTAAATTTTAATCCTTCTAATATTAACCCTTCCATCCATATTTCACTTTGTAAATTAAAACAAAGTCAATTGAAAAGCTTTGTAAACTTTTTTTATTGACCTTTTTTTGGTATTTTCTCAAATGCCTAAAAATGAGTATAATTAATGAAAGCTTTCTAATGGTGACCACCAGTGGGGCAGTACTGATTTTGAGAATGGTACCAACTTTGAGAATGGCGTTTTTTCAAACAAGTTGAAATGTACAAGGAAACTTGATTCACATTGAAAGTAATTTAGATTTTAGATTTTAAATTCTATGGTATTTAGGGTGGTCACAACAGTTTAGAATGAATTGCATTGAATGTCAATTGAAAACTCCAAACCAATATGTTATTATACAGTATACACTATCTGTTTTGAAGATGAACTACATCTAAGAATCATTGCCATTCAATGCAAAAAAAATGTCTGCATTGAAATTTGCTCATGATCAAGGCATTGGATGAGGAACCCAAAAGTGTTCGTGGCAGAACATTGCTCATGATCTTTCTGGAGATGGCTACAGAAATGACCTTGAGGAGCTCCATTTAATGATAAACAGTGAACTAGATGACCCAGTCAGAGATCCGTTTGTGATTTCCAGCCAGCAAACCCCACTTGGAGAGGTTGGCCAAGATGGGGCAGGCTGGAGGCCATGACACTTTCGCAAAATGGAACAACTCTTTGAAGGTTTGTTAAAAAATCATCCATGCCCACGGCTGTCTGGCCTTTGTTGTGGTGGAGTAATTTTTCCACAGGATGGCTGCTGCAATGACTGTAGCCATCATATCTTATTGGATTTGTGCTATGGTGATAGAGAGTAGGCATTAACACCAATCCTTTAGCCCAGCACCCAGAGTCTGCCTTTGGAACAATTCTGGTCTCCAGACAGTATAAGAGTTCTGGCACTTACTGGAAAGGTTCCAGTGATGGTGGCCTTCTTCCTGCAATTTGGCAGGTAATGGGCCTCCTTGCCTAGTGTCCAACAGGTAACCTAGCTCACTTCAACCCATAACTCCCCGTCCCCAATAAGATAACTTGGATGCCGATACGTATCAGGTCACCAACCTAATACACTACTTTTCCAATTTGGTTCCTGGTCCTACCACGTCCCCAGTCCCAGACGAGGAAAATTAAGCCTGGTATTTCTGTTCTCTGGCTTTTGGAGGGAAAGAATTCCTTTTAGTTTCAACTACCTTTTCTCTTCATGTTTGCAGAGTGGTGTGTATCAAACACACATTGATAGAATGGACACTTCATTTCCCTGAAAGCTATGGAGTGAACTTGGTTTAGGAAGGCTTAATCCATCTGCCACAGAATAACTGTCCTTGATTTTAATGTGGTTCAAACTGTCAGCAATAGTGAGTCTGTGCTCACATTACAGCTGTAGCCTGAGTAAAAATGATGTTTATTTCATACCAATGTTTCAATTATTTAAGTAAAGATTGAAATCAATGGAAGGAAAAGAAGATTCTTTTACAGGTATATGTTTTCAGCGGCCTTGAATATTCTCTTTGGACAGTTACACAGAAAGGTTTGATGGGTCTGAACAAAGCATCCCAATGCTCTTGGATAACTGGCAGTGCTGTCAGTAAGGTGGTCATCTGTTGTAACACCAGAATTAGAGGGTATAGGTTTAGGGTGAGAGGGGAAATATATAAAAGGGACTTAAGGGGCAACTTTTTCACACAGAGGGTGGTGCGTGTATGGAATGAGCTGCCAGAGGAAGTGGTGGAGGCTAGTACAATTACAGCATTTAAAAGGCATATGGATGGGTATTTGAATAGGAAAGGTTTAGAGGCATATGGGCCAAGTGCTGGCAAATGAGACTAGAATAAATTAGGATATCTGGTCGGCATGGACGTGTTGGACCAAAGGTTCTAATTCCTTGCTGTACATCTCGCTGACTCTATGACCCTTGTCCTGCTTCTGTTTAAACTACAGGTGAACAGGTTCTCAACGATTTTAATTTTCAATGTTAACTTTTATCTGATTCAATCCTGCAATATTTAAGGGTTAACATTAATTCCACACCCCACTCCCACACCACCACCAGTTGCTATGATTTTAATGATGTTTTTCAGACAATCAGCACATAGAAAAATACTCCAAGAATTTGCAAACCTCAGAATACAATGAGAGAAGGCAACAAGAGACATAGTTGTAATAACTTGCAAAAACAGAATGTAACCAGTAGCATGAAAAAGAATGGGCAGGAGATGCGCATTCTCTGGTGGGGTTAAACCTTACATCAAAGTAACTATTTTCAGTTCATGGGTTGTTTTGTGGAATTGCACTCATGAGTTAATTAGATACATCAGTCTCTAACATGTGCAACTTATTTTATGTCTTTGTTACTTTGCAAAATACCAGAACAGTATTATTGTTTCCATACCATTCTTGTTCTTATACATTAACTTCCATAAGTATAAGGAAAAAGCAGAGACAAAACATAAAGGATTTGCAAATAGCAAAGAAGAATGTGTCCTCCACAAGGAAAGTCTGATCCTGAACTGCAAACATGTTCACCATTGAAGAAGCTGCCAGTAAGAGAAATAGAAAGATATTGTCTCTGCAAAGTTAAAATATAAGTTATAAATTTGCGTAGCAATTTTCTTTTGTTTTGACAAGTTTGGAAATATTTTACTTTTCAAAATAAAAAATAGTCAGCATATTGAAATTATTTGCAATGATGGGACTTAGAATAGGATCCCTACCATGTGGAAGTAGGCCATTTAACCCATCATACCCACACTGATCCTTCGAAGAGTATCCCACCCAGACCCCACCCCCACCACCCTATCCCTGTAACACTGCATTTCCCATGGCTAATCCACCTAGTCTGCACATCTCTGGACACTCTGGGCAATTTAGCGTGGCCAATCCTCCTAACCTACACATTATTGGACTGTGGGAAGAAACCAGAACACCCAGAGGAACCTCACACAGGCACAGAGAGAATGTGCAAACTTTACACAGTCACTCAAGGTTGGAATCAAACCTGGGACCCTGGTGCTGTGAAGCAGTAGTGCTAACCACTGAGCCACCATGCCATCCTCGAGTGTCTTAAAATCTGTTGTTTCTCTTACAATACTCAAAAAGTATTTTGAGTCCACACAACAATTTAAATTGAAAATTATTACTTTCTACTCTACTGATCCAAGAGTATTGGAAAAGAATGAAAGTATTATTGTGATTACTCTTGAATATACCATGGAATCAGACATGGCAGTGCAAGCCTGTGGCACCTTAAAGAAAACAGTAAAGAAAGCTAGATCCTGGAAGACCATATAACTTGAGCATCCCTCATAAGAATGTTAGCAATGGAGAAGATTTCAATATGTTCATAACTGTGTTAGTTGCTGAAGCTCCCAACAACATGGTCTGTGATTGTAAAGATGAGTATCGTCCTCAACTTCTGTGTCAGAGACTCATTCCAACCTACAGCAAGGGACATTAACAGCATCACTTTGTTTTATCTGCATGGCCACAATGCTGCTGGTGGATGACATCTTCACACAGAGAGAGCAATGCATCATCTTCAAATTGCAAACTGTTGATCAGGATGACTAAGTTCACAGATTTTCCCACATCACCAGATTTCTCCAGGTCCAAAATCTGCTCACTGTGCGGAAAGTTCGGCTATTGTTCTATTCAGAAACTAACCATGTTTGTTAAAATAGGGGATTCTGTACCTTGATTGTTTGGTTAGTCTGTGACTTGCCATAGTCATGCTATTAGTAGAAAGTGGATACTGCAGACGTTGGAGATCAGAATCGAGACTGTGGTGCTGGAAAAGCACAGCAGATCAGGCAGCATCTGTGTGGAGTTTGCACATTCTCCCCATAACTTCATGAATTTCCACAAGGGTGCTCCGCTTTCCTTCCACAGTCCAAAGATGTGCAGATGTGCTAAAATTGCCCATGGTGTTAGGTGAAAGGGTAAATGTAGTGAAATGGGTCTGGGTGGGTTTCTCTTCGGAGGGTCGGTGTGGACTTGTTGGGCCAAAGGGCCTGTTTCCACACTGTAAGTAATCTAATCTAATCCGAGGAGCAGGAGATTTGACATTTTGGGTATAAGCCTTTCCTAATGAAGGGCTTATGCCCAAAATGTCAATTCCCCTGCTCCTCGGATGCTGCCTGACCTGCTGTGCTTTTCCAGCAACACAATCTCAACAATAGTCATGCTATTGGGCCATATCATAAAGTGCCAGTCTTTACTATACCCTGTCTCTTGTCTGTAGCAGAAAGTATTAGCTCTAGTGTTTGAAGACTAGAAGTATGTTCATTGACTCATGATTCCTGTCAGACAGGTGCTGGGTGCTGACACAATGACTGTTTTGCAGAAACAGAGCAAACAGTATGCAAGCTGAAGCTTGGAGGTTCCAGTGCCTGGACTGGTCTGGTTGAACCTTATAGTGTAGCCTTCAGATTTGTGGTCATTCACTGCCTTCTGTGCAATAGTCCATTTTCGAGGGAGCAGATCCTTCAGAGAACAGAAAAGGAAGTAGTTCAGGAACACAATGTAAAGGATAAGATCCAAGGCCAAATAGTTCTGCCATCTAATAGAATTGTAAGACAACAATTTATTGATGGAAAGATTCTCCTCAAGCTCACAATAGTCCCATTGTTTATCTTCTTCCGCTACTGACTCTTCTTATTGGCTTCCAAAGTGCTACTTAATTTCTCATCATTTTATGTCACTAAGAACATAAAGGGCACCGTGAATACAAAGCAACATCTCTTTAGTTAAAGTGTAATTATTTCAGAAAAAAATGTATTTTCTCTAATTTGTGGTATATTTGAAGCAACATTTATATGAATAAACTGGACTCATTCCTTGCAGACAAAGACATATCCACATATTGCAGACAGAAGGAACATGTACACACTTTGCACCCTTTCAACTCAGTAAAATTGGTACCAACTATTTTCTGGTTCATTCCTTTGGATACTGCCTGAAACAATCAACGTCAACCTGCCTGCTTTAAATTTACACAAAACTTGGCTGTTACCTGTTAGTCATCGTCTAACTGTTCCATTTTCCATGACAATACCTCTACCAGTCAGAGTCCACTTGCTAACCAATCAGCACTCTGTTACAACAAAGCTTGTTTTACATAGGTGTTGCCTATGCGTTGTCCAAATGAGAGAAAGATATTGGCATTTGTTGCTCAAGGAATGGAGCATAAAACTGCTTAAGGTATTATTGAGACTGCACCTGGAATATTGTGTACAATTTTGGTCACCTTACTTGAGGAAGGATGCACTTGTATTGGAGGCAGTGCAGAAGAGGTTCACTAGATTGATTCCAGAGATGAGGGTTTTGTCTTATCAACACAGCTTGAGCAGTTTAAATCTATACTCTTTGGAGTTTAGAGGAACAAGATGACATTTCCTACAGAAACAACCTGTATGGCCCAAGTCCACACCAACCCTCTGAAGTGTAACCCACCCAGACCCATTCTCCTACCCTATATTTACCCCTGACTAATGTACCTAACACTATGGTGTAACTTAGCAAGGCCAATTCACCAAACCCACACAGACACAGGGAGAATGTCTGTGTGGAGTTTGCACAGTCACTTGAGGTGGGAATTGAACTCAGGCTCCCTGGTGCTGTGAAGTAGCAGTGCTAACCACTGAGCCACTATGCCACCCTCAAGTTACATTGATTTATCTATGATATAAAAAGGGATTGACAAAATAAACATAGGCAGGGTGTTTCCTCATGTGGGATGATCTAGAATGAGAAATCATTATTTTAGAACAGTTGCCACTGATCTTAAAGCCAAGGTGAGGAGAAATTACTCCTGTTCATGGAATCTATGGAATTCTCTGCCACAGAGTGCTGTGCACATGGGAAAAAGAGGGAATTTAAGGAGGAGATAGATTCAAAATGGGTTGAAGTGTTATGGGGATCAGACAGGAAAATAAAGGTCAGGCCACAATGAGATCAGTTATTGTCCTATCAATTGGTAGAGAAGTCTCAAAGGGCTGAATGCTTACTCCTGCTCCTGGTTCTTATGTACTTGAATAGAATATTTTTTTATGAGCAACACTCAAGTTCTGTATTACTAAATAACTATTTTTATTTAATATGTTCTTTTTAATAATCTTTTAGCAGTGATTCAGTTGATAAGTACTCATGTCTGTAGTCCCAAACTCCTAATTTTTCAACAAGAATGTAACAGCAGTAACACTTCAGTCCTCTAGGGGTCACTCCCTTGTCCAAAGAAGAATGAAAGATTGTGGTCACAATACCTACCTTAGCTTCCCAAAGCAACCTAGGATGCAGCCCATCTGGACTGAGTGAGTCGTTAAGAAAGCACACTAACATACTTTGACAGATTTGATTTGCCGATAAGAATGTATGCAGAAAAACGTTAGGCTAACACGCAGAGAGAAAAAAATAACAGCAGGGCTTGAACAGAAGGAACCAGATGGGCAGATTACAGCTTTACAGTCTGATAATTGGAAGAGGTCAAAGGTAGGTTTAGCCGGACTAGTTAAATTAGACTGGAAATCTAATACAATAACTCTACAGGCAAAATGACCATTACATTTATTTTCATGAGTCTTCTGAGGTAACTCTAATCTCCAGTCTAGACGACATAATTCTCTCATGATGAAGAAGTAACAGTGTTAACTTTGTGTTCCTGCCTTGGACTGCCTGTAATGAAAAACTTTTCAATTTTGCCCACTTCAGTTCGGCCAACCAATGTGCGTTGCTTCTAATAGTGCGAGAGGAGAAGGCAGTCCCATTTGTAGAAATGAGGTTGAGCGAGTTCAAATAAAGACAATTGGAACCAGCTGGAGTTAATAATTAGAAGACAGCCCAGGTCAGCACTTTAAATGTCAATCAATAAAAGTAATTAGTCTATTAAGTTATAATGGATGACGGCAGGCACTGTACCAGGAAATTGAGGACAGACAAGATACCTGAAGGACAAGCAATGGGTCAGGTTCTTTATTTGTCCTCACAGTTGCATAACGGAGTACCTGCTAAATACATTATTAAGTCTTTGTCACAGTAAAACATTAAGTTGGTTGCTAAGCCGGAGAAATTGTCCTATAAAAGTTCTAGGTAATGGAAAAGGAGAAGCAGAGAGATTGGTTACTCAATCATGTTTTAAGACCACAGACCATAAGACATAGGAGTGGAAGTAAGGCCATTCAGCCCATCGAGTCCACTCCGCCATTTAATCACGGCTGATGGGCATTTCAACTCCACTTACCAGCATTCTCCCCGTAGCCCTTAATTCCTTGTGACATCAAGAATTTATCAATCTCTGTCTTGAAGACATTTAGCGTCCCGGCCTCCACTGCAGTCTGCGGCAATGAATTCCACAGGCCCACCACTCTCTGGCTGGAGAAATGTCTCCGCATTTCTGTTCTGAATTGACCCCCTCTAATTCTAAGACAGTGCCCACGGGTCCTAGTCTCCTCGCCCAACAGAAACAATTTCTTAGCGTCCACCCTTTACAAGCCATGTATTATCTTGTAATTTTCTATTAGATCTCTCCTTAATCTTCTAAACTCCAATGAGTACAATCCCAGGATCCTCAGCCGTTCCTCGTATGTTAAGCTACCATTCCAGGGACCATCCGTGTGAATCTCTGCTAGACACGCTCCAGTGCCAGTATGTCCCTCCTGAGGTGTGGGGCCCAAAACTGGACACGGTACTCCAAATGGGGCCTAACCAGAGCTTTATAAAGTCTCAGTAGCACAACGGTGCTTTTATATTCCAACCCTCTTGAGATAAATGACAACATTGCATCTGCTTTATAATCACGGATTCAACCTTCATGTTTACCTTGAGAGAATCCTCGACTAGCACTCCCAGATCCCTTTGTACTTTGGCTTTATGAATTTTCTCACCGTTTAGAAAGTAGCCCATGCTTGTATTCTTTTTTTCCAAAGTGCAAGATCTCACATTTGCTCACATTGAACTTCGTCAGCCATTTCCTGGACCACTCTCCCAAACTGTCTAGATCCTTCTGCAAAGGAGGATTTATGCGCTTTATGTGAATTGAAATACTTGTTCTGTATTCTCAGGCATTTCCTGAATTTAAGATGAGGCCACTTTAAACTTAGTAAAACCTGTGAATTTCTTAACTACTTTCCTATGTAACTGTAGAACTCCAATCACCCCTTGCCATACAACTCTACGTGGCCGACATGTGAGACTGCAATTTGCTCGCATTTCTCCCCAATATATTGGATGGGCCTGGGGGAAAGGAAGCTGCCCCTTTGATGGGTCACTCCCTCATTCCTGGTGAAAAGGTGATGTTCGAAATGTTGACTCTCCTACTCCTTGGATGCTGCCTGACTGGCTGTACTTTTCCAGCGCTACACTTTTAACTCTGATCTCCAGTATCTGCAGCCCTCACTTTCTTCTTTTTTCCCTAGAATGCTGCATTGTTTGCAAATAAAAAGTTCTACCCTCCGTGAGAGAAGAGGATGAAATTCATTTGGGGCAGTAGTGCATAAGGAGCAACAATGAATTAGCAATTTTCTCTACAATTGCTTTTTCTCCTATTATTGCTTTCTTATTATACTTCCCTGCTGCTGCCCATGTGACTGAATTTGGCTCATAATTCATTGCAACAAGGTATAGACTTTGTTAGGCACAGGACACAGTTTTCTCTGAAGAGTTTTTGACTAGATGGGTGGCACAGTGGCCCAGCGGTTAGCACTGCTGTCTTACAGTAACAGGGGCTCAGGTTTGATTCCAGCCTCGGGCAACTGTCTGTATGAAGTTTGCACATTCTCCCCGTTTCTGTGTGGGTTTCCTTTGGGTGCTCCAGTTTCCGAGCTAAAAACAAGGACTGCAGACACTGGAAACCAGATTCTAGATTAGAGTGGTGCTGGAAAAGCACAACAGTTCAGGCAGCATCCAAGGAGCAGGAAAATCGACATTTCGGGCCCGACACACTCCCACACTCCCACATGCACCCCTCACAGACTTAAGACACTCTGCACTCACTACACACACACACACACACATACACTTTCTCACACTCACAACCCCCAACCCAGACACACACACACACACACACACACACACATACACACACACACATATTTTGTGGGGTGAATTTGTACTTGCAGGGTTACATTGTACTTTGCTCAAAAACTGCATGCATTCGTGTAGAACCCTGAGCTCAAAAACTGCATGAATTTACATAAAACTAAACATCATGGCATAGACAGAGAACAACAGAGGGCTAACACCTTCAACATATTGTCTAGCTATCACCATTGTTAACAGCTAACCCGAGAATGCAACTTTTTAAAAAAGGTTTTGTGATTTACACATGAAAGAAGTGAAACTATCATGGTATTCTAACAGATGAAAGGCTTAACAGACAATCAATTTTTCAATGTATAATTTCAGTTACATCACACTGTAAATTTTTGCTATAAATTCTGTGTTAGGATTGAGCCCTCCACTATCACCTGATGAAGGAGCATCGCTCCGAAAGCTAGTGTGCTTCCAATTAAACCTGTTGGACTATAACCTGGTGTAGTGTGATTTTTAACTTTTTACACCCCAGTCCAACACCAGCATCTCTAAATCAATTGTTGATGAGTAGGATCCTGTGCAAGTTATCGCACGTTATTAATTTCCAAGTTTCATTCCTAACTATCTGCTAGTTAGCAGATAATGGCATCTCTAGCTGCTTCAACATTTGAGTTACCTCTGGAATCCCCAAAAGAAATATGATTACCCCACTTATTTCTCTTCTACACTCTCCCCTTAATCATCTGAAATTTCAAAGTTAGGTTTCGCATGTATGATGATGGCAGGTAAGTCTACCCCATCCTCTGAACCCTTCTATTTTCTGTTTGCCTGACATCCACTACTCGAGTCGCAGAAATTTCCCCAGTTAAATATTGGAAACATTTAAGTCATTGGCACCTATATATACGGCGAAATGGACAGAGATGTGCAGTGAAATGGAGGAAATCTAGAAATCCCAGGATACATAGGCCCTGCTGAATTTAACAGTTTCTGTTCTTTCTATAATTTATCTAATGCGCCTTGCAACATGTCAGATTGGGGATTCCTCCATACCCTGTCCCATTCAGTCCTGTTCTCTTATCGGCTCCTCAAATGCACAAGCAAACTGCATTACAGCTTGTTGAGTATTTTATATTTGAATGGGTCCACTTTCAGTGGCCATGCTATCCAGGCCCTAAACTCGAGAATGATCTCCCTACCTCTTTCAACCTTGCTCTCCCTTGGAAGGCACTCATTAAAACCTCTCTTTGATTGGGCAATCCTTCAAACCAAACTTCTTCTTATCTGCTCTCATATTTCATTATGCAGTGTGGTGTCATGCTTTGTGTTATAATAGCTCTGTGAAGTACTGGAAGATATTTACTCATTTTAAAAGCACTGCACTAAATCAAATGGTTATTGTTGAGATGCTTCCCAGTGAATTAAATCCAGAGATGTCAATATCCCATCACCAAATCACCCTTTGTTCGCATGTGGAGAGTCCTCAACACTAATGAGGGCAGAGCCAGCCCTCAGAGTGAACAGGAACTCTGACAATCCTGTTCTTAACTGTCAGCCAGGGCTCCCGATTGGACCAGCTTAACAACCCCAATCAGCGAACTCACATTCTATGAGGTTCCTTGGCTGACCTCATTATATTCACGACACCCAGTAAAACAAAACGTTTAGGTGTCAGAGAGGGTGGATCTGGACATTACAATTGGGAGTGAGGTAATGATCAGGGAGATCAAAGTGTGGAAAAAAGGTGGAAGGATGTGAGAGAAGGAGTGAGATTTGAAGTATGGGGGTGTAGAGAGTGTGAGGGTCATGGGGAACTGACTGTGGAAATGAGGAGAAATGTTTTCCACACCAGTTCTCCTTCAAGGTTTGGGGAGCACAAGAGAATATAAGCTGCAGAGTGATCACAGGATTGAGTAGAAGGATATGATTAAGCTCGAGAGGGTTCAGAAAAGATATACCAGGATGTTGCCAGGAATGGAGTGTTTGAATTATAAAGGGAGACTAGATAGGCTGAGACTTTTTTCACTGCAATGTCAGGGTATGAGGGATGACCTTATCAAGGTTTATTAAATCATGACAGATATATTAAAGGTAACTGACAGGTATCTTTTCCCTTGGATGGGGAATTTCAAGACTAGGGGGTATATTTTTAAGGTGAGAGGAGAAAGATTTACAAAAGGCACAAGGGGTAACTGGTTTACACAGAGTGTGGTTCATATGTGGTATGAACTTCCAGGGGAAGTGGTGGATGCAGGTACAGTTACAATGTTTAAAAGACATTTGAATAAGTACATGAATAAGAAATGTTTGGAGGGATTTGGGATAAGCACAGGTGGGTGGGACTAGTTTAGTTTGGAGTTATGGCTGACGTGGAGTAGATGGACCAAATGGTCTGTTTCTGTACTGTATGACTATGACTCATTAACTGAATGCTAATGCTGAGAGCTTGTCATAGGGGAAATGAAGTAGTGTTACTTTGCTTTGCTAAATGAATAACTTAAACTGATCATTAAATAGAACTTAAATAACATTCAAAAACAGTTAACTAATCAAATAAATAAATCAATGGGGTTGGATATATATGGTGAGGGCATTACCAGTTGGAGGTGAGAATCTCGACCATAGCAAAACCACACAACCACTTCTGTGCTGAGCGTACAGCTGAGTTTTTGATGAGAAGTTGAGTGTGCAGCTGAGTTTTTGATGAGAAGTTGAGCATACAGCTGAGATTTTGATGAGAAGTTGAGCGAATAGCTGAGATTTTGATGAGAAGTCCAAGAATGAGACATTGTGGGGGATCAGGGGATCGGATTACATCTTTGTTCATGAAGACAGGCACCCTCCTTGGGTTAAATAGAGCTTCAGAGTTGGGCAATAGTCAAGCACATGAAAGTGTCACTATGAGTCAGATGGAAAATAAGAGCCCAATTCCAGTGATGGAAGAGCCTTAACTTTGATCATAGGCCACATTGTACTTACCTACAGGGATGAGGAAAAAGGACAGCAGGTTAGGAAGTCTCATAGGAACATTCAGCCCCTTGAGCATGTTCCACCATTCAATGAGATCATGGCTGATCTGTGGCCTCACTCCATAGACCTGCCTTTGACCCCTATCCCTTAATCCTCTGCTGATCAAAACATTTTCTCGCTCTGTTTAAATTTAACAACTGACCCAGCATCCACTGCCACTTGTGGAAGAGAGTTCCCGATCTTTACCACCATTTATATGTAGAAGTTATTCCTAACTTCTCTCCTGGATGGTCTGGCCATGATTTTTAGACTATGCCCTTTGTTCTAGAATCCCGAAACAGTGAATATAATTTATTTTTATCTCCTCTGTCTTTTCCTGTTAACATTTTGAAGACTTCAATCAGGCTATCCCTTAAACTTCTAAATACTAGAAAAACAGGCTTAATTTATATAAGCTGTCCTCATAACTCAATCCCTGAAGTCCAATTATTTTTCTTGTAAACCTATGCTGTACTCACTCCAAGGACAATATAACCTCCTTGAGGTGTGATGTGCAGATGAACTCAAAGTATTCCGAATGGAGTCTAACCAGGGCTTTGTATAACTGCTGCATTAACAGGTTTTAGCATGGTGATCCAGGAGGCCACATAAATGAGGGGAATGAAAAGGAGTGTGCTCATGATAGAGAGCAATATAATTGGCAAAATATATACAGTATTGTTTCTTTGCAGCCGTGACTGTCGGTTCTAGATATTGCAAAACATGTACAATGCCAGGTTTAGGGATGACATCTCATGGTTGAAGACTGGAGAAATGGACAATTAATCTAGTCCACACAGGAATCACTGACTTTGTAAAAAGGGAATAATATTCTTCAGCGAGAATTTAGCAATTTGGGGCTGAAGTTTAACAAAACAAACAAAACTGCAAAGGCTTGAATTGTTACTTTACTCAGATGCTGCAAGACCATAAGAGAAAGAAAATCAATAGGCCATTTGCCCCCTGGAGCCTTCTCCTCCATTCAGCAGAATCATGGCTAATCCAATACTCCTAATGTCCACTTTCCCACATTCTCCCCGTAAGCCTTGGCTCCCCCACTGATCAAGAATCCATCAGCCTTAAATGTACACAAAGAATCTTCCCCATGCAGCTCTTAGTCGCAAGAAGTTCCAAAGACTCAGAACCAACTGAGAGAAGAAATTTATCCTCATATCAGTCTTATATTGGTGCCGTTATCCAAAACCATGCCCTCTGGGCCGGGACTTTTATATGGGAGGAAACTACATATACCTGTCAATCCCTTAAGAATCCTTCATGTTTCAATGAGATCACCTCTCGTTCTTCTCAACTTCAGTGAGTAGAGTTCCAACCTCTTTAGCCTTTACTCATAAAACAATCCCTCCATGCCAGAGATCATCCTAGTGAACCTTCCCTGAACTGCCTTCAGGGAAATGATATCTTTCCAAAAATAAGGAAGCAAAACTGCTCACAGTAATCTAGATGTGGTCTGATCAGCACCTTGTACAGCTGCAGTAAGACTTCCCCACTCTTATATTCCAAATAAGAGCCAACATTCTATTGGTCTTTCTGGTTACCTGCTGCCCCTGTGTGCTAGCTTTCTGTGTTTCATGTTTAAGAATCTCCAAGTGTTTTTGTGTTGGAGGGTTCTGCTGTTTTTCTCTCATTAAATAATACTGTTCTTTTGTTCTCCCTTCCCAAATGAACAAGGAGGGAGGTGGGGTTCAATGGACAGTTACCTAGAGGGTTACACTAGGAATTTGCTCTGTGACATTTCCTAAATAAGTAAATAAGCATTGTTCTAATCTTCAACTCAACTCTAACAAAGACCCAGAGACATTTTCACAGGAGAGCAGGGGAATTGCCAATTGGAATTTTCAAACTTCTTAAGTAACGTCCACAGAGTCAGTGCATCGGGATTCTTGGGGGTCCTAATGCACAACTTGAGTCATAAGTAACCTTAGAATTCCTACAGTGTGGAAACAGGCCCTTCAGCCCAGCAAGTCCATACTAGCCCTCTGAAGAGTAACCCACCCAGACCAACTTCCCTACCGTACTACTCTACATTTATTATGGGCAATATAGCACAGCCAATTCACCTGATCTGCACGTCTTTGGACTGTGGGAGAAAACCAAAACATACAGAGAAAACTAACGCAGACATGGGGAGAACATGCAAACTCCACGCAGACAGTTGCCTGAGGCTAGAATTGAACTGGTTCTGGTGCTGTGAGGCAACAGTGTTAACCACTGAGCCACCATGCTGCCTCATGATTTGGAGATCAGAACACCTCTGCCTTGATGCATACTCTTCTCTAACCTTGTTGCTAAAATATCACAGAATAACTCTTTCTGTTTGAGTCTTTCTTAATCCAAAATGGCCTGTTCCTAGTTGTGTCTATGATATACTGATTTAGAAAGATATCTTTTATACATCTGTGAACTTGTATTCCACATTAATATGGAGAAAATGAGGACTGCACAATCAAGAGTGTGTTGCTGGAAAAGCACAGCAGGTCAGGCAGCACCCGAGGAGCAGGAGAATCAACATTTTAGGCATTAGCCCTTCTCTGCCCGAACCATCGATTCTCCTGCTCCTCTGATGCTGTCTGACCTGCTGTGCTTTTCCAACCTCCAACTCTCAACTTCCACATTAATATACCAAATTTGCTTTGCTAATTTTATGTGAAGATTAAAGTCCCACATGATTATTTCATTATCCATGATATGTGTGCACTTGTTTCCTGATTTACTCTCTGCCTGTCACTACAATTAATGTTGGCAGGGAGGAGACAGTTTCAATATCATCTACACAAGGTTTCAGTTCCTAATATAACTACAACTGAGTACTAACCTTGTAATCTTACAAAAATCATCCAGTAAATAGATGAAAAAAACAATGCCTAGCTGCACCAGTTTTTCTCTGTTAACTAACTGAATGTAGGAGGTTCACTTTGAGAATCGTTTCCCTCTCTTTCCACTGCACCCTTATTACCTTTGTCATCCTCAACACCTAACACACTTGCTCCTCCTTATTTACTTCCCTGCAACTATATTCTCTCTTCTAATGGGTTGATGTGACACAAACAATTCATCTTCCCATGATCAGGATTATGAATCAGATTATTCACCTGAGAACGTGGAGTACTGAATTGTGCTTTCAGATGTTTGCCTCATAATGACAACAATACCAATACTTCATCTCCCAGCTGTAACATTCGAGTTGGAGAATGCTTGGCTGTCCATTCTTTTGCTTTTGCCTGTGAAAATTTAACATGTTCTGGTGCTACCTTGCACACTTACTAGAAACTTGGGCATGTACTCTAGCACTGAGGATTCATTATTTTCAGGAACATCTCCCTCACCAGTTTCATTGGATCTTGAATCACATGACATTCATCAATTCAAATTGACCAAGGCAGTCTGACTCATTTGGGGTATCTCTGATAGTAAGTAATACAAAATCTAATTGTTTTTCCCAATCCTGTGGGTTTTCATAACAGTATATCTTAATCACAGTTAAAAATCACACAACACCAGGTTATAGTCCAACAGGTTTAATTGGAAGCACTAGCTTTCGGATCGATGCTCCTTCATCAGGTGATAGTCACTCTGAAAGCTAGTGTGCTTCCAATTAATCCTGTTGGACTATAACCTGGTGTTGTGTGATTTTTAACTTTGTACACCCCAGTCCAACACTGGCATCTCCAAATCATATCTTAATTATGGTTATGAAAGTCTGACAGCATCTCTGCAAAGCTTGTTGTTGACTTCAAATATTTTATATTCAACCCACTAGTCCTGAAAACTTTAAGCATAAAGTTAGAATCCTGATCAGATTGTATTTCAATTGGTATAGTGATTTTTTAAAAAATCCATTATTACTGAAGCTGAAATTATCCTTAAAGGAATATTTTCTGGAAATTGAATTTTCAAATTCATAACATAAGGATATAGTGGTGTCCTGATTTCATTTTTAATAATGGTTTCACACAATCTCCTATTGCATGATTTTCCAAACACTGCTTTGGGTATCTGAATTGCTGGGTTAATTATATGTGCAGGTTTTCATACCATCTGAGCTGGATGACATGTTTTACGGCACTATATTACATCCTGATAAAGTCCTGGTCAGGTAAAATGTCTGTGTTTTTCTGTTGCTACATTCCTTGACATTGGAACTTCATATGCTCCCTACAATATTAGATTAGATTAGGTTAGATTCCCTACAGTATGGAAATAGGCCCTTCGGCCCAACAAGTCCACACCCGCCCTCTGAAGAGTAACCCACCCAACACCCATTCCCTTATATTTACTCCTGACTAATGCACCTAACACTATTATCAATTTAGCACAGTCAATTCACCTGATCTGCATATCTTTGGATTGTGGGAGGAAACCGGAGCACCTGATGGAAACCCACACAGACACGGGGAGAACGTGCAAACTCCACACAGAGAGTTCCCTGAGGTGGGAATCGAACCCGGGTCTCTGGTGCTGTGAGGCAGTAGTGCTGACCAATGAGCCACCGTCTTCCTGTGATATCTGTGAAGTATGACTGTTTGAAGAACAGTTGTCCATGTTTTATCTGAAGGTCAGTAAGAAAGCCTCCAGTTCAACATCCACTTCCATTTTTAAGGTAATTTCACTCAGAAATTTCTTCAGCCTCATCTTTGCTGTGAGTCATCTGTGAAACATAATAAACTCCATATCGCTTCCTGAGCCTCAATTAACAAAGTAATGCTCAATATTTCTTTTGAACTACCTGCATTCTTAAGTTTCAGCTATCCTAGTATCTGTCTGAGGTATTAATGTGGCCTCTGATTATAAAAACTTTCTATAGCCATTCCTCTGGACACTGCATGCAGTAAAAAAAATCCAGAACCTGTTCTTGCAACTCTTCCCTCTCTTTAACTTCATGCAAATTTCCCAAGAATAGTGACAAAGCTCTAACTTTACCTCCAGTCAATTAATTCCCTGTGAGTCAATCAACCCTAACTACTAAATAAATGTGCTGTAGCCCATCAGCAGAATAGTAGTATTCCAGCCATTTGCTGCTTTATTACATGGCATAGCCCACATACAATTATGATTAATCCAGGGTTTTAACCCTTGATCAGTAAATAGTGAAGAAGGGCATAGTGTAAGCAGCTGAAAAGGTGCTGCTGGTTAAAGCACAGCAGGTCAGGCAGCATCCAAGGAATAGGAAATTCGACGTTTCGGGCATAAGCCCTTCACCAGGAATGAGGAGAGGGTGCCAGGCAGGCTAAGATAAAAGGTAGGGAGGAGGGACTTGGGGGAGGGGCGATGGAGATGTGATAGGTGGAAGGAGGTCAAGGTGAGGGTGATAGGCTGGAGTGGGGTGGGGGCGGAGAGGTTAGGAAGAAGATTGCAGGTTAGGAGGGCGGTGCTGAGTTGAGGGAACCGACTGAGACAAGGTGGGGGGAGGGGAAATGAAGAAACTGGAGAAATTTGAGTTCATCCCTTGTGGTTGGAGGGTTCCCAGGCGGAAGATGAGGCGCTCTTCCTCCAACCGTCGTGTTGTTATGTTTTGCCGGTGGAGGAGTCCAAGGACCTGCATGTCCTCAGTGGAGTGGGAGGGAGAGTTAAAGTGTTGAGCCACGGGGTGGTTGGGTTGATTGGTCCGGGCATCCCCGAGGTGTTCTCTCAGGGACGCCCGGACAAACCAACCCAACCACCCCGTGGCTCAACACTTTAACTCTCCCTCCCACTCCACTGAGGACATGCAGGTCCTTGGACTCCTCCACCGGCAAAACATAACAACACGACGGTTGGAGGAAGAGCGCCTCATCTTCCGCCTGGGAACCCTCCAACCACAAGGGATGAACTCAGATTTCTCCAGTTTCCTCATTTCCCCTCCCCCCACCTTGTCTCAGTCGGTTCCCTCAACTCAGCACCGCCCTCCTAACCTGCAATCTTCTTCCTAACCTCTCCGCCCCCACCCCACTCCAGCCTATCACCCTCACCTTGACCTCCTTCCACCTATCACATCTCCACCGCCCCTCCCCCAAGTCCCTCCTCCCTACCTTTTATCTTAGCCTGCCTGGCACCCTCTCCTCATTCCTGATGAAGGGCTTATGCCCGAAATGTCGAATTTCCTATTCCTTGGATGCTGCCTGACCTGCTGTGCTTTAACCAGCAACACATTTTCAACTGTGATCTCCAGCATCTGCAGACCTCATTTTTTACCCATAGTGTAAGCAGCACCAGGCATACCTAAAAAGTAAGTGCCAACTTGGCTAAACTCCAAAACACAATAACCTGCATGCCAGCCACCATAAACAGCAGTGATAGACAGAGATAAGTGTTTGCACAACCAACAGTCCAGAACTACAGTCCAGCCATATCCAATGGTGGTGGAAAATTAAACAACTTACTCGAAGAGCAGGGTCTACAAATTTTCCCGTCCGAAATAATGGAGCAGCCAGCATATCAGTACAAAAAGATAAAAGCTGAAGCTTTTTGCAACAGTCTTCAGCTAGAACTCCACCTTGACCCACTCCAGAGGTCCTCAGCATCACAGAAGCCAGCGTTAGTTAATTTCATTCACTTTGATTGGATGTCACATAGGCCCTGACAACATTCCAGCTATTATCACCAAGCTGAGCTCGGTCTGCACATGGAACCCAGGCACCATGCCAAATCACAGCATGTCCCAGTAACTTGTTTTGAAAAGTACAGCAATTCTTTCTATAGTCCATGGCTTTAAAAAAAAAGTCTTTTCCCCATTTCAATCTGCAATTAAAAAAAAGAAAAATGAGAGGTGGGATTATTGCATTCTCTAGCTTACCACAGGTGAAGTCAGATCAATAGGTGACTGTTGCAATGAAGATCATAGATAATGAAGGTCAAGTTAGCATAAAATGTCAGATAGACAGATGAACAATATCATACCTTTAGAGACCATAAGGACATAAGACATAGGAGCAGAAATTAGGCCATTCAGCCCATCCAGTTTGCTCCACCATTCCTTCATGGCAGATACATTTCTTAACCTCATTCTCCTACTTTCTCCCCATAACATTTGATCTGCTATATAATCAAGAACTATATACCTCTGTCTTAAATATACTCAATGATCTGGCCTCCATAGCCTTCTGTGGCAATGACTTCTATAGATTCAACACACTCTGGCTGAAGAAGTTTCTTCTTATTTCCATTCTGAAGGGTCTTCCCTTCACGGTAAGGCTGTGCCTCAGGTCCTCGTCATTCCTGCCAATGGAAACATCTTCCCACTGTCCACTCTGTCCAGGCCATTCAGCATTCTGTAACTTTCAGTTAGATCCCTCTCATCCTTCTAATCTCCATCAAGTATAATCCCAAACACCTCAAATGTTCCTCATATGTTAAGCCTTTCATTCTTGGGATCATTCTCATAAACCTCTTGTGGACCCACTCCAGGGCCAGTGCATTCTTCCTGAGATATGGGGCCCAAAATGGCTCACAACACTCTAAATGTGGTCTGACCAGAGCCTTGTAAAGCCTCAGAAATACACCCCTGCTTTTATATTCTAGCTGTCTCAATTTACTTTCCTTCCCAATTACCGACTCAACCTGCAAGTTTACTTAAAGAGAAATCTGCACTTGGACTTCAAAGTCTCTTTGTGCTTCAAATTTCTGAATTTTCTCCCCATTTAGAAAATAGTCCATGCCTCGATTCTTCTTACCAATGTGCAGAAACTCACATTTTCCAACGTTGTATTCCATGTGCAAGGTGGAACATAATGATCCATTAATGAAGCACTCAAATGAAAGGTTGACTTTCGGGCATGGGCGCTTGCTTGCTGCACACACAGTGTGTTTGCTGCGTAAGCATCCATCTTAAAGCCAGTTCAATAAAAGAGGCAGACTGATCATGGTAACATCAGTGGACTAATATCCAGAGGCATGGGATAATGAACTGGAGACAGGTTGAAATGCCACCTTGACAGCTGGTGTGATTTAATATTGAGTTAGAAATCTGGAATTAAAAGTAAGTCTCAGAATAAATGCTCATAAAAATGTGAGGTCATGCCCTTTAGCAGGAAGATTGGAGAACTGAATATTATTTAATTGAAGAAAGACTACGGAACAGTGCAATTTGAAAGGCGACATTCATGATAGCATCCAGGTTTGGTGGATAGGAGGAAAGGCAATTGGAACCTTGGCCGTTATTTTAAAGGGAAATAAGTATAAAAACATGGAGCTGTAGTCAGACCACAGCTGGACTGTTGTGAACAGATTTGGGTCTCATATATAAGGAAAGATATATTGGCATTACAGGAAGTCAAGAGAAGCTTCACTAAACTAATACCAGATATGGAGGAACTGTTTAATCAGAAGAGCTTGAGTTGGTTGGGCCTATACTCATTAGAATTTAGAAAAATGAGAGGCAACATGTTATTGAAATGAATTAGATGCTTAGGGGACTTGACAGGATCAATGGGGAAAGGTTGTTTCCCCTGTGAGAGAGTCTATGACCGGAGGATATCATCTCAGAATAAGGGGTTGCATACTTGAGGCAGAAGTGAAGAGAAATTTATTTTCTTAGACAGCAGTGAATCTGTGTAAATCTTTATAACAGAAGGCTGATTGCTAAATACTCGGGGAATCAAGGGATATGTGGAAAAGGCATGAAAATGGAGTTAAGGATTATCAGATCAGACATGGTCTCATTGAATGGTGGAGCAAACTGATGGGCTGAATGGCCTGCATCTGCTGCTACATCTTATGGTCTTAAAGGTGAAGACATTTCTCACGCTACTAATATTGGCTCTTCAAAAACACAACTTTTATTTCATCTCTTAATATAACTTATAACAATCTGTAGCTGCTAGACTCCCTGGAGTCAAATTTCCTTTATTTTGGTTCATAAATCAACGCTCAAGTCTAAACTTCAAGGACAAATTGAATGGTTTTCTTTCAACTTGCAATACCTGGTGAAGTCCTGAAGTTTTATATTAACTGCCAGCATTCCAGATTAACAAAAAAAGGCAAGATTTCATCTTACCTGGTTAAAAAATAAACTAATCTGTGTGCTTTTCCACTTATTCTTTTAGAGACATTTAGAATTTAATCAGCTTTTCAAATCCACATATTGCACTAATGGCCTGTTTAAGGCTGCAGCAGCACATGGAATACTTAGAACATAGAACAGTACAGGCCCTTTGGCCCTCAATGTTGTGCCGACCTTTTATCCTACTCTAAGATCAGATTCACCTACATACCCTTCATTGTACTATCTTTCATGTACCTATAGTAACTGATGGACCAGATATTCAACACAATGCACATATTACTTGTGAATGAAGATTGTAATGTGGTGGGCAGGAAACACAAGTACATTTCCAATAAGAAAGGTTGAAAGAAGAAATTGCAAGGGTGCTGGTTGTAAACGGTTTCGGGAGGGGTAGGGTGGCGGGTGATGGCGGGTGTTTGGGGGTGGTGGAGAGGAGGTGTCAATTGAATGTGGCTGGGATCAGGGAAGCCCAGGGAATTTTGAGAGAAAGGCAGTGGCTCAGCCCAGAACTATCTATAACATGATGCTGGAGTTTTCACTTGGATTTTCAGCAGTTGCACTTCTTTGATCTTTATTCACTTGCAAATCAAGATGACCAGCGTCCAAAGCAGCCAACTGCACCACTGCCCACACCTCACCCAGCTATTTTCAGTACCAGTCCTGTCCCTCCCTCTCAATGGTGTCCCAAAGCTCTAGTAACCCATCTTTTGTCGTGTTGCTTGATGAGTTTGCATTCGGGATCAGGTCAAGATCAAGATCAGGCATACGATTCAAAGTAATAGGGTTATTATAATTTAATATGAATTACTGTCATACATGCTGATCACAGAGACACCAAGCTCTGATTTTATATTTACCTGAGGCAAGGACTAACCTATCTTCTCCATGCATTCCTAAGGGTATGCTCTCAAAACTCCTTGTCATTCTAGAGTGTTGCAGTCTGCTGACATTCTTCCAGAAGCTGCAGGGTGTTCTAACTCCATTCACATTGATCTGTTTATGTGCAGCACTGTGCAGCTCTGTGATCTCATCGCAAGGTTGCTCCAGGGTCCTGACCTACTTACAAAACAGCGCCATCAACCAGCACCAGGCCTTTCAGCCCAGTACCAACTCTTCACTGCTTTTCCTTTTGATGGTATCCCATAGCTGTTAGCAGTCCTGACCCTACTTCTTCCCCTTAAATTTTGTATGTGTGTTGTGTGTATATGTGTGTGAGAGAGAGAGAGAGAAAGAGTGTGTGTATGTGTATGAGAAAGAGAAAGCGAGAGTACGTGTATATATGAGAGAAAGAGGGTGTGTGTGTGTGTGTGTGTGTGTGTGTGTGTGTGAAAGAGTCTGTGTGTGAGAGCGCAAATATGTGTGAGAGAGTGAGAGTCCGTGTGTGAGAGAGAAATTGTGTGCATGAGAGAGAGAGAGTGTTTGTTGGGGAGAATGTATTTGAGAGAGAGAGAGCGCACGCGCGAGTGTGTGTGCCAGACAGAAAGGGCAGAGAGTGTGTTTGTGTGAGAGAAACAGAACGTTTGCATGAGAAAGAATGTGTGTGTGAGAGAGAGAAAAGCACAAAAAGATGTGTGAGAGAGAGTGTGTATGAGACAGGGAGACAGAGAGAATGTGTGTGTGAGAGAGACAGAGAGAATGTGTGTGTGAAAAAAAGAGAGTAAGCGTGTCTATGTCTGTGAGAGAATGACTATGGGTGTGTGAGAGAAAAGAACATGTGAGAAATAGAGAGAGTTTGAGAGATTATTGGATATTGCATTCCCCAAAAAACTGAATTTTCTGAGTATTTACTATGTAGCATAAGATTTCATACAACAGCTATTACAGCAGTAATTCCAACATGGAGAAACATGAGGGAAGAATTATCAAAAACACCGAGGTTGCAATGCCCATTGAATTAGTATCAGCGATTTATCTGGCACCAAACACCCTATTATCTGTGCCTTATTTTTGAAAACAGGAATTATTTCTTTTTGAAAGAATAGCAATCTCACCCTCAGATGAGGATGACCGCAAGCAAAGGGACGATGAGATTCTGACATCATGAATCCTACAGTTATTGGTTAAAAGGATTCGGACATTGGATTAACACAGGAAAAAAAACTTGCACCTAGAAATATCAGATAACAATAAGTGATAAGGGGTAGAGGATGTGTCTTCTCGGGGAGTTTTTAATCAAGCAGAGCTGGTGGGGCCAACATCCAGCCATCTTGCCAAGTTGTTGAGGAACTCTTCCCTTATTCTTCGTCCTCTCCCTTTGGTTGGTCTTCTGTCTACCTTGTGAAGACTGTTTGATGAAGACCACTCTCTGGGGACCACCCAATGAGGATGGCTGCCTATAAGGTCTGCTTGATGAGGTACAAGGCAAGGCAGCAGTAATGATGAGCCTGGCTGAGGTGTTAAAGCAAAAGTAAAGACAAGGCAAGACACTGCAAAGTAGGGGTCATGTGAGCATCAAAATGAGTGAGCAATGGAAGACCCTGAAGAGGTAACCTGGTCCAGTTCATAAGTTGGACGTGTGTCCATGTGAACACACTGTATCCTTGTTGCAGCATTGGAATAATAGTTGTCAGTGTAGCTGAGGTACACATCTTACAGTAGAATCGCTCTGCAAATGGTTCAAAGTTATGCCATGAAGTTTATTAGAGCATGTTGGATGCCAGTTTCTGTGGATGAGGGGATGCATGTGGGTTCATGAATCCTGCCCTCAGGTGTTAGTGACTGGTTTCCAACATGGAAGTCATTTGGAGAAAGCGTTGAGCTGAATCCACCAGGTGTTCGTGATGGTTTCCTAACACCGAGTTATTTGGCAAGTTTGGTAACATGGGAGGCCAAATATTAATGAGGTGTGAAGTGATGAGTTGAGTTAGTTGACAAGCTATTTAATGACCAATATTCACCATCAATTATCAACTCATTGCTGCACAGTTATAATTTTACCAAGCCAATTGTGAAAAGCATAACAGGTGGCATGAGTTGTTCCCAAAATTGAGTTGAGCCTTGCAGCACCTGCCAATCCCTTCTTCCACACATCTCGTTATCGACCACATCATTTAGACTCTGATAATGGAACCCTTAACGGTTCCAACCATTGACTGTTTCTCTCTTTGTGAACCTGCCTGGCCTTTTGATTATTTTCATTTATGTTGCAGATTTCTAACATTTGTCATACTTCGCTATAGGAAAAGCATCAGGACCGAGGCGTCTTGCCCTGGCCTGCTCATAATGAGGAACACTTCTACTGAGTGAACTCAGCTACCGTTGAAATGTAGATCATGTGCAAGAGATCCATGCATTTGAGGTAAACCAGAAGTCTAAAGTCAGAAACAGGGGTCAAAGAATTTCCTTTTACTCAATGATAGATTGAAATTTTGATTGTGGTGTTTTTAAGTCTAAAGAAAATTCATAGCTCCATATTAAGTACAGTGACGAATTGCCTCTCCTGATATCAAGATATGCGAAGCAATGTCAGCATGGCAGTGTGAGTGAAGAAAAGAACAGTTCTACATATTTGTCCAATAACCTTTTGTTAAAAAGGTCAAGATTTGAACTTCTCACAGTTTTCAAAGCCATGAAAATACTATTAGCATATAAAGAGCCATAGCCAAGCTTGCCATGCATCCCCAGACAAATGAATAACGATTTTAATAAAAATGGAACTGAGAAATACTCAATTTAGTCTTAAGCTGTTGTCAACATTCACCAACAACAATGGGATCTTCATGCTAATTTATTTTTCAAATATTCACAAGTCAATGAGCTACAGGGAAGCTGTCTCACAATGAAGTACTGGAAACCTGAGAATAAAGAATAACTACAGTAGTCTGGCTTAACTCCAAATCAGCAAGTAGTCAGGACTTCGAGTTCCACATGTGTTGAAATACTTGAGAACTTTATAGTAATTTTGACATGATGAAGCAAAGCATAACCTTAAATGTGATTGACAGTGACTGTGCTGTTTGAAGTTTGAACAGAGGACTTTCAATGCCTAATAAATGGCACATCACAGGCAAGCTGGCATTCTGTTTGTGAAGAAAGCTGCATGCAGACCTCACTGGGTCAGATTACTGTGGAGACGTTTCATTGTTTTCTGCAGATGAACTTGTCCCTTGTTGGGCTTGTGGTATTTACCAAAGCATAGATGGGAATAGTTGCACAGAGGAACACTCCTTCTATAGAAACTACACAATCAAAACCTCTTTTACAAGAGACAGGGAAAATATTGCTTTTTCAAAATGAATGCTGTAATTTTAAATGTGCTGTTGATGTACTTGTAGTTTAACTTGTGATTTTGCACTCCTGGGAGGCTTATATTAACGAGATGTGGCTCCAAAATTGTAGTCCTAACTCTGAGTCATTTCCTGGGAGCAGAGCATCCTGTTGGGAGTCAAGATTATGGAACTGCCCTTTTAATTGAAACTTCATAGTTTTCATTGAAATGTCTTGAAACCACTGTGTTGTTAAAGTGTTGCTGCAAAACACCAACTAATCCTGCCCACTACAATTTGGATAATCCCAACTAGACGTCATGCTGAATTTCAAAGTGACAACTGATGTATGTCATATTCGCATATGCACTCATGAGGGCAATGATTTATTATTTAAGAATGAAATTCATTTGAAAGTGTAGCATATGTCCAAAAATTGGCAAACTAGGACACATTTATCATTGTCAGTTTTGTGCTTCATAAGCAGTTAATGAGCTGATAAATTGACTTTGTTTAATGAAGGAATGCGAGGACAGATTGCTGAAGTGTTCAGGAAGTGTAACTTATTGTGCACACATCAAAATACAAAAGCTAAAGCACAATGGAAATGCATAGCAACATCCAAGTAAATGTACCTCTGTCATATGGTCATCCTGTTTCCATCAGACACTATTATGTTTTGCAGCTTTTATACAACATGTATACAACATATTGTTTCATAAGTACCTGCCTTAAATTCTTCCTTGGTTCAAGCTAGACATTTGAGTTGCTTTTCATTGCTTTCTTATAAGACGTGGCTCAGTGGTAACACATTTATTTCTGAGTTTGAAAGTTACAGGGTTGCCTCACACTCCTGCAGCATTCCAAATTTGGAATTTTGTCTGCCACTTCAGTGTGGTACTGAGGGGGTGCTACGCTGTTGCACGTGGTTGTTAAATTGAGCCACGACCTTCCTCCTCAGGAGAATGTAAAATATCCCATGGCCCCACAAGAAGAAAAGCAACAGATTTTTCTCAGTGATCTGGCTAACACTTATCCTTCAATCAACTCTAACAAAAGTTGATTACCACATTGTTCTTTTAATTGTTGGTTGTAGAATTTTAATGTGGTATATCGTCTTTTATTTCGGATGGAAAACAAATTTGGATATTCTGAAAATATCATAGGCAGTTTATGAATGATTATTGAAATGCAAATTTATTCAAAAGTTGGGCAGCACAGTGGCTCAGTGGTTAGCACTGCTGCCTCACAGCGCTAGGGAGTCAGGTTCAATTCCTGCCTATCTGTGTGGAGTTTGCACATTCTCCCCGTGTCTGCATGGGTTTCCTCCCACAATCCAAGGATGTGCAAGTTAAATTGACATGTTAAATTGTCCCATTGTACTAGGCGCATTAGTCAGGGGTAAATGTAGGATAGGGGAATGGATCTGGATGGGTTACTGTTCGGAGGGTTGTGTGGACTTGTTGGATCAATGGACATGTTTCCATACTGTAGGTAATCTAATCTACTGTAACAAACCTTCTGGATGAACCAATGAAATAGCTCACTTTATTTCAACAGATTTAATTGGCTATATCATACATATCATTTCTTCATTGAAAGAACAAGCCCTTTGCTAAAATGTGAGTTAAACTATAAACTACTCAATAGATTTGTGGATCAGTGACAATAGATTTGCAATAATTATTCAATTAACTATAACAGGGGTATAGATAGAAATGATTTTTTTAGCTAACACTCAACATTATACTTCATTTTAAAATACAGTTATTTAGATGGCGGTTCACTTTGAACTGACCACAGTATCCCTGTCATTTTTCCTCACTTTGATGATCACATAATGAGGAAAAACTGAATGGAAATCAACCCCAACTAGACTGCCAAAGAAATTTCAAAAATGTTTTGGCACAAAGTAATGTGAAATCAAAATACCTCTGAAGCACAGTCATAGTTGTCAATCAAAAAAATGTTTACCTTAAAAAAGATCCACAGGATCCTTGCAATTGAATGCAATGGCTTGGATCTCTTCCAATGAAAAAGATTGATCGTCTCAAAATTATTCGCTTCAGCTAATAGATATGTTCCATTAAAAAACAAGGGTCTGTTTTCTAATTATAAAGCGATGTCTATTTGCATATAGATGCATCCTACCCAATATTGCATCTCTGCTCAGTTCTTCCCTGATGCATTAACAAGAGTATACGATTTCCTGGAAATGAAACTTATTTTAACCCTAAATGTACCATCTCCAAGTTAGAAGTCAATGGTGTAATCCATAACAGACAATAGCAATTCAATTTTATCACAGATGCCATCATTCAGAATAGTGAACATGGAGATGCAGAAATGATGTAAGAACATGGGAAGAGAATTAGGGCATTCAGTCCCTCAAGCCTGTCCCACCCTTCAGAGAGATCATGGCTAGTCTGTGGCCTAACTCAATGCTTTTGGCTCACATCCCTCAATACCATTGCTGAACAAAAAAAATGAACTATCTCAGATATAAAATGCACAACTGACCCAGCAGCCACTGCCATTTGTGGAAGAGAGCTCCAAACCTCTACTCTCCTTTGCCTGTGAAGTGTTTCCTAACGTCTCCCCTGAACGGTCTGGCCCTAATTCTCAGACAATGTCCCGAGTTCCAGAATCGCCAGCCAGTGGAAATACTTGATTTACCCTGTGTTTTGCTGTTAATATTTGGAAGATTTTGATCCGATCACCCCGAACCTTCTAAATCCCAGAGAAAACAGACTTAATTTGTACCATTTCTCATCAGAAGTGGAAATGCACTGGGCAGAGTGCCGAGTTAGAGATCATGTTTCTTTATCATATTATCTTTCAGAGTGTTCTAACTTCAATAGAAAGAATATATGTGACAACATCTCAGAAATATATGTAATGAAAATATGCTGACCTCACAAAGTTTGAACCACAGTCACCTGGCTGTAATTTGCTTTGTAATTGGAAGATGCACAAGACATAGCCCCAGTCGCTCAAGCGCAGCCAATACAAAAACTTCCTATATTGGACCATCTTCTTGGTGCTACTTCTATTGTATGTATCACTGCTGCTGGAAAGAGCAGAGAGTTGGTTCATGTGTGAGGAGGAGATGACAGGATCATGGTATCATGGTCTGGGGCTGAGTGCAGATTCAAGTCCTAAGGGCTTACGGGAGGGTGGGATGTTGGCACTTGGAGTCCATGTTAGGCAGGAATGGGGACAGGACAGAAGCTCTCTCACATCTGGACAAGGTGGAGAAATTCCAGGAAGGTTTGGGTGGTAAAGAAAGAGGGGTGAGGGGGCACTGATTAAAAAAGAAGGTATCAGAAGTGGAGTTTGAGCAGGGATAGAAGAAAGTGAGTGTGTTGTGTGGAAGACTTATGTGGAGCTATCAACATATATCTTGAATTTCTCCATAATGGACACTTTGCAAAGGAAAAAGATGCTGTGTACAACATCAATTGCATATAGTCAGGAAGGCTTACAGAGAGAGAATGCCTGACTCAGTTTGTGGGTGAAATAAGGTCATTACATTTTTGACATCAGGCAGAGAAAGAATTAAAGACCTGCCTGAGCGACACCATTCTATCACTCTTTATCTCTCTTCCTTTGTAACTTGCTTCATCAAAACATTTGAGCTGAGACCCCCAACAGAGTCATCTTTACCACTTCTGAAAGATTCCTGGAATTGACCCCATCACCTGGTAGAAAGGGAACTTAAGCCATGAAAATATCTCAGTGCCAGCAGCACCTTAATGCAAAATAAATTCGGAATCTGAACACCTGAACAACCCCTATCTTAATCATTTTTGTTTGTCCAAGGAACGTTAAGGTAACTCCTCTCCAGATTTTTCATTTTTCATTTCTCCCTAAACTCAAGTTGGTCAAATTTAATATTCATTATTAAAAGCCACACAACAGCGAGTGCTGCTCTGAAAACTAGTGATTCCAAATAAACCTGTTGGACTATAACCTGGTGTTGTGTAATTTTTAACTTTGTCCACCCCAGTACAACACCGGCACCTCCACATCATTAATATTCATTGTGATTAGTGGAGAAGTAAAGAAAATTGTTCACCCCCCAACATCAGTCGTAGCACTGCCTAATTATCACGATTGATGCCTAAAGATTGGTATAGATGCCTCGTTCCAAATTACATCTTTTAATGTCAAAATGATTTTAACTAATGTTTTGAATACAATTAAATGTAAATGATGTCTAATATTCTAATAATAATCTTAATTGATTCCTATAGTTTACTCAAGGTGTTCTCTACCCTAGACGAGAAACAGAACCAGCTCTTACTTGAAGGAATTTAGGACTTAGCGTTCCTTACACAAAAGGCAGTCTATTCCACACATTATTTTCGTGAAAATAAACATCTCCTGGCATGTAGCTCAGTTCTAATCTGACATAAATTAAGATTGTGGACCTCAAGCCCTGCTTTGTAATAAATTCAGTGGAGGAAACTATATCTGCAGGCACAATCTATTTGTTTCATCATTGGATCTGCCTTTGCACAATCACCCGAAAGTCTGTTTCTCTAAAGTGTAAGATTGTTGCACTTTGAGACTATTTTGAACCACAGATGTTTAATTAATGTTGTTATTATTGAATTTCCCAGTGCTGTTTTGAATTTGTGCACACTAGAAGAGTTATTAACACATCAGAAATAAAAATTATACTATTTTATCAATAATTTACTGGACAATCTGCATGTAGCACAGCTAGTTATTCATTAATGCTTATGAGAAACATTTCATATTCTTTTCATTTTACAAAAATGACAAACCCTGGATCCAGTCAACATTATTCAAGTGCAACTTTAAGAGTTTGACAAGATTTCAAATTAAACCAATATAATATTTCTGATTTACTGGAATATTTCTCTGATCATCAAAGTCATAATTACTCATGAAATCACACAATACAGAAAGTGGGAATTTGGCCCAGCCTAGCCCATTGACTAGTGATTAATTAATCCCATTCCCCTTTGTCCTTATGGCCTTCAGCATTTTCTTTGTCAGCACATCCCCATATACAATGTTGTCCATTCTTTGACCAGAGCTCCTGGTAGAGAAGTCAGCATACCTACTGAGAATGAGTTTCAACGTCTTAGACCAGCTTGGGAGGTTCTTGTAGTAGACTCCAGAGTGTAAACATAATCCCAAACTATGCACATATACAGCAAGCAGAAAGACAATGTGGTGGATGCCGAAGAAGTTGAAGAGTGGGAGCAATCTTCCAAGGAAGAGCAGTAGGGCATCAAGCAGGAGAGACATCACCCTATACATGATGGAGCACAGCTGCATCAGGCTCTACATGCTAGAAAGTGCTTCATTGATATCATTTCCAATTGATGAGAGTGCAGTGATCATTCATCGACTGTAAAATTGTTGGTGCTCAACATGCAAGCAGATAGTTTGTTTACCAAAAGTCAAATGCAGATTCTGCTTATTTAATTTCTGTTCATGTTAGGTGTTTAGAAGAGAGAAAGGGAATATTTTGAGGCAAACAAAGGTTTCTTTGCAGGTAATGATCTCACATTGAACAATGTTAAGACACTGGAATACAATGGGTACTGGAGAAAATGTTAAGACACGGGGTAAACTATCCTGCTTAATTTAAAAACCAGCAACACAGAAAAGATTTATCCCATGCAGTAATCTATAAAAGCTTGAGTGATCAAGAATTATATCAAGTAAAAAGTGACAAGTTTATTTCTTAAAGTACAACAGAGAATACTTATCTAACCAGTATTTGTAACTCCTTCCTCTAACCTATCTTTTACCTTCCCTTCTATAATAATAGTCCGATAAAACTCCCAATTAAGATTTACACAGCAGCATTTCTTATCTCAAAACCAGGCAGTTATAGGTTCTTGTCTTTGTTTCTTCCTCTGTCTTCTTTTTTCCTTGTTAGCAATTTCTGCGCCACAGGTTACTGATCAAAGAGGGACTTTTAACAGAGGTTTATTTTTCAAGCAGTCTGGCACATACTAGGAATGCAGTTCTCTTCTCAACTGTTCAATTTTCCCCTTGTCCTATACCCCAGATCATCGGATTGTGTCATTGGCTTTTAAGATTGTCAATATACTCAATTCAAACTTGATTGGAAATTGGTGGGCTTTTTACAGTGTATAATTTAAACTGATTGGCTGGATTCAAATTTGTTTTTGTCTTCAGACAATGACCTATTTGAGTTGTTCGACCAAGTGTTACATACATTGTTGCCTTATTGAAAACATTTGGTGCTGTGTCCAGTAGTTCTGCTGCTTCTAACACTCTTAAAGGTGCACCCACACCTTCATAACAGAAGAGTGGCAGTGACATAGAAAAGGATGTGGTTTTTGTTGGTAAGCATTGCTGACTGGGTGCTTAAAAAGTATAGTAATGTGTAGTAGTATGGGCAAGAAAGTGCCCCCTCTGTTGTGATAAGCATCGGTTTATCACTGTTGGACCACTACATTGACAGTGAAAGGCAGCTTTGAAGTTGGCATCCCACGTAGACAGAATGGTTAAAACATGTTTATCACGCTTGCTTTTGTTGCTCAGTTCTTTGAGTATAGGAGTTGGAATATCATGCTGAGGGTGTATAGAAGATTGGTGAGGCTTCTTCTGGAGTACTGTGCACAGCTCTGGTTACCCTGTAGTAAAGAATGAATAGGCTGGAATGTTTTTCACTGAAGCATAGGAGGTTGAGGGGTGACTTTACAGAAGTTTATAAAATCATCAGGGGCATAGATAAAGTGAATGGCCGATGTCTTTTCCCTAGGGCTGGGGAATTCAAGACTTGGAGGCATGGTTTTAAGGTGAGAGGAAAAAGATTAAAAAAAACATGGGGACAACTTTTTTTTATACAGAGAGTGGTTCATGTATGGAATGAACATTCGGAGGAAGTATAGCTACAACATTTAAAAGGACATTTGGATAAGTATCTGAATATAAATGTTTGGAGAAACATGGGCCAAGCACTAGCTGGTGGGGTGAGTTTAGTTTGGGATTATGATAGGCATGGACTGGTTGGACTGAAGTGTCTGTTTCCATGCTGTATGACTCTATGACTGTATAACTCCAAGTTGCCACCATTTGACTGAGTGCATGGCTGAAGTTCTGGGAGGGGAGTGAATAGTCACTAATTAAGAGACTTCAGGAAGATAGTGAGAAAATCTACTCAGCATCACAGAGAGAGAGAGAGACATCCTCCCTGAAAGCTCACTAAAATTACACTTTGTCAAAATATGATAGGATTCAACTCTTAGTCTCTTCATATTTGTCTTTACAGATAATTTGTTCAGAGATAATAAAATTTCAATTAATTTGCTACAAATAGCTCAGGTTCTGGAATTATTTATGTTCTATATGTAGATTATGATTTATCACAGACTTAATGCTAATGAATCTGGTTTTCCACTGCACTGTGATACAGGTTTTAGTCAGATTTCATTACAGAAGTGTTTCTATTTTAATAAATCTGTTTTGATTTTTAGACTGTGAAATAATGCTTTATTTAATATGAGTTGCAATTTGCATTGCATTCAATATAAATTCATAAAGGATATAGAATTATCTTCTTCCCACCCCACCTCAAAACCATCGTGATTCTTTTTCAGTTATCAGCATTTGTGGTATCAAATTTATCTATCCTTTCTCAATGTCACTCACAGCACGATTGAGAGTAAAATATCACTTTTATCTTAGGTTTCAGATTGAGCAAAACTGTATGTGTTCAAGAAGTATCTTTTTAATCATTGAGAAATACAAATTGTGCAATTCCCTCACATACACTTCAATCTGTGGCCAAATATGAGCATGAGAAACACTGCAAGAAAAGGCGATTGCAGTAACTTGAAAAGACTTGCATCGCGTTGTATCAGGTGGATAATATTCAATATGCTTTAAGAAGAATGAGGGGGTAATCGTATGGAAACATAAAATTATGAAGGGAATAGATAAGATAGAAGCAGGAAGGTTGTTTGGGTGAAACTAGAACTGGTGGGCATAGTCTCAAAATAAGGAAGTGCAGATTTGGACTGAATTGATGAGGAACTCCTTCACCCAGAGGTTGTGAATCTGTGGAATTTCCTGCCTAGTGAAGCAGTTGAGGCTACTTCATTGCAAGTTTTTAAGGCAAAACTAGATTTTTTTTAAAAAGTAAAGGAATTAAGGGCTTATGGTGAGAGCATGGGTAAATGGAGCTCAGTTCATGAAGAGATCAGCCATGATCTTACTGAATGGTGGAGTAGGCTCAAGGGGCTTGAGAGATACAAACATATGTTTACAATAATTTTTGGTGGATTGCGTGGAGTAGTTAATAATTAAATCATGAATGGAAATTAAACATTCATCCCATGTAGCAGACAAATAGATGATTTTGAGTTTTCACTTGCATTCCCTGTAATCAGCTCATCTCTGCCTGGACATTTGTCACACCTGCCTGACAATAACATTACTTAGAGCAGTTCAAAATATTCAGAGATGTTACCATGGTCACACCATTAAGAGATAAATCCCTGAATCTAAAACCAACCATAACCAAATGCATCTATAATCAAAACTTTTAGATCCTAGTGATTTTACAGACAGTTTGTACTCTGCTGCCAGTTGTTCTTCATGAAAATTAGTCACATAAGTAGAATTAAGTCACTGCTATAACAGATATTACCAACCCATGCTGACATGGGAGTAATAAGGTTGGCACATCAGGCACCAAAGATGCTGCTATCTTCAAACAAACTGTTACATGTAAAATGCTAGTGAAGACTTGTGCATAATTTTGATCCAATATTCTTCTTCTGGAGGTTTCTGTCCAAAGGCAGGTCTGACTATGGGTAGAACAAAGAGGCAGATATACAGACTAGCCCAGCTAGAACAGGGATTAAACCCCCTGCTATTGGCGCTAATCTAATCTTCATTGGTCTTCCAGCAACTGAGGCAAAAGGCCCTTCAAGGAATCTGGGTTGCTATGGAAACATATGGAAACATTTAGATTGTAGTCTGGATAGTGATGACACAGGGTCTAATTTCTTTTCATCATTTGGTTGATCAGGAATCTCTGAAATACCTACATCCATCGCTGGGGTATGTTCAAAGAATTTAAAGCTTGATATCCAACCTGTTTAAAAATGTGCATTTCTTCACCATCAGGACTTGAACCCGAGTTTCCGGGTTAGAAGGAGGAGCAGTATCACTGCACCATAAAACTTCCTTTTCATCTGAGCAATTGGAAAATTATGTGACATTAAGACAGTTGTAAATATGGAATCTTGAATTTTAACTTCTATTATCTGAATGTTATACCTGATACACTTCATGGACTAAAATGTGTTTTTTTTAAAAAAGAAAAAATCATGGATATAAAACATTTGTAGTGATCACTTGACGACAGATTGAGGCCAGCTTTAATAGATCCATAATTAAGCTTTATGCACCAAAATTATTATTTCTAACTAAAGGCATCAAAACCAAGTGAACAACTCAGTGTCAAGAAATCTGCATCACCTGTTTTAGTTCACACTTGGATGATGTTTTATCATAAAGGGAAATGAAATGCTGAGCTAATCCCGTTAGCCAATTTGCAAAGACAATGGAGCTGGTCTCAAGAAAACACACTGAACCATATTTGAATGGCAGCTTTTGACTAGCAGAGCATTAATTTGTGACAACAAGAGCCGGCATTTTCTCCCTCTTTCTCCCTGCTGTTCTCTTCTCAATTTGGAAGATAACATCTGCCAAAAAAAGGCAAACTGAGTAAATTTGCTGAGAACTTCAAGATATCTAAACAATTTGCCACTACTGAGGACTTGGGTCAACAATTACTCAGCTATCAAAGTGAGACCAAGAGACATGGGGAATCCACAAGACAAGTGTCCCATCTCCCATTCAATTACTTGTCGCTCCGAAAACACAGCTGTACATCTGCTGAAGATTTGTTGTCATCGGCTCTCTAAATTAGGTTCAGTAAGCATATTTTGTAATCGGAAATGCATATAATTTCTGATGAGGTTAATATTTGTATTTTTCCTGGGTTTAACAAGAAACATACATGCTTAATCTATGACATGAGTTCTTCGCTAATTGCCAATCAGTGCAAGTTCCAGAGGAAAGCGGTTGCTTCTCTGATTGTGTGTTTTAACATTCTGAACCACAGGTAAACCCGCAAGCAGCTTTATAACTAATTACACGAATCGCCAATTACTATACACAGGGCTTAATTATATTCTGGTACAGTTTAACATGCTTTGCATTGAGCGCTGCTTTGTGGCAGACTTGTGCGCAGATGTGCGCACAGATGTGTTTTGCATCTGTGTAATTACGGATCACTTTTAGGGAATTGCTTTTCAAAGTAATTTTAAAGCTTCTGTGTTATAAATCAGCCAATTTGTGGTCGAGCTAAAAAAAACATAAAATGGCTACTAACTTTAGTTATTTTTTGCTGACATTAAAATGGTGGCCAACCATCTGGAAGGCTAGAATTTGAGAGAAAAGGAAGTTTATCTTAGGATACTGAATTCCTCTATTTATGTGAGTTGGATTGCTAGTTATAGATTGTGATAATTCAATATGTAAACTGTGACCCATAGTGACTTCAATTATGTTATGATTGTGTCTATTATACAATCAATTAACCTAATTAGATTTTTTTATAAAGTTTGTGACAGGAATAAAAACAAGAACGTCAAGGAATCTTTTGAGCATATTTACTCAACTATAGGAAAGAAACAAGTACTTCAACCCAAAAGCTCGATAATATAAGTGAGGCTCCTCCCTTCTTGCTTCAACTGGTCCCAAGCAATATATCCATCTTTCCTTTCTCCATTATGTACATTTTTGTTTTATTCAATTGTGGGACTTAGGCATTGCTGGCTGGCCAGCACTGATAGCCCATCGCTAGTTGCCCATGAGAAGGTGGTGGTGAGCTGCCTTCTTGAATCGCTGCGGTCCACTTGCAGTGGGTTGACCCACAGTGCCAATAGGGAGGGAATTCCAGGATTTTGACCCAGCGACAATGAAGGAACGGCAGTATATTTCCAAGACAGGATAGTTAGTGGCTTGGAGGGGAATTTGCGAGTGGTAGTCTTTCCAAGTACCTGCTGCCCTTGTCCTTAGAAAGAATCATGGGTTGGGAAAATATTTGGTGAATTTCTGCAGAGCATCTTGTTGATAGGATCCACTGCTGCTACTGAGCACCGGTGGTGGAGGGATTGAATGTATGTAGATGTGGTGCCAATCAAGCAGATAGCTTTGTCCTGAATGGTGACAAGATTTTTGAGTGTTTTTGGAGCTGCCCCCATCCAGGCAAGTGGGGAGAATTCCATCACACTCCTGACTTGTGCCTTGTAGATGGTGGACAGACGTTTGGGTGTCAGGAGGTGAGTTACTCGCTGCAGTATCCCTCATCTCTGACCTGCTCTTATAGCCACTGTGTTTGTATGGTGAGTCCAGTTGAGTTTCTGGTCAATGGTCACCCCAAGGATGTTGACAGTGGGAGATTCAGTAATGGTAGTACTATTGAATGTCAAGAGGTGGTGGTTAGAGTGTCTCTTATTAGTGATAAGCATTGTCTGGTATTTGTGTGGCACTAATGTTGCTTGCCACTTGTTGGCCCAAGCCTGGATAATGTCCACGTCTTGTTGCATTTGAGCATGGACTGCTTCAGTATCTGAGGAATTATGAACGGGGCTGAACACTGTGCAATCATTGGTGAACATCCCCACTTCTGACCTTATGACAGAAGGAAGGTCATTGGTGAAGCAGCTGAAGATTGTTGGGCTGAGAACAAGGCTTTGAGGGACTCCTGCAGAGATGTCCTGGAGCTGAGATGACTGACCCTGCACTTCTATCCACTCTACAACTATCTTCGTTTGTGCCAGGTATGATTCTAAACAGTAGAGTGTCTGCCCACTGATACCCATTGATTCCAGTTTTGTCGGGGATCCTTGATGCAACACTCGGTCAAATACGACCTTGGTGTCAAGAGCTGTCATTCTCACCTCACCTCTGGAGTTCAGCTCTTTTGTCCATGTTTGAACCAAGGCTGTAATGAGGTCAGGAGCTGAGTGGCCCTGGTAAAACCCAAACTGGGCGTCACTGAACAGGTTATTGCTGAGCAGGTGCTGCTTGAACGCACTGTTGATGACACCTTCCATCACTTTACTGATGGTCGAGAGTAGACTAATGGAGCGGTAATTGGCCAGGTTGCATTTGTCCTGGTTTCTGTGTACAGAACATACCTGGGTAATTTTCCACATTGTCGGGGAGATGCCAGTGTTGTAACTGGAAGAGCTTGGCTAGGAGAGTGGTAAGTTCTGGAACACGCATCTTCAGTACTATTGCTGGAATGTTATTAGGGCCCATTACCTTTGCAGTATCCAGTGCCTCCAGCCGTTTCTTGATATCACGTGGAGTGAATTGAATTGGCTGGAGACCGGTATCTGGGGACCACTGGAGGAGCTCGAGATGGATCATCCACTCGGCACTTCTGATTGAAGATTGTTGGAATGCACCAGTATTATCTTTTGCATTGATGTGCTGGGGTCCTCCATTCACGACTGGATGTGGAAGGACTACAGAGCTTAGATCTGATCCATTGGTTGTGGGATCGCTTAGCTCTGTCTACCACTTGCTGTTTGTGCCATTTGCATGTAAGTGGTCTTGTTTGGTGGCTTCACGAGGCTGACACTTCAAGTTTAGGTATGCCTGGTGCTGCTCCTGGCATGCCCTCCTGCACTCTCCATTAAACCAGGGTTGATCCCCTGGCTTGATTGTAATGGATGAGTGGGGGATATGCCAGGCCAAAATGTTACAGTTCAGCTGCTGTTGATGGTCCACTGTGCCTCATGGATACCCAGTCTTTAGCTGCTCGATCAATTTGAAGTCTGTCCCATTTAGAATGGTGATAGTGCCACACTATATGATGGAGGTTATTCTCAATGTGAAGGCAGGACTTTGTCTCCACAAGAACAGTGCGGTAGTCACTTTTACCTACACTGTCAAAGGCAGATGCATCTGCAGCCGACAGGTTAGTAAGGATGGGGTCATGTATGTTTTTTCCTCTTGTTGGTTCCTTCACCACCTGCCACCGACCCAGTCTAGCAGTTATATCCTTTAGGACCCAACCAGCTCGAACAGTAATTCTGCTACCAAGCCACTCTTGGTGTTGGACCTTGAAATCTCCCATCCAGAGTAGAGTTTGCACCCTTGACACCCTCAATGCTTTCTCCAAGTGTTGTTCAACATTATTGATTCATTAGCCGAAAGAGGACAGTACGTAGTAACCCATAAGAGGTTTCCTTGCCCATGTTTAACCTGAAGCTATGAGACTTCATGGGGTCCAGAGTTGATGACAAGGACTCCCAGGGCAACGCCCTCCCGGCTGTATCCCACTGTGCTGCCACCTCTGCTGGGTTCCTGGCGGTGGGACAGGACACATCTAGGGATGGTAATGATGGTGTCTGGGGTGCTATCTGTAAGGTATGATTCCGTAAGAATGACTATGTCCAGCTGTTGCTTGACTAGTCTGTGAGACAGCTCTCTCAATTTCAGCACTAGCCCCAGATGTTGGTAAGGACGACTTTGCATGGTCGACAGGGCTGTTTGTGTTTTTGCCATTGTCTTCTCTGGTTCCAAGGTCGATGCCAGGTCATCTGTCTAGTTTCATTTCTTTGTTGTGAATTTGTGATTTATACCACTGAATGGCTTGCTGGGCCATTTCAGAGGGCAGACCAGGTAAGGATGGCAGATTTCCTTCCCTGAAGGACATTAGTGAACTAGATGGTTTATTTTCTGACAATTAGTGATGGTTTAATGGTTATCAGTCGACTCTCAATTCCAGATTTTAAAAATTGAATTCAAATTCCACCATTTACCTTGGCAAGATTTGAACCTGGGTCCCCAGATCATTATTCATGAAATGAATAAAAATGGTCCCTAGGTCTCCAGAACATGTGTAACTTCCCCTTAAATAAAAATATCGTACTTACCACAGAAACTGTTCTTTTCTCCTCACATTCCCATTACTCTCAAGGTAATGAAAATTCTCCTAATAGCGGATTAGATTTATTAGTGACGGCTTTTTTTTTATAAGCATTAAATTTGATCCTATTCATGAGTGGAAACATCTCTATTAAACCATCTGATAAGTTTAAAGAACTCTATCAGAGTCTGCTACACTCTTTTGTTTTTGTCTGATAGTTGCATCTTTCAGTTATGGGTGTACTCGTTATAAATCTTTGTGGAAATTTATCTAATGCTTTTATACCACTTTCATAAGATAAAGACCAGAACAGTACATAGCACTGTAATTATGGTCTAACCAAGGTGTTATATGTATCTAACATAAATTTCCAATTCTGTCTTTCTTCAAATGTTAGGCTTAGTTGCGATATTGAATGCTTTGTAAAGCTGTAACTCTAGCTTACTTGATTCTTTTAAACCATTTTTGTTGCAAATGGTAGGAAACATTTTGTTCAAACTCTGTGTGTTATTTCGCCTCTGCAAAATTGACAGTGAGGCAATTATCATCTCCTTTCACTGCTGTTAGGGTCAAAGGTAGAGGGCAGAGAGGAGAGAGTCCCTCCTGTGGATTTTAAGTGTCTAAAGCAGACGGATTCTTGACTCACATATCTTTAGACACGGGGGCAGATCCTCCTCTGAGGTACTTGCATTTCCAGTACAGTACTTATTTAATCTTTTTGGTTGTTCTTTTGCCATTATTGTTCTGCTTCATCATCAAGGACTCCAAACGTGATTTTGTTGGATGGACAAGTTGTCACGAGGCTGAGTGATTGATAGCAGGATCCTCCCAGTCCCTAATCTCAATGTTAATGTGCTTTGAGATGAGCTGCAGGATATCTTAATATTCTTTGTCTTCTTCTGGAACATTAACCATTCAAGAGAACAGAGTCTGGCAGGAAGACAATTTTTAGCCATGCTCTCACAGTGGCCAGCCCATCAAAGTTGATTTTTCAGGCATTTTGCCCAAATCCTTGCAGACCTGGCTTCAATAAGGAGACTTGTATTTTTGTATCAGTGGTTTCATTGAATTTGAATGATGCAGAAGAGATATTACAGATGGAGTTTGTCTAGCATTCTTTTGTGTTGCCTGATACACTCTCACATAAATGAAGGCAATAGCTCTGTAGACTAGAACCTTTGTTTATTCAAATAGGCCTTTGTTGCTTAAACACTTACAGTCATAGAGATGTACAATACAGAAACAGACACTTCAGTCCAACTCATCCGCACCCATCAAACAGCTACCTTTCCCCCAGCCTCACCCTCTCACGTTTATCTCTGCACACTCGAGGCTCCCAGCATCATTCCTGATGAAGGGCTTTTGCCCAAAATGTGGATTTTCCTGCTCCTCAGATGCTGCCTGACCAGCATCACTCCAATCTTCATCAATGTCCTGTACAGCCACAATGTGACGTCCCAACTCCTATGCTGACCGATGAAAGCACATGGGCTAAACGCATTCTTCAACACCCTGTCTTCTTGTGATGTCGCTCTCAAGGAACTGTAGAACCTGGGTCTCTTTGATGTTAACACTCCCAGGGGCCTACCATTAATTGCATATGTCGTGCCCTGGTTTGTCTTATTTGCTTTCCTAGTTTACAGAAGAGTTAGCTGCCAGAGATTATCCAGTTTTGAATCTCCTCATCGTAATAGTCAATGATTGATGAGATGACTGCCAAACTATGGGTAAAGGGTCAACATTTTCAGAGGATCCCATCAACATTTATGGGAAGTGAAATATTTGGCAGACCGGGGTGAGTTAATCTGAGTTTGTTTCAGCTGGCGTTCAAGGACAGACCAAGTTTCTTTTGTGCAATATTGAGGAGATGAAGAGATGCTCAAAGATCAGTTGCGGTGTGGCCAGCCATAAGCTGTGAACTGGTGATCGTATCTATGGTGGCCAGTTTGATTTTGGCAAGGAGGTGACTGAATTTAAAGAGTTTTTAAAGTCTAGTCAGCATTTATTACTCATATCAGCAATCAATGAGGTGAATATTCAATTAACACTGTTAGATACAGGAGCAGAAATTAGGCCATTCAGCCCATTATGTTTCCTCTGCCATTCAATCATGGCTGATAAATTTCTCAATCCCAATCTCCTGCTTTCTCTGTGTAACCCTTGAACACGGTGATACACAAGAACCTGTCTATCTCAGTCTTAAATAGACTCAATGACTTGGCATCCACAGCCTTCTGTGGCAGTGAATTCCATGGATTCCTCACTCTCTGACTGAAGAAGTTTCTCCTTATCTCTGTTCTAAAAGGTCTTCCCTTTACTCTAAGGCTATGCCCTCAGGTCCTATCTCTCCTACCAATGGAAACATCTTCCCAACATCCACTCTGTCCAGACCATTCAGTATTCTGTATATTTAAATTTGATCCCCTCATCTTTCTAAACTCCATCGAGTATAGACCTAGAGTCCTCAAACGTTCCTCATATGTTAAGCTGTTAATTCCTGGGACCATTCTCCTGAACGTCCTCTAAACACACTCCAAGGCCAGTACATCCTTCTTGCGATATGGGAATCAAAACTGTGCACAGTACTCCAAATGTGGTCTGTCTATAGCCTCAGAAGTATATCCCTGCTTTTATATTCAAGTCCTCTCAAAATTAATGCCACCATTGCATTTGCCTTCTTAACTACTGACTCAACCTGCAAGTTTACCTTGAGAGAATCCTGGACTAGAACTCCCAAGACTCTTTGCACTTCAGACTTCAGAATTCTCTCCCCATTTACAAAATAGCCCATATGTCCATACTGGGAAGAATGTGAATGGAAAAAGTGAGGACTGCAGATGCTGGAGATCAGAGCTGAAAAATGTGTTGCTGGAAAAGCGCAGCAGGTCAGGCAGCATCCAAGGAGTAGGAGAATTAACATTTTGGTGATTCCTGAAGAAGGGCTTACGCCTGAAACGTCGGTTCTCCTACTCCTTGGATGCTGCCTGACCTGCTGCGCTTTTCAGGAACACATTTTTCAGAATGTGAATGGTGAAAGCAAAATATTGCAGATGCTAGATATCGTCATCAGGTGTGCCGACCATTACATCACAGAGGCTGAGCATCAATTTTCTGATACTTACTCCTATCTGACCCTGGAGCATGACTACTGTGAGCACTAAACTGTTGTTTCCAGGACTGTCAGTGACCTTATTTCCTCAGGAGATCTTCCCTTCGCAGATTCCCTCCCTGTACACTGCCACCACCCCTGACACCACCCACTTCTACCTCCTTCCCAAAATCCAGAAACAGGATTGCCCTATCAGACCTGTCATTTCATTCTGTTATAGCTCCAAAGAAATTATTCCTGCCTGCTTTGAAGTCTCATCATTGTATTAGGCAAGGTAAACTCCTGCTAATTAACACCACCCACAATCCCACTCCCTCTCAACTGTTCATCCATCTTCAACATTACTTGGTGAAAGAATTGAAGGTGGCAAGTGTACAGAGTGTACTCTGGTTGAGTAACTTTAATATGTATCACCTAGATTGGCTTTGTAGCACTATTATTGGCTGAGCTTATGGACTCCTAAGGGACATCTTGGGTTGTGTTGTAGAACAGAGGGACCTAGGGGTTCAGATGCATAATTCTTGTTTGCGTCATATATAAACAGGATGGTTAAAAAATGTGTTTAGCACACTTGCCTTCATTGCTCAGTCCTTTGAGTATAGGAGTTGGGAAGACATGTTGAGGTTGTACAGAACATTGGTGAGGCCTCTTCTGGAGTATTATGTCCAGTTCTGGTTACTCTGTTATAGGAAGGACATTACTCAGCTAGAGAAGTTTCAGAAGAGATTGATCAGGACGTTGTTGGGTCTGGAAGGTTTGAGATATAAAGAAAGGCTGGGGCTTTTTTCACTGGAGCATAAGAGGTTGAGAGGTGACATTTTAGAGGTTTATAAAATCAGAAGGGGTATAGATAGGATTAATGGTAGGTGTCTGTTCACTAGAATGGCGATTTCAAGACTGGATGCATTTTTTAAGGTGAGAGGAGAGAGATTTAAAAATGACATGAAGGGTAAATGTTTTACACATGGGGTGGTTCGTGTGTGAAATTGACTTCTTGAAAAAGTGGTAGAACAATTGAACATTTAAAATCCATTTTGATAAGTACACAGACAGGAAAGGTTTGGAGGGATAGGACCAGGAGCAGAGAGGTGGGACAAGTTTGCTTTGGGATTATGTTTGGCATGGATGAGTTGCACCGTAAGGTCCATTTCCATGTGCTGCATGACTCTATGAGAATGCTCCTTAACTGGTTTTGTGCTGTCAGTGAGGAAGCCAACAAGAGTGGGAAACTCACTTAACTCATCCTGCGGCACATGTTTCAACTTGTAACCAGGAGTTGTCACCACACTTACCTTGTGGAGGTGAGGTGTCATTGTAATGCTGAGGATAAGACCATAAGACCATAAGACATAGGAGTGGAAGCAAGGCCATTCAGTCCATCGAGTGCACTCTGCACTCCATCATATTGTGTGGCACTACCAATTTGCAAACTGAGAAAGATTCTGAATTGATCTAGCAACACGGCTCTGGGCATCCATGAGATATTGTAGACCATCAGCAGCAGCTGAATTGTGTTTGGCAACAGTTTGCGATTTCATGGCCTGACATACCACCCACTCTGACAATGCAATTGATTCTGCTATAACACATGTTTCTTCAATGCAAATTGGCTATAATATGATTGAAGAACTTAAGTTATTATTTGCAGAACACGAACTTTCCTTACCTGTATTGGCTAAAACACGATTCCAGTCCCATTAGTTTACATGGTGCTGCTATTACACAATTTTCTTATAACCTGGGATCGCACAGGAATGGAACTATCGCCTTATATCAGAATAGACTGTCCAATAATGTCAGGGGAGCAGCTCTAGTTCAATGGAGAGTGCAGAAGGGAATGTCAGAAGCAGCACTGGATTGACCTAAAAATGAGGAGCCAACCTACAAAACAGGATTAGTTGTGTCAAACAGAATAAACCACCAGTGATAAAGAGAGTTAAATGATTCTGCAGCCAATGGTTGAGCTCTAAGTTTTACTGTCCTGTCACATCTCGTTATGAATGATGTTGACAATTAAACAACTCACGAGAAGTGGAGTTCCAATAAAAATCTTCATCATCAAAGAAGGAAGAGGCCAGTATCTGAATACAAAAACATTTTGGACAAAAAATTTAACTATTTGCAACCATTTTCAACCAAAATTTCCCAATGGATGATTCATCTCAGCCTCCCCTGGAAGGCCACAGCATTGCAGATAACAGTCTTCTGCAAATTCAATTCACTGCACATGGTTTCAATAAACAGCTGAAGGCACTGAATACTTCAAAATCTATTGGTCTTAACAAAGTACTGGTGACAGTCCAGAATAATTATGTTCCAGAACTTGCCACACCCCTTGCCAAGCTGTCCCAATACAGCTACAATACTGGCATCTACCTGACAATGTGGAAACTTGCCCAGGTGTGTTCTGTACACAGAATTGAGGATAAATTTAACTTGGCTAATTAATCCCCATCAGTCTACTCTTGATTAGCAGTAAAGTGATGGAAGGTGTCATCGTCAGTGAGATCAATAAACTTGCTTATCAATTACCTGCTCATAGACTCTTAGTTTGGATTTTTCCAAGGCTACCCAGCTCCTGACTTCATTACAGCTATCATTCAATCATGGATAAAAGATCTGGATTCCAGAGGGAAGAGATGCAAGTGACATTTCCTGATATCAAGGCAACATTTGACCAAGTGTGGCACCAAGGAGCCTTGGCAAAACTAGAGTCAATGAGGAAGAGGAAGAAAATTCTTTATTGGTTGGCACAAAGGAGGAAGATTATGCTTGTTGAAGATCGGCTATCTCTGGCTACAGGATGTCTCTGCAGGAGATTCTCAGGAATATGTCCTCAGCTCAACCAGCTTTAGCTCTTCACCAATGATCTCCTGCCAATCATCAGGTCAGAAATGGAAATGCTCATTGATGATTAGAAAATGTTCTGCACAATTTGCAACACTTCAGAAAATGAAACAGTACATGACCAATCACACCAAGACCTAGATAATATCCAGATTTGGGCTGACAAGGAACATCTAACATTTGGACAAATACAAGTGCAAGACAATGACCATCTCTACCAAGAGAGAATTCAACAATCATCCCTTGATATTTCATTACATTGTCATCCCCATTATCAACATGTTGAGGGCTCAAATTGACCACAAACTGAACTGAATTAGATAAACAAATGCCTTGGCTGCAAAAACAAGTCAGAGGCTATGGATTTGGCAGCTCAGAACTCGCCTCCTAACTCTTCAGAAGCTGTCCACCATCTACAAGGCCCAAGTCAGGAGTGTGATGGAATACTCCCCACTTTTATGGATGAGTGCAACTCCAACAATGCTGAGGAATCTTTACACCATTCAGGACAAAGCAGCCTACTTGAACGTCACCACATCTGCAAACATTCACCTCTTCCACTGCTGCTGCATTGTAGCAGTACCTCATAAAGATGTATTGCAGAAATTCATCACATCTCCTCTGGCAGTAATTGAGAACCTACATGGAAGGACAAAGACAGCAGATACATTGGAATGTCCATGAAAATTCCTTCCAAAACATTCCACATCCTGATTTGGAAAGATATTCTGCACGTTCATTGTCACTGGATCAAAACTCTGAAACTTCCCAACTGCACTGTTCATATTTGTTCGATAAATATGTTCATAGTTTGTTATTTGCCATACACCTGAATGTTATAACACGGTTTAAACTCTCCTGCTTAATTTAAACCGGCAACACAGAAAAGATTTATCCCATACAGTAATCTGTGAAAACTCGAGAGGCTAAGAACCATTTTGAGTAAAAATTAACAACTTTGTTTCTTAAAGTATAACAGAGAATAATTAATTAACAACTAGTTACAACTCCTTCCTCTCACCTATCTTTTACTTTTCCCTCTCGTGTGATAGAACCCCCGAGTAAGATTTACTGAAAAATTCAAATTTCAAAACCAGCCAGCTGTTGAATCTTCTCTTTACAGATTTGCTCTCCTTGTCGGTATCGATGTTTTTCTCTGTACAAACTCCTTCTCTCGACAGGTAGCTCTCAGGTAGTTCTGACAAGCAGTCTCCATCTGTTGGTCTTTTGGTAGTTCTCACCCAACTGCTCAATTATCCCCTGTCTTATTCCCACAAAGCATGAGATTGAAGATTGTCAATATACTCAAATCAAACTGGATTGGAGTTTGGTTTATTTTTGGGGTATAGTTTAAACCAATTGGCCTAATTCAAATTTGTTTTTGTCAAGAGGCAACCAGCTACCTTAGCTGCTGGTCAAAAGGTTACGTTATATCTTATTCAGAACTTATGGTGCTGCCAGGTAGTTCTGCAAGCTTTTAACTCTCAAAGGTTTAGTACTCCTTAAACTTTCTTATCACCTCTCCCTTTAAGAAAAAAATGAACCATCATAAAGAAAAGATGGCTTCATTTTTGTTTCCTATTCTTCAAACACATTACCCTAACATACCGATAACTTTAATCTAAGTTCACCTTGATTTTTTCCCTATATAGCATTAAATAAATACAAATGTCATCTAAACTTTATCAATTAAATCCGCGATAATGGATCTGTAATTACATTCTTATGACCCACAACATATATGATTTTTAAATTAAAAGTCTGCAACATAAGACTCCAGTGAAATAGTCTCATATTCTTGTCTATAAAGTGTTCTAAGAATGTAAGAAGACTGTGATCCGTGTACACAACTATGTGCGACACATTGTTCGTGACATATACATTAAAATGTGGTAAGGCCAGTACAAACTCAATAGTCCTTTCTCAATTGTGGAGTATTTCCTCTGTTGAATGGTGATCTTCTTTGAAAGCTAACCAAATGGCAGTTCAATCCCATCCTCATCTTCCCGTAGGAGTACAGATCCAACTCCAATTTCACGAGCATCGATGGTGACTTTAAAAGATTTTGAAACGTTTGGTGTAGCTAAAACTGGTTTGGTGGTTACTATTGATTTAAAATGGTCAAATGCCTTCTGGCATTGTTCTGTCCACTGAAACTTTGTGTTCTTCTTCAGCAAATCGGTTAACGGTGCCACTACCCTGCTGAAGTTTGGAACAAACATCCGATAGAATCTGTTGAGTCCTAAGAATCGAACATCTCTTTCTTTGAGCTACCTGGTTGTGTAAATTCCTCAGTGGCCTTTGTCTTTGTGTACTGTGGGGTCAACCTTCCATGACCGATGTTATGCCCCAAGACTGTCACCTCTGCTTTCACGAATTCCATTTTAGTTAAGTTTATCACCAGTTTTGCTTCTCATAGTCATTTAAAGAGCTCTGCCAACTATACCATGTGATCTTTCCAGAACTTACTAAAGGTCACTACATCGTCCAAATAGACTGCACAGTTTATTAACCTAGCCACAACTCTGTTCATGACTCTTTGGAATGTGGCAGGTGCGTTCTTCATTCCAAAGGACATCACTTTAACCTGGTACAGCCCATTTGGGTTAGAAACACAGAAATTTCTTTTGTCATCTCTGATAAAGGTACCTGCCAGTAACCACGCAGTAAGTCCAACTTGGTGATGTAACCAGCTTGTCCGACTTTCTCGATGTAGTCCTCCAACCTAGGAATTGGATATGAGTCCAATTTTGTAATGGTGTTGACCTTCCAATATTGCACACTGAATTGTTGAGTCCCATCTGGCTTCGGAACTAAGACAATTGGTGAACTCCACTCGTTCTGGCTTGGTGCGATGATGTCCTTGTCAAGCACGGCCTCCATCTCCTCCTAGACCTATCTGGCTTTGAAAGGGTAAAGCCGATAGGGGTGTTGTTTTATCGGAGCAGTATTCTCTACATCTACTTCATGTACAATAGCATTAGTCCTCCCCATCTGATTCTTACATATGTCCTTATACTGCAGTAATAAATCGTTCAACTGTGTTCTATGCTCCTGAGACAGATGGCTTACCAACCCATCCCATTCCTCAAGGACTTCTTCATTTTTTAATCTATTTTGAGACATATCAAAATCCACATCATCTGGATTTGATTTCTCACGCTGCTGGGCAGTAACTAACACCTGTTGCTCCTGTTCTTTGTCTCTCGTATAATACGGTTTCAACATGTTCACATGACATACCCAATACTTTTTTTATATCTGGCATCTTTACTCAATAGTTCACCTGACTCAACTTTTTCTCAATTTGATAGAGATCACGAAACCAGGCTTTGAAGGGATTATCTACCACTGGTAACAGTACTAACACATTATCTCCTCAGAAAAATGTCTGAGTCTCAGATCTTTTAGCTGCCACCTACTTCATTCTACTCTGTGCCCTCTTTAGGTTCTGTTTAGTTAACTCACCTACTCGATTTAGTCTCTCCCTCACCTCTGATACATAATCTAATTGTGAGATCTCCAACTTTGGTCCTATGAATTAATTTCAAAGGGCCTCTCACTTCATGCCCAAATATCGAATGGAGTAAACTGAGTAGATTCATTTGGGGCATCTCTAATGGCAAACAATATGAATGGGATACCTTTATCTCAATCATTTGTGTAATCCTAACAGTATGCTCTCAAAATGGTCTTCAAGGTCTGATACCATCTTTCTCAAGCTCCCTGGGATTCAGGATGATATGCATTGGGTTTAAAGTTGAAAAATGTGTTTAAAGCTGAATCTGAAGGAGGGCTTATGCCCGAAACGTTGATTCTCCTGCTCCTTGGATGCTGCTTGACCTGTTGCGCTTTTCCAGCAACACATTTTTCAGCTCTGATCTCCAGTATCTGCAGTCCCCACTTTCTCCTGTTGGATTTAAAGTGCTGTATACCTAAGCTCTCCATAATCTCCTCAAACAGCCGAGCAGTAAAATTTGACCCTTGGACCGGCTGAATCTCTCTGGGTAGCCCACACCGTGTGAAAAAAGCTACTAACTCCTCTACCACCTTTTTTGTTTTGGTACTCTGTAATGGAATTGCCTCCAGAAATCAGGCAGACACATCCATTATGGTTAACAAGTACTGGTTCCCACTTTCAGTTCTCAGGAGAGGACCTTCACAATCAATTTGCGCTGCCCTTCTCACTTCCTAAACTTTCGTTCCTCCACATGAAGTCTTACCATCTCTGGAAGTGAATTTTTAAATTCCACAAGCCGAATGATCTCTCTTAAAGTCTCATAGGTTTTTATCTATCTTTAAGGCTTGCACCCATTGATCAAAATTACAATGTTTAATTCTTTCAAACTCAACATAAGGCTGATTTGGTTCCTTGTTTATGTTTCTGAACCGCTATCTATAGGCTTCTAGTACCAATTTATAAGCACTTAAAATAACCTGTTTAACCTCTTCATAATTTCTTGACACCTCATCTGACAATGCAGCAAATACCTCATGAGCTCTGCCTACCAGTTTAGTCTGACCTAGCATTAACCAAAATTCCTTGGACCACTCCATCTGTCTAGCCAATTTTTCAAATGAAATAAAGAAGGCTTCAACATCTTTCTCATCAAAATGTGGCAGAGTTTTGACATACTTATCTATATACCACTACCTTCTCTTTTAATCTCCATTCTGTTAACTTGATTTTGCTGACTAAATGGAAACGTCTCAAGTTCAAATTCTATCTCTTTTTGTCTCTCCTTTCTTCTCTCTCTCTTTATTTCTCCCTTTTTTTTCTCTCTCTTTACTCAGCTAAGAACCTTCCCTCTCTCTTTTTTCTCTCTCTCTCTTTGTCTTTCTCTTTCTCTCTCCCCCTCCCTTTCCTCTCTCTCCCCCCTTGTTTATCTTTTATTTCCATTTTCCTCAATTATAATTTACCTTTTTCTAACTCTACTGCATTTGTCTACTTCTCTGACACATCTAAGTGTTTGAGTAACTCCCTTACAATTTCAGCTTTACCTTTGTCCTTGGTTAAACCCAAATCTAATGTCTTTACTAATTCTAAAAGTATAGCCTTTTTATATCCTTCTAAATTTTCTTGGCAATTTTGAGAATCATCTTCAAACCCCAGAACCTCATTAGCAATTTTAAGAACCAAACCATCACTTTGAATTTCATGAACCACAAGTCACCAAAATTAAACAAATTGCCTCACCTGCTTTTAATGTAAAGATCTAGGACACTGATCTGTAAGTGTTTAAATCTGCTTGGATTTTTCGTATCCCCAAAACTATTCAAATCCAAAACTCAAACTGTTCAAATTGTGGATAAAAGCCCCCTAAACCATTCAAATACCTATGATGCATCCCTAAACTGTAATGACACGGGTTAAATCCTCCTGCTTAATTTAAACGAGCAACACAGAAAAGATTTATCCTGTGCAGTAATCTGTGAAAATTGGAGAGGCCAAGAACTATTTAAAGTAAAAATTAACAACTTTGTTTCTTAAATTATAACAGAGAATATTTAACTAACAGCTATTTACAACTCCTTCCTCTCACCTATCTTTTACTTTTCCCTCTATAATACTCGTGTGATAAAATCCCTGAGTCAGATTTACTGAAAAATTCAAATTTCAAAACCAGCCAGCTGTTGAATCTCAACTTTGCAGATTTGTTCTCCTTGTCGGTGTTGATGTTTTTCTCTGTACAAACTCCTTCTCTAGACAGGTAACTTGCAGAAAGTCCTGACGTGCAGTCTACATCTGCTGGTCCTTTGGAAGTTCTCTCCCAACTGTTCAATTTTCCCCGGTCTTACACCCCCAAAGCATCAGATTGTGCCATTGGCTTTAATATTGTCAATATACTCAATTCAAACTGGATTAGAGTTTGGTATCTTTTTGGGGGTAAACTGATTGGCCTCATTCAAATTAGGTTTTGTCTCCAGACAACTATCTATCCTAGCTGCTGGACTGAAAGGTTGCATAATATCTTTATCAGAACACTTGATGCTGTCAGGTATTTCTGTTAGTTTTTAACTCTCTTCAAGGTACAGGACCCCTTAAACATTTGTAACATGAAAGCTGGAATGATGAGCTAAAAGGTAGAATCAAAACTTTCTACTGGAATGTGCGCTTTGCTCTGTGAAAGATTATATAATCAGGAGGCAATTTATCAATTGTTACTAAAAAATATAATCTATGTTATTTCTTCTCAAGTGTTAAAAGGTCTGTTTATGTATTTCATTTCTTTTCCTATCAATTGCAGATTTTCACTTCCCTTTACTTAATACTAACCATGAGTTTAAAAAAAACACTTCTGACAGATGTCTTATGTTAAGGTATGTTACAAGAGCCTAGCTATTGCTCTCATTTGTAAAGCTTTACATTGAAGCAACCAGCAGCCTGCACCATTGCAAATATGGATTACACTCGCTTAACACTTATGTCCAGTTCCAAAAGTAGCTATTTATAGAGACAAGATGGTGAAGGGAATCAGGTTATATTTTTGACTTTGAGTGACAACTTAAAAACAGGCACTTATACTTCACTCCTGATTTTCATTTACAAATGGAATAGGAAATCAAAACTGGTGTATAATGTTCAGCCGATCTGATATCGTGCAGTTGACACCACCATCCAGAATTAAAATTAGCTACAATTCTAATTGTGATCATTGGAGCACATTTCAGGATAAAACATACAGTGTTGCCTTTTACAATTTGCAATTAGTCCTTGCCCTGTCCTGTTGAGTCAGAAAGCATGTAAAATTGATGGTACTTCTTAATTTGAACGATTGTAGTACACAGCCTAGTGCCTAACATGCTGGTGGCTGACATTATTCTCAACAGGGGATTTAGTTGTAAGCATGTCTAACACATGCTTCAGCGAGCCTGCACTTCTTAAAGACAGGCTGCTCATCTTAAAGAGGAGCAGCATTAATTATAAGGGAGCTGCTGCTGAGAGTCTGTACAGCAGTTGGCTGCAGGGGCAAGTGTACTAAATGGTGAAGCAGCCCAGATAACACTTCCAGCAGATCATAAAAGACAAGGAAGTGATCTTTCTGTATGGGGCCAGGAGATGCTTATATTTGTGAACAATAAACAGAGGTTGAGGTAGATGGAGGTTAAATGTGAATGGGGAATACTTTATTGTACACCTCTTGGTTCCACAGACTGCTGCCCCTAACTCCATCTTCTGGTCACCTGACCTGCTCTCTTAAAGGGGCAACGCGTACCCAACTACATACATAACCCTCCTCCTCTTTATTTTAATACTCCACTGAACAATATGTATACATCCAACAATTATAACTATTATATAGGTATTGCAGCTAACATATGTACATCATCAGAAATATATACAAAAAACATTACAAAAGACAACAATCCTTCCATAGTTTACATTGACATGACCATCTCTCAGGAGGTGGACATTCTTTGAAGACTGTCTCTTCACATCTCAGAAACGTTTTCTACTGTGATGTTCCAGGCTTCTGGAAGCTCCTGTGGTCCGCAGATATGTCCCTCTCCCATTGGCTGTTGATGCCCTGTGACCCTGTGTCTCCTTTCTGGATTTGGCCAACTCTGACTTAGAAATAGATGATTCAATTGATAACACTGGTCCCATTTGGACCAGTTCAGTATTCTGAATGACATTCTCCCCCCCCCCCCCCCCCCAGTTGGTGAGATGCAGTGACCAGCTAGTTTGAGTGTTTCATGAAGATCAGTTCATCCCAGGTCCACACCGTATATGATGTTTCTGTCTGAACCAGCACACTGGGATGCATTTTCCCCTATGTATGAATCCAGGCCAAGATGGCCTTTGTTCTGTGGACTACTCTCACCCAATAGGTTCCTGCCCTCTGACCATCTATCCTTCTTGATTTCGCTCTACAACCTCTCTGGTGTCTTCCAATCACAGTAAGTCAAATATGGTTGTTAGCTGGTGGTTGAACATTAAGGACACTGGAAAGCATTAACTTGTTCATGCACTTGCTGAGGATCTTGTTGATTTGCTGCCCTAGCAAACCCTCTCCTTCTGAGGCCTTTAAGGTCTGCTTCAAGGTTTGTACAAATCTCTCCACCTGGCTGTTTGTCTCAGGGTTATATGGAACTGATCTCACCTGTCTGACACCATCAATGTCCAGGAACCCGCTGAACATTTACACCACAAACTGTGGACCATTTTCACTCATGACTTTTTCGGGACTCTGAACCTGGCAAATATTTCATTCAGCTACTCTAGACTAGATTGCTTCTACTGATACTGATTTCATGAGCACTACCTTGGGCCACTTGGACTGGGATCTATGACCACGAGTGACATCTTTCCCTCAACTTGTCTCAAGAAATTAATGTGAATCAATGACTGCAGTGATTGAGGCCATTCTGGGACTATACTCAATGGAGTTTAGAAGAATGAAGGGGGATCCAATTGAAACTATCAGAATACTGAACGGCCTGGACAGAGTGAATGTTGGGAAGATGCTTCCATTGGCAGGAGAGATGACAACGCAAGGACACAGCCTTAGAGTAAAGGAAAGACCCTTCAGAATGGAGATTTGGAGAAAATTCTACAGCCAGAGATGGGGAAATCTATGGAATGTATTGCTACAGAAGGTTGTGGAGGCCAGGTTATTCAGGGAGGGAAGTTGTCATTTCCTTGCTAAATCATAGGCTACTCAAAAAACAGTCCTGGTTGAGATGGACAGAGGAAGAGTGCTGGCTGATAATTCTTGTAAGTCAGAGGCTTCTGTGGACAGCCTTCCTCCTTCTCATCACGCACACAGTCTCATCATTCTGGTACCTGGGTAAGATGTTCTCTATCATGTTGCAGGTGAAAAAGGGTTTCACTGTAGCCTCCATAACTGTAATAGGCCTTCATGTACTAAATGAAAAACCTCTCTGGTCTCCCTCTCCAACAATCATGGAAAGATCTTCAAGCACACATCACAGCACTTCCACAGTCTTTGCAAAGGCAAAATTAAGTCAAAAGTACCTTGTGTGCAAGTGCTTTGGCCAAAACCTTCAATACTGGAGGATCCATGCATCAGAAGGCACATGCAGCCATGAGTATTTAAGACACAATGTTAGCTGGTCATGCCTAGTTCACGTTGTCAGAACATGTGTTATGCTAATGCTTTATAAGTTGAGTATGTTTATGAGATGAGGAGCAGCATGACACACATGATGAACAGCAAGAGAAGCAGCAACATGTTAGGCTAAGCATCTGTACGTAAGTTGTTAAAACTCCAATTTATCAATTTTTCTGTACAGTAAACTTGCTTGACATCTTAAATTAATTGAACTTGCCCTTCTTACCAAACTAGTGTGACAGTGAAACCAGTGCAAGCAAATAGCTAGAACTAAGTTTTCTTTAAATATTTGCATTAAAACAAACCTCGATACTTCTTGATATATTTAAGTCGGATAACCTGGTATCCCATTAGTAATACAGTTGAAAATAATTTTATCAAAACAGAAGCACTTTTAGTCAGTGCCTAATTCACCACTTTTGAGTAATTCAGTTTTATAGGTTTTTGAGCATCAAGGGGATTAATGGTTAAGGGGAGAAAGTGGAAGAATGGGGATGGGAAACTTAGCAGCCACGATTGAATAGCAGAGCAGACTCGATGGGCTGAATTGCTTAATATCTGTAACTATGCCTCATGTTCTTAAGGTCTTTATATAATAGAAAATATATTTTATTAATTGTACAGAGACTCCTATGGCTATTAAAATAAAAATGTCTCTCAGTTTTCTAATGCCAAATGCCTTCAAGTAAGCAATGGACACACAAGAATTTTCAGCCAGCTTTCTGATCTCTGGTATGTCCAGCTATGTCAAATACCTCTTCGTGTTTTATTGTTGATCAGGAGCACCTATATAAGAGAGTGCCATGCTTCCAAGAGCCAAGGGCTATTGCCAGGTTTTGTGTTGCTAGAATGCTATATGCCATAGGACATAAAGTGATTTTACTTTTAACTCAATGTTAAATCCTGCCAAATCATTAAAGCTGAAATCTGCTTTCTTAGCCATCTTCACAATGTTTTACATAACATCAGATTTAAAGGCAAATTGAGGGGATGGATAACTTCAGAGATCTCAAGCTATCTGCTGAAAAGAGAGAAAGAATTGAAATTTATTTAACTTTGTAAATATTGAAGTAAAAGTGGATTACTTCCAAGGCGATGCTGGATTTTGGATATTTCAGGATTTGGAGTCAGACAATCTGAACATTGGGCAATTTGGGTCAAGGCAGATCAGGTGGGGTCAAGGGTCAGAAAACAGCAGGATAGAGCACACATAAATCTGCAAAGCTGGAGACGAGACTGGAGCCATACCTTGTCAATACAGTGTTGAATGAAATTGCCCAGGTAAGTTTTGTTTTAAAACATTACTCAAATAAAATTGATGAATAGAAGATTTATTTTCAAATGCCACTGATATGAACCTATCTGGATTTGAGATGCTCTACCTGTCCAACCAAAATATTGAGCTATTCAGGTGAAATAATGGGATGGTTATCCATTGGAGAGCACAAAACTAGAATTTTGCCATATCTTTATTTCACTTTAAAAAAATAGTTCTAGGGTGCTCAATGGTTAGCACAGCATGTCACAGCAGCAGATACCTGAAACAAACTCGCTACCACAGCCACATTTGCTTCCTCAGTGCCTGCCTCCATAACCAACTCATCCCACACGAACTCCGGACCACCTTTAAACCAGCAGAGTTCGGACCCGATCAGGACAAACAGTACAGACTACAGATTCAAAAACACCAGCAACAGTTCTCTTTCAGGATCCTCCACTCCACGCTTGCAGCAATGTGCCGGCACCTAACCTTTCTACAGTCAGCCCTGCCTCAGCTGAGTGCCACAGTCTCTCAGAATTGCAAAGGACCCATTCTGTACTACATCCTCAGGAGAATTCATGCTCTCAACAAACAGTATTTCAACTCCATCTCAAACATCAAAAACTGTAAGTACAACAAACTTTTATCTACCCACCTTCATAGCCAGCACTCCTCAAACATTCTAGAAGATTCCCTTGACCTTGGAAACGACTCAGACGCCATCATCCATGCAGCTGATGCAGCTACCACCCCCACGCTGATTGATGATGTCACTTCCCCCTCATCATGGCCACTCCCACAACCACTTCCGCCCCTCACAATTCCTCATGTATCACATGTGACATCACTTCCGCCCCTCACATCATCGCTGATGCCACACGCTCAGTGACTTCCGCCACCCCTACTGCCGTGTCTGCCACCACTTCCGCTCCTACCAGCGCCACTCATCTGCATTCTGCTGACACGCCCCCCCACAGACCCCACTGTCACTATCCCCACCCACCAGAACCCCGAGGGGAACATTACCCCTGCTCATGACTCCACCCCTATTCCCCCCACCATCACACCCACTCCAGTTATAGGTTCTGCCCCCACTCCCAGCTCCACACCCATACCAGATCCCAGCTCCCAGCCCTGCCGAGTTTTCACCATCCCCCCAGATCTCCCCCTCACTGAGGATGAACGATCAGTCCTCAGCAAAGAACTCACCTTCATCCCCCTCTGTCCACACATCAATGAATTTATTACATGCCGTGACGTCGAACAATTCTTCTGTCGCCTCCGCCTCCGAGCTTACTTTCACAATCAGGATTCCCGCCCACCTTCCGAGGACCCCTTCACCCACCTCCAACATACTGCATCCACCTGGACACCCCACACTGGCCTATTACCTGCCCTCGACTTCTTCATTTCCAACTGTTGCTGGGACATTAACCGCCTCAACCTGTCTACACCCCCTCCCTCACTCCAACCTCTCACCCTCACATCGTGCAGCCCTCCAATCCCTCTGCTCCAATCCCAACCTCACCATCAAGCCAGCAGATAAAGGGGGCGCAGTGGTAATCTGGTGCACTGACCTCCACACCGCTGAAGCCAAATGCCAACTCAAGGACACCTCTTCCTACTGCCCCCTCGACCATGACCCCACCCCCATCACCAAGCCATCATCTCCCAGACCATACAGAACCTCATCACCTCAGGAGATCTCCCACCCACAGCTTCCAACCTCATAGTCCGGGAACCCCGCACTGCCCGGTTCTACCTCCTTCCCAAGATCCACAAGCCTGACCACCCTGGCTGATCCATTGTCTCAGCCTGCTCCTGCCTCACTGAACTCATCTCTACCTACCTCGACACTATCCCATCCCCCCTAGTGCAGGAACTTCCCACTTGCATTCGAGACACCACCCACGCCCTCCACCTCCTCCAAGACTTCCGTTTCCCCGGCCCCCAATGCCTCATCTTCACCATGGATATCCAATCCCTCTACACCTCCATCTGCCATGACCAGAGCCTCCAAGCACTCCATTTTTTCCTCTCCAGATGTCCCCAACAGTACCCTTCCACCGACACTCTCATCCGTTTGGCTAAACTGGTCCTCACCCTTAACAATTTCTCCTTTGAATCCTCCCACTTCCTCCAGACCAAAGGGGTAGCCATGGGCACACGTATGGGCCCCAGCTATGCCTGTCTCTTTGGGGCTACGTAGAACAGTTGATCTTCCGTAATTACACCAGCACCACTCTCCACCTCTTCCTCCGCTACATTGGTGACTGCATTGGCGCCAACTCGTGCTCCCGTGAGCAGGAGTTCATGAATGGCCTGCTTCACCAACACATTCCACCCTGACCTTAAATTTACCTGGACCATCTCTGACACCTCCCTCTTCTTCCTGGACCTCTCCATCTCCATTAATGAAAACCGACTTGACACTGATATTTTTTACAAACCCACCGACTCCCACAACTACCTGGATTACACCTCTTCCCACCCTACTTCTTGCAAAAATGCCATCCAGTATTCCCAATTACTCCACCTCCACTGTATCTGCTCCCAGGAGTACTAGTTCCACCACAGAACAGACCAGATGGCCTCCTTCTTTAGAGACCGCAATTTCCCTTCCCACGTGGTTAAAGATACCTTTCAACGCATCTCGTCCACATCCCGCACCTCTGCCCTCAGACCCCACCCGTCCAACCATAACAAGGACAAAACGCCCCTGGTACTCACCTTCCATCCTACAAACCTTCGCATAAACCAAATCATCTGCCGACGTTTCCGCCACCTCCAAAAAGACCCCACCACCAAGGATATATTTCCCTCCCCACCCCTTTCCGCCTTCCGCAAAGACCGTTCCCTCCGTGACTACCTAGTCAGGTCCACTCCTCCCTACGACCCACCCTCCCATCCTGGCACTTTGCCCTGCCACCACAGGAACTGTAAAACCTGTGCCCATATCTCCTCCCTCACCTCTATCCAAGGCCCTAAAGGAGCCTTCCACATCCACCAAAGTTTTACCTGCACATCCACTAATATCATTTATTGTATCCGTTGCTCCCGATGCGGTCTCCTCTACATTGGGGAGACTGGGCGCCTCCTAGCAGAGCACTTTAGGGAACATCTCCAGGACACCCGCACCAATCAACCACAGCGCCCCGTGGCCCAACATTTCAACTTCCCCTCCCACTCTGCTGAGGACATGGAGGTCCTGGGCCTCCTTCACCACTGCTCCCTCACCACCAGATACCTGGAGGAAGAATGCCTCATCTTCCGCCTTGGGAACACTTCAATCCCAGGGCATCAATGTGGACTTCAACAGTTTCCTCATTTCCCCTTCCCCCACCTCACCCTAGTTCCAAACTTCCAGCTCAGCACTGTCCCCATGAGTTGTCCAGACTTGTCCTACCTGCCTATCTCCTTTTCCACCTATCCACTCCACCCTCTCCTCCCTGACCTATCATCTTCATCCCCTCCCCCACTCACCCATTGTACTCTATACTACTTTCTCCCCACCCCCACCCACCTCCAGCTTATCTCTCCATGCTTCAGGCTCACTGCCTTTATTCCTGATGAAGGGCTTTTGCCCAAAACGTCGATTTCACTGCACCTTGGATGCTGCCTGAACTGCTGTGCTCTTCCAGCATCACTAATCCAGAAGCAGATACCTGGGTTCAATTCTACCCTCAGGCGGCTGTCTGTATGGGGTCTTCACATTTCCTTGTGATGTGTAAGTTTCATGTGGGTGACCTGGTTTCCTCCCACAGTGCAAAGATGTGCAGGTGAGGTGGATTGGCCATGCTACATTGATCATAGTGTCCAGGAATGTGCAGGCTATTTGGATAGGCCATGGGGAATGCAAGGTTACTTGGATAGGGTAGGGAGTTGAGTTTGAGTGGAATACTCTTTGGAGGGTCTGTGTCAACTCAATGGGCTGAATGGCCTGCTTCCACACTGTAGGGATTCTATGAATTGCGAAGAGTGATGTTTGTTGATACTGATTCTTCTGTCATATCTTTCTCTCACACCAGTCATAGAACACAACAGGAGTAGTCAGATGGTCATTAGGATAGAAATGGTTTCATATCATCATGCTAACAGTCCACAGGAATGGAAGTTAAAAATCATACAACATCTCGGTTGACAACCACCTGATGAAGGAACTGCTCTCTGAAGTCCAGTGCTTCCAAATAAACCTGTTGGGACTATCACCTGATGTCGTGTGATTTTTAGCGTTATCCACCTCAGTCCAACACCGGCATCTCCAAGTCATGACAGGCATAGAAGTCTGTCTCTGAAAACAATGAGCCCACAGATTCCACAGCAATAAAAAAAATGGAAATAAAATAAACTACTGCAGATGCTGGAAATCTGAAATAAAAACAAAAATTGCTGGAGAAACATAAGTCTGGCAGCATCTGTGGAAAGAGAAACAGAGTTAACATTTCTGGTTCATCAGAACTGGTAGTGGTTAGGAAAAGCTAGTATACAGGCTAAAGTCTGGGATTGGATTGATGGTGTGGGAGTTGGTAAAGGACATGGATAAGGGTGCATTGGCCACACCTGTACACTAGGCTGTGTCACGACACTGACTGCTTTCAGCACGGCCAAACCATTTTCAAAATAAAAACTGAAAGAGCTGTGGATGCTGGTAATCAGAAACAAAAATATAAATTGCTGGCAACATTCAGCAGGTCTGGCAGCATCTGTGGAGAGAAATCAGAGTTAATGTTTCAGGTCCCAGTGACCCCTTCTCAGAACTGGGGGGGGGGGGGGGGGGGTGGGCAATGCAGGGAGGTAAGGAGAAAATGATAGATGGAAACAGTTGGGCCTATTTTCACCTACTTGTGATTCCCCATTAACAACCGTTCTTTCTCCCTAGTTTACTCTTATCTTCACAGTTGTCTGACTACCTCTTTCCCTCTGGGCTCAATCTCCATCTATCGCATACTCCAACACCATCTCCCTGTCCACACCACTCCTTGCCTTCAGCATATACCCAACCTTTTCTGAGCTACTGCTGGTAGTGAAGGATCAGTGAAATCGGTTTTCTCTCCGATGCTGCCAGACCTGCAGAGTTTCTCCAGCAATTTCCATATTTGTTTTGGATAAAAAAAACGTGGCATTGCTAGTAGTTGAGTCACAGCCACAAGCTGGATTTCTGTCCCACTTGTAATTATTCAGTGATACGGCCACCAACTTTCATTATATTATTTACTCCGTAGCCGGAGAAAGTCTTCTGTAGGTGTTGATAGCAAACTGGTTGCCACTAAAACATTGCTTCAGATAGTAATTGCTGACTGTCACTCTGTAGCACATGCTCCAAAACACCATTCAATTAATGCCAGCATGCAAACTGTAAAGTCATTTCAATGTGTGAAATAAAGTGAGATTTAAGATATCTAGCTTTTAACAAGTGCACTGTTTACTAAATGTGTCAATGAATGCCTGAATTACTTAAGATTTCTCCAGCCAACTTGAGGTCTGTTGTGGTGATGAGAGTGATGTTTACAGTCATGAGAGGGGACACTGGCTCCAGTTTTAACATGGACCCTGACCAGTGAGCCTGGGTGGTCATTGGCAGAGTTGTGGTTAGGCTGGGTATTGGTGAGGATAGGGTGTTGCAGTCAATAACTCCACCAATGAGAGCAGCTCCAGGGGTAAGAGATTTCAGGGACTGGGAGGGTGAGAGGAGGAGGGAAGAAGATTACAAAAGGCATCAAGATAAATAGGAGAAAAGCTGATTTTGTCAGGAAGAAGGAGGAAGATCATATCGACAGAAATATAAGAGGAAGAGGAGGTAGGAAAACCACACAGGCCAGTTAGAAAATGTCAGGGAAGGGAATTGGGCTTGGTCCATGGGGTAGAGGTTGGGTCCAAATACTGGCAAGGTGACTTATTAGATGGTGAGGAGGATAGCCACTCTGTTTTCCCTTGGCCCCAAGCAATGTTCAAAAAGCACAGGGTCGTCTTATGACTTTGTTTCCTAAATCCAAGGAGAGCCAGCTGACCAGTTTTAAAGTTAACACGTGGGAAAAATCAAAGATACACAATCTCAAGAAGGCATTTCAATGAGTCAGAGATGTCCAGAGAGCATGTTGTTTACCAAGCCTGCATCCTCTGTTCAAAAGTTAAGGAGAGACTTCAGGCAAATTGGATTCGGGTTTGAAGTGTTGTTTGTACCTCTCACCTGATGCAAATGGTGAAGTGAAAACTCTCTCCATTGTGTCTGATAGGGGTTGCTGCATGCACAAGTAAGGGATGGAGATCATCAGGGAGCAAATTTCAAGTATTCAAGGAATGATTCCTGAATTGATTACTTGCGGAGAACAGTAGGATCCACACTGAGCACTGTGAGATAAATTTGCAGACTCCTAAGTCATGGTGATCAATCTTTAATTTGAATTGATTGAATGTCAGCCTGTAATTTTTAATCCAGCCATTCTGCAGCCAATGCTGCTTCTGATCATTAATTCTCAATCACAGAAACAACTCTTCAGTGTCAACATTACAGAACTAGATACAGAATTCCTTTCCTCGGCTCATTTTGAACTCACTCTTCGACACTAGTGTGACAATTTTCCTCTCATTTACAAATTACCAGCCCTCATCCTGTCTGACTGACTCACAGATCATTGTTATTGCTGCTTTGCAAGTCAAGCTCTACTTGGATGTAGTTTGAGAGAAGCCAGCCCCATCTCCTGCAGTGGGCAGTTTCTAGCATAGGGCAAAAATCTGCTCAGCAGCTTTGGATTTGGTCAGTGCTAAAATGTTGAGGCTGACATTGCATTAAGCTTTGTCCAACCTGATGATTCCTATAACCTAATAATAAGACCCGTTGTGGTAAGTAGGTAAGTGCTGCATTTTGCTTGTTTGTTTCTTTAGATCTAGTTTTTAAAGTTTACCTTTTAGAGGGATGGCAGCGAAGGCAGTGCAATGTTCCTCTTGCAACATGTATGAGGTGAGGGAAGCCATTAGCGTCTCTGCTGATTACACTTGCAAGAAGTGCATCCATCTCCAGCTCCTCCAAGACCATGTTAGGGAACTGGAGCTGGAGTTGGATGAACTGCGGATCATTCGGGAGGCAGAGGTGGTCATAGATCAGAGCTTTAGGGAAGTAGTTACTCCGAAAATTATAGAGAGATGGATGACAGTGAGGGGGAGTGGGAGGAAGCAGCCAGTGCAGGGACCCCCTGCGGTCATTCCCCTCAAGAACAAGTATACCGTTTTGGATACTTGTGGGGGGGGATGACTTACCAGGGGTAAGCAACGAGGTTCAGGCACGGAGCCTGTCCCCGTTGCTCAGAAGGGAAGGGTGGAGAAAGGTAGAGCGATAGTTATTGGGGACTCAGTAGTGAGGGGCACAGATAGGCGGTTTTGCGGGGGCGACAGAGACTCACGATTGGTATGTTGCCTCCCAGGTGCAAGGGTACGTGATGCCTCTGATCATGTTTTCCGGGTCCTTAAGGGGGAGGGGGAGCAGCCCCAGATCGTGGTCCACGTTGGGACCAATGACATAGCTAGGAAGAAGGGTGAGGATGTTAGGCAGGCTTTCAGGGAGCTAGGTTGGAAGCTCAGAGCTAGAACAGACAGAGTTGTTGTCTCTGGTTTGTTACCCGTGCCACATGATAGAGAGTCGAGGAATAGGGAGAGAGAACAGTTAAATGTGTGGCTACAGGGATGGTGCAGGAGGGAGGGATTCCGGTTTCTGGACAACTGGGGTTCTTTCTGGGGAAGGTGGGATCTCTATAAACAGGATGGTCTACACCTGAACCTGAGGGGCACCAGTATCCTTGGGGGGACGTTTGCTAGTGCTCTTTGGGAGGGTTTAAACTAACTCTGCAGGGGCATGGGAACCTGGACTGTAGCTTTAGGGTACAGGGCCTTGAGTGCAAGGAGGTTAGGAACATGGCATCAATCTCGAAGGAGGGTGCCTGTAAACAGGAAGGTGGCTTGAAGTGTGTATACTTTAATGCCAGAAGTATAAAAAATAAGGTAGGTGAACTTGCAGCGTGGGTTGGTACCTGAGACTTCGATGTTGTGGCCATTACAGAGACGTGGGTAGAACAGGGACAGGAATGGCTGTTGCAGGTTCCAGGGTTTAAATGTTTTAGTAGGGTTATTCCTGATGAAGGGCTTATGCTCGAAACGTCGAATTCTCTATTCCTGAGATGCTGCCTGGCCTGCTGTGCTTTGACCAGCAACACATTTGCAGCTGTGATCTCCAGCATCTGCAGACCTCATTTTTTACTCAGAAATGGGGGTAAAAGAGGGGGAGGTGTGCCATTGTTTGTCAAGGATAGTATTACAGCGGTGGAAAGGACGATGGAGGAAGACTTGCCATCTGAGGTAGTTTGGGCTGAGGTTAGAAATAGGAAAGGTGAGGTCACCCTGTTAGGAGTTTTCTACAGGCCTCCTAATAGTCCGAGAGAAGTAGAGGAAAGTATTGCGAGGATGATTCAGGAGAAGAGTGAAAGTAGCAGGGTGGTTGTTATGGGGGACTTTAACTTCCCAGATATTGGGAAAGCTATAGCTCGAGTTCGTTAGATGGGTAGGTGTTTGTCCAATGTGTGCAGGAGGGTTTCCTGACACAATATGTAGACAGGCCAACAAGAGGTGAGGCTATACTGGATTTGGTTCTAGGTAATGAACCAGGCCAGGTGATAGACTTGGAGGTAGGTGAGCACTTCGGGGACAGTGACCACAACTCGGTGACTTTTACTCTAGTGATGGAGAGGGATAAGTGCACTGCAGGGCATGAGTTATAGCTGGGGCCAGGGAAATTATGATGCGGTGAGGCATAACTTAGGATGCGTGGATTGGAAAAATAGGCTTCAAGGGAAGAACACAAATGACATGTGGAGATTGTTCAAGGAACAGCTAATGGGTATCCTTGATAAGTATGTACCAGTCAGGCAGGGAGTAAAGGGTCTTGTGAGGGAGCCGTGGTTTAATAAGAAATTGGAATCCCTTGTGAAAGGGAAGAGGGCGGCCTATGTAAAGATGAGGCGTGAAGGTTCAGTTGGGGCGATTGAGTGTTATAAGGTAGCCAGGAAGGATCTAAAGAGAGAGCTAAGAGCAGCGAGAAAGGGACATGAAAAGTCCTTAGTTGGTAGGATTAGGGAAAACCCAAAGGCTTTCTATAGGTATGTCAGGAATAAAAGGATGACTAGGGTAGGTATAGGTCCAGTCAAGGATAGTAGTGGGAAGTTGTGCGTGGAGGCGGAGTAGATTGGAGAGACACTAAATCAATACTTTTCGTCAGTATTCACTCAGGAACAGGACACTGTTGCTGATGTGAATATTGAGTCACGAGTGATTAGAATGGATAGCCTTGAGGTATGTAGGGAAGAGGTCTGGGGAATACTGGAAAGGATGAAAATAGATAAGTCCCCTGGGCCTGATGGCATTTATCCTAGGATCCTCTGGGAAGCTAGGGAGGAGATAGCGGAGCCATTGGCCTTGATTTTTATGTCGTTGTCTACGGGAATAGTGCCAGAAGACTGGAGGATAGCGAATGTGGTCCCCTTGTTCAAGAAGGGGAGTAGGGATAGCCCTAGTAACTATAGGCCAGTGAGTCTCACTTCTGTTGTGGGCAAAGTCTTAGAGAGAATTGTAAGGGATAGGATTTATGAACATCTGGATAGGAATAATGTGATCAAAGATAGTCAGCATGGTTTTGTGAAGGGCAGGTCGTGCCTCACAAACCTTATTGAGTTCTTTGAGAAGGTGACCAAGGAAGTGGATGAGGGTAAAGCAGTAGATGTGGTGTACATGGATTTTAGCAAGGCGTTCGATAAGGTACCCCATGGCAGGCTAATGCAAAAAGTACGGAGCTATGGCATTGAGGGTGCATTAGAGGTTTGGATTAGTAATTGGCTGGCTGGAAGGAGACAGAGAGTAGTAGTTGATGGTATAGGTTCATCTTGGAGTGCAGTTACTAGTGGTGTTCCACAAGGATCTGTTTTGGGACCATTGCTGTTTGTCATTTTTATAAATGACCTAGAGGAGGGGCTTGAAAACTGGGTGAGCAAGTTTGCGGATGACACGAAAGTCGGTGGAGTTGTGGACAGTGAAGAAGGATGTGGCAGGTTACAGCGGGATATAGATAAGTTGCAAAGCTGGGCAGAAAGGTGGCAAATGGAGTTTAATGTAGCTAAGTGTGAAGTCATTCACTTTGGTAGTAGTAACAAGAAGATGGATTACTGGGCTAATGGTAGGCTACTTGGTAGTGTGGATGAGCAGAGGGATCTTGGTGTCCATGTACACAGATCTCTGAAAGTTGCCACCCAGGTAAATAGTGCTGAGAAGAAGGCATATGGTGTACTGGGCTTTATTGGTAGAGGAAATGAGTTCCGGAGTCCTGAGGTCATGTTGCAGTTGTATAAGACTCTGGTGCGGCCTCATCTGGAGTATTGTGTGCAGTTTTGGTCACTATACTATAGGAAGGATGTGGAGGCATTGGAACGAGTGCAGAGGAGGTTTACCAGGATATTGCCTGGCATGGCAGGAAGATCGTATGAGGAAAGGCTGAGGCACTTGGAGCTGTTCTCATTGGAGAAAAGAAGGTTTAGGGGAGATTTGATAGAGGTGTACAAGATGATTAGGGGTTTAGATAGGGTTGACAGTGAGAACCTTTTTCCGCTAATGGAGTCAGCTGTTACTAGGGGACACAGCTTTAAATTAAGGGGTGGTAGGTGTAGGACAGATGTTAGGGGTAGATTCTTTACTCAGCGGGTTGTGAGTTCATGGAATGCCCTGCCAGTAGCAGTGGTGGACTCTCCCTCTTTATGGTCATTTAAGCGGGCATTGGATAAGCATATGGAGGTTATTGGGCTAGTGTAGGTTAGGTAGGCTTCGGTCGGTGCAACATCGAGGGCCGAGGGGCCTGTACTGCGTTGTATTTTTCTATGTTCTATGTTCTATGTTCTATGATTCATTGAAACTTTGTGTCAAGAATTAGGCGACAAGATCCTGATGGATTCTGATGGGGCCCAAAGTGCAATTTTTTTCTGATAGTCTTAATTATGCCGAACTAGTTAATATACCCTACACCCATTGCTATTAAGAAACACACTACCTCTTATTAGAGTCATGGAGTCCTTGAGATGTACAGCACAGAAACACACTCTTTGGTCCAACTCGTTATTGCTGACGAGATATTCCAACCCAATCTCGTCCCACCTGCCAGCACCTGGCTCATATCCCTCCAAACCCTTCCTATTTATATACTGATCCAGATGCCTTTTCAATGTTGCAATTGTACCAGCCTCCACCATTTCCTTTGGCAGCTCATTCCATACACGTACCACCTTCTGCATGAAAACGTTGCGCCTTTGGTCTTTTTTATATCTTTCCTCTCTCACCCTAAACCTATGCCTTCTAGTTCTGGACTCCCCCACCCCAGGGAAAATACTTTATCCATTTATCCTATCCATGCCCCTCATGACTTTATAAACCTCTATAAAGTCATCCCTCAGCCTCCGACACTTCAGGGAAAACAGCCCCACACTATTTAACCTTTCCTTATAGCTCAAATCCTCCAACCCTGGCAACATCCTTGCAAATCTTTTCTGAACCCTTTCAGGTTTCACAACAGCCTTCCAATAGGATGGAGACCATAACTGCACGCAATATTCCAACAGTGGCCTAACCAATGTCCTGTACAGCTGCAACATGACCTCCCACCTCCTATACTCAATAGTCTAACCAGTAAAGGAAAGCATACCAAACACTTTCTTCACTATCCTATCTACCTGCGACTCTACTTTCAAGGAGTTATGAACCTGCCCTCCAAGGTCTCTTTGTTCAGCAACACTGCCTAGGACCTTACCATTAAGTATATAAGTCCTGCTAAGATTTGCTTTCCCAAAATGCAGCACCTCACATATATCTAAATTAAACTCCATCTGCCAGTTCTCAGCCTGTTGGCCCATCTGATCAAGATCCTGTTGTAACATGAGGTAACCTTCTTCACTGTCCATTACACCTCCAATATTGGTGTCACTTTCAAACTTACTAATTATACCGCTTATGCTTACATCCAAATCATTTGTATAAATGACGAAAAGGAGTGGACCCAGAGTGATCCTTGTGGCACTCCACTGGTCACACGGCTCCAGTCTGAAAAAACAACCCTCCACCATCACCCTCTGTCTTCTATCTTTGAGCCAGTTCTGTATCCAAATGGCTAGTTCTCCCTGTATTCCATGAGATGTAACCATACTAACCAGTCTCCCGTGGGGAACCTTGTCAAACTCCTTACTGAAGTCCATATAGATCATGTCTACCGCTCTGTCTTTTTGTTTAGACTTGCTCGTGTTGTATGCTCTACAACTGCTAATTAGAAATACCTTAGGCTAGCATAGAAAGACAGTACTGGGACAGAATGGTAGTAGCATAGTAGCAATAACACAGTGATAGTGTCCTGAACTCTGGACCCGAATGTCCAGACTCAAGTCCCACCTGCTTCAAACGTGTGTTGTAGGTTGTCGGAGCAGGATGATTAAAAATATTTCCAATGTGAGGTAAGTATGTACATTCAAAATTCTGTAATAAGACAACTGCATTATTGCCTTTTGGCAAGATTTGCTGTTTGCTTTACTGGTATTCTCCTAGGAGAAAGTGAGGACTGGAGATCAGAGCTGAAAATGTGTTGCTGGAAAAGCGCAGCAGGTCAGGCAGCATCCAAGGAACAGGAGAATCGACGTTTTGGGCATAAGCCCTTCTTCAGGAATGGAGCCCTGAAGAAGGGCTTATGTCTGAAACGTCGATTCTCCTGTTCCTTGGATGCTGCCTGACCTGCTGCGCTTTTCCAGCAACACATTTTCAGCTCTGGTATTCTCCTACCTAAGGGTTCTACAGTTGCATCAACATGACCTGGGTATGATTCTCAGTCAGAGATGAAGATTTCTTTCTGGAAGTCTACAACTGTGAGAGTTGACCATTTGATTTTGATACAGTACCCCACCTGTTAAAGTTTTATTTTATGAAACGTGGAAAGAATTGAGGGTTGTGTGGTGCAGTGGTACTGGGCCAGTAGAACTGGTTTCAAGTCCCATTTACCCTGTGTCATTACACAGTCAACCAGCAGTGGATGAATATCAGGCCTCCAGGAATCCCCAAGCTTACCTTTGTTTTGCATATTCCAGTATCGCAATGCTGTCCCATTATCGTAACACTGTCCCAGTATCATAACGCTGTCACAGTATTGTAATGCGTTCCTAGTATTGTAAATCTGTCCCAGTATCGTAATGCTGTCCCAGTTTAATTGGTGTCCTTCATTGTCAGTGCGCATTGAAATGAGGGAAGACTGGTCGTGTCATTTTGTTGCAAAGCTGCTGCTCATGTATTCAGGTGACAGATTTCCTGCCCATTTGTCCTATGATTTGCATCCATGGCGAGGAGTCACTGATAAAACTACACAGTGTCATCAACAAGTTTCATCCCACCATCAAACTCACCATGGACTACTCTCGACTGTCTGTCTCATTCTTGGACACATGCATCTCTATCAAGGATGGACACTTCAGCATTACACTCTACCGCAAACCCACAGACAACTTCACAATGCTACACTTCTCCAGCTTCCACCCAAAACATATTAAAACAGCCATCCCCTATGGACAAGCCCTACACATACACCAGATCTGCTCAGATGAGGAAGAACATGATGGACACCTGGAAGTAATCAGGGATGCCCTCACAAGAACGGGGGTACGATGCCCAACCCATTGACCGCCAGTTCTGACGTGCCACAGCAAGGAACTGTAATGACCTCCTCAGGAGACAGACACATGTTGCAACCGACAGGGTACCCTTCGCTGTCCAGTACTTCACAGGAGCTGAAAAACTACGCCATGTTCTTCGTGACCTGCAACACATTATCAATGAGAATGAGCACCTCACCAAGACCTTCCCCACACCTCCACTACTTGCCTTTAAACAATCACCAAAGCTCAAACAGATCGTTGTTCGTAGCAAACTGCTCTGCTCTCAGCACAACTCCATACAACCCTGTCACAGTAGGCGCTGCAAGACGTGTCAGAGTGTGGACATAGATACCACCATTACGGGTGGGGACACCTCCCACCTTGTACATGGCAGGTACTCATGTAACCCAGCCAAAGTTGTCTATCTTCTGCGTTGCAGGCAAGGATGCCCGGAGGCATGGTTCATTGGGGAAACCAAGCAAAGGCTACGACAACGGATGAATGGGCACCACACAACAATCAACGGACAGGAGGATTCCCTCCCAACTGGGGAACACTTCAGTGGTGCAGGACATTCAGCTTAGGACCTTCGGGTGACCATCCTCCAAGGTGGACTTTGGGACAGGCAACAGAGGAAAGTGGCCGAGCAGAGGCTGATAGCTAAGTTCAGTACCCATAGGGAGGGCCTCAACCGGGACCTTGGGTTCATGTCACATTACAGGTGATCACAATTACACTATGCAGACACACAGATACTCCTACACACACACACACACACACACACACACACACTCACACATGCACAGGCACTCCTATACACACAGGCACACATATGCACAGATGAGCACACAGACACCCACACACACCCTTACTGACACACACACTCCCACACTCCCACATGCACCCACTCACAGATTTAAGACACTCTGTTCTCACTACGCACACACATACACTTTCTCACACATCACAACCCCCAACCCAGACAGACACACACACACACAGACAGACAAAGACCCACATTCATACATATATCTTGTGGGGTGAATTTGTACTTGCAGGGTTACGTTGTACTTTGCTCAAAAACTGCATGACTTCATGTAAAACTCCATTATCTCACTTTTTAGATTAGAATCAATCTAAGTATCATGGCATAGACAGAGAACACAGGGGGCCAACACCTTCAACATTTTGGATGCTGCCTGAACTGCTGTGTTCTTCCAGCACCACTGATCCAGAATCTGGTTTCCAGCATCTGCAGTCATTGTTTTTACCTTCAACATATTGTCTCGCTATCACCATTGTTAACAGCTAACCTGAGAATGCATCTTTTTTTAAAAAAGGTTTTGGTGATTTACACATGAAAGAAGTGAAACTATCATGGTATTCTAACAGTTGAAAGGCCTAACAGACAGTCAATTTTTCAATATATAATTTCAGTTACATCACACTGTAAATTTTTGCTATAAATTCTGTGTGTTAGGATTGAGCCCTCCACTACCACCTGATGAAGGAGCGTCGCTGCGAAAGCTAGTGTGCTTCCAATTAAACCTGTTGGACTATAGCCTGGTGTTGTGTGATTTTTAACTTTATGTTTGTCCTATGGCATGTTTCTTGCAGTTGCTTCATGATATTTTGTATGTCACATTCATCCTGCATGTTGTGGGTTTAGGGTCTTTTGTCCTGGATAGTAGCTGGTAAAGTGTGGCTGTTGGTCTATCTAACTCTGATTGACATTCATGGTGTCATCTTAAACCCTGACCCTCTCCAAGAAGAACTACCGTTGATCAGGAACTTAACTGGGTCAACCACATTAAATATGGAGCAGGGCAGAAGCTGTGAATTCTGAATGAGTAAATTACTTAAGCTGCAGCAATACCCAAAACAACTAATATATTGGTTTCAACAGGCTTTTATTTTAAGTCCCAAGGAGCTTCACAGTAACATTATAAATCAATATTAGCCACAAAGTTACATAGGGCAATATTAGAGCAAATAGCCAAAAGCATTGTCAAAGAGTTAAGTTTTAAGATTAATCTGAGATGAAGAAAGAGAGAAAGTAAGGTACACTTTCACAGATGTTTAGGGAGAGTTGGGTCTGGGAAGCTGAAGGAATGATCACCAGCATTTAAACAGTTAAATTTGTGAATGCTCAAAAGAGACGAGAATTAGATGTATGCACATATCTCAGAGGGCTGTGGAACTGAAGCTCATTATAGAAATAGGGAGAGTTGAGACCACAGAGGGATTTGAAAACAAGGATAACTGTTTTGAGTAGTGTATGTCATTTAACTCAGCGTCGATAGGTGAACAGGAATTGGTGTGACTAAGGACATCACCAGCAGAGTTTTGAATGATCACAAGTTTTTTTGAGCTTAAAATATCGATGGGTCAGCAAGCATGGGTCAGAACAGCCAAATGTAGAGATAAAAGAGATGTGACAGAGGATTTTAGCAGCAACTGAACTGAGACAAAGTAAAGTCAGGTGATGCTATGGAAATGGCAATATCTTAGCATCAGAGGGGATATGTGTGCAGAAGCCTATGTCAACACTGAATAAGATATCAGCTCATATATATATACATTTTAAAAAACTGCTGTACATATAGACTGCTGTCAGGGAGAGGAATGGAGTTGGTAGCTAGGAAGCTGAGTTTGGAATAGAAATTGAAGACAATGGCTTCAGTCTTGCCAATATTTCATTTTAAGAAATTTCTACTCAGCCAGTACCGAATGTTGGATATTCAGTCTGATAATTTAGTGACAGTGAAAAGATCGAGAGATATTGTGGGTAAGGTAAAGCTGAGTGGCATCAGCCTACACATGAAGTCTAATGTTGCAGGTGAGGGACAGCATGTAGAGGTGGAATGTGAGGGTTCGACGTAGGTCCTTAAGGGACACCAGAAATGATGTTGCAGAAATGTGAAGAGCAGTCTTCAGAGAGGATACCCTAGCTATCATTAGAGAGGTAAGAATGGAATTAGCTTCAAGTCTCACTGAGCTGTACAATAGCGAAGATATATTGGGTTGGGGTGACTTCCTGTGGCATCAAATGGAGAATAGCAAGTTAACTCTCTTGGTGTGTTGGTCAACAACACAAGAACAAAGTTAAAAATCACACAACACCAGGTTATAGTCCAACAGGTTATTTGGAAGTATTAGCTTTCAGAGTGTTGCTCCTTCATCAGCTAACTAGTGGGTTAGGATCATGAGACACAGAATTCATAGCAAAAGTTCACAGTGTCATGCAACTAAAATGACATATTGAACAAACCCAGATTGTCATTAAGTCTTTGATCTTTTAGAATGGGTAGCAGGTTTCAGTTCATTAATATGTAAATTCCAGAACTTCTTTAAGTCACTTTCTTGAGATAACTTAAGGTTTTATAAGAAAAGGTGACATCTCAGCTCAGACAATGTATTAAAGGTATGAGGTAAGGTACCTCATTCTTGAGTCAGGCTGGTTCAATTTCCAAAGTAGGAATTTATAAAATGTTATATGGATTGACTGCCTGTAGGTTGTGTGCTTTTTGAGCAAAAGTAGAAAGTATCTGCAAATACAATTCTCTAAATGCAAATTCACCCCATTGACTTATAATGTGTGTGTGTATGTGAGGGAGAGACAGTGTGAGTGTGTGCATGTAAGTGTGTGCATGTTAACGTGAGTGCGTGTGAGAAAGTGTGTGTTTGTCTGTGTGTGCTTGGTAGAGTATGTGCATGAGCATGATGGAGTATTAGCTTGTGACAGGATGTATGCGTGGGTGTGACTGTGTGGGGTGTATATGTGTGTCTGAGAGAGAGTCTGCATGATTTTTGTGAGTACGTAAGTGTGTGTGAGTGCATGACAGAGAATGCAAGGTGCAATGGGGTCACCTGTAGTGTGACGTGAACCCAAGGTCCCAGTTGAGGCCATCCCCATGGGTAACAAACTTAGCTATCAGCCTCTGCTTGGAAACTCTGCATTTTTGCACATTTTGAAGTCAGCCTTGAAGGATGGTCACCCGAAGATCCGAGACCGAATGTCTCTAACCCACTCAGGGCTTATATTCCATCAGGCTCACACACACTCTCTCATGTGCACTCACACTCACGTGCACACACTCACCCTCTCTGTCTCTCCCTCACATGTACATATACACACGCAAACGCACACAAGTCTCTGGGGTGAATTTTTGTTTGTAGAATTGTATTTGCAGATACTTTCTACTTTTGCTCAGAAAGCACACAACCTGCAGGCAGTCAATCCATATAACATTTTATAAATTCCTATTTTTGAAATCGAACCAGTCTGACTCAAGATTGAGATACAGACAGACTCTAACTTCATACCTTTAATACATTGTCTGAGCTGAGATGTCACTTTTTTTTATAAAACCTAAAGTTATCTCGAGAATGTGATTTAAAAGTAATTCTTGGAATTACATATTAATGGACCAAAACCTGCAATCCATTCTCAAAGATGAAAGACTTAACAGTAATCTAGGTTTGCTCAATATATCATTTTAATTGCATTAACTGTGATCTTTTGCTATAAATTCTGTGTCTCATGATCCTGCCCCACTAGTTACCTGATGAAGGAGTAGCACTCTAAAAGCCAGTATGTCCAAATAAACCTGTTGGACTATAACCTGGTGTTGCTTGTTTTTTAACTTTGTCCACCCCAGTCCAACACCGGCACCTCCACATCAATACAAGAACAGATTATCTGGTCATCCATCTTGCTGTAATGTATTCAGGGTAAAAACAATGATTGCACATGCTGGAAACCAGATTCTGGTTAGATTACACTTACAGTGTGGAAACAGGCCCTTCGGCCCAACAAGTCCACACCGACCCGCCGAAGCACAACCCACCCATACCCCTACATTTACCTCTTACCTAACACTACGGGCAATTTAGCTTGGCCAATTCACCTGACCCACACATCTTTGTGACTGTGGGAGGAAACTGGAGCACCCGGAGGAAACCCACGCAGACACGGGGAGAACGTGCAAACTCCACACAGTCAGTCGCCTGAGTCGGGAATTGAACCCGGGTCTACAGGCGCTGTGAGGCAGCAGTGCTAACCACTGTGCCACCGTGCCGCCCAAGTTAGTGGTGCTGGAAGAGCACAGCAGTTCAGGCAGCATCCGAGGAGCAGTAAAATTGATGTTTCAGGCAAAAGCCCTTCATGCAACTTGGTGATTCACAAATTAGATGCTGCAATTCTCACATTACGACAATGGTTAGCTTTTTAAATTACTTTACTAGCTGTGCACCATGTTAAAATATTCTTAGTTATAGCATACACTAAATAAATCCAATTTCTTTCATTTCCAGATATGAGTTTGGACAATAAATGGTAAAAATCTGGTAGGTTTGCATCAGCAATAATAACTAGCATTTATATAGCATGTTGAAATAGTAAAACATAAGGAAGACTTCACAGGGTTGTCATTAAACAAACTTTAATACTGAGGAAACATGCTGATCTAAAACTTTGTCAGAGAGGCAGAGTTTTTAGTTGTCCAAAAAGGGGAGGAGAGAAAGTCGAAGAGGTTGTAGCATCAATAAGAATGGTCACTACCAGCTTTTCAAAGACTCCAAGTTAGGCAATAAATACTGAGCTTACCTATAAACAAACATACATTTTAAAAACCTCCTCGAAATCTGCATTTGTATGAACCAGTTCTCAGCCGATTTCTCTTTGCCATGCTGTTTCAATTCATTGGTATGTGCAATAATCTTTTACCTGCTTCATCTGAGCAAGTCTGTATTGTGTGGGGCAATCTCTGCTCAGGTTTGAAATACATTGTTATTGTACGCGTTGAAACCCGGAACAAAGGGTTTGACATTACGTTTCATTACCTCAGTAACAAAGAACCCTATGCCCTGTCTGCAAAAATGAACCTACTTCATACTTAAGGTCTCAGTTGTAATGTGTTTGTCTTGCATTTCTGTTCAATTTGACATTCAATAGTTCTTGGGCCTCCAAGCAAATTACTTACAGCTCCTTAACCACAAAAATCACAATTTGTTTAATACTGGCAGACTGTAATCATTTCACGGTCACTCAAACTGACATTAATTGTTCACATTTATTGTATTTTTTTAAAAAAGTCAATTGCAAACATTTCTTTGACAAAATATTCCATTTTTTGGATGTAAACAGACTTAAATCAATTTCTGCCTAATAACTCACTATTTAATCTGACAAGTGAGCTCATGAGAATTTCTCATGAAAGAAACAAAAGGATCTTTTAGTGAGTAGCCATCAAAAATAGAATGTAGTTCAATTAATACCAACTGTTAGTTTGATCTAGGAGTCTTTGTTTTAATTGTCATGATGAGCTATAATTTTGCTGTTCAAGAATCTACTATTTCATGTATTTAATTAAACAATCAACATGCAGTGAACTCCAATTAAATCTTCTCAGCTTTCCAGTACCCTCTCTTGGGTCAGAATACTTTTCTCAAGTGGTTTCTTTCCATGTGTGAGTTGATCAGATGAGGCAGTTCCACACATGGTAAACTATCACAATCCATATCGAACTTCTGCCTACCTTAGGTCTGTACAAATGCTCTTCAAAGGACTCTGACCCTTACATCGAGGTGAAGTGAGTGCAGGGTGCATGTCAGCAGCTGTTAATTTAGAAATGCTAGGAAGGCAAAGATCCTGCTGAATTCACGAGCAAATTTTTTAAAAAAAATCGCTCGCACTCAACACTCGGAGATCAGGAAGTTGATTGGTGATGTCGTTAGAAAGCCTATGTTGGAATACCAGTTACTACTAACATGGGCCTCAATGGTGAAGAAATCTGCTGATCAGTGGAGAAATTAAAGAGTTCAGAAGAGAGATCACAGCCTGGGTTTGCTTAGAGATGAGCAGAAGCATTCCCGACATAGAAGCAGTGCTGGAAACGCACTCTTGTGCTGGATCTGGGCAGCTCCTACCTCTTATAAGCTGGGCTTTGCAAGCCCTTAAAAACCTGAAGAAGGGCTTATGCCGAAACATCGAATCTCCTATTCCTTGGATGCTGCCTGACCTGCTGCGCTTTTCCAGCATCACATTTTCAGCTCTGATCTCCAGCATTTGCAGACCTCACTTTCTTCTTAAAAACCTGTACACCATCTAATAATAACTGTAAATAACTGCCAATCTGAGGAATGCAGGCTCATAAATATACTATAAACAAAGCTTCCAGGAATGATATTCAAATTTTCCTAAACCCTGACTACCTTCCATTACCTTTGTATAGCCATCATGGGGACTGTTAAAATTTTCTCCGAAATTTCATCTCCTGATCACTATGCGTTAATTCTTGCTCAAACATACATATGGATTGTGGTCAACTCAAAACAGGATTTAAACTTACTGTGATTCCTCTTAAGGTGAATAATTAATAATCTCCCACCGTCTAGATACACACACCAAAAAAAAATCCATTTGCTTGAGAGCTATAGATACTATTGGAAAATTATAGAATTAGGCATTAGAAACTTCACATTCAAAGGCCTTTAACTGAGCACAATGAAATAGACTGACATTTCTATGAAAACAACAGACAAAGTAATTTCTTATGAACATTTTAACATGTTCATTTGTTAATGGCACTCAACATATTTGCACTCCCAAGAGACAAGAATAGGTGCAATTTAAGAAAAAAATGTGATCATTGAGATTGGGGTTTGTGTTTATTTTAGGCAATTCTACAATAAAATAGTTCCCAATAGCTCATGCATAGAATTGTGTTCCAGCTGACCTTTTACTCTTGTGAATCATAAATAACTTACGTCTGTTATACTTTTCAGTAATGGCTCTTTCATGCTTATGAGACAAGCCATGGTTTCCCATTACTTTTGAGATCAAGGCCATGAAATTTTATTGGATTTCACCTGATCTTTTGTTAGAGTTACACCAGAAACCAAGATAAACTCCAGGGAATTTCAGGGTCACCTCCACTGATAGCCAAAGGTAAACTTTAGCCCATATAGGAAAAAGGTTTGTGTAGATAGAAGGCTACTACCAGGGAGGTCGTTACACTAATTTGTGACTTGGGTGATATACCTGTTCAGTAACTTTACAGCCTGGGTGCAGTATGGTGTAGTGTGTGAATTGGACACAGTAACCTCTTTCATTGGACTCCCTGTGTATGTTCTTGTCAGGCAAATATCCACAGTAAATATTAGAGACATCTGAATTGTAGACTGGTAATTAGGGACAGACATAAACGCAATAAATAATTGTGTTCTTATGTAAATATAACATGTTCACAATTATGATGCCCTGAATTCAAGTCTGTCTCAGAAAAACTACCAGAGCTGTGATGAGGATAACTGTGCTCAAAACCAAGATGGAATTTTACTGAGTATAATGGGTGCCACGATGGCTCAGTGGTTAGCACTGCTGCTTCATAGCACCAGGGTCCCAGGTTCAATTTAGCCTCAAGCAACAGTCTGTGTGGAGTTTGCACATTCTCCCCATGTCTGCATGGGTTTCCTCAGGATGCTCTGGTTTCCTTCCACATTCCAAGGATGTGCAGGTCAGGTGAATTGGCCATGCTAAATTGCCCATAGTATTAGGTGCATTAGTCAGGGGGGAAATGGGTCTGGGTGAGTTGCTCTTCAGAGGGTGGGTGTGGACTTGTTGGGCCGAAGGGCCTGTTTCCACACTGTAGAGAATCTAATCGAATAAAAACAGTAAGGACCCTGAGCAAAACTAAAGCCGATGAGGATGAAATAAAGACTCTATCAATGTTGGAATCAACCTTAACACATACTGTCTGTGATCAGTAAAAGTTGTCATCACAGTCCAAAATATCTCAACTATCTTCAACTGCTGAGTAGGTGACCTTCCATGCATCAGTGTCAGGATTGAGACTGTGTACCAAGGTTTGCATCTCCATTCACAACCCATTCCAGGCTACACTTAAGGCCAGGCTAACATTCAGGTTTAAGCTAACAAAAAGAGAGTTACGTTTGCACTCCATAAGAATTTAAGTGCATAAGCAGGAGGAGCCAATTCAGCCCCTCGAGCCTGGTCTTCCATTTAATATCAACATGGCTGATCCCACCTTGGCCTCAAATTTCATTGGTCAGCCCATTTCCCATAACCCTTTAATTCATTACAAATTAAAAACCTTTCAATCCCCTCCTTAAATTTATTCAGTGTTCACTGTACTCTGGAGTAGTGAATTCCACAGATTCACAACCTTTTGAAAGAAATGATTCTTCTTCATTTCTGTTTCAAATCTGTCACCTCTCAGCCTAAAACTATGATGCCTCATTCTGGATTGCTCCACAAAGAAAAACATCCTTTCCATGTCTACTCTGTCAATCTTCTTTAGTCGCACCTGATTTACCAGAATTAAATCTCCTCTCATTCTTCTAAATCCTAGTGAGCCTAAACTGCTCAAACTACACTCATAAGACTAAATAAGAGTCATATCCTAGTTTTAGTAGACAACAAAACACTTTAAAACTGACCTTCAGTCACCAAAAGTCAGATCATTAATGTTTTGAGAGTTACCGTTGACGACAAGCTGAAACAGTTATATCAGCAGTCTGCTTACATGTGCAGTATGTCCAATGGAATATCCAAACACCATCCAGAATCCTATAGCCTTAATACTTAACAAATTTTACTCAATCCAGAACATAACCAACAATTATTTCTCTTCCACTGTCAGATCAAAGGAAGTAGATTAATGGGAACCAAATCTCAATATATAAATCCATTACACATAAATCCATCCCACCAGCAATCACATCCAGAAGATCATCAGCCTCCCTTTTCACCACCTCCAGCAAGCTGCCACCACCAGACACATAGTTCACTCTCCTCCTTTGTCCACCTTCCCTCTGGGACACCTTGGTCTTCTCCGCCACCTTACCCCTCAAACAACCTCCCCACTTTTCTCTGCAACCATGAAAGATATAACACCTGCTCATTCACCTCCTCTGACCTCAATGACAGAGACCCGAGTTCAATTCCCGACTCAGGCAACTGACTGTGTGGAGTTTGCACATTCTCCCCATGTCTGCGTGGGTTTCCTCCGGGTGCTCCGGTTTCCTCCCACAGTCCAAAGATGTGCAGGTCAGGTGAATTGGCCATGCTAAATTGCCCGTAGTGTTAGGTAAAAGGGGTAAATGTTGGTGAATGGGTGGGTTGCGCTTCGGCGGGTCGGTGTGGACTTGTTGGGCTGAAGGGCCTGTTTTCACACTGTAGATAATCTAATCTAGTGTCCAAGGGACCAAACATACCTTCTAGGTGAAGCAGCACTTTACCTGCACTTTAATCTGCTGCATTCATTGCTCACAATGCAATCTCCTCTACACTGGAGAAACAAAGGGTAGTCTGGGTGGCCACTTTGCAGAATACCTATGTTCTGCTCACAAAGGACTCTGAGCTTCCAGTTGCCTGCCCCGTTACCAGCCCACCCTGTTCCCTGGCCACCATCTCTGTCTCAGGCTTGCTGTAGTGTTCCAGCACAAGCTGGAAGGACAACACCTCATTTTCTGCTTGGGGACCCTGCAGCCCTCCGGACTCAATATCGAGTTCAAATACTTTAGGGCCTGTACTCTCCCATGTGTTGGACCCCTATCCCACACTCCAGACCTTATTATCACTTTGTCTACCATTACACACTATCTATTGTTCGCCACTAACAGTCTCCATTAACAGCTATTCATCCTTTTATTCACTCCTTTGTCTGTGCAACGGTTCTCTCTCTTTGAGCTCTATGCTCACACATCCTTTACTCCTGACCGCTGCCCCCCCTCCCCCCATCCTATCTTCTGTATATAAGCTAACATTTTCCTAACTACCATCAATTCTGAGAAAGGGTCACCGGAGCCAAAATGTTAACTTTAATGTCTTCTCACTGATGCTGCTAGACCTGCTGAGCTTTTCCAGCTACTTCTTTTTGTTCCTGATTTACAGCATCCACATTTCTTTCAGTTTTTATTTACTATAAATCCATTACTTTGGTTCTATAAGTCCCTTTTGAGATAAACTACTTTATCTTCTGAAACATGACCAATTTGGCATGAAACATAATTTCAGCATTTCCACTGGACAATGAATGAGTGTTATTGTAGAAACACTATTCTCCTACTGGGTCCTGCAGTGCACCTGTATCTTTTCCATTAATAATCCTTTATCCTATTTATTTGAATTTTTGATCCCTATTATCTAAGATCCCGTATGGCTGTAATTTACGTCTCATGTACCTAATTCTCATGATCGTCTTGTTGTTACAGACCAGAAGAGGTGTCATCTGAACCTGTTTATAATCTTCATCTAAAGTCCCTAAACACAGTGGGTTAATTCTAAATAGGTGTGAGGGAATTTTCAAATCTACTTTTTTTGTGACATCAGTTTAAAATTGACTCAGAGTGAACACTCTCTTAGTTTTAAATCAAAAGTATTATTCATTTATATTCAATCTCAAGTTGGTCTTGGCAACCCTGAATCTTTCTCTTTCTCTTTCTCGCTCTCTCTCTCTCTCTCAAACACATGTGTAGATATTAATTTGCAAAATTGATGATGAAGCAGGAGAATGATTCTTAAAGACTGAGAATGAGTTTTCTTTTCAGTCAAAGATTGGATTATTTCTATAACTAGGTTTAGATTACTTACAGTGTGGAAACAGGCCCTTCGGCCCAACAAGTCCACACCGACCCGCCAAAGTGCAACCCACCCATACCCCTACATATACCCCTTACCTAACACTACAGGCAATTTAGCATGGCCAATTCACCTGACCCGCACATCTTTGGACTGTGGGAGGAAACCGGAGCACTTGGAGGAAACCCACGCAGACACGGGGAGAACGTGCAAACTCCACACAGTCAGTTGCCTGAGGTGGGAATTGAACCCAGGTCTCTGGCCCTGTGAGGCAGCAGTGCTAACCACTGTGCCACCGTGCCACCCTTTAGAGGAGTCTTAGATTTGAGGAAGTCTTAGCTGTTAGCTTGGATCACCCATAGCTGTGTCCTTTGCTCTGATGTCTGGAACCGATGTTCTAAACAAGTCAGATTCATAGACAGGTTTCATTCGAGTTTCTGGATCAGTGGTGCTGGAAAAGCACAGCAGTTCAGGCAGCATCCAAGAAACAGCGAAATCGACGTTTCGGGCAAAAGCCCTTCATCAGGAATAAAGGCAGAGAGCCTGAAACATGCTACTCCTTGGATGCTGCCTGAACTGCTGTGCTCTTCCAGCACCACTAATCCATAATCTGGTTTCCAGCATCTGCAGTCATTGTTTTTACTTCATTAGGCTTTCTGTCTCATCCAAGTTTCTCTCCAACTCCATCATGTCTGAGATATGCCAAAGTTCAAAGCAAAGCACAAAGGGGTTGATTTAATACCCAGGCAGGAGGTGAGTTCGAGCTGCAGTTCATGGGGATATTCAATGTCCAATTGTGCACTCTTAATAAATGTTCAGCATCAACAGGTATATAGCCAGTTCATTCTGGCAATTGCTTAGCAAGGATATTTTGTCAGCATGCAGATTTTAGAGAATTATGGACCCTTCTAACTAGCAGGATGAAAGGCACTCTCAGCAATAGATTCTACAAGGGAGTCAACCATTGTCCAGGCAGTGATCTCTCCCCTTATTTAAACGCGGGCTCCGAGTTGTAGGCCTCAGTCTCTCGGAAGACTTCGCGACGGCTGGTGGGTAAGTTTGGTCGTTTATTTAATAGTTAAAAATTTAAAGTTTTCCTTTAAAAAAAGCGGTAGCAGACCCGGAAGGCGCGCTAGGTTACCTGGGTAAGGTTTTTTTTTCTCTCTCCCCTTATTTAAACGCGTAGGCGAGTCACCCGAGGCACTACACGAGTAGTGCCTCCCACCCTTCCACCTCCTCTAACCTAATAATAAGACCAATTGTGACTAGCGGGTAAGTGCTGCATTTTCCTTGTTTGTTTCTTTAGATTTAGTTGGTTTTTGTTTTTTTTTAAGGAAAGCTTACTTTTAGAGGGATGGCAGTGCAGAGAGGGCAATGTTCCTCTTGCAACATGTATGAGGTGAGGGAAGCCATTAGCCTCCCTGCTGAGTACACTTGCAAGAAGTGCACCCATCTCCAGCTCCTCCAAACCCGTGTTCGGGAACTGGAGCTGGAGTTGGATGAACTGCGGATCATTCGGGAGGCAGAGGAGGTCATAGATCGGAGCTATAGGCAAGTAGTTACTCCGAAAGTTCAAGATAGATGGGTGACAGTGAGGGGGAGTGGGAGGAGGAAGACAGTGCAGGGACCCCCTGCGGTCATTCCCCTCAAGAACAAGTATACCGTTTTGGATACTTGTGGGGGGGATGACTTACCAGGGGTAAGCAACGAGGTTCAGGCCTCTGGCACGGAGCCTGGCCCCGTTGCTCAGAAGGGTAGGGTGGAGAAAGGTAGAGCAATTGTTCTTGGGGACTCGATAGTGAGGGGTACAGACAGACGGTTTTGTGGGGGCGACAGGGACTCACGTTTGGTATGTTGCCTCCCAGGTGCAAGGGTACGTGATGTCGCTGATCGTGTTTTCCGGGTCCTTAAGGGGGAGGGGGAGCAGCCCCAGATCGTGGTCCACGTTGGCACCAACGATATAGGTAGGAAGAAGGGTGAGGATGTAAGGCAGGCTTTCAGGGAGCTAGGTTGGAAGCTCAGAGTTAGAACAAACAGAGTTGTAGTCTCTGGTTTGTTACCCGTGCCACGTGATAGAGAGTCGAGGAACAGGGAGAGAGAGCAGTTAAATGCGTGGCTACAGGGATGGTGCAGGAGGGAGGGATTCCGGTTTCTGGATAACTGGGGTCCTTTCTGGGGAAGGTGGGACCTCTATAAAAAGGATGGTCTACACTTGAACCTGAGGGGCACCAGTATCCTTGGGGGGAGGTTTGCTAGTGCTCTTTGGGAGGGTTTAAACTAACTCCGCGGGGGCATGGGAACCAGGACTGTAGCTTTAGGGTACAGGACCTTGAGTGTAGGGAGGTTAGGAATAATGCAGTGATCTCTAAGGAGGGTGCCTGTAACCAGAAAGGTGGATTGAAGTGTGTATACTTCAATGCCAGAAGTATAAGGAATAAGGTAGGTGAACTTGCAGCGTGGGTTGGTACCTGGGACTTCGATGTTGTGGCCATTACAGAGACGTGGGTAGAACAGGGACAAGAATGGCTGTTGCACGTTCCAGGGTTCAAATGTTTTAGTAGGATCAGACATGGGGGTAAAAAAGGGGGAGGCGTGGCATTACTTGTCAAAGACAGTATCACAGCAGTGGAATGGACGATGGAAGAGGACTTGCCATCTGAGGTAGTTTGGGCTGAGGTTAGAAATAGGAAAGGTGAGGTCACCCTGTTAGGTGTTTTCTACAGGCCTCCTAATAGTCCTAGAGAAGTAGAGGATAATATTGCGAGGATGATTCAGGAAAAGAGTGAAGGTAGCAGGGTGGTTGTTATGGGGGACTTTAACTTCCCAGATATTGACTGGGAGAGCTATAGCTCGAGTTCATTAGATGGGTCGGTGTTTGTCCAATGTGTGCAGGAGGGTTTCCTGACACAATATGTCGACAGGCCAACAAGAGGGGAGGCTATATTGGATTTGGTTCTAGGTAATGAACCAGGCCAGGTGTTAGACTTGGAGGTAGGTGAGCACTTCGGGGACAGTGACCACAATTCGGTGACTTTTACTTTAGTGATGGAGAGGGATAATCGTGTGCCGCAGGGCAAGAGCTATAGCTGGGGGCAGGGAAATTATGATGCAGTGAGGCATGACTTAGGATGTGTGGATTGGAAAAACAGGCTTCAAGGGAAGAACACTAATGAGATGTGGGGAGTGTTCAAGGAGCAGCTACTGCGTGTCCTCGATAGGTATGTACCAGTCAGGCATGGTGTAAAGGGCCTTGTGAGGCAGCCGTGGTTTAGTAAGGAATTGGAGTCCCTTGTGAAAGGGAAGAAGGCGGCATATGTAAAGATGAGGCGTGAAGGTTCAGTAGGGGCGATTGAGTGTTATAAGGTAGCCAGGAAGGAGCTAAAGAGGGAGCTAAGAGAAGCGAGAAGGGGACATGAAAAGTCTTTAGCTGGTAGGATTAGGGAAAACCCAAAGGCTTTCTATAGATATGTCAAGAATAAAAGGATGACTAGGGTAGGTATCGGTCCAGTCAAGGATAGTAGTGGGAAGTTGTGTGTGGAGGCGGAGGAGATTGGAGAGACATTAAATCAGTACTTTTCCTCAGTATTCACTCAGGAACAGGACACTGTTGCTGATGTGAATATGGAATCACAAATAATTAGAATGGATGCCCTGGAAATATGCAGGGAAGAGGTTTTGGGAATATTGGAAAGGATGAATATAGATAAGTCTCCTGGGCCTGATGGCATTTACCCCAGGATCCTATGGGAAGCTAGGGAGGAGATAGCAGAGCCATTGGCCTGGATTTTTATGTCGTCGTTGTCAACAGGAATAGTACCAGAGGACTGGAGGATAGCGAATGTGGTCCCATTGTTCAAGAAAGGGAGTAGGGATAGCCCTAGCAACTATAGGCCAGTGAGTCTGACTTCAGTGGTGGGCAAAGTCTTAGAGAGAATGGTAAGGGATAAGATTTATGAACATCTGGGTAGGAATAACGTGATCAGGGATAGCCAGCATGGTTTTGTGAAGGGCAGGTCGTGCCTCACAAACCTTATTGAGTTCTTTGAGAAGGTGACCAAGGAAGTGGATGAGGGTAAAGCAGTAGATGTTGTGTATATGGATTTTAGTAAGGCGTTCGATAAGGTTCCCCATGGTAGGCTAATGCTAAAACTTCGGAGGTATGGCATTGAGGATACATTAGAGGTTTGGATTAGGAATTGGCTGGCTGGAAGGAGACAGAGGGTAGTAGTTGATGGATTATGTTCATCTTGGAGCGCAGTTACTAGCGGTGTACCACAAGGATCTGTTTTGGGACCATTGCTTTTTGTTATCTTTATAAATGATCTAGAGGAAGGACTTGAAAGCTGGGTAAGCAAGTTTGCGGATGACACAAAAGTCGGTGGAGTTGTGGATAGTGAGGAAGGAAGTGGTAGGTTACAGCGGGATATAGATAAGTTGCAGAGCTGGGCGGAAATGTGGCAAATGGAATTCAATGTAGCTAAGTGCGAAGTCGTTCACTTTGGTAGGAATAACAAGATGATGGATTACTGGGCTAATGGTAGGCTACTTGGTAGTGTGGATGAGCAGAGGGATCTTGGTGTCCATGTACACAGATCTCTGAAAGTTGCCACCCAGGTAAATAGTGCTGTGAGGAAGGCATATGGTGTACTGGGCTTTATTGGCAGAGGAATTGAGTTCCGGAGTCCTGAGGTCATGTTGCAGTTGTATAAGACTCTGGTGCGGCCTCATCTGGAGTATTGTGTGCAGTTTTGGTCGCCATACTATAGGAAGGATGTGGAAGCTTTAGAACGAGTGCAGAGGAGGTTTACCAGGATGTTGCCTGGAATGGTAGGAAAATCTTATGAGGAAAGGCTGAGGCACTTGGGGCTGTTCTCATTGGAGAAGAGAAGGTTTAGGGGAGATCTGATAGAAGTGTATAAGATGATTAGGGGTTTAGATAGGGTAGATACTAAGAACCTTTTACCGCTAATGGAGTCAGGTGTTACTAGGGGACATAGCTTTAAATTAAGGGGTGGTAGGTATAGGACAGATGTTAGGGGTAGATTCTTCACACAGCGGGTTGTGAGTTCATGGAACGCCCTGCCCGTATCAGTGGTGAACTCTCCTTCTTTATGGTCATTTAAGCGGGCACTGGATAGGCATTTGGAAGTTATTGGGCTAGTATAGGTTAGGTAGGATTCGGTCGGCGCAACATCGAGGGCCGAAGGGCCTGTACTGCGCTGTATCCTTCTATGTTCTATGTTCTATGATCATCCTGGGACAAAAAACCAAGACAACTGCGGATGCTGGAAATCAGAAACAAGGACAGAAATTGCTGGAAAAACTCAGCAGGTCTGGCAGCATCTGCAGACGGTCAAACATGTGGCGCTGGAAAAGCACAGCCGGTCAGACAACATCTGAGGAGCAGGAGAGCCAACGTTTCAACGTCATCAGGAATTTGGGGCCAAGAGATAAATAGGAAGGGGTGGGGCTTGGGGGGAAGGTAGCTGAGAATGCGATAGGTAGATAATTTATGTGCGGCACGGTGGCACAGTGGTTTGCACTGCTGCCTCACAGCACCAGAGACCCAGGTTCAATTCAGGTGACTCACTGTGTGGAGTTTGTACATTCTCCCCATGTCAGCGTGGGTTTCCTCCGGGTGCTCCAGTTTGCTCCCGCAGTCTAAAAATGTGCAGGTTAGGTGAATTAGCCATGTTAAATTGCCCATAGTGTTAGGTGAAGGGGTAAATGTAAGGGAATGGATCTGGGTGGGTTGCTCTTCGGAGGGTCGGTGTGGACTTGCTGGACTTGAAGGGCCTGTTTCTACACTGTAAGTAATCTAATCATGGGGAGAGGTGGATAGGTGGGAAGGAAGATGGACAGGTAGGATAGTTCAAGAGGGCTGTGCCGAGTTGAAGGGCTAGATCTAGGATAAGGTGGGAGGAGGGAAAATGGGAAAACTGGTGAAATCGACATCAATTCCATGTGGTTGGAAGGTCCCAAGACAGAAGATGAGACGTTCTTCCTCCAGGCATCAGGTGGCTAGGGTTTGGTGGTAAAGGAGACCCAGGACTGGGATGACCTTAGCGGAGCGGGAGGGGGAGTTGAAGTGGTTGGCCATAGGGCAGTGAAGTTGTTTGAAACATTCTGCAAGTTGACGTCCTGTCTCCTCAATGTAAAAGAGAACATCTCGAGAGCAACGGACTCAATAGATGAGGTGTTTGGATGTGCAGAAAAATCTTTGAGATCTTGGATGGAGGTGAGGGGGAGGTGTGAGTGCAGGTTTTACACCTTTTCTGGTGGTAAGAGTAGGTGCTGGGAGTGGAAGGTGGGTTGGTGGTGGACATGGACCTAACTAGGAAGTCACAGAGCGAACACAGTCCTCAATTTCTCTTAGCATCTGTGCAGAGAAAGCAGAGTTAACTTTTCGGGTCCAGTGACCTTTCTTCAGTGATCATTCTGAGAAGGGGAGTTTCACAGGCGTGAAGTACACAGGTAGAAGGGGGTGTTAGCCAGGATGGAGATGCACAGGAATCTGACACATGAGTGTTACACAGAAATGATGTGCACAGGAAGGTGTTACACAGAAATGATGTGCACAGGAAGGTGTTACACAGAACCAAGGTGAATATACAGATTTCTTTGTTAAACAACAATATATGAAAATCCAACAGTTTCATGAACAATTTTGCAATATCACTGTTTAATAATGGAAGGCTGTGATGTCACATTCCCTAAATTATCAGTACAGATTAGTTTGCACACTCTCTAGGCCACTGTCCCTGGGATATAGAATAAAACATAGCGATAAATGATCCATTTGCTGACAGGACAAAACCACATTGAAAAATAGTTGAGCAAAATAAAACTAGAAAAAAATGTAAGAAGGGGATACAACAAAAAGCAAATAACCTGAATTATAGTATTGAAACATTTCTATCAATTTTAATTAGAATAGCATTTCGCTGAAATCAGGTACATGTTATGATAGGAGAAAGTGAGGACTGTAGATGCTGGAGATCAGAGCTGAAAATGTGTTGTTGGAAAAGCGCAGCAGGTCAGGCAGCATCCAAGGAGCAGGAGAATCGACGTTTCGGGCATAAGCCCTTCTTCAGGAATGAGGAAAGTGTGTCCAGCAGGCTAAGATAAAAGGTAGGGAGGAGGGACTTGGGGGAGGGGCGTTGGAAAGATTAGATTACTTACAGTGTGGAAACAGGCCCTTCGGCCCAACAAGTCCACACCGACCTGCCGAAGCACAACCCACCCATACCCCTACATATACCCCTTACCTAACACTATGGGCAATTTAGCATGGCCAATTCACCTGACCCGCACATCTTTGGACTGTGGGAGGAAACCGGAGCACCCGGAGGAAACCCACGCAGACACGGGGAGAACGTGCAAACTCCACACAGTCAGTCGCCTGAGGCGGGAATTGAACCCAGGTCCCTGGCGCTGTGAGGCAGCAGTGCTAACCACTGTGCCACCATGCCGCCCCTAACATGCGATAGGTGGAAGGAGGTCAAGGTGAGGGTGATAGACTGGAGTGGGGGTGGGTGCGGAGAGGTCAAGAAGAAGATTGCAGGTTAGGAAGATGGTGCTGAGTTCGAGGGATTTGACTGAGACAAGGTGGGGGGAGGGAAAATGAGGCAACGAGAAAAATCTGAGTTCATCCCTCGTGGTTGGAGGGTTCTTAGGCAGAAGTGAGGTGCTCTTCCTCCAGCCGTTGTGTTGCTATGATCTGGCGATGGAGGAATCCAAGGACCTGCATGTCCTTGGTGGAGTGGGAGAGGGAGTTGAAGTGTTGAACCACGGGGTGGATGGGTTGGTTGGTGCGGGTGTCCCAGAGGTGTTCTCTGAAGCGTTCTGCAAGTAGGCGGCCTGTCTCCCCAATATAGAGGAGGCCACATCAGGTGCAGCGGATGCAGTAAATGATGTGTGTGGAGGTGCAGGTGAATTTGTGATGGATATGGAAGGATCCCTTGGGGCCTTGGAGGGAAGTAAGGGGGGGAGGTGTGGGCGCAAGTTTTGCATTTCTTGCGGTTGCAAGGGAAGGTGCCAGGAGTGGAGGTTGGGTTGGTGGAGGGTGTGGATCTAAAGAGGGAGTCACGGAGGGAGAAGCAGGCTGAGACAATGGGTCGGCTGGGGCAGTCAGGTTTGTGGATTTTGGGCAGGAGGTAGAAACGGGTGGTGCGGGGTTGTGGGACTATGAGGTTGGAGGCGGTGGATGGGAGATCCTCTGAGGTGATGAGGTTATGGATGGTCTGGGAGATGATGATTTGTTGGTAGGAGGTGGGGTCATGGTCAATGGGGCAGTAGGAGGACATGTCCGCAAGCTGGCGTTTAGCCTCAGCGGTGTAAAGGTCGGTGCGCCAACTACTACCACGCCTTTCTTGTCTGTCGATTTGATAGTGAGGTTGGGGTTGGAGCGGAGGGAGTGGAGGGCTGCACGTTGCGAGGGTGAGAGGTTGGAGTGGGTAAGAGAGGTGGAGAGGTTGATGTGGTTAATGTCATGGCGGCAGTTGGCTATGAAGAGATCGAGGGCAGGTAAGAGGCCAGCACAGGGTGTCCAGGTGGATGGGGTGTGTTGGAGGTGGGAGAAGGGGTCGTCAGAGGATGGGCGAGAATCCTGGTTGAAGAAGTAGGCACGGAGGCGAAGGCGGCGGAAGAATTGTTCAATGTCTCGCAGCATGTTGAACTTGTTACTCCGAGAACATAGTGGAATGAAGGTGAGGCCTCTGCTAAGGACTGATCTTTCATCCTCAGAGAGGGGGAGGTCTGGAGGGATGGTGAAAACATAGTAAAGCTAGTTCAGATACTTGAGTGGTCTTATTATTAAAATAGAAACATTTGCTTCAGGGAAGTGAAATGATGTTTTCCAGAACCAGATGGTCTATGAGGTTAGACATTTTCTTGCATCCTGCAAAGGGTACTGTGAGGAGGCCATTTTGCTATTATCTTTCATTTCTACCAGCCATATTAATGTGAGAACTTCAGAGAAGATGAAATAATTTTGATTAATTATCTAATGGGTTGAAAGTTGGAAAATTGATGGAGTTCACAGTTAAGTATCTTTTGTCTTGACTTAGCTTGGGTTGGGATATCTGGTTGGCATGAATGGGTTGGGCTGAAGGGTTTCTTTCCATGTTGTACACCTCTATGACTTTGACTCTATATTAGTCTCAATAATGTCAGCTCACCAGAAGTGATCACTTTTAAGTGTAAAAGGTTGGTTTCTACATCATAGAGGATAACTTCTAAATTGTCTTATTTGCAAGCTTTATCATACTTAACTGTTCAAATCGTTTGTGCTCCAGTATTGTCTTTCCTGATGAATGGCTTATGTCTGAAACATCAGCTCTCCTGCTCCTCGGACACTGCCACACTTTTTGACTCTGCCTCTCGTGCATCTGTAGTCATCACTTTCTCCTAGTGTGTTTCCTGCTATGTTCTCTTACTCTATCTTTAGGATGGCATGGTAGCTCAGTGGTGAGCATTACTGCCTCACAGCACCAGGAACCTGGGTTTGATTTCTGCCTCAGACCACTGTCTGTGTGGAGTTTGCATATTCTCTCTGTGTCTGTGTGGGTTTCTGTTCCGGTTTCCTCCCAAAGTCCAAAGATGTGCATATCAGGTGAATTAGGAGGAGGAAGAGAGGACTGCAGATGCTGGAGATCAGAGATGAAAATGTGTTGCTGGAAAAGCGCAGAGGTCAGGCAACATCCAAGGAGCAGGAGAATTGATGTTTCGGGCATAAGCCTTCTTCAGGAATTAAAGTCGAAACGTCGATTCTCCTGTTCCTTGGATGCTGCCTGACCTGCTGCGCTTTTCCAGCAACACATTTTCATATCAGGTGAATTGGCCATGCTAAATTGCTCACAGTGTCAACTCCATTGGTCAGCGATAAATATATGGTAGGAGCATGGGTCTGGGTGGGTTACTCTTCAAAGGGTCAGTGTGGACTTGTTGGGTCAAATAGCTTGTTTCCACACTGTAGGGATTCTAATCTTTCTTTTTCTCCCCTGTCCTTATTATATTTGCTGTATGTAACATTATTAGCATGATTCCCAAAGTAAAATAAAAAGTGTAGTGCACAAAGAAGCTATTTATTGTTGATAAGGAGAACTTTAAACATGAGTAATTGTTAGCAATTCCCCATCAGGACCTCAGAAACAACTGACCACCGAGAGGAACTGATAAAACAACGACTGTTTCTCAAGGATACTTAGATCTCCCAGTTCACCTTGCCTAATTAACTTGCTGTTGAAATGAGGAAGTTAATTGGTGCACAGACGTTAGAGAAGCACTTTGGGCAGAAATGTGTTGAGATGTCACAAGTCCCACTGTTAGAGCCAAAGCAACAAGGCGACCCTTTCATTAGCTGACAAAAAGACCAGAAGAGTCATATTGCCAGGGCAGCCAATTTGTAAGAGTGAGCAGCCTTATCAGGAGAGCAGTAACTCAGCAGCCTCAGCAGCATCAATGAGAGACAATGCCTCAGTAGTTGGTTGCCATGAAACAAGGGACAGTCGGAGGAAATTGAGACCATGGAAGACTCAGTGAATGATGCGAATGTGCAACCCATGCTGCTACAAGGATGACCATTACAGATGAAGATCACAGACTTCCCATCAGCCCCTCCTCCAACCCTGCAGACTGATTCAAAGCTGCCATAACGTACTCTACAATTTCTTCAGTGGGTGACCAATATTCTTGAAGTCAGCAAAATGCTGACAAACATGGGAACTGATTCGTGATTCATCATATAACTACCTCTGGGTAGGTGGCCCAGCCTTCCTACAGCTAGCAAAATGTACGTCATCATCCTCAGGCCCACCCATACCATTTTGCCGCATTCTATCTTAAAGGCTATCCCCAAATAACCCACAAAACTCCAGCTGCTGGTCTGACAAGAATTGAAAATCCTTCAGACAGAAAAGCCATTATGAACAACCCCAAACATAAACATGTGATAATAGTTTTTTTAAAAAGTTAACGACATTCCTGACAGCTGGTTGGATGATTTCAGGGAATTGTGGAAATAACCATGAAGAGCAGCACAAGATGAGATTAGAAAGTCAGAGAATCATAGAGATGTACAGCATGGAAACAAACCCTTCGGTCCAACTTGTCCATGCTGACCAGATATCCCAACCTAATCTAGTCCCATTTGCCAGCACTTGGCCCATATCCCTCTAAACCCTTCCTATTCATATACCCGTCCAGATGTCTTTAAATGTTGCAATTGGACGAGCCTCCACCACTTCCTCTGACAGCTCATTCCATATACACGCCACACTCTCTGTGTGAAAAAGTTGACCTTTTGTATCTTTCCCCCTCTCACCCTAAACTGCTGCCCTCTAGTTCTGGACTTTCCACCACAGGGAAAAGATCTTGTCTATTTACTCTATCCAAGCCCCTCATGATTTTATAATCCTCTATAAGGTCTCCCATCAGCCTCTGGCATTCCGGGGAAACAGCCGCAGCCTATTCAGAACATGTTTATGATATTGATAGTAAGGCCTGGGTACATTAAGTAGAATGCTTCCACCTTCTTCCTATGCAGTACTAAGGCTTTCCATTCACTTGCAGTGGATAATGAACTTATATTTTTGGACAAGATAGGGGTTGTTGTACCCAATGCTGCAGTGCTCTATCACGCTGAAAGTGATGTTGCTCTGACTCAAAATCCTCATCTTTCTCCCCCGAAGGCTACTGCTGCTCTCCCAACTCTTCAGCATCCATTGCAACTCCTCTCTGCCTGCTCCAGTTGTGCTGACTGTAGAATACACGGATAATGTTTCTTACTCTCTTTGCACTGTTCTGCAAGGTGCCCCGAGGTGGATCCAAGTACTGGAACCTCATCTTCCTGAGGCTTATCATCTGCTCCATGAATGGTAGAAGAACCGGCTACATTGTATCGAGAGTAGACAAACAGAAGGCTAGAAGAACACAGCAAGCCAGGCAGCATCAGGATGTGGAAGGGTTGGCATTTGGAGTCGAGACACTTCATCAGGATTGGAAAGGGAGGAATGGAGCTCATTAATAAATAGAGAGAGGAGGTTGGGGCTGGAGGAAAGATACGGTGGTATAACAATAGGGTGGATGCATCTAGCGGGTCATAATGATAGGTCAGTGAGATGGGTGGAGCGGCTAAGTGTGAAGGAAGATGGATAGGGGTTAGGTCAGGTCAAGGATGTGGGGAGGAGAGTAAGGGCTGAACATGAGCTAAGGTTGGGAGTGGGGAGATAGTGAAACTAGTGAGGCGGGAGGTGGTCTGACTCAAGGTATCCAGCCGTGATTGCAGAAGGTAGCCATTGTCTCCCAGTAACCATCTGTGTAAGGCATCTGGCCTTGTCAATAAAATAGTAATATAGAGTTATCAAGGATATAGGCATCATGCAGCTCCCAGGATACCTGACATAGACTTTGAAGGTGCGTTACTTGATCGCAGATGATTTGAAAATTGATGGAATGAGCTCTTTTCTGCTGATGAAGTCTGATGTGCTGATCTCAACACATCATATGTATAGTCTGTAGGTGCCCTGTCCCACAGGGAGGTCAGCAATATTACTGCACGGGGTGCAGTGCTAACCTTCTCATGGATAATGAAATGATGCAATGTGATCTCACCCAAATTGTATTAGCAACAGCCTTGATACATTTTCTGGTTAAGGATTGAGAGATCTTACACAGGTCCCCACTCGATCCTTGGCAACAGCTGGCTGGGTAAAGTTTTAGTGCAGTTGTCATCTTGAGGGCCACCAGTATAGGAGAAGCATCTAACCCCGTTCAGATTACAGGTCCTGCTGCAGCAGATGACCTCATTCTTAGTGCCCTGGGACACCCTCAAATCTCAATGGTTCTAGACCTCACACATCTGGAGGGAATGCATCAAAAACAGCCATCTTTGGACCTGCTATACGTCTAGCTCCAATATCCTCCCCCCACCCCCACCACCACCACCTCCTGAGAGGACCTTTAGCGGCAATGTCTTCATACGGAACACCATCCAGGTAGAGGTTGCCAATTTTTCCTAGACTTCTTGGCACATCTGTTCTTTCTCCATTTCTCTGTGCCTTCATTTTCATTTAGTCCTCAGAAAGCAACTGGCATTCACATTGCACACGCAGTTTTGCCTGGGCCTCACTATGGTATGACATGGAGGACTCCGATAATGAGAGCCAAAGAATTCCTGCATCTGGACCTTTAACATAGTGAACCTTTTTCTGATGTATACGCCATAAGCCATGTTGATTAGGAGATTGTGAATTTGGCAGAGACACATACTTTTCCCCCAAAACCACAACATCCAAGAAAGACAGTATATTGTCAAATGCAGTTTCAAGGTGAGAGAAAATCAGCTTTGTGCCCTGTGAGGCCCATGAGGCCTTGGATTATCTTTGTTAATTGTAGTGCACAGGTGATATTGTTAAGTTTTCCTATGGTTGTTACTGCTTCACAGAGATGACTATGATCATTTTGTAATCACCAATGAGATGGTTAATGTGACTGGGATCTGCATCATGTCAACCTGTCATGATATACCATCCCCACTGTCTGTCAAAGTCAGGGAGTTAGTGACTGTTGATGTTTCCCCTACTCAGTAACCAGGATTCTCCAGTATACTGTTGTTTCCCATATTTCCTTCATAGTTATTGTCTGCTTTGTATCCCAGCATGTTGCATCCAATCCCCACAATTAACTTTCCCAACATGCCCAGAGCAGCACCGACCTCTGATAATGCTGTTTGACCTTCGGTGAACTGTGGTACCTTCTACCCTTTGGCCAACTTGGAAAGACAGCCCTGGTTGGGGAGTAACAAGACTCTTAATAATCTTTGTGAGCTCCTGTATAACTTGCTGTGATTCTCTTTGGTTGCAATGGACCTGCATGGCTGATTACGGCCCAGACTCCAGTGATACAGATCGCTGGCCCTCCCCACCCCAGGGCAAGCTAACCATTTCCAAATCCCTGAACTGAGATCAGATGCTGCCCGTGACTGACTGTGGTCGACCCTCTGACTAATGAAAGACCCTTTTGATTTGACTGATTTGACTCCTCTTCGACTTTGAGATGCAGTCATCTATTTGAAATACATGTCGTGATTTTAGCAGGCCATAGTGAAATTGACACAGCATGGTGCCATACAGCAGCATGCTCACTGCCTTAACTAACCCCTTGCTGACAAACATGGCAAGCTGCCTATTTTTGCGGTAAAATGGCAAGGCCAAAGTACAGTGAGCGGTTAATCTTTGGCTGAAGGAATGCTGTACAAAAAAGTCCAGGCAATACAGAGATAGTGTGAGCACCCTAATTGTCGCAAAGAGAGCAAGTGTAGAGCACAGAGATGCCCCCTGTTTGGATGCCCCCTATAATAGCTGCATATTGCTCTGGGTATAGTGGCCTGGCAGCAACATGATACTGAAAGGTGTTGCACATTCCAAAATGCACTAATGAAGTGCAAAACTGTATTGGAATTGACTTGGAGATGAGCTATTGGGGCTGTGCATATTTGCTACGAACCTCTGCGGAGAGTGTATCAGAGCCGTGCCCGGAGATGTTAGGGACCGATAACCAAATGGTAGCACACAGCAGCAAACTGCAAGCTGGAACCTCCCTCTGCTTTTAACGATGGCTACTGTCACCGTCTAGTTCCTCTCTGTGTCATGGGAGAAGATTAAATCGCATAACAATGAGCTGCTAATGTATGCAAATAGGTCTCTCTCTGCTCACTGGCAAGATTCTTGTCTTGTCATTGACATATTGTGAGGAAGATCAGACCTTTTTTTTTCAAAATCGGGAATCTAAATTTTTAGACCTCGACATATTTCCCCAAAGACTTGCCATATCATTTGGGAGAGGTGGGGAGCTGGGAAAATTCATTGAAATAACATATGCATGATGCTAATAGTAATATGAGGAATAATAGAAGACATGATTGTCTTTAAATACACCCACCCAGAAACTGCATCTCACTTTACACAAGGTTTCACCCAATGGCTTGGTTATATATCTGAGTGGGCAGTGAATCAGCTCAAACTCTAACTCTGATTAACCCCATCAAATCCACTGCCCTGTACAACCGGAATATAATGCAAAAAGATTTATTGCTCAAAGACAGAAGGCATTGTGAATACTCTGAAAGCTCATGAAAAATAGATAATGTAAAGGCAGGCTTTCATTCAATGGATACACATAGGGCTCAACACGGTGTTAAACCTTATTTGTGAAGATGAACTTTTTAAAGGAAAAATCTAACCCCCCAGCTCCACCACTGAAAAGGATGCTTTCGAAGGACATCCCGGGGAGCAGTTGAGAGGGCAGGTTGGTCAGATGCACTAACAGAGTTATGTTGAGTCACTGTTGGACTGACTGCTTGATGGTGTATAATGTTTTCCCCTAAAGTCATGAGCTGAGTGTCATGGGCTAACTTGTGCATTTTTATAACCTGACATCATAATTATAAATATAATTGTTCCACTATTTCCAGCCACAGGGTGGCACGGTGGCTCAGTTGTAAGCACTGCTGCCTCACAGCACCAGGGACCTGGGTTCAATTCCAGCCTCAGGTGACTGTCTGTGTGGAGTTTGCACATTCTCCCCATGTCTGCGTGGGTTTCCTTCGGGTGCTCTGGTTTCCTCCCACAATCCAAAGATGTGCTGGCCAGGTGAAATGGCCATGCTAAATTGCCCGTAGTGTTAGGTGCATTAGTTAGGGGGAATGGGTCTGAGTGGGTTACTCTTCAGAGGGTTAGTGTGGACTGGTTGGGTCAAAAAAGGCCTGTTTCCACACTGTAGGGAATCTAACCTAATCTACCTACAGATGTCTAGGCACCTCACGCTGAAAATCTCTCCCAACAAATGCTTGTCTCCCTAATTTCCTGTCGCTTTCTTTCCTAAGACACTTCCTAAACCATACCTCTTTAAGGAAGCTTTTGGTTATGTTTGACCTCCTTTTCTATTTTCTTTTAATACCCCTGTGAAGTACTTAGGGATGTTTGCTTACATTAAAGGCACTGTATTAATGTAAGTTGTTATTACTGTATCATAGCAGTGTCCAAGGCTTACTTGTAATCTCTTGTTGATTATTAAGCAAAAGGAACTTATTCCAAAATATCTTTGTCCCAAATGACTTGCTCCACATATCCAAACACTGTAAATTGTTTGACAAGAAAGCATTTTACAGTACTGTGGCAGACGGAGTATTAAATGAGTGTTATAGAGACAAGCCTGAAGCTTTGGCCTTGAGCCTGACCTGAGAGTATGTGTTGATATCATGCTAAATGATGAGTAGATGTGTGTCAAGAGGAAATTGCCTGGAGACCACCATGTGGTGTCTCCCGTACGAAATGTGAACGATTTGCTTGCAGTACAATTTGTTTAATAAACTGTTTTAGTTTCTACAAGAATTGTAACTTACATTCTATCAAAATGCAGAAGGGAAGGACTATGAACAAATGTATTAAACATGATAGAAACATAGAGAACAGTGAATGTCATACAATGCATCAAAGTTATTTAAAACATATTCTTGGCCTCAATGAACCTCTTTAAAAACCTGTAGTGTTTGCACAAATTAGATTGTTTTTAAATTGTCGGGTTTTCAAACATAAAAATAATTGTAACTTGTTTTGATATATCAACATTTATTGCAAACCCCAAAAAAAGGTTTTTGTTTGTTGCAGTTTATCAATTATTTAAAATAACTCAAGATGTTGTTGGATTCTGTCAAAGCCTGTTAAAGTCAATAACGCTTTCCCTTCCTAACTGTCTGAAATAGATTGAATTCTTTCATAATGCATGTGGGATTCTTAGCCAAGAATTCCCCTCTAGCTGAAATGTCAATATTCCTTTGGACGTTTAACAAGTTCCATGATAGTGAAGAATAAACATTTAATGAGCTTGCAGGTATGAAGAGGACTTTGTAATTTAAGGCTAATTGAATGCAAGAATGAATTATGAAAGTCTCACCTATGAATTGAGTGCATCTTGTTTCCTGTTGTTGACTTGTTTAACAGTAAGCTGTTGCACCTGTGGTCTGATTTTTAAAATATATTTTGTTATGAGGCATTTCAGTTCAGGGATATTTAATTAAAGAAGGCCTTGCCTTCCTGTTTTTGCCCAATGAGCTTGGAATGCAGGTATGTATATGCTCCATATGGAAACCAACAAACTAAAACAAGCCAATTTAACAAACAACACAAATTGGAAAAAAAAAACACTCTTTACAATTCTTATAAACAGAAATCAAGATAAATTAAACAGAAATGAAATGGCTAATTCAGAAACTATAAACTACACATTAAGTAAGCAGTATAATAAATATAGTTTGCATGGATTTATGAACAAATATGGCACTAATTTAAGCCATAATACAGCACGGAAACAGACGCTTCGGTCCAACTCATCCATGCCAAACATAATCCCAAACTAAACTAGTCCCACCTGCCTGCTCCTGGCCCATGTCCCTCTAAACCTTTCCCATCCATATACTTATAGAATGTCTTCTTAACATTGTAATTGTACTCAGATCCACCACTCCCTCAGAAAGTTCATTGTACATGTGAACCACCCCAAGTCCTTGAAAAGACTGATCTACTTCAGGTAGATTTCACAATTTAGCCACTGGTTCTCATCCAACAGTAGCTCCCAATCAATCTAAGTTCCATATCACAGTTTTCACCAAAAATGCCGCCCATCTACAGAACTCCTCAGTTCTGCTCATGGCATCCTTTGCACGAATCCACGAGTACCCTCCCCAATGCCTCAGTGAGAACTCTGTGCTCTATACAACAAATGAAGGTCAATCAGTTCCTTGAAACAGCAATAGTAGCTTCATTTTCCTTTATCTCCACTCTGAAATCTAGTCTTTATATTCCTGTAGCCTGTTTGCGCTGCACCACTGGGACATTTCAAACCACTTCAGGTTCAATTTTTGTTCTAGTTTGAGTTTGCCTTTCATGAAGGATTTAACCCAAAAAACCACAAGCTTTGAAACCACAGTCCCCTCCATCACAATGTCTGTTTCTGAGTTTATTGGCTTTGTTCTTCTTAAATTTGCTCAGAAATTTGTGTTTCATTAAAAGTGACAGGAATAGATGCTCAGAGATTTGAACAAAATGACTTATTGAAATAAAAAATAAACTAAACAAAAGGTACTAAACAAAAATAAACTAAACAAAAATTGCTAAGAGAATGTTATTGCTGTTTCACTATTCATCTTTTAACAGTAGAGGTTGCAAAATTAAAACTTTATTAAATAGACAAAACAAAATGAAGTAGCTATTTGCACAGCAACATGACAAAGTAAATCCAAATTTGCCGTTCTTTATTGCAAACTACAAAAGATAATTATTGATATTAGATTATCATAACTTAGCGAGCTATTAACTTGGTAACTATTACTTTGGTAACATCAAAACAGATTTCCAGGAAGATGGTGTTAGAATAGGGCTTCTGAGCACGTGCACTCTGTCTGCTTTCCTTTTCATTCCTTTTTTTTTCTTTGATCTCATTTCTCTTTTTTGTTCCTTGTCTTATTTTACTTACCTCTTAACGAAGACCTCGATGGCGGCGAAGGCATCAGTGATTTGGCCCATGTGGACTCATGGTGGTTGGGAAGTAGACACAATGGGATCACGTAGCAGCCGGCATTTTTGCAAGGTTCTAGCAGAGTGGGCACATTCACTCAGTTTTCTCCTTCCATTTCTTTTTACTTGTTTCTCTTTCTCTTTTTTAGTTCTAATTCTTTTAGCTCTTTTCTACTGGTTTACCTTCTATAGAGAGGCAGTGGTGGAGCTGTATTGGGCTTGTTGAACTGGCCAGTCAGCTCGCTGTCCAGTATGAAACAACGGCTGGGGGACTGACCCATAACTCTCAGTGAGTTCTTGAGGTCCGGCGCATGGTCCGAAGGTGAGATTGAGACTCAGTCTGGGTGGCACCTGGGTTTTGGCAGTCTAGAGATCTCAGGAATGAGTCCAACCCAGCAATGGACGTTCCCCTGACATCTGTAGTGACGCCAAGAGCAGGAGAAATGGAACCAGTGCCTGGAAAGTGTGTCAAAGAGGTGGAGATCAAGCCCTTGTTGGAAGTGAAATCCCTACAAGGAAAGACTGCTATGTTTGAACTTTTAGCTTTATTTCTTTATTTTTTGACTTAATACTAAGAAGGACTGTAATGTTTAACTTTTAACTTTGTTCTTTATTTCTTCTACCTTGTTCTTGAGTTTTTGTACCTTGATGCTTAAGATGGTGCCATGTGTGTGACATTGAAAACTTTTCACTGTACTCTTGTACTTTTATACTTGAGTCCACATGATAATAAAGTCTAAATCTAAATCCACATTTATTTAGTAAAGTAACAATAATAATTGTTGAAGTGTTAAGCCTTTCCTCTAGATAAGCATGCAAGGAAATTTGTGATTGGTCACCATAATCTAGAACATTAAGGCTAAATTTCCTCCTTCTGATAATTCACTTTTGATAACCTGAAGAGGAAATTTCCATTCAACTCATCTAGAGAGTCACTGACCAAGGAACAACACTTGACCCAAAGCCCAGAGTACTGTCCCCACCCGAGGTTTCAGGGACATAGCAACTATTATGTACTTCTCCAGCTGTTGCTTGGTTTCACTTTCTATAAAATTAAGATCATTTTAATCATTATAGTATGTATCGTAACTCACATTTGTTCAACTATCACCTCTGTGCTCAATGGCAATGATGGTTCCTATTCCCCTAAGGCACTTTTTAAAAAAAAATCTAGTCCTCCTCTTCAAATTTCATTAAATTATCTTTCTGTCCTATTACTGGAACTTCATCCAGCTTTATAAATTACTGGTCATTTAATTCTGACGTCTTGTACATCCCTCTCTTCATTCAGCCCATCGATAGGTGAAGCAACTGTACAGGGGCATTATCCCATCACTAAGTCACCTTTTATTTACATGCGCACAGTACATGGGCTCTGACCAGCCAGAGCCAGCCCCTAGACTGAGGAAACCTTCTAAATTTATTGATTTTTTCTCAAAATAAACTAAAAAAATCGAGAAGTCTACCTGAAACAAGGGGAAGAGAAAAAGAAAACTCTCCTCCTTAGTAGAAAACCAACAGCAGGAACACACTGACTGTGGTCCAGATAGCAGTGTCGTTCCCCTCCAGAACACAAATTGGAAAGACAGCCACCACTGATCCAGCTCCCTCAGAGCCAGCTCTCAGAGTGAATAGAACCTCTGACACTTCTGTTCTTTTCTTTCTTTCTTTCTTCCTCCCACTACTGCCTAACAGCGATAGTGCTTATTTTTCCCCAGCACCCACGTTGTGTGTGTGTGTGAGTGTGCAGGGATAGGACACAGTGAAGGACAACAAGTGAGCAAATCTTTGTTCATATTCCACCATCAGGAAGAAAGGAAACACCCGAGTGGTCAGTGACAAGCAGTGCCCTTCACATCAAAGGGCAATGCTGCATGATCAAAAAAGTGAAGGGGAGGGCAGGGATTAAATAAAAATAGAGTTGGAGGAAAAGGAAACACTCCACTCGCTGCATTGCCCACCTCTCCCTGAATAGCTCAAGGGTGTTGGTGGACACTGTGTGTTTTTTCTCCAGGCATACCCAGGCTTGAACATAACCATGGAAATGTCCTGCTTACTTTTTTTTTCTTTTTTTTTCTACAGTGAAAGACACAAGGTGCATGAATCTTTATTCAATTTCCACCACCCGGAAGAAAGGAAAACACCCGAGTGGTCAGTGACAAGCAGTGCCCTTCACAAAAGGCAATGCTGTGTGATCAAACAGTGAAGGGGAGGGCAGGGGCTAAATCAATGTCCTGCTTATTTTTTTTTATTTTTTTATTTTTTTTGCTTATTTTTTCCCCAGCACCCATGGTGGTTGTGTGTGCAGGTGTGAGACACAGTGAGAGACACAAGGTGCATGAATTTTTATTCAATTTCCACTACCAGGAAGATAGGAAAACACCCGGGTGGCCAGTGACAAGCAGTGCCCTTCACAAAAGACAATGCTGTGTGATCAAACAGTGTAGGGGAGGGCAGGAATTAAATCAATGTCCTGCTTATATCTGTCAGCCAGGAATCCCTGATTGACCCAGGTTAACAACTGAATCAAGGATCTCGTTGCCAATCAGATCCATCTGACCCTGTTTCCAATCAATGTAGTAGGCATGTTATTTAGGTCTCAGATATTTCAATTTACTTCCTTAACATTTCTCTCTACCTCTCTCCTGTCTTGTTTTGCTTTCTGTTTGATCTGTCGTAATATGTGGGTTTAATATTTGTTGCCCACACCTGTCCTTAAACTATTTCAGAGGACAGTTCAGAGTTGAGCACATTGCTCAGGGCCAGTAGTTACATGTAGGCCAAACCAGCTAAAATGGCAGGTTTCCTTTCATGAAGGACATTAGCAAACCAGATAGATTTTCATGAAACCAAAACAGAAAATGCTGGAAAATCTTAGCAGGTCAGGCAGCATCTGTAAGGAGAGAAAAGAGCTAACATTTCGAGTCTAACTGACCCTTTTTCCAGCATTTTCTCTTTTGGTTTCAGATTCTAGCATCTGCAGTAGTTTGCTTCTATCCTAGATTTTCATGAAGATAGATGATGCACGTAATGGTTACCATTACGGAAAATCATGTTCAATTCCAGTTTTCCTTTTCATTTATATTCTATCAGCTACCAAAATGAGATTGGAATTCATGTCACCTAAGCATTTAGCCAGGAGTTTTAGATAAATTGTCCAGTGATATTATCACAACGGTGCTGCATCACACAGTACGGTGTGAATATTAAACTCGTTAGCTGAATAGTTAAGTCAATAAGTGTAGATATATTTATGGGAAAATTAGATCAGCATAGGAAGAAATGATAGGTTTTGCTGATAGGCTCAGCTGAGGCAAGGTGGGAGACCATTCAGTGGATGAACGCTTCATTGGCTGGGCAGCATTTATTGCCCATCCCTAATTGCCCAGAGGGTAATTAAGAGTCAACCACATTGCTGTGGGTCTGGAGTCACATGTAGGCCAGACCAGGTTAGGATGGCAGTTTCCTTCCCTAAAGGACATTAGTGAACCAGATGGGTTTCTCCAACAATCAACAATGTATGCATGGTCATCATCAGACTCTTATGTATTGAATTTAAATTCCACCCTCTGCCGTGGCGAGATTAAAAACCAGGTTGCCAGAACATTACCTAGGTCTCTGTTTGAACAGTCCAATAACAATATCCCTAGCCCATCACCTCCCCTCCTGCTAGCATAAAGTGGTTGTGATAAACACATTGTTGTATATTATATTTAATGACACCATTCTGACAACACACTAGAAAGTCTGGATTTTTGTGTTCAGTATAGACTTGGGCTAGAAGCTACAACGTTCTGATTCGGTGGTGAAAGTGGAAAGTGGCTGAGCTACAGTTGATTCTTGTACTAATATCTTCTTGTGTAACTCTTTGAATTGAACTTATTGTCACGTGTATCGGAGCACAGTGAAAAGCACAATACAGGCAGATCACAGAGTTAATTTGTCAATTTGTATCTGATAATAATTCTATGAAATGCCTCAAAATATTAAGTGCACAAGAGAACTACAAGTTGTTGTGGGTGACAGCACAAAATTTTTGCAACTTTTTAAAATAAACTCTTTGCAATTCATGCTTGCTGCACAGGCATTAAAAGGAAAATGTTTCTTGACCTCCAATCATTGTCTGTTGTGGAGGGTGAGTAGCACAAACGCTTCTATGATACCCTTTGCTACATTGGTCATTTGGATGCTTGCCTTATAGAATTGAAGCAGTATATCATGCTTCAAAAAAATTTTAATGAACAATTTGTCAATTCAAGTCAAATTTTCTTGATAGTTATATCGTTGCATTGAATATTGCTTTATTCTTTCAGCAAGAGCTTTGCATATTTTGAAACAGCCAAGTCCTATCAGCAGTTCATCAACACTGGTATTGATTTCGACAGACTGTGTAACCAATCTGTCAATGTCAACACGTCGGTTCACAAAAATTGTGGTAGTTGTGGTTGTTACTAGAAAATAATATTCATGAGGAATAAATGACTACATTATTTTCCATTTGCTGGCATTGGTTTTAAAACATTAATGCCCCGCTTCCAAATGTGTAAATATTTTGTTCTAATTCTCCATCATTCTACATGATGATTTTCAATTCAAACTCCATGTGTACAAACAGATTTAAAATCGGGCAACAATACAAATGGATATTAATAAATCAATAGCCTTTCCAACTGACAAACCAATTTTATTTTTCTCACAAGTCAATAGAAAAGGAAATCAGCTTGGGCGTAAAATAGGTTGTTTATTTACTATTGACCATTTTTTGAAGACAGGGGAGGCTTTTCACAACCAATGGGCAATATTTAATCTTAACCACATTAACAAAACAGAACAGGTTATCTGGTCAATGGGCCACATGTGATGGACCATAGGGCCATCAACTATTGTGTTAACCTGGACTACAACAGTGGTGATAGTTCATATCTACATCATTGATCCCAAATCTCTCTGAATCATTCTGAAACTATGGATGATACCTATATTAAGGTGAATCCTTTCTTACATTCTTAGGGCTCTGTGGCTTGACCAAGTCCTAGGGGACAAAAGCAGTATAAAACTGATTAAAAATTATTAATGAATCTCAGCACAGCAGGCTGAGCTATACACTGAAAACAAATAAAAAGATTTTTGACTTCTGAGGACTTGACAAAAGAAGCATTGTGGCATATTTTTTCAGGAAAGAAGATGTCTTAAATTTCAGAAAACTGTGCCAGATCTAAATCGACATATCCACCAGAGGATTGGCACCCATGTCCCCTTTGAAAGGATGCTTAGTGCCAGTGCAAGAGTTGGCAATCAGCAATGACCCTCATTGGCAAAATCATGACCCAGCAATGACCATGAAGTGATGTCACCCGTCTGTGTGGGTTTTCTCCGGGTGTTCCGGTTTCCTCCCACAGTCCAAAAAATGTGCAGGTCAGGTGAATTGGTCATTCTAAATTAGCCGTAATGTTAGATGCATGAGTCAGAGGGGAATAGTTCTGGGTGAGTTACTCTTTGGAGGATCAGTGTGGACTTGTTGGGCCGAAGGGCCTGTTTCCACACTGTAGGGAATCTAATCTAAAAAAAACTACATCCCATCTAATCATCTCCTTAATTAGTATCATGGGTCTTGCAGCCTGTTATTGACCATTAGGTGAATTTCACACACAATCAGGCAAATCTAATCATGAATTTTAATTTGCAGACAGTAAAAACGAATGCAAATAGAGGTTAAATCTTGCACTGTCCCAATGCAAAGTGGATTTCTGCATCATGAACAGGGTTTGCTGTCAACATTGGCCCTCCTGTATCTGCCTTTATTTTGTTAGAAAGTTGTCACAGTGACTAATATGTCACCAGTGCCAGGGGCCAGGGTTGTCGGTGGAAATGCCAGAACATAGGAACAGGAGGAGTGAAAGAATTTCTTATACCTCGGCAGTGGCATACCCTGCAGCTGTGGGCGATGAGCAGTGAGACATGCTGCAACAGATAATAAGGGGACGCCTGAATCATCCATCCACATTCAGACTCAGGAAGCCTGCCACTAAGTGCAGGTGCTGTGCCGACTGGGGCCCACCCAATGACATTGAGCAGGGTGTGCCTGCAGAGCAACACCACCCTTTCTAGCTCGGACCCACATCAAACACTCAACCTCCCACTGCATTCAATACAGACCATTGTTACACAGTTAGGTGGCAGAGAACTAAATGATGTGCGGCTCACGTAGGACTTTTGGAAGTCGAACAAACAGCAGCTCCCCTTCAGCCAGCTTTGGCCTTTTATAATGTCATTGCTGATAACTTCAACATCATTGAGATGCCAAAGTGTAGACTGCAAGTAGACTGGCATGTTGCAAATAACCTGTGACCAGCATTTGGTCTCGAAATACCTTTGTTCTATATATGTCACAAATGGGTGATGAAATTACTGTGAATTAAATGTCGCAAAAGCTGTTCATGTGTTTGTTGCTACAATGTCCTAGCGCCCAGCAAATGTGGATCTCATACTGTCACACATCAGCTGACATTCCACCTCAACCTGGGCATTGCCCCAGCCATTATGTAATTGCACCTTGCATAAGGAGAACAGGAAATTATGGGAAGGAATATAACCCATGCGTCCCACCTGATTCCCAGATATCCACAGCCCCAAAGACTCTGCGTCCCCCTTTTACCTCAGAGTACTCCATCAGTCCATCCCCACTGTGTGGGGACCTGCTGCATTGAACTTCAACTACAGTTAGGTAAAAATGGTGCCCCTCCTGCTCCTCTATACTCCTCCCTGTGGAGACCAGAGTCATGATCACTACCACTAATGTCCCCACAGTCCTGACTCCCTCCCATTGCCTACAATGCCCTCTGATCCTGTTACACAGGCTCCCACTGACCCCCCCTCCCCCCGCCAAGTCTGTCCAACTGAGATTCCCCCAGCCCCACCCTTGTCCCTTCTACACATTATCCCCACACCACACCACCGCCCATCCCCAGCCCACCACTTCAAGCAATGATTTTCCCACTGCCCCAACTCCCTCCCCTTCTGCCCTAATCCTGAATCCTCTTGAAAGTTTAGCGGGCTTCCTGGACTACACTCACTCAGATCCATGGTCACCTTCAATGAGCATCTCCGAGACATGACTGACCAAAGTCCCAGCCTCTACCTTTACAGCTCACTGACTGATGGCACATGATTTCCCTGAATGCTTGTGTTGGTCCTACAGGACTGACCGCTGCACACCCCCTCCACTGTACTGGGATAGATCCACTGACCATGAGCATCTCAAGTGGCCAAGTAAACGTAGTCAGCTTTATCTGGACTCTGGATTAATCCCTACTGGTTTCTGACATGGCCATTTGGTTGAATGAATGTGCAGCGTTGTTTCTCATGTGGGCGGCTGGCACATGCTGTAGGTGATACATTGATGTCTTGATGTCCATTACCACAAATGTTCCAACCTTCCCCTGTGAGTTTTCACTGTGGAGCATCTCAGTACAGTACTGGTGATAACCTTTGGCTTTGGATGAAATGCAAATACTTATGGCATAGGCAGGGCACTGCATGTTGTAGAATCCTTCCATGATGGAAAGAGGCCATTCAGTCTGTTGAGTCTGCACCAGCCATCTGAAGAGCATCCCACCCGGACCCCACACCTTGCCTTATCCTAATAGCCCCACATTTCCCATAGTTAATCCAACAAGACTGCACATTGAAGGGCAATTTAGCATGGACAATCGCCCCTAACCTGCATATCTTTGGACAGTGGGAGGAAACTGGAGCATGCGAACAAAACACACGCAGTCACAGGAGAACCTACATAATCCACACAGACAGCCACGCAAGATCCTGGGTCCCTGTCTCTTCGTATGCAAAATATACTTGCTGAAGTCTCCTAATGCTCATTTCCAGCGTGCTATCCAATATAAGTCTCTGCTACTTAAATGGGCTGCCAGTGTATCAATAAGGTGCAAGATGATTGTGAGGAGTTCTCAGATGACAGATGCCAATGTCTGTGGATGAGAGGTGTATGTGGCTGGTGCCCATGGATCATGCCCTGAGCTGCAGTTTAGTCAAAGAGAACAAGGAACTCCTTTGGCGTAGGCAGTGAGCTGAATGCACCAGGGAGCCATTCTGGTTTCCATGTCAGGCTTCTGGATGACTCGTTGATTTGGCAAGTTTGTTGAGATAGAATGCTGAATATGAAAGAGGCAAGTTGGCACCACAGCAAGCAGTAATCCCCCTCTCTACCTAGCGAGGCTCTCATCACACCGTTGGTCAAAGGCAGAAGATGGTGTGGTGTGCACCTGATATCAAGATGGTCCTCACTGCACTTCTTCTCTGATTCTGTCGCAAAGCTCAATGTAGCCTAGATCACTCTGACTCTCAAAAGATTCTGCCCCATGTTTTAGTGACTATTTAAGGTATTATTTTCTATGTCATGTGCCTCAGTTGTTCAGCAATGCTTCAGAAGTGAAAGCTGAGAAACCAGGTTTTTTCATTTCTAATTCATAACTAATTGTGGTCCCTACAACTGCATTCCTCTCCTTACGGATTCCCGAAGATCTGTTCTTCTCTTGCTAAAACATGTTGGAGGGATTCGCTGAGGCCAGTAATAAATTGGATGGAATCATGATTCACATGTGATTGGCCCAAAGGCGCCATTTTCTGAGATCACTTTGTCATTTCCCTTTCTCTGTTGAAAATGTTCTGCTTTTCACTTGGCATCATCGTTTGGTGAGATGAGAAAAGATGGAATGCACTCTTTGGATCAGAAATGCTTCATGAAAATTCACTACAGGCATTCAAATACCAAAGGTTTTGACAGGAGTTGATCCCAATGAGCTGCTCCAACTGAGAGAGGGAATGATAACCAGATTTAAATTAATTGGAGAAAAAACACCCAGATGAATTGGGAGCAAAGCGTTGCCATGGTGTGGTTAACACTGCCCGATTAAAACAGTTGCAGTATGTTTATTTACAAGAGATAAATAGCTAGTAAGGTAAAAAAAAAAGTACACTATGGTGAATGAGGAGGGAAATTATTCTAATTGGACAACTCTTTCCAAGAGCCAGAACAGGCCTGATGTACCGAATGGTCACCTTGTGTGCTGTGACTTTCTGTCATTCGATTCTATCATTCTGTTGGGACACTAAAGAGGCAGGCAAGGTTGGAGGAACAGAGGCATAAATTGTATTCTGGGTTCATGGAAAATGTAGCTGGCCAATCTGAGCCCAGACTCACAAATTGTGACAAAATATCTCCACAGGTTGTCGGACCACACACACACACATACACACACACACATGCATTCTAAATGTCGTATACTTTTACTGTCAAACTCCTAAAGTCATTCTAACTGAAAGGAGAGCTGAACGGTGTCAGTAGATCAGCAATCATTGTCACCTCTCTTTGATTCATATTTTAGATGATTCCTACTGATATCTTGCTGGTGTCTGCCATGGTTCTGATCTGTCATTGTACCTCTGTGCTTTGATCGGTAGCAACTTTCTGTCTCTGTTTCAGCAACATCTGGTTCCAATGCAGATCCCACAGCTATGGTTGTGTTCAAGGCCCAGTTCCCTTTCTCCAGCACCTGCAGAAGCACTTTGTTCTGCCTCCCTTGTACTGCAAAAGAGATTTTCTTTTCTTTCCCCCTGCGGCCCAGCAATTGTTGTGGAACATGAAAATATGCTTGACCTGAAGCCCCAGCTGTGAACATTTACCTCCCACTGATGATAAGGTCCTAGATTCAAAACACCTGGTTTGTAGTAAAATGCACATGGAGACATATGGCAACAGAATAGACTTAATGTAAGCCACAGGGGCTCAGAGAACTCAAATAAAAAATACCATGGTATGTGCATGACTACTTCTCATTTTACTGTCAAAGCCAGACCAGAGAATGGGACTCCATGTTTTCTCAACTATTCTGTTTCAAATTGCCAAGACTTCCATACAAAGATGGCAAATTGAAACATGAAAGTGGTCCAAATGTCGAACAATTGACAAACCTCAGCTGAGGTAGCACATTGTTTTCCCAATGATCTTCAGCAATGGTAGACACAGGTAAGATTCTGAGATCTGCAAATTCCTGAGGCACAGATACAGACTGCTTGACCCATCTGATTCCGTGGTGTTTATAGTCCACACAACTCTTCCCCCATTATAATGACCTCTTCCAACCCCTTACCTCTCATGCCTTTCTGTTCCCTTTCTCTTCATGTGTGCATCAAGTCTCATCTTCTTCCTGCCAGTGCCATCTGTTTTAGCCACTTCTCCAGTCAATTCCACATCCCTCCTTGTAAATACCATTCCCCATCCATGAAACGCTGGATCTTGATTCACCCCTTATATTTCCAAGTCACTTACATAAGGGGGCGCATCGATAAGATGGCTCTGCTTGCAGCTTGACATTGTTTTGTTTTCTCAGGCATGAACAACAGCATAGGCCACTGTATACAGAAGTATTTGTTTTATTATGATGTGGACTGGGGTGTTTAAAGTTAAAAATCCCACAACACCAGCTTTATAGTCCAACAGGTTTACTGTTGGGCTATAACCTGGTGTTGTGTGATTTTTAACTTTGTTTCATTATTTTTCATCAACCCTGTCATCTCTGTGTGAATTAGCTGAGAACAATATGTAATTTTATTTTTATCTCAGGATGTAAGTAACATACAGGCCTGATTTGCCCTGGAGAATGAGACGCAAGTGACAAATATATGAGCCCCTGAAGCACATTCCTTTTAACATTTGCCTTCACATTATTTCTGATTCCAAATTACCGGATTTATTTAATTCCAGGTCACAACTTCAGTGATGGGATTTGAATTTAGATTTCTCTGGGTTACTGAATCATTGCAATGACACTGCTGTAAGCAATGTACAGCTAGAGATAAACTATGAGTAATCTCCACAATAAAAATGATAAAAATCGTAAAGTAATAACATTTTATGATATAGTCTCCTGTTTTTAAAATAAGATGCCATCAAAAAATAGCTGTAAAAAATGATGAGGCGCATAAACTGGGCATCCATTCAAATCTGCCCTGATATTATGGGTGACGAAGATTAAAATTCAGGATTAAATTTTTACTCCCCTGGGTAGTGCTGACATGCAGGGTTTTGAGGGGTAATTTAGGATCAACACTATTGACTGGCTATCACAATGTGACCACCTCCCCCAGCTGCAATTTTACGTGCAGTAGGGAGGGGTCAGAAGGCTTGCCTCCAAAGGGGGATGCAATTGGTGGCAACTTCCCATTCCATGATAGAGGTCTAGCAGCTTTCACTGCTTGTCTGTAGGTACACTTGCTAGGATGCCTATGTACAAGCCCTCAGGCTGTTTGAAGATTCCCCCAACTCCAACCCCAAATTCTGACAGACTAGCTGTAAGGATGATTTGAAGGTGCTGGTGTTGGACTGGGGTGTACAAGGTTAAAAACCACACAACACCAGGTTATAGTCCAACAGGTTTATTTGGAAGCACTAACTTTCGGAGTGCTGCTCCTTAACCAGGTGGTTATGGGCCATAACTACCTGATGAAGGAGTGGTGCTCTGAAAGCTAGTGCTTCCAAATAAACCTGTTTTGACTATAACCTGGTGTTGTGTGATTTTTATCTTAGCCGTAGGAAGGATGTTTACCTGGTTGCAGAATCTAGACCCAGGGAGACAGTCTCAGAAATTGTTTTAGACCACCTAGGCCTGATACAGAGTAATAGAGACATACAGTGTGGAAACAAACCCTTGCGCCCAACCGGATATCCTAAATCAATCCAGTTGCATTTGTCAGCATTTGGCCCACACTCCTCTAAACCATGCCTATTAATTTACCCACATATCTCCTATCCTTGTCATTCTAGAGAGATCCACAGAGGGATGATTGGGCTGATGATAGATGTCTCTGAAATGTTGTAATTGTACCAGCCTCCACCACTTCTGCTGGCAGCTCATTTCACACACTCCTCACCCTCTCCATGAAAAAGCTGCCCCTTAGATCCCTTATATACCTTTCCCCTTTCACCTTGAACCTATGCCGTCTAATTTTGAACTCCTTTACCCTGAGTAAAAAAGGTCCTGGCTATTCATCCTATCCATGCCCTAAATGATTTTATAAATATAAGGTCACCCCTCCACCTCCGACATTCCAGGGAAAATAGCCCCAGCCTATTCAGCCTCTCCTTCTAGCTCAAACCCTCTAGCTCTGGCAAATCCTAGTAAATCTTTTCTGCATTCTTTCAAGTTAACAACATATTTCCCATTCTTCACTGAAACGGTAGTAAGACTTTGAAATTCATGATCGAAGCTATGGAAGCCAAGTCACTGAATATATTCAAGAAAGAGATTGAAAAATGTTTAGATTTGAAAGGCATCAAGGAGCTTGGGAGAAAGCAGGATTATGTTATTGAGGTAGAGAATCAGTCATGAACGTATTGCATGGCAAAACTGGCTCAAGAGGTGAAATGGCCTAATCCTACCGCAGTTCGACATTTCTGAAACCAGTTTTTTTCAAGCCCATGTTACTCCTCCCTGCTGTCCTATCCATCCCAGATCTCCAAAACCAATTACTGCATGTTGTTACACGTGGGCAAGCTAATAGAATGGCGGCAATAGGGATTTGGAAGACCTGCCCAATGAAAACCTCTTGGAGAATGTGATAACTGCAGGCACTGTGCATCAGTGTCGAAGAGTGTGGTGCTGGAAAAACACAGCCAGTCAGACAACATCCGAGGAGAAGAAAAGTCGACATTTCGAGCATAAACTCTTCATCCGAATTGTCCGGTGCTTTGGTTTCATTTCCTTTACTAAACCTGATCAAACATCTCATAAAATGATGAATTTGTGGGTGAGTGATGGATATTCCTATGTGACAATGAAGATTTGATTGAAAGCAGTTTACTGTCCTATTGATAAAACTTGGACTAAATTTTATTTAAACTATAATGCCAGTAATTACCATCATTTAATCCCCCCTAAGAACATCTTGGAGGTGACTGTTGACCCAAGACTCAACTGGGCTCGCCATATAAATATGGTGGTTATATGAGTACTTCATAGACTAAGGATACTGCGGCATGTAACTCACCTCCTGACCTCCTCAAAGACTGTCCACCATCTACAAGGCACAAGTCAGAAGTGTGATGGAATACTCCCCACTTGCCTGGATGGGTGCAGTTCCAAGAACACTCAAGAGGCTTGATACAATCCAACACAACCAGCCCGCTTGATTGGCACTATGTCCACAAGCATCCACTCCTTCATCCTCACCAATGTTTAGTAGCAACGGTATATTATCTACAAGGTACACTGCAAAATTTCACCAAAGGTCCTTCGACAGCACCTTCTAAACTTACAACCACCTCCAAATAGGACAAGAACAGGAATGCGTGGGAACTCCAGCAACTGCAAGCCACTCACCTTCCTCACTTGGAAATATATCACTGTTAATTGAGTGCCATTGGGTTAAAATCCTGGAATTCCCTTCCTAAAGGCATGGCTTGTTTACCTACAAGGGTTGTAGTGGCTCATAAAGTAGCTCATCATCACTTACTCAAGGTCAACCAGTGATAAGCAATGAATGTTGATTCAGCCAGCAACTGCAACATACCACAGTGAATAAATAAAAAAGAACATAGATTAGAAATGCTAAATGATAACAGGAGGACGTGAGCATTGGTCTTTCAAAATACATTTTCTCAGCTTATTCTGTCACAAGGGAGCCTCCCAATCATGTGCAGTTTCTGTCAGCAATTTGAAATAATAGTCAAAAAATTATGTGAAGAAATGTCTGATCTCCAACATTGCTTGACAATGTTCTTCTGCCATTTACATCTTTGAAACTTTGCAGCCAGTTTCAAAAAGTCAAAGCAACAAGCATTTTATAACATGTCCTTTATCAGAGTTTTTACTATAAGTTATATTCTTAAGAGTAAATTTGATTTTCATTCTATTTTCCCAATGATACCTATTCTGATCACCTCTCCCACTGAGTATTGTGACTGACAGCTGGATGGTGGGGGGCTGGTGGTTGCCTTATCCCCCAACATTTGTAGCTGCTTACCACTTATATCAAGCCTTAAAGGCTTCCAGTGTCATTATTCACGTGCATGCCCCCCTCCCCCATCATTTATCTGCAGATGATTCATCCATTGTTACATGGCTTGGGGGAGGTCCATATTTTACAAAACTGGAAAGCCAGCAGTAAAACCAGTTCATTGAACTCACAGCAATTTAAGCACAGAAGGAGGTAATTTTAGTCTGTTTTGCCTGTGGCATTGTTAACTACACATTGCAAATATCAACTGCTGTCCTATTTTCCTGCCCTTTTCACATAACCTTTAATATTTCTCTTCTTCATGTTCATCTAATTCCATCTTGAACGATGTGACTGCTATCTTCAAAAGACACTTCTGATAATGCAGCCCATTTTCTAACAATCCAACTGAATCTAATTAAAAATGGTTTGTGAACCTCCCTCTTTATGCTTCCTCCACTCATCTTAAATTTACCTGCACTTATTACCAAAACACCACTCACTGCAACAGTCTTTCAGCAAATGACCATTCCAACTACCTATCACATTGGTAATTGACTGGCAAAAGTGTCATCATAAATGAATCAGGGATGTGAAAACATTCTACATTTAATAAATTCTGATGAATAGGCACAGGCTTTTTCAAATAATACGGCACACATGCTACATCATCCAGCTGTTCATAATGTAAGTAAAATCAAGCTAAGCTTTCACATTATATATGTTTATTCCACCCTAAATAATCTCTATTTTCCACATAACGTTATCACTTGTGTCAATTTCAAGGGATACCAATTGGATCTGCTGTTGGCTACCTTAAATAATTATCGATGCCTATCTGAAATCCTCCAGAAGGAATGTGCTTTGTTCCACTCCTGGAGAGACAAGTAATTGATCCATCTCCCTTCATTGAAGGTCCTATCCTACCGATGAGCTAGGATGTGCAGCGCACAGCAAACAATCACCATTCTCGAGACCCTATCCAATGGGTAGCCCAGCATTCAAAGCACATTTTCTGAAGACCAATTGCCTGCTCAATGATGACATTAGTGAATGAACAAATTGAAGCACTCTTCAGCGTCAGTCTGAGGGTGGTGTCCTGGCACCATCAGCCTCGGGTTTTTAATTGTGATCCACAAGGAAAGCATATTTCCCCTTGCAAGAGGGATCAGTGACCTGAGTACTGAGATATTAAGTTCCTTACTTCTATGGTAGCTGTTTGACCAACCTAATCCATTAGTGACATTACCACGGCTGAGATTGAGGAGGAGGAGGATGAGGAGCAGAAGAAGAAGGAATACCCAGCTCCAACAGTATGGCTGCCTCATTTGGGCAGGCTTGTTTGACCCCCTTTACGTTTGGTTCCTTACACTGTACTGAGAGCATTTAACACCAAGAAATAAGAGCACACATGATTAAGACTTCTGATGAGTTGGTTGACCTGGTCAGGCTTCACCCCTTACATTGCTGAAAATGTGTTGCTGGTTAAAGCACAGCAGGTCAGGCAGCATCCAAGGAACAGGAAATTCGACGTTTCGGGCCAGAGCCCTTCATCAGGAATGAGGAGAGGGTGCCAGGCAGGCTAAGATAAAAGGTAGGGAGCCCTTACATTGTAAACATTTGTACAAACAAACAACTCTATTATGTGGGAGCTACACAATTGAAGAAGTTTGTCCTCAGCAGAAGAAGAAGTGATCTATATGGACTTCAGTAAGGTCCTCAACAAGGTTCCCCATGGGAGACTGGTTAGCGAGGTTAGATCTCATGGAATACAGGGAGAACTAACCAATTGGATACAGAACTGGCTCAAAAAGTAGAAGACAGAGGGCGGTGGTGGAGGGTTGCTTTTCAGACTGGAGGCCTATGACCAGCAGTGTTCCACAAGGATTGGTGATGGGTCCACTACTTTTCATCATTTATATAAATGATTTGGATGTAAGCATAAGAGGTATAGTTAGTAAGTTTGCAGATGACACCAAAATTGGAGGTGTAGTGGACAATGAAAAAGGTTACATCAGAATACAATGGGATCTTTATCAGATGGGCCAATGGGCTGAGAAGTGGCAGATGGAGTTTAATTTAGATACATGCGAGATGCTGCATTTTGGAAAAGTAAATCAGAGCAGGACTTATACACTTAATATTAAGGTTCAGGAGAGTGTTGTTGAACAACGAGACCTTGAAGTTAAGGTTCATAGCTCCTTGAAAGTGGAGTTGCACATAGATAGGATAGTGAAGAAAGCGTTTGGTATGCTTTCCTTTATTGGTCAGAGTATTGAGTACAGGAGTTGGGAGGTCATGTTCAGGTGTACAAGACATTGGTTAGGCCACTTTTGGAATATTGCATGCAATTCTGGTCTCCTTCCTATCAGAAAGATGTTGTTCAGGAAAGATTTACAAGGATGTTGCCAGGGTTGGAGGATTTGAGCTATAGGGAGAGGTTGAATAGGCTGGAGCTGTTTTCCCTGGAGCAACGGAGGCTGAGGGTTAACCCTACATCGGTTTATAAAATCATGAGGGGCATGGATAGGATAAATAGAGAAGGTCTTTTCTGTGGATGAGGGAGACAGAACTGGAGGCATAGGTTTAAGGTGAGAGGGGAAAGATATAAAAGGGACCTAAGGGGCAACCTGTTCCATACATGTATGGAATGAGCTGCTTGAGGAAGTGGTGGAGGCTGGTACAATCACAGAATTTAAAAGGCATCTGAATGGGTATAGAGTAGGATGGGTTTAAGAAGATAGTGGTCAAGTACTGGCAAGTGGGACTAGATTAGGTTAGGGTATCTGCTCGGCATGGATGAGTTGGACCGAAGGGTCTATTTTGGTGCTGTACATCTCTATGACTCTATGATTCTCACAAGATACAAATCTCAAGTATTTTGTTTGTTTTGTCAACACACTTGTTTGCCTAACAAGGTTGTGTCCACGAGGTAATTTGAGTCAGCTGGAGTGTTAATTTACATTCGTGGCATACTGATGATGGGAAAGCTGACCCATCTGAAAGGTTCTGAGGACTTCATATTAAAATCTTCAGCCTGTCATAGGGAAAATAGATTTTTGTCTTCCACCTAATTAAGTTGCCTCTGTCAAACCTTCTAAAAGGTCTGAGTGAGCCTTGAAGATTCAGTCCTGTTTTTGCACATAACTAATCGATCCATAATTCTTGCTGTTTTCTCTTCCATGAAATGTGGTGTCGGCTAATTAATCTTCAGAAAACCACATGAAACACCTGATCTAAAATGTTGAAATTCCTTGAAAAATGTTTCCTGAGGTCTGGATTTTACCTTGGGTGTTCGGACCAAAAGTACAGCAACAGATCAGCTCAGCAATTTTACTTCAGAGGGCTGCGGGGTTTTTTTTTGTTCATTTGCAGGATGAGGGCATCATTGGCTAGGCCAACATTTATTGCCCAGCCCTAATTTCCCAGAGGGCAGCTAAGATTCAACCACATTGCTGTCAGTCTGGAGTCACAGGTAGGTGAGTCTAACAGTTCCTTTCCCTAAAGGACATTAGTCAACTAGATAGATTTTTTTCCAACACTTACCAATGGAATAGTGGTCATTATTAGATTCTTAATTCCAGATTGTTTTTCAAATTGAATTCAAATTCCACCATCTGTTCTGGCAGAAATCAAACCCAGGTGCCCATAACATTATCTGGGTCCTCTACATTAACAGTCCAGCCATCACCTCCCCATTGGTCAGCTATAGGCACGCTGATACTGCCAGTCCAACCTGAGGGTCAGCAGTTCCAAAGACTTAACTACGACATGGGGAGAGGTATAGTTCCTGTTGAAGAATGTTGGTGTTGGGGGGTGCCTGTGACTGTTACTGGAAATACGTTGACAAATGCTGGTGATCCCATGAAATGACCCCTATTGGGCTCTTAGTTATGCTAATCCTCCTTGGAGCGCGATATCACTGAGCATCTGATTCTGCCATTGCAAAATTGGACAGCACGGTGGCTCAGTGGTTAGCCCTGCTGCCTCACAGTGCCAGGGACCCAGGTTCAATTCCCCCCTCAGGTGACTGACTGTGTGGAGTTTGCGCATTCTCCCCGTGTCTGCGTGGGTTTCCTCCGGATGCTCCGGTTTCCTCCCATAGTCCAAAGCTGTGCAGGTTAGGTGAATTGGCCATGCTAAATTGCCTGTAGTGCAATAGTCAGGGATAAATATAGGCTAAGGGAATGGGTCTGGGTGGGTTACTCTTCGGAGGGTTGGTGTGAACTTGTTGGGCTGAAGGGCCTGTTTCCACACTGTAGGGAATGGACAACATTGGGCATCAGACTTGATGCAGTTCTCTGTGAGGTTACTGGTAAAATTCTAACTAAACTATTAGTTTGTGTTGTTTTTAATCATTGCCTCTCATCTTCAATGGATCATTAGTAATCCCTTCCATCTTATTTAAATATCTATTACAATGCATTCACACCACCTTGTATTAGAGCATGTTTACATATTATTTTGTTATATCACCATATTTGCTCTTAAATAAAATTGCCTGAGCCCCAGGTGAATATGTCCACTACACCCATACATTAAACTTCATTTGCTCACATGAGATTATTTAAAGCCTTTCAGTAAGATTTGTTTTTTTCACTATCCTAGTGTATCTAACTGCATTGCTGAAAATGTGTTGCTGGAAAAGGGCAGCAGGTCAGGCAGAATCCAAGGAGCAGGAGATTCGACGTTTCGGGCATAAGCCCTTCTTCAGGAATGAGGAAAGTGTATCCAGCAGGCTAAGATAAAAGGTAGGGAGGAGGGACTTGGGGGAGGGGCGTTGGAGATGCGATAGGTGAAAGGAGATCAAGGTGAGGGTGATAGGCTGGAGTGGGGTGGGGACGGAGAGGTCAGGAAGAAGATTGCAGGTTAGGAAGGCGGTGCTGAGTTCGAGTGCCTTCCTATCTAACTGCATTGACAAAATAATGGTAAATTCATGCACAAAAGGCAGCATTAACAAGCCTGGTGAAACTGTGGGTGCTATAAATATACTGATTACATGAAATGCTGAAAACAATCACCCTGGTTTGGTTGCATATGGGCTGCAGAGTTAAGTGTTTCAGATTGGTGGATGGAATCATACAGAGATAATAGGGACTTTCACCTCCGCTATAGAGCTGAATTAAAGCCCACTGTTACCTTATTTAGGTGTCCACTGAATCTTGTTCCATTTAGGCACATGACAGGCAGCTGTGGGCTTTCACCAGAATCAAGGCTGCTGAGTGAGAGCTGCCAGCCAATCACAGGACTCAACAACGCCACGAACAAGAAATGGCTGCTGCTGGTACAACGTCCATTGAGAGTTAGCAGTGTCACTTGGATCTCAGGCCAGAGGTGTCTAACAGTAGGTTGCATGGGACTTGTAGGATGGGTGGAAAAAGGAGAGATAATTCTGCAGCTAGGGTCTGAGATTGGTTCACACTACACACCCCTCTACTCAATGATAGGTCACTCAATCAGGGACTTGGAGTCTTTGAATGAGGGACCCTCGTACTCTTCACTGGGGGTCTGCTTGTCATGGACCCCACATAATGAGCACCCTCTCACTCACTGCTTGGTTAATACCAGTGAGAATGGAATCACAGTCAACAGATGTGAAACTGGAAACATACAGCTGGTCAGACAGCACCCGAGGAGCAGGAAAGTCAACGTTTCAGCCTGATGGTGATGTCACGTGTATTGACTGTGACTTCGAGCATCTGCAGTCCGTACTGTCTCCAGGAAATGGAATCAGATCCATAAGTAAGCATTTATTGACCATTTAAGAGCCTCAATTGGCAGTGGGCTATTAATGCCATTCAGTTACCATGCAGCCATCAACTTAACTGGGATGGAGGCTAAAAAATGACAACATTCCTGGTCACCATTGTTCCATAAGATTGAACATCTCCTGCCACATCACCAAACCAGGCACAGGGGAGAGCTCAACATTCTTTCATGACATTTCATCAGAATTCTTCCACCTGAAACATTAATTCGGTTTCCTCCCACACATATGCTGTCGGTACTATTCACTACTTGTCGCATTTTCCATTTTAATCTCAGTGAAAAAAAAACTACAGGCACGAGGAAGGAAGTATGTAAGAAAAGGGGCATAATGAGAAACCCATTTTGAAATTCAAAAATGTGCTTTACCGAGGAGTCAAAGTGTGTGAGCATAAGGTTGTTTGAGCATATTGCACAACACTTTTTAAAAAAGCTTAAAACGTTATCAATCTATCGATACTGCAGCATTTCTGCATTGAACAGAAGCTTTCTGGAGAAGAGTCATGTTGGACTCAAAATGTTGACACTGTTTATCTTTCCATAAATGCTGCCAGACCTACTGAAATTCTCCAGCACTTTGTTTTCTTTTATTTCACATTTCCAGCATCAACTGTACTTTGTTTTTGTGTGGATGTTTAATTCAATTCACAATTTGAAGACGTTCTATTCTTCACTCCAATGAGATTTCTGTTTGAATCTTTCAGTCAATTCACCTTCTGTGCTTTCAATTTTCCTCTTTTTGTTTAATAAGATATTGACAAAAACACTTTCACAGTTATAACTTCTTCCTCCATGGCAGTCTCTAGCTCCACCTTATCCGAACTGACTTTTCATCCGTCATCTTTGAAAGCCAATGAAGATTACAGACATCTCTGTGACATCCATCTTCCATCAGGATAACCTGATGACTTCACCTTTGAACAGTCACCTTTGAAAGGAGGCATGGAAGATGGGTGTGCAGCAGGATTTCATATCCATAATGAAAGGAAGTGGCTAGGGCCAAGAAATTGGAAATTGTGGAAATCGATGTAAAGCATCAGAAGAATCTGAAAGTAATTGGAAAGTGACGGAGCACCAAACCTCAGATGCTTCCTCCAAACTCCTCCCTGACCATGACCCCACCAGTGAACCCAGGATTGTTGTTTGAAGGACTGCCACTGACCTCACTACCTCTTGAGATTTTCCCTCCACCTCAAACACCCCCTTCCACTTGTACCTCATTTGCCAAATCCGCAAACAGGGTTGCCCAGGCAGACCCATCATGTCAGCCTGTTCTTGTTCCACTAAACTCATTTCTTTCCTAGCCTGACTTTTTTTCCCCCTCTCCTTTTATTCAGTCTCTCCCTAATTACTTTCTTTCACCCTTCCTTTCACCATGGATATGAAATCCTGTTGCACATCCATCTTCCATCAGGATAGCCTGATGGCTTCACCTTTGAGAGGAGGCATGAACAGTCCCCACCCACCACCATTCCCCTTTGCCTGCCTGAGCTTGCTCACACTTTGAACAATTTCTCTTGTTACTTGTCTCATCTTCTCCATGATGTGGAGATGTGAGTGTTGGACTGGAATGCACAGAGTTAAAAATCACACAACACCAGGTTATAGTCCAACGGGTTTATTTGGAAACAAATAAACCTGTTGGACTATAACCTGGTGTTGTGTGATTTTTAACATTTTGTCCATGTTATAGGTAGAGCTCTGGGTACCCTAATTGGTCTCAGTCATTCCTGGATCTTTGTGGAATATTCCTGGTTTCAATCCCATTTGGGCTCCACCCTTGTACACTTTCTCTGCTACATTGACAATATCATCGCTACTAATTCATGCTCTTGTCCAGAACTCAAAGATATTGTCAAGTATGCTTCTAATTTTCATCCTTCTGTGAACTTCACCTGGTTCATCTCTAACTTGCCCCTTCCCTTCCTTGTCTTTTCTGTTTCCACTTCTGGGAATATGTTGTCCAACATAATCCATTAAAATCCCATGACTCCCACAGTTACCTTGATAACACTTCCTCACACCCCATTTTCAATAAGTGCTCCTTCTATTCTCCCAGTTTCTTCAAATCTGTTGCATGTGTTCTGGTGATGCCACATACCATTTGATGTTTTTTATTTGATGTCCTTTTATTTCGCTTGAGGAATCTGTCCTCCACACCAAACCTCTACCCCACCATGAGGTTGGCAGTGTCTTCAGCCATGTCTGACCAATTCCCTGCCCTTCTGATCTCACCCCTTCCCCTCCCTTCCAGAGCAATAAGGTTTTCCCTTGTACACACTTTACTTCACTTTCCACTCCATTGATCTCCGCATTAAAATGATCAACTCTGATGTGCCATAACAAGCTGTAAGCGTTAAATCCGTTTCTCTCTCCACAGGTACTGCCAGATCTGCTGAGTTGTTCCAGCAGTTTCTATTTTTATTTCAGAAATTTTCACAGATTACACGTGAGATTTTTAAAATAGTGTGGTTAACTCAAGCTGTGTAGCAGGAAGTGGTGAAATGAATTTGGATTTGGTCTCTGCAAAACTTCACAGCAGCTTCTTTATTCAATGTTAGTGAAAGGAATATTGGTCAGATTAAAACTTTGCTGGTGCTAATGTTGAAAGTAACAATCACAGCTTTAGCATACACTATATATGGCACCTTAAAGTCTGGTTGAAGATTTGTAGCTCAGGTGTCCGTTGTTGTGGTTGTGTTCGCCGAGCTGGAAGTTTTTGCTGCAAACGTTTCCTTCCCTGGCTAGGGAACATCATCAGTGCTATTGGACCCTCCTGTGAAGCGCTGCTTTGATGTTTCTTCCGGTATTTATAGTGGCACCATATGAGCAAAAGCAAATTTAAATCCTGAATGATAATAGTGAAGTAGAGTAATAATTTATTTCATCATAAAGTTCAATTGATTATTCAAAATATCAAAAAAGTAACATGTTAATGCAAAACACATTAAAGATGAATTTTCCAGATTGATATATGACTTTTTTTCCGTGTTGTTCCATTGTATTCATTCAGAATAATACGTTGATCATGAGTTATGCTATGATTAACAATTCACATAACTTCCATTGCCATCAGAATGCTTACTTTAATTTTTTATGGTGATTAAGGGAATCAAGAAAATAAACACACCAAGCTGTGTTGTGTATAACTTGCTTTTCAACTCATAAAAATAACAGTGGCAGGAAATAATAAAATCTTCCATTTATACAGCATTTGTAATGGCCACAGGATATCTCAAACTACTTTACATCCAATTGAGTACTTTAGATTTTAAGACATATTCATAAAATACATCTTTTTACCTCGTCACAAATGTTGTTCGGTTCTGTCCAGGTACATATCGAGGAACCAAAAATTGGAGTTTGACGCCATCCAAAAAGCCAAAGACCTCTTTTTCACACACAATACTACATTGGAGGCACTGGGAAGGTCCAATAACTGAACAGATCCTGATTTAACTTCGGCAGGAAGGCCTCAGATGATGGTCTCTCCCCACTGCGCAATGGCAGCAGCTGCCTCAAGCTTTAGTGCATCCCTCAACATGTAGACTTGGACATTGGAATGTGTCAGTCTGCAGCACTCAGATGGACTTAACTCCCTGCTCTGGAAGATCAACACACTTCTGGAAGATCAAAACGTGTCTTTCACTGAATCAATAATAACATAGAGGAAGGGGGCAGCCAATTTGCATACAGACATCTTCTGTAACCATCATGAAATAAATGACCAAACTATCTGATTTGCAAGCAATGTTGACTGATGACATGATATTGAGAGAGTTCCCTTGATCATCTTCAAACAGTTTTGCAAAGCCATTGATGTGAAACTCAATTTAATATCTCATCCAGAATGTGATATTTCACATTCTTTCTTTCCTGACTGATACTTCTTCTGTGCTCAGGTGATTAGAGAATCAATCTGAAGGTAATTCAGTTGATTGTTCAATTAAACAATGATGAAATGTATTCTTTGCAATGAATTTTGAACATAAAACAACAAATAATAACTTAAAGTTATCAAATCATACTCCCTTCCCCTGTTTGTGATTGTATTCATTTGAAAGACCATTCATAAAAACTTAAGAGCTGTAAACAGATAGGGTTTGTGTAAGGGATTTTAGGGTTTAAGATTAAATGTATGTGGAGAAAAGTAATAAAATTAGAAAAGGACCATTAATAAACAGCAAAGGTAATCAAGCAGAGGTATTATGTAGTATGTGGAGTTAATGAGAATTAATGACCCATGTGTATAACTCTTAGTCCTACCTCACATTGCTCACTTTAAGAGCAATCGCAGATTTCACCTTGGATTATCTTTTTTCAAATTTAAAAGATGAACATACAGAAACGAAAGCGATGAGTTTAACTCTGGTTGTTTGTTTCTTACTTTTCGTCTGATACTGAGTGATTCAGATTTTAGAATATTTAAACAAGCACTTCGCTGAGGATCCATGAAAATTGCTGACGTGTTTGCTATTAAAATAGAAGTGTTAATCTAATTCAAACAAGCTCACACCTTCAGTAAAATAGCAGTTGCAAAAATGATGTACAGAAACATCTCTACCTAAATCACATGCAGCAATTTCACCTCAAACTTCATTATAAAACTTCTGGGACTTCAATATCACTTATGTTTTATTCTGCACTGTTCAGTAAATACATATTATTGAAAAATCTATTTCAATTTTTTTTCCAAGAAATTTCTTGAAAATTTAAATTTCCAATGCAGAACTGCAATTTTGTGCTGATGGAAGGTTATCACCCTCAAACTTATTTCTCCCTCCACAGATGCTGTCTGATCTGTTAACTATTTTAAGCATTCACTCTTTTTATTTCAGAAGTTCACTTGACTGGATTGGAGATCAAAGAATCAGGATTAGTACACAATATTTACCAAATCATCAGGTCCAATTCTCCAATCAAGCTTTATGCTGAGTTATGTTCACACATTGTATCCATTAATATGAGCATTAGCAATCTCAGTAATTAAACCCAACATAAATCGAAATGACTGAAATAAAGTAAGAAGTTTTGACTTCTGTATTGTACCAAACATTACTATGTACGAGCAAAAACAAAAAAAAATTGCTGGTAAAAACTCAGCATCTCTGTTGGCATCTGTGCAGAGAAAGCAGAGTTAATGTTTTCAGTCCAGTGACCCTTCTTAGAACACCCCTAGTATTCTTGTGCATCTACATGTTTTAAATCACTGTTTTATATTTCTGTCAACTTGTCCTCCATATATATTTTGCATTTTCACCTAAAAATGTTATCCATTTTGTTACAAGCAAAGAAGGCAACAATTCATCTTTGCCCTCTGTTCTATTAAGCAAAATGAAAGTGGGTGATACAGCTGCTACCTTTGCTGCAAGTGGGGTGGTGTCTCAAGAGAGTGAGTGGGCAGCACAGAAGGCGTGCAGGTTTATTGATGTCAGTAGATTGGGTGTGTGACAGTGAGTGGGGAAGGCATTGCAACTGAGAGTGGTAGAGCATGACGTTTGGAGGAATATAGAGTAAATGTGAGGAATTGGAAAGAAGAAGGCCATTCAGTTTCTAACTTCACTGGTTCATGACCATCCCAAGGACAAGGTCCAGCCAGAAAAAGCCAGAACACATGAAAGAATATATTTAAAAAATGAATCAGCAATTCTTCCCAATAATTTTCTCATCTGTTTGTCAAAGTCCCTTCCCTCCAGGAGTCCAGTATTGGGTGTGTCTCTGGCCTGTTACAGCACAAAGATCCTTCCCTTTACCCAGTTCTTTATCAGTCTTCAGCAAAAAAAAACATTGTTAGAATTGAGCTCTCAGCCCCATTGAAATTGGTTGATTTTTTTCCCACTCTTGTCATGGCTTTTGCTTTGTCAGTGTAAATACTGGTTTCCTTAATTGCCCCAGTTTACCTCTTGCCAAAGCCTGTCATGGTTTGTCAGAAATAATGAGAAAAGTGTCGAGTGCCTGTGAAAGGTACACCCTAAGCATGAAGTGCAGCTGATTGTGTCCTGTCAAAGGTTGCCTCCGAGAACCGTTGCTGCTTGTTGTCTGCTTTTCACTGATGAATCATGATGAGAGGCTGTTGCAAATTCTATTTCACATTGTGTTTCCAAAGTGTTCATTACGAAAAGGTTTCATTGGGACAGTACAATAATGCAAGTTAGAATAAAACCAAATATACTGTTTATTCTTCTGCAATTATTTCCTTTTTAAAGATAATATGCTAACTGGTTAATGACACAGAAGTTTTCAATGACACTGATAGGAATGTGCACTTGATGAAATTGGGACAGATTTCAACTTGCCATTCCTAGGTAAAATTAACACTGCAGGCTAACTTAAATGTAATAAAGAAACTGATCAGCAATCAGTTTGGGAACAGCAAGTTGAAAGCTTAATCTTATGTAATTATTACCAATGTGACTTTTTACTTTATGTAGTTCAGATTGAGGAAGACCATGAGTGGAGTAGCCAGTCAGGGAACTTATGCCTTGCTTGAGGTGTTGAAAGTTGTATTGCCCTCCAGAGACCTGAACATTTTGAACTATCTGTTCCAGGAACACATATATCATGTGCAATATAACCTTTAGGAGTGCTAAGGTTGCCACAGAAAGCTTAGAAGACATGATTCAGAGAGTTTATGGGCTCTCTGTTGACCTTGCTTCACCAAGACATCCTTGAGAAGAATTTCACCCTATTGCAGTGTGGTGATACTGCAATTAATTGCAGCATTCATTATTAGCTTTTCACAAACTGCAGGTACTGTGGTTTCATTATGCCATCCAAATGGGCAATCACATTAAAGGCATTCACAGACAACCAACCAGGAAAGAAAATGCAGAAAAATAGAATCATTTCAATACACATTTTCAACATAGCTTAGATTAAATAGCAGGTTATAAACAAGAATCAAAATGGAGTTTAATAAATTCTGAAAATGCATAAATTAAAAATTAGTTTAAGGTCTACTGGTTAATTATTTATCAGCACTCTGGAAAACAAAACTGAAGAAAAAATTTACAATGTTGCTGTCCATTACATTTATGCTTTTGAAATCCATTTACACCTGACTAAATAAGGTGTAACAGTTTGAAAGATTACTAAAAATGAGCATGGAAAAAGAGAAATTCTCACTGATTGCTGTTATTGCAAAGTCTTATGATCATTCCAGCACAGTTGGTGTCAAAGTAATTAGTGGCACATTGCAACTCAAGATTTCAAATTAGAAAGTGCATACTCAATATCCTGAAGTTATGGTTAGTTTTTCAGGAGTAATGATAGTTAACTCCTGTGATTCGTCTTCTACTCTGTAAAATCCAGGTGATGATCTGGCAGTGAGAAGGGCTTGTCCAGTTCTTCTCAAGGACAATATTGTTTTTCTTCCAGTCATCAAAGAACATCTTCCAAATCATCCAGCAAGATCAGCAAATTAAATCATTCTTTCTGGACCCAGTAACTATGGCAAGGCTTGATTTCCCCAAAACCACGCAGTCTTAATATTACACAGTTAAAAATCACACAACACCAGGTTATGGTCCAACAGGTTTAATTGGAAGCACACTAGCTTTCGGAGCAACGCTCCTTCATCAGGTGATAGTGGAACCACCTGATGAAGGAGCGTCGCTCCGAAAATTGATTAGATTAGATTAGACTTACAGTGTGGAAACAGGCCCTTCGGCCCAACAAGTCCACACCGACCCGCCGAAGCGCAACCCACCCTTACCCCTACATTTACCCCTTACCTAACACTACGGGCAATTTAGCTTGGCCAATTCACCTGACCCGCACATCTTTGGACTGTGGGAGGAAACCGGAGCAAACCCACGCAGACACGGGGAGAACGTGCAAACTCCACACAGTTAGTCGCCTGAGTCGGGAATTGAACCCGGGTCTACAGGCGCTGTGAGGCAGCAGTGCTAACCACTGTGCCACCGTGCCGCCCACTAAAACTAGTGCTTCCAATTAAACCTGTTGGACCATAACCTGGTGTTGTGTGTTTTTTAACTTTGTCCACCCCAGTCCAACACTGGCATCTCCAAATCACGAAAATTACACAGAACACCATTCTTGCCTCGTTGTCTATTACCTATGAAGAAGTCCGGAATAACAATTCAATGATATTCTGAAGAATATTTATTCTCTAGATGTTCAAGATCATGGGGATTTGTAGCTGCAGCCTCAGACAATGGGGAAAAGTGCAGACTAATTATTCCCCTCCTCTATAAAGGGGAACATTTAGAACTAGGTATATAAGTGGTGGATTTTGTTCAGAATATCCACACATTCCCATTTAGCAAATCCTTTCTAAGCACAATTTCTTACTGCTTTGCCAGGCTGCACTCTACCATGAGGGCAATCATTCTTCATGAAGTGCATAGCTTGCACCTGTTTGTCAAGAGCACTGCTGTCATTTTGAGCAATTATCCATATAAAGCTTGTTTTCTTTTTTTTCAGCCTTCATGAAAATCCGCAGGATGCTTACGACCTGCTGTTGCTTTATGAAGCCATTTTCACAGAATCATCGAACTGCTCTGGTGTAAACATTTGATGGTCACGTTTGTTGTGCATGGATGGTGCTAGAGGTCACTTTTGGATGACTGAAAGCCTGAGTGTGAAGTCTTGTTAAAGTACACAAAGACTAAACACATTTTTCTCCCCAGATGGTGAGAGTTTGTGTGTAGCGTTTCTTACTATCTGGGAGCAGTTGAAGGTACAGAGTCCAAAGTACCAGTCATACTTATTCACATCCATTTAGATAACAGCCAAAGATCATCCAACATATTTCCTGTTTGCATTTAAACATCAACGACATCCAGTGGCAGTCAAAAAATAACATACATAAAATGTTTCACAACGTCCTAGTATGGAAAATAACTTTTAAAAACTGGCCTAGGAAAGTCAACTCAAAGCAGTCTCTCAAAGTTAAAAAAGTTGCAAATTGATGAAAATATACCAGCCCTATTTGGTTACGGAGACCATCTAATTGCTTTGCCTGCCTGCAGTTAATGTGTCGTTTCTGGCCTTAGTGAATAAGTGGTATCGAACAGCTGGTTAATTATCACACTTCCCAATTTGAGCATATTGAGACCAATTGTAATGTTTCTTTAACCATCTCAGCTAACTCAGAATGGGCAGGAATAAAAATTAAGATCTTTCTTGAGCAGGTCTTGATTAAACCTTCAGTTTTTATATATATACATATAGTTTCATTGCAATGATGTGGCTAACAATGTTAAGGACTGGCACTTATTGCCCATCAACTGGTCCCATCGTAAGTTAATGGTAGTGTCATTGCATGTACTACTTCAGTCTTTATAGTCATGGTGTTCCAATGTTATGATCTGAAACAGGGCTGAATTTTCCCAACCTGTCAACAACTTGAGCAATGGTGAGTCAGTTGGGGAAATGTGGTTACATGGGAAAAATGCAATTATTGAGGTTGAGAAACAAAATGTTAAATTTTCCACCTGAGGATGAAATGGTGGAACAGAAAACTTGCTGGTGAGAGGCCCATTTATGTGAAATAATATCTCGTTATTGCTCTCTCACACTTCATTTCTGGAGTTATTGAGTCTTTATATATAACCTGCACTGACGAAGAATCATCTAGACTCAAAACTTTAGCTTGTTCTCTCTTTCCACAGATGCTGCCTGACCCGCTGTGTTTTCTAGTATTTTTTGTTCAGTTGTCATTCGTTGTGATGGAGAGAAACTAGATGGCAATATGAACATCACAGTGAGAACCTGAAAGGCTCCAACAAACTGTTTGTTTCTCTGGGAATCCATTTTGGTGAGCAGTGCCCAACATTGTGGAACAGGATGGCTGAATGATCACCTCCCAGGCTAACAAATTTCCATTGAGTATGTGGCCCATTTCTAGAATGGGTTTTGTTGTGAATAGCTGGACAGGAGTACTGATTCGTGCAAATTACAAATGAGAGATTCCTCTTTATAATATTTTGGGATAGAGAACTGAATAACTTAAGATCAATAAGTCTATTTCTTCTGCAGTTGCTTAAATTTGTCCTCAAAATAACCTTTGTTTTACACACAAAGAACAAATGATTAACCTCTATGAAATAACACTCAACAGCAGTTAAACATTGTAGCTTTAAGGTGCTGCATTCACAGCAGAATAATACATGTGCATTGGCATATAATCCTTCCGTTCTTGGTTAAGAACGTAGCATATGACTTACAGCCCACATCTGGAGGGGAGCTAACCAGTTTCTAAAATAGCGGATATTGTAGACACCACCTTGATCTCTTTTAAAATAAATGAAGCAGAGTTGAAAACAACACAGAAGGGAGAGAACGTTGTGGGAAATGCTGACCCCTCATTGGCTGGAGCAATTCAGTGCATTCAAGTAGCCAAGTTTGTGATTAATTGGAAAACATGCAACGCTGAACTGGAACATAATTTAACTGTGTTCCAATATTGCCATAGGCAGGCCCTTACAGCAAAAGTTATACCCCTAGCCCACCCTACCCTTTTCCCCTTCTCGCTGACATAATGTCAGATTTGGAGAGAACACATTTTACTGAAATTATAGGAGGTGTGGTTTACCTGTTGAAGAAGTAATGCAGTTTCCTCATCATTGACCTATTGAGTTACTTAACTTCAGGAATTTTGATCTGTAACTATGCGTTTTATTTGAAAGGGAGAATTTTCAAGATTTTGAGACTCAGGAGAGCCAGCTGGCACAATTTTTGTTTAATTGTTGGATTAATCTTTCTTTTGTTGTCCAACCACAAGAATGTATTGGCTGCAGACAGAGGGTGGTACGTGTATGGAATGAGCTGCCAGAGGAAGTGGTGGAGGCTGGTACAATTACAGCATTTAAAAGGCATCTGGATGGGTATATGAATAGGAAGGGTTTACAGGGATATGGACCAAGTGCTGGCAAATGGGATTAGATTAGGCTGCGATCTCTGGTCGGCATGGATGAGTTGGACCAAAGGGTCTGTTTCCATGTTGTACATCTCTATGACTTTCTGACATGTTCTTTGGGAGCCCACACCCTCTCGGCCATCAACTACCCCATCACCCCATCAGAATTGCCTCTCTCTATCATCAAAATGGTACATTTCTGACTTACATACAATACAGTTCTCCATTTCAATGCTGTGCGTTGAAGCGCACCGTCACCTTTCACTGGAGTGTTGCTGCCAGCTCTCTACCCCCAAAAACCAAGCTCCCAATTCATGATGGATTGTGCATCCCAAGGCTATTGGCTTACTTTCTCACTCACGTTGCACCTATTTGGAGGCTCTGCCTTGCCTTACCTGTCTTTTTGAAAGTTACTGCCTTCTTACGAACTTACAGTCCCGCCTTGCCCTGCTATTTTTGCAACCAAGCAGCTTGTTATGTCTGTGGACAGCAATCAGGCAATGGTGTAGACATGTTGCTGTACAGCTGCATGCTGTATCGATATTGCACCTCTATCATATATCAACAGCTTACATACCAAAAACACTGTCTGAGCTTCAACTCGATGGCAATGTTGCAAAGCTCCAGGGAAGCAATCCTCAATCAAAGTCAAGGGATTGGCCTTCAGTCAGAATGGTTCCACCATATTCAAGAGCAGCATTTGATCTCACTCCAGAGACTTGGCAACAGTCGGTCCCTGCTTAGAACAGGCAGGGTCAGGTGTTTTGCCTCATTTCAGACCAGTGGTTGAGCCATGGTAAGACACTCCCCCTCCCCCCCACCAGGTCTAGTGCAGCCAGAGATTCACAGTAGAGGGTCATCAAGTGGGACTGTTCTTCCAATTCAACCTGGGTGTGGGGACATGGTCAATTCCCTGAGTGCCTATTCCCTGAAATTCATTTGGTGGGAGTCGGAGGAGTATCATTGCTGTGATAGAGAAGTTGGAGAATTCAAATATGTGGATGAGATGGAAGGAGCTGCCCATCATTTTGCTTAATATGTACTTGTGGAGAGAGGATTCTGATTCTGACTACCCAGAATGGCTTACTTTCCATGTCCAAACTCTTAGACTGGTGTCAAAAACTGCCTATAACTTACTGTGCCAGGAACTTCTAAGCAAAGGCTCAGCTCTTGATTGAGGTCTGTTCACAAACATATAGAGCTTCCCGTCAATGCATTTGCCCTGAACGGCAAGGCAAGACAGATGTAATATAACCTGGTATCTTTGGCTGAGGCAGCAACGTTCTGAAGAAAGGGTCACTGGACTTGAGACAAAAACTCTGTTTTCTCTCCACTGGTGCTCCCCGACCTGCTGAGTTTCTCCACCAATTATGGTTTGTGTTTATTCCATTTGTTTTTCCTAATAGCTGCTGAATTTGGCTGCCATTGTTTTGTGATTCATGTATGAGGACTCCCAGATATTCTTACAGCCAACAGCAACTTGCGTTTGGAGTCATAGAATCATAAAGATGTAGAGCATGGAATCAGACCCTTTGGTCCAGCTGGTCCATGCTGATCAAGTATCCGAAATTAATCTAGCCCTATTTGCTGGCATTTGGTCCATGCCTCTCTAAACCTTTCCTGTTCATATACTCATCCAGATGCCTTTTGAATGTTGTAATTGTACCAGCCTCCACTGCTCTTTCTGGAAGCTTATTGCATATACGTACCACCCTCTGAGTGAAAAAGTTGCCCTTTGGGTCCCTTATAAATTTTTCCCCTCTCACTTTAAACCTGATCCCTCTAATTTTGAACTCCCCATCCTGAGGAAAAGACTTTGTCCAATTACCCTATCCTTGTCCCTCATGATTTTATAAACCTCTATAAGGTCACCCCTCAGCCTCTGACGCTCCAGGGAAAACAGCTCCAGACTATTCAGCATCTCCCTGTAGCTCAAACCCTCCGACCCTGGCAACATGCTTGTCAATCTTTTTTGAACCTTTTCAAGTTTCACAACATCCTTCCGATAGCAGGGAAACCAGAATTACATGCAATATTTCAAAAGTTGCCTAACAGCCAGAATATGACCTCTTAACTCCTATACTCAATGCTCTGACCAGTAAAGGAAAGCATACCAAATGCTCTCTTCATTATCCTATCTATCTGCAATTTTACTTTCAAAAATCTATGAACCTGCACTCCAACGACTCTTTATTCATCAACCCTCCCCAGGACCTTACCTTTAAGTGTACAGGTATAAGGCCTGCCCTGATTTGCCTTTCCAAAATGCAGCATCCAACATTTATCTAAATTAAACTCCATCTGCCACTCCTCAGCCTATTGGTCCATCTGATCAAGATCCCCTTGTACTCTGAGGTAATTTATAAGACATATTCCTGTAATAAATGATTCCAATAACTTCACAGGAAAGTTGTGAAAGAAAATTCGAGATCAAGCTGGGTCAACAGGTAGCTGAAAGCTTGGTTAAGGGGGACACTCTTAAAAGGAGGTTAAAAAGATAGCCAGGTGGAGAGGAAGTGACAGAAGTCAAGAATAAAAACTGAGGCAACTAAAAGATTCTGATAGATTGACGAAAATTAGGAATGTGCGAAAGGATAAATTTTGAAAATGTAAACCTTTATGTTTGGAGACTCAACAGATGACAAGACGCAAGATTGGTAGAGAAAAATGTTCTGACTGAATTTAAAGAAAACTCAAGATTAATTGGTTTAGTGAGGGAGGTTAAGGTCCTAATGGCCTGCCTCAAGATCCAGTCCAATATTTGTTTGTTGCTTTTAAGTGTAGCAGCTAAAGTGACGAGTATAGTCTTGATTAAAGTTGTAAAGAGCATGATCTTCTCATTGAACAAAATGCCACAATAAGCAATATCACTTGAAGACAGCAGTTGATTATTTGTGTGGGAAATGGAAAATAAGCATTGCTCACGTAAAATGATGTTGGCTTTATTTGTTTTCAGATTTGAGGGAGATTTATTTTACATCAAGGATCATTTAACATGATCATTGCTCCACTCCCCAAACAGCAGACAAGGAAAATAATTTGCATACGTATGTATGTTTCATTTTCATAATTATTTTCATTCTTAATATGTATATGATACATATGCTCCATATTGAAATAAAGTGGATTTTAAACGAAATTCTTCTTTTGGAAGTTACTGCAGTCTTTTTAGGGGCTGCCTTTTAACTCTCAAACCATGGTGTTCCTGGGATCAGCCAAAGGCTTCCAACAGTCAGAAACCCCCTATTTCAAACTACCAAGAGCTGTATGGACTTTGTCTTTCGGCTATAATCGGGGAAAGGTGTGCCCACCTCGTTCATGATCAGCATGTGCTTCCTGCCCATTATGTTGGACAATACAGAAGGATGAGTAGGGATTGAATTTCTTGACAATAAGGTGTTGTTGTGTTAAAGCAGACAGAAATATTACCGGTCTCCCTCTGCAACTTCGCATCTCAGACAGCATCATCATTTATCTGTAAAGATAGTAAAACACTCCAACATGTAGTGAGTTTTGTACGTCAATTTGTTTCAGACCTCCCTGGTAGAACATACAAACTCCTACAGATCCAATTTCACTGATTAAAGGATACATTTATATTAACATAATTTTAGCTGTTAATGTTCAAGCATTTAATAGCTTCCAGTTTACTGGTCCAGGGCAGTTACACAGTGAGAAAACAAGTTGCTGTTTAGATTCACACAGCTGAAATATCAATGAGCAGGAATCACTATTTTTTATCCTGTAGGGAAAGTAAATAGGCTCAGTTCTGATTTCAGTAATCAGTCTTGGACCACCTAAACAGATGAGATCTATGTTAATGTCTGGGCATATTAGTTGGTCTGCCATTGTGGTGACAAAGTTTGACTCTACCCACCACTTATCCCTCATATTTTTAAGGCTTCAGCTTCATTTCTAAACAACGGTGAGCTTCAAACTATCAAACAGATGTCCTTACACACTCCTTTTGTTTCTCTACGAGATGTGAATCCAGAGTAACTGCCAGGCCGGTAAGTCATGGGTACAGAACAACGCCAATTATCCGAACAAGTTGGGTGTGCAGTATTTTGTCTGGATAACTGATTGCTTGCATAACGGACAATGTTTTTACCAAACCTTGAGATCTTGTTCAGAGAATCTGAAATTCAGGTAATTAACGTTCAAATAACTGAGGTTGTTCTGTATATGGTTTCCAGAGCAACAGAAGCCAAGATTGTTTTGTCATTTGGAGGAGCTTGAGTATACAAAAACGATTCAAGTCTTACTCTTGCCGACCCCCACCCTCCGTGTCTCTCTCACTTGTGGAAATAGTTAGGACTTCCATAACACAGGTTTAATCACTTTTGACCTTAAACAGCAGTCAGGATCCTACTTCACAAACTGATCCTTATGTCTATGTTAAATAGATCTTATTACCAGAAACAGATCAGTGTTTCGGACACCCAGCAATCTGCCCTTTTAAAATAGTCCTGATGGATTGTCAGTATGAATGGGAGGTAAGGCAACTGTCCCTGTTTTGAAAAAAGGAAATGGAGTAATAATTGATCCCATAGAAAGAAAAACTGCTGATCTCAGCCATAAGGTAGGAAGAAAGGAAAAAACATGACGAAATCACTTTACCATGTGAAAAGAAAACCTTTTCTTTTGTTTGCAGGAAGAGTATATGGTCCACTGATTGCTGTTCCCTCCTATTATGCATCTTTCCACAGGCAAAACACTTGCACAGGAAGCTGATAAAAAAAAATCTATTGAAATAATGCTACTTTAATGGACCTAAGGACAAAATTAAAGACAGAAGGAAGTAACAATTAGACAATTCAGGAACAAAATGGTCAAGGGTGTAGGGCACAAATTTGAAAACCTCAGAGGCCAAAGACCTCAAACCATATCATAAAGGAGAAAACAAGAAAAGGAATTCAGTGGGAAACAAAACAAAAATGCATCTAAATATAACATTTTGACTCCATACACTGAGAGAAGGAAGAAGATATGTAAAGGCTAGTACGTTGCTGGGATTCATAAACAGTCTCTTTGAGATGTCAGTTCTTCTTCAGGTTGAATGGGAGAGTTTGCTCTGTGTTGCAGATCAAGGACAGTCTGGTTAATGTTCTCATTTATATTGAAAGAATGTCCTCTTTACTAGCCCTTTTTCCATAGTCTCCTTTTTTGATGCTGCCATTCTACCTTCAGATGGCAAGTTAGATTTATCAAAGTTTTAAATGTGAAAATGCTAGGATGAGTCAGTCCAAAGTTCAGCTTCCAGCGCAAGACATTGTGAAGTTTTAGATTCACTTAGAGAATCCCTACAGTGTGGAAACAGGCCATTTGGCCCAACGAGTTTACTTTGAGCCTCTGAAGAGTAACCCACCCAGCCCCAATCCTCTATCCTCTTACTCTACCTTTACCCCTGACTAATGCCCCTAACTTACACATCCCTGAACACTGTGGGCAATTTAGCATGGCCAAATCAGTTAATCTGCACATCTTTGGACTGCGGGAGGAAACCGCAGCACCCGGAGGAAACACACACAGAGACGGGGAGAATGTGCAAACTCCACACAGACAGTCGCTCGAGGTTGGAATCAAACCAGGTCCCTAGCGCTGTGAGGCAGCAGTGCCAACCACTGAGCCACCATCTCATAACAGCTTCAGTTTTATTATGTTTTTATTGTGATTTGATTTCTCTGTTGAAATCCAGAAAGTAAAACAAAAGTTAAATCCAGAAATCAAAAATTGAATTAAATCCATAAGTTGAAGAATCTGACCTTAATTGCTTAAACATATTGAAGTTGCTTAGCTAACTATCTCATGACAGTTTTACATGCACTATGCTGAGGGTAAACACAAGGGCCAGTGAGTTGCTGCTGGAATGAAATCGCATCAGCAATTTCAGGCATTTTAATCCTTCCACCCTCTGTTACCTTAGATATCCTTTGAAGTCAACATTGATTGAGCCACATTTCTCAGTTGCCCACCTTCAGTTCAACTTTGGATTTGTTTCTGAGGTTCTCCCTTGGATGGTGTGACATCAGAACAAGTTACATAGTCAGCAGCAGAAACAGCACCAGCAGTGATGGCCCTGTTCTCAGTTACCTTAGGACCACAGAGGGGGGAGAGAGAGAGAGAGAGACGAGACAGACAGACAGAGACAGAGATTAGATTACCTACAGTGTGGAAACTTCCCCTTCAGCCCAACAAGTCCACACCGACCCTCCGAAGAGCAACCCACCCAGACCCATTCCCCTACATTTACCTCTGCACCTAACACTACAGGCAATTTAGCATGGCCAATTCATCTGACCCGCACATCTTTGGACTGTGGGAAGAAACAGGAGCACCCGGAGGAAACCCACGCAGACACGGGGAGAACGTATAAACTCCACACAGACAGTTGTCCGAGATGGGAATTGAACCCAGGTCCCTGGCGCTGTGAGGTAGCAGTGCTAACCACTGAGCCACCGTGCCGCCCAGAGAGAGCAGGTGTATGGATTTCAAGAGCAGGTTGTAGGCGGACTTCAGTAAGCCTGGTTCACTTAAACTGGAGCAAAGCATCACAGCTGTTGGATTCACTGGGCCTCCATCTTCCAGCATAGAAAGGAAAATAGTCGTCTCTTTCAGAGGCATTTGCTACTGATCTTAAATTTATTCTGTGCCAGTCTTCACAAAGCAGAAGGCCAAAGTTCATACATAAAGAAATAAAGATAATAAAGAAATCAAATGGAATGCTGGTTTTTATAGTTAAAGGAATAGAATATGATGTTAAGGAAGTGTTGTCACTTTACAAGGCATTGGTAAAACTGCACCTGGAGTATTGTGCGCAGTTTTGATCCCCTTGTTTGAGGAAAGATGTAGTGGCATTGGAGACAGTTCAAAGGAGATTCACTGGATTGATCCCAGAGCTGAGGGGTTTGTCGTCTGGAATTTAGAAGAATAAAGGGAGATCAAATTGAGGTATTTAAGATGATAAGAGGTGTGGATAAAATAGATGTGGAGTGGATGCTTCCTCTTGTGGGGCATTCTTGGATGAGAGGTCACAGTTGAAAATGTGTTGCTGGTTAAAGTGCAGCAGGTCAGGCAGCATCCAAGGAACAGGAAATTCGATGTTTCAGGCATAAGCCCTTCATGCCCAAAACGTCAAATTTCCTGTTCCTTGGATGCTGCCTGACCTGCTGTGCTTTAACCAGCAACACATTTTCAGCTCTGATCTCCAGCATCTGCAGACCTCACTTTTTACTGAGAGGTCTTAGTCTCAGGATAAGAGGTAGCAAATTTAATACAGAATTGAGCAAAAACTACTTCTCCCAAAGGGTTGTAAATCTGTGGAATTTGCTCCCCCAAAGTGTGGTGGATGCTGGAAGAGTGAGTACATGAAAGAGAAGTTGGACAGATTTTTAATTGGTAATGGGTTGAAGGGATATGTGGAGAATGCAGAAAAATGGGGGTGAGAAGCATATCAGCCATGATCAAATGGCACAACAGACTTGATGGGCCAAATGGCCTAATTCTGCTCCTATATCTTATGGAGTAATGAATTTATATGGCATGAATGGGCAACATGTGAAAGCAGAACAATTAAATAGATGTTGTGAAGTATACAACTTAAGCAGAAATGCAACACTGTGTTAAACAGTCATGTGTTTAAGCAGACGAGTGGAGAGTAGTGTACAGACATGAATAGAGAAGTGGCTAGCAGACAGGAAACAAAGAAAAGGACAAAATCAATCATTTTCTGAATGGCACCCAGTGCTTGGAACCGAGCTTGTCCTGTTAATGTCATGAAGACTTATATCAGATCATCCTTAATCCTCTATATTCTGGAGAAAACAGGCTTAATTTGTATAATCTCTAATCAGCAGTGAAAATGCATTGGGCAGAGTGTCTGGTTATATATCCTGTTTCTTTATCTATCTATTTGTGACTACTGACTTGTTTCTGCTAGTTTTGAATTGGAGAGCATTTACCTGCACACGGTGTGAGATGCTGAACGACTAAGGAATCAGAATAAACATGTGGAATATCAATAAGTGATAACAGCACTCATCTCTTCCCAGTGTCTGGTGTGCCATAAAACTGGCTGCTCTTTTAATGGGTGTAGTCCTCTAGTGCAAGGACGTGAGATATCATGACTCTCATGTTTGAGACTGACTTCTATAATCTCTAGGTTAAACAAGGACTGCAGGTACTGGAAACTAGAGTCTAGATTAGAGTGGTGCTGGAAAAGCACAGCAGGTCAGGCAGCATCTGAGGAGCAGAAACATCGACTTTTTGGGCAAAAGCCATTCATCAGGAATAGAGGCAGGGAGTCTGCAGGGTGCAGAGATAAATGAGGGGGGGTGGGGGTGGGGAGAAAGTAGCATCGTGTACAATAGGTGAATGGGGGTGGGGAAGGAGGTGATATGTCAGAGAAGAGGATGGAGTGGATATGTGGGAAGGAAGATAGGTAGGTAGGACGGTTCATGAGAATGGTGGTGAGCTGGAAGGTTGGAGCTGGGGTGAGGTGGGGGAAGGGGAAATGAGGAAACTGGTGAAATCCACATTGATGCCATGGGGCTGAAGTGTTCCGAGGTGGAAGATGAGGCGTTCTTCCTCCAGGCATCAGTTAGTGAGGGAGCGACGGTGCAGGAGGCCCAGGACCTGCATGTCTTCGGCAGAGTGAAGGGGGAGTTGAAAGTTGGGCCACAGAGCGGTGTGGTTGATTGGTGCGGGTGTCACAGAGATGTTCCCTAAAGCGCTCTGTTAGGAGGCGTCCAGTCTCCCCAGTGTAGAGGAGACCGCATAGGGAGCAACAGATACAATAAATGATATTAGTGGATGTGCAGGTAAAACTTTGATGGATGTGGAAGGCTCCTTTGGGGCCTTGGATGGAGATGAGGGAGGTGGAGTGGATGCAGGTTTTGTAATTCCTGTGGTGGCAGGGGACGGTGCCAGGATGGGAGGGTGGGTTGTTTGGGGGACATGGACCTGACCAAGTAGTCACAGAGGGAACGGTCTTTGTGGAAAGCATGACAGACCTAAACATATCATTTATTGTATCCGTTGCAAAACTTGCCCAGCCATTGCAGAAAACAGCTAATTGTCAACAGTACTGCTGTTAGTCTGGAGTCATTGGGAGACCAGACCGAGCAAGGACAGCAGAATTCCCTCCCTAAAGGACGTTAGTGCACCAATTAGATTTAAAATAATAATAGAAAAGGATAGACCAGATCTAAAAGTTGAAGTTCTAAGTTGGAGCAAGGACAATTTTGAGGGTATTTGGCAAGAACTTTCGAAAGCTGACTGGGGGCAGATGTTCGCAGGTAAAGGGACAGCTGGAAAATGGGAAGTCTTCAGAAATGAGATAATGAAAATCCAGAGAAAGTATATTCCTATCAGGGTGAAAGTAAAGGCTGGTAGGTACAGGGAATTCTGGATGACTAAAGAAATTGAGGATTTGGTTAAGAAAAAGAAGGAAGCATATGTCAAGTATAGACAGGACAGATCGAATGAATCCTTAGAAGAGTACAAAGGCAGTAGAAGTATACTTAAGAGGGAAATCAGGAGGAAAAAAGGGGGACATGAAATCACTTTGACAAATAGAATTAAGGAGAATCCAAAGAGTTTTTACAAATAATAAAGGACAAAAGGGTAACTAGGGAGCGAATAGGGCCCCTCAAAGATCATCAAGGCAGCCTTTGTGTGGAGCCACAGAAAATGGGAAGATACTAAATGAGTATTTTGCATCAGCGTTTACTGTGGAAAAGGATATGGAATGTATAGACTGTAGGGAAATAGGTGGTGACATCTTGCAAAATGTCCATATTGCAGAGGAGGAAGTGCTGGATGTCTTGAAATGGGTAAAGGTGGATAAATCCCAGGACCAGATCAGGTGTAACCTAGAACACATTGGGAAGCTAGAGAAGTGTTTGCTGGGCCTCTTGCTGAGATAGTTGACTGGAGGTTGGCAAACGTGGTGCCACTATTTAAGAAGGGTGGTAAGGACAAGCCAGGGAACTATAGACCAGTGAGCCTGATGTCACTGGTGGGCAAGTTGTTGGAGGGAATCCTGAGGGACAGGATGTACATGTATTTGGAAAGGCAAGGACTGATTAGGAACAGCCAACATGGCTTTGTGCGTGGGAAATCATGTGTCACAAACTTGATTGTGTTTTTTGAGGAAGTAACAAAGAGGATTGATGAGTACAGAGTGGTAGATGTGATCTATATGGACTTCAGTAAGGCGTTCAACAAGGCCCCCCATGGGAGACTGATTAGCAAGGTTAGATCTCATGGAATACAGGGAGAACTAGCCATTTGGCTACAGAACTGGCTCAATGGTAGAAGACAGTGGGTGGTGGAGGGTTGTTTTTCAGACTGGAGGCCTGTGACCAGTGGAGTGCCACAAGGATCGGTGCTAGGCCCTCTACATTTTGTTATTTACATAAATGATTTGGATGCAAGCATAAGAGGTACAGTTAGTAAGTTTGCAAATGACACCAAAATTGGAGGTGTAATGGACAGCAAAGAGGGTTACCTCAGATTACAACAGGATCTTGACCAGATGGGCCAATGGGCCGAGAAGTGGCAGATGGAGTTTAATTCAGATAAATGTGAGGTGCTGCATTTTGGGAAGGCAAGTCTTAGCAGGACTTATATACTTAATGGTAAGGTCCGAGGGAGTGTTGCTGAACAAAGAGACCTTGGAGTACAGGTTCATAGCTCCTTGAAAGTGAAGTCGCAGGTAGATAGGATAGTGAAGAAGGCGTTTGGTATGCTTTCCTTTATTCGTCAGAATATTGAGTACAGGAGTTGGAAGGTCATGTTGCTGCTGTGCAGGACTTTGGTTAAGCCACTGTTGGAATATTGCGTGCAATTCTGGTCGCCTTCCTATCGGAAAGATGTTGTGAAACTTGAAAGGGTTCAGAAAAGATTTACAATGAAGTTGCCAGGGTTGGAGGACTTGAGCTACCAGGAGAGGTTGAACAGGCTGGGGCTGTCTTCCCTGGAGCGTCGGAAGCTGAGGAGTGACCTTATAGAGGTTTACAAAATTATGAGGGGCATGGATTGGGTAAATAGGCAAAGTCTTTTCCCTGGGGTCGGGGAGTCCAGAACTTGAGGGCATAGGTTTAGGGTGAGAGGGGAAAGACATAAAAAAGACATAAGGGTCAACGTTTTCACACAGAGGGTGGTACGTGTATGGAATGAGCTGCCAGAGGAAGTGGTGGAGGCTAGTACAATTGCAACATTTATGAGGTATTTGGATGGGTATCTGAATAGGAAGGGTTTGGAGGGGTATGGGCCGGGAGCTGGCAGATGGGACTAGATTGGGTTGGGATATCTGGTTGGCATGGACGGGTTGGACTGAAGGGTCTGTTTCCGTGCTGTACATCTCTATAACTCTATGACTATGGCTCCAAATAATTTCTAAAACAACAATCAGTGACAATTTCATGATTATGAAAGTTACTGAATTAACTTGTAATTTGAGAATTTATGAATCAAATTTAAGCTCCACCAGCTGCCATAGTAAGATTTGACCCCATATTCCCAGAGTGTCAGCATCAGCCTTTGATAGCCCTTCCAATTGTGTAATTCATGTAATTTGAAACAACCCTCCACCACCCACTTGTGTGCGTGACCTGGTGCAGAAATGCTTGCAATCCCTCGCAACATAAGAAACTGGTTGTGGATATTGTGGTATTGAACAGGTAGCTATCAAAGATGAACATTAAATTACCACAAGCAGATTGAGTAACATGTTCTTAAAAGCATACCATGCTTCAAGTGACCCAGGGTAAGATAGAGTATGAAACATTTACACCCTCAGGTCATATGTCATGAAACAGTGAGGAAATCATGGATATGTCTTTTTAACAATATAATGAAATACTGACTATGAGATATAACACAGCAATTGCTAAGTTGTCACCTTCTCCCCCAGGTTCGTGTTGTTGAGCCACTATGTGACAACATAGTTCCCTGTCTTAGTGGTTCCATTGGTCAGCAAGCACAGATGAAAACAACTGAATGCAAGTTAGGATAGGCTTATGCCCGAAACGTCGAATTTCCTATTCCTTGGATGCTGCCTAACCTGCTGTGCTTTAACCAGCAACACATTTTCAGCTAGGATACAGGCAGCATAGCTCAAATTTATGGAAGGCAGAAGATAGCAGTCAGACCAGGAGGTCATCAAAATAATGCAGTTTGGAGGTAGCGAACGCAAAGTTTCAGATTTCAGCAACAGATGGGCTGGATCAGCATTGGAAATAGAAATAGTTTATTGGGTGATGGAAAGAGTATAAGATTAAAAGTTAAGTAAATATTTGATTCAGCCTGGACAAGTGGCCAGTTCTGAGCATGTGGGGTAGAGTCAGTATCCACACCAAGTGACCAGTTCTGAGCATGTGGGGTAGAGTCAGTATCCACACCAAGTGGCCAGTTCTGAGCATGTGGGGTAGAGTCAGTATCCACACCAAGTGATCAGTTCTGAGCATGTGGGGTAGAGTCAGTATCCACACCAAGTGGCCAGTTCTGAGCATGTGGGGTAGAGTCAGTATCCACACCAAGTGGCCAGTTCTGAGCATGTGGGGTAGAGTCAGTATCCACACCAAGGAGTGTGTATTGGAGTACAGCAGCAGGAGCTGAGTTTGTGGCCAATGCAGAACACAATGATTTCTGCTTTCCCAATATTCAATTATGTGAAAGTTAAAACTCATCCAGAACTAGGCAAAATAACTCACATACTACATCCCAGCGACGGGAAATCTGCTTGGGGTTTTTTTGATGCTTCAACTTCTCATTGCTTTCTGAGAGCTCTTTTCAATTACCCAACTGAGTAACAGGGTCATTGAATTATTGTAAAACTCAACCAGGTGGTAATATGCTGGATGGGGCATCAATTTAGAGTTCTGATGGAGAAAAATCACTTTAGGTAAATTTTTAGGGTATTTTTAGACTAGTTTCAGATGTTGAATCTTTGCCCAAATTAAAAGTGAACAGTAGGATAAGCATTAATTTTTCATTCTTTAAAACCAAAGCTCTGTTAAAGATTAACTTCATCTTCATGCACAGAAATTGAGCTCAAGTAAAAGGGAACATGCTTAATGTATATTTGTAGAAGTGAGATTTCCCTTCTTTCTTAACAGCTGTGACCTGTTCGACTGCACAAAAATGTTAGCTCCTTTCTGCAGGATAAACATACTCTGACTTCTTTTTATCTTGAATTTAAATCACATGAAAGCAAATGACCATCAGTGTCAGCAGGAGTGTTACTGTTATGGATCACTCCAGCACACTCTCCTGGATTTAGTCTCAATAGCACTTGGATTTGCTTGTTTACTTAAAACTGTCTTAACAAGCTGCTGAGTTAGTATGAATTCAGTAAGTACCTCTTCTGTTTCTGGTGTAGTGCAGCCAGTATGTTGCTCCTACTGAATTCCCTGCTGAATCCAACATCAAGATTCATGTTCTAGTCTCAGCATAATCCCTGGAAATATTGCTGGATTTGAATGGAACAAAGGAACAGGAAGGGACACTTAATTCTCAATTGATTCATGCTGAGCAATATCTCAATTTCATTTACCAACCCTCAGCCCTTTACTCAATATCTTTTGTTACTCTCACTGAACAAAAATCTGAATATGAAAGCTTAAATTGAGGCTGTATAGACTCTTGTGAGAGAAAGTTTCAACCTTCTACTATCCTCTGCGTGTACAAGTGCTTTCTGATTTTGCACTTGAATCATCTATCTCTTTTTTAAATAATTTGTACCTGCATTTTTCTCCCACATGTAATAGACTTTCTGTAACAATAGCTTCCATTCATATAATAACCTTAATACAGTGAAATGACCAAAGGTAATTCACAGGACCATTATCAGACAGAATTGGATATTAAGCCATATTAAAACAGTTATAATAATGACAAAAAGATTGGTCAAAGAACTATAGCATCTTAAAGGATGAGAGTGGGCTGGAAGCAGTGAAGTTTAGGGAAGAAATTTCAAAGCTTCGTGCCCTGGCAGCTGAAGGCATGCCGAGCAAGCATAGGCTGGATAAAATTGGGATGCTCAGAAACCAGAACTAGAAGGCTTCAAACATCTTTATGCTTCACAGTGCTGGAGGAGGCTAAAAATCTAATTTAAAATGTTTGAGCACTTTGATCAGATAATTTTTCCACCTATGATTCTCAACAAAATGCAAACTCTTTTCTGACAACTGCCCTCATCATTTAACCTTCTAAGTTCCAGTATCGTTCTTGGGACATGTTTTTATCTGCAAATATCAGTAACACTGAGAATTTATCTCAAATCTGTCCTGCTGGCCTGAGTTGCCATGAGACTCATAATTCTGGGCTCTGTTTTGTACCTTAGAGAGATCATATTTCATGTGTCTTCTGGTAATGTTGGCCTATAATTGTTTGTCCTTATGTAAAAATGACTAGTGTCTAATTCTAGTCCGCTTTTTAAGACTCTGCTATTCACATTATTACACAGTTCTTTGTGAAGATGTCTCTCACCAGTGTTGAAAATTCTAGCTCTTTACATTTTTTCCCTTCATACACAGGATGAAGATGCCAAAGGCCAGGCCAACATTTATTCCCATCCTTAATTGCCCAGACAGCAGCTAAGAGTCAACCACATTGGAGTTACATTTTGACCAAATGAGTTTTTGGTCCTTAATTAAATCATTATCTCATAAAGGACATTAGTGAACCAGATGGGTTTTTCTTACAATGGGCCACAGATTCATGTTCATCATTAGATTCTTAATTCCAGACATTTATTGAATTAAAATTCCACCATCTGCCATAGTGGGATTCAAACCTGGGTTCCCAGGATGTTACCCAGGTTTCGGGATTAACAGTCCAATGGTAATAACACTTGGCCATTGCGTCCCTAGATTGCTGCTATCACTGTTCCATCATTGATATTCAACACCATCTCATTCATGCATCCATTCTCATTATACCAAAAATGGTTCCAACTTCTTAGCAGCCCAATGAATGCAGCCAGGTCTCTAGAAATGCCAGATCACCATCCTTAAATCTTATTGAAGCAGTAGTTTTTGCCTTGCTTTTCCTTCACTTTTATAAGGTGGCTAGTAATCCCTTTCTCCATTCAGAACAGACAGATCAAAGTCTGACATTCCCCCAGGGAATATGCAGGTGAATCATTCTTAGGGGAATAGATACTTGCTTATGATAATACAATCGCATCCGTCTGACCCTCATGTGAAAGTTTGGCAACAAGCTTATTCTGACTTTTACTCTTGGGAAAGTTTTTGGTCCTTAATTAAATTATTATCTCATTGTCTCCTCATTGAATTCTTTAGAGTTTTAAAGACAAACCAATACAGCACAATATCATTGCTATAATTATTTTCAAATAATTTCATCTTTAAAAATAATTACTTTATTTGAGAGTACACTGAGGAATTAGCAGCAGTAATGTTCTGACACATCGATTGTCACAGATTGGAATCACCAAACAAGTTGATACTTGCACTTTGTAGTTATGGCTGAGAGTTTGATTTGATTTTCAATGGGGTCTTTCTCATCCAGTTGGCAAAAGAAAGTAAGTCATCTTAGCCCTTGAAAACGCACCTTTTAGTGACAGATAATGCAAATGGTAAGAGAAATAATGGATGATGTGTAACAGACTCCACAACAAATTTTTTGACTTAGAGCAAGGGTAGTTAAGAACTCGTTAAGAAGAGTAAAGGGGAAGTATCACAGCAACCAAAATAAGTTCAACAATAAAATTACCCAAAGTGCAATGCAATTTACAAGTTAGCTGACTTTTAGAATGGATTAACACTCAAGCTGAAAAACTGCACAAGAAATTTAAAACCAATACAATATCAAAATGGTTTTAAATTTTAACCATTACCAAACCATTTAGAATTGTCAGTAAAATGAGATGATGGGAATGCAACATAGTTTTATTATGATTTGGAGATGCCAGTGTTGGCCTAGGGTGTACGAAGTTAAAGATCACACAACACCAGGTTATAGTCCAACAGGTTTAATTGGAAGCACACTAGCTTTCGGAGCAATGCTCCGATCGAGCCCTCCACAATCACCTGATGAAGGACCTCACTCCGAAAGCTAGTGTGCTTCCAATTAAACCTATTGGACTATAACCTGGTGTTGTGTGATTTTTAGTTTTATTATCTAATCCAAAATTAAATTGTAGGCTGGAGATCATTGTTGTATGATGCACAGTTGCAAATTTTAAATTTTAAATCAAGGTATTTTTCAATGTATAATTTCAGTTACATCACACTGTAAACTTTTGCTATAAATTCTGGTCTTACAATTGTGTACTCCACAACCACCTGATGAAGGAGCAGTGCTCTGAAAGCTGGTGCTTCCAATTAAACCTGTTGGACTATAACCTGGTGTTATGTGATTTTTTTTTAACTTTGTACACCCCAGTCCAACACCAGCATCTCCAAATCATGGGAGAATCAAGGTTAGCATCATACAAGAAGTGTCAGGGGACATTGTAAGTGGATAACAAGCCACGTTTTGGACGACTGCATAAGAAAACTTGCTCAGCCTAATGGAGAAACCCTCCATGAAACTCAACAATAGTGACTTCTTGTTAAAATGTGGAATGATTCAGCCTCATATGTTCTGTTGCATGACTTCAGTGCAGACAGTGGGATGTCAAAAATGATATGGGTCACTCCCCCTGAACACACATGCCTTGATATGATTTGCCAGTGCATACAGTTAGTTATCAGGCACCGTCAATGCTGGGACACTGAGCAACCTGAAATAAACAGTCATTGGATCAGTGGTGATCACCCTTGTTGTATCACTAACTCAATAAATATTGGAAAGTTTAGAGAAGTCATCCAACACCAGAATGTAATCCTTCCTGTGCACAAGCCTGTTGCTATTTTTGTCCTGGAGATGGATTGTGTGGCTGTAGATACTCCCTTGATGCTGAGATTGATATATTTAGGAGGTCTCACATGCTTTCATAGGCTGTTGAATACTGTGATTTGTCCTTGGCCATTAACCAGATTCATGTGCTAGTAGGTTGGAGAAAATAGAGTTAAAGGGGAGCTGAGCCTGGGAGAGGGGAAGGAGAGCAAAGCAGGGGAGAATGAGGAGGAAAAAAGGAGGAAAGTGGATTACAGGAGAAAAAGTAGGAGGAGAGGAAGAGAAGACATCAGGAGGAGGCGAAGAAGGAAAGGGCAGGACAATGGCAGAGGTGATGAGCTGTCATATTTGCAACAGAAGCTTTGTCTGAATTGTGCCTTCTCATGTTAAACAGCTATGATTGCAGTTGGAATTCCAATAAACTCTGATGACTGATTTTTCGTTTCATTGATGACTTATCGGCTGAGCAAGATTTTATTTCAGTTTACAATATTTCAAGTTGGTTTCCAATGATTTCTGTTGAACACTGTTGACAGCTTCAAAGGAAAATAAATGTTGGGCATTTGATGTATTGGGATACACGATGTGATTTCAGTTTGTGGTCACTGGTCTCAATAGATTGTTTCAGGATGTAAAGCAATGAATAAATGAGAGCTTTGGAACACAGACGATCACAACTGAGTACAATCAGTATTCAGAGAACGATATCAAATCATTGTGTTAGGGAAGGCACTAAGGCACAAAGATCAGGAGAGAGGAAAACAGGAAATAGAAATAAGGTGGGAACATGGATGGAATGGTGGCTCAGTGGTTAGTACTGCTATGTCAGAGCACCAGGGACCCGTGCTCTATTCTACCAATGATTGATTGGAGCTTGGAGGTTCTCCTTGGATCAGTGGGGTTTCCTCTGGGAGCTCTGGTTTCCTCGCATACTCCACAGATGTCAAGTTTAGATGGATTGGAGATGCTAAATTGCTCATGATGAACAGGGATGTGCAGACTAGGTGGATTAGCCATGCGACATGCAGGATTACAGGTAAGAGGGTGACTCTCAATGGGCCACTCTTAGGAGGGTCAGTGTTGACTTGGTGGGCCAAATGGCCTGTTTCCACAGTGTGGGAATTTTAATATATAGAACTTTAAAAAAAAATCATGATTTGAAACTGTGCAGTAAATTAGGAACCATGATAAATTAAATATTGCAGAACTGTGTTTTCAAAATTTGGAAGACCAACATCACATACATCAAATGGGCTGTATGGTGTATGTCATAATAGGAGCATGTTATTTGATTCCTGGGCACAGAGGCAATACTTTTATCAATGTCCTTCCCAGTGAAGTATGTCAAAAAAAAACATTCAACTTTCATCCGAATTTTGCACATGCAATCTCACAGAAATATTCCTTTCCTGTTCCCATGTACAAGGATATTAAGACTAGGGATTAATGGAGTACTTAATGGAGAACAAAGATCTCATTTGCTTCAATCAATGAGTAGTCCACCATCCACTTCAATTTGTACAATCATGGTTCATATTTTATATGTATTTTGAACGAGAAAATGATGTCTTCTATTCCCAGCTAAGGTAACGTGTGCATTCGGGGAAATGAGGCCTTATAATTGGACTTGTCTTTAGTGTCTTCTGTCCCTGTACTTCTTGTCAGTTATATTTGATCAGAATTAGAAGATATACTTCTGCTGATTTTAAGTTAATCACAAATTGCTCAATGCTGCACCTCCTGTGATTTCAGCACACTTTGTTCTTTGCTACCTTTTATCTAAGTGCTTCTATTTTAGTCTGCTCAATACCTAATCAAAGATAAATTAGAGACTGCAGCCCACTTTTTTTTTGTCATGCAGTGGGATGGTTAGATGCAAAATGCTCTGCTAGAAATATTGATGGAAACTATGTTCACAAACCTTTCTTCCGAAGAGAAGAGAAATGGGTAATCAAATGAGGGAGAGAAATGTAACGGGTGTCATTTTTAGATTAGATTAGACTTACAGTGTGGAAACAGGCCCTTCGGCCCAACAAGTCCACACCGACCCGCCGAAGCGCAACCCACCCATACCCCTACATTTACCCCTTACCTAACATGGCCAATTCACCTGACCTGCACATCTTTGGACAGTGGGAGGAAACCGGAGCACCCGGAGGAAACCCACGCAGACACGGGGAGAACGTGCAAACTCCACACAGTCAGTCGCCTGAGTCGGGAATTGAACCCGGGTCTCAGGTGCTGTGAGGCAGCAGTGCTAACCACTGTGCCACCGTGCCGCCCACTGATGGGCCTGATCCTCTCAAAATATACTAGGAAGGTAGCCTAGAGCTAACCTTTTCTTATTTTAAAGGTAAATGCCAGTTGCCATGTTTCAGGTGCAATTCAACTGGTGAAATGACCCGACATTAAAGCAAAACACAATTTATTCAGTTAAAATACAACCAAAGAAAGAGGAACTTAAAATAACCTAACTAAATCAGAAAACTTAACAGAATAATGTATTATTTTACTACTAAACAGTAACTGTTCCAATATAGTAACTGCCCATTAACACACTCTTGACAAAGGCAAATTCAGAGAAACAGAATTGTCTCATATGCAATTCCACCAGCCCAGGAGTCAAACGCTACAAGAGAAAACCCAGAAACAGAGTGTGCAGCAGGGTGAGATTCACTGCCTTCCAAACCTGCTGAGACCCCAGCTGAACAACATCTGAAGGCTAAACCTAAAATCCCTTGTTCTGTGTGGGACTGTGACCACACCCATTCAGGCTGCTTCTGTTGTTCCAGCTTTAAAAAAAAATCCAAGGCTTCACAAGTTGTTTATCTTCTCATGGAATGCTGCGTACCTGTCCCCCAGTCTCTCTCTAAAAGAAACCAGAACAAAAGATGCCTCTTAAAGCCACATTATCATCACCAAGGGTACAGGAAAAGTGAATAGCTACTTAGGGGAGCTTTATGCGGGCTGAATGGTTTCCTTCTGATAATGTTGTTTTTCCTGTTGTCCTGAATGTGCGTCCTCACTGTCCCTCTCAGCAGCTGTAAATCCAGCAGCGTGGAAACTTGAAATTCTGGCCCAAGTCTTTGGTCTCAAGTCTCTCAACTTTGTCTAAACCATTTATGGAAATAAACTGTCTTTTTTTTTTCTGAAATAGTACAACCCATGTGTAATGTTGCAAATTTGAATGGGGATGTGCATCGGAAGGATGGCAGGACAGGGTAAATGAGAGAAAACAGACCATTGCACGAGCTACAGCTGACTTCTAATCTGCATAATGAGGATTAAAATACTGATCTTGGATATTCAAATTATGTTGAATGGGATATGCACATTGTTGTTACAATTAATCCAATTCTGTGTTTAGCACAGAATTGAAAATCAGCTGAACCTAAACATGTCAAGGACATTTACAAATTGATTCTGACTTGCATCACTTCTGGATCAGGTTTGCTCTGTCTTGTACAGAGGAATGTCATTCCTGAGGAAGGGTTTATGCTGCTCCTCGGATGCTGCCTGACCTGCTGTGCTTTTCCAGCAACACACTCTTGACCCTGACATCAATTTATTCATGTCTACATTTGCAATCCACTGAGTTCATCAAAAAGGAAACCGCTCTGAAGAAGAGTCATTCCAGACTCGAAACATTAACTCTGTTTTGCTCTCAGCAGATGCCGCTGAGTTTCTTCAGTATTCTTTGTTATCATATTTACTTTAATATGTTATATAATTTAATATGTCACCTTCGAAGTTTTCCCTGTCATTGATTCCCACAATACATCTGCAGACACTATCAATGACTGAGAAAAGAAATAACAATAGTGCTACATTTTACAATATAAAATATTATAAATAAATATAATTGTTATGATTAGTAACCAATGCAAGAATTTCTTCTGAGTGTATGGAATTGAGGTGGGTTTGTGATTGCTGGTAATCCAGTAAGGAATTTATATTGCTTTCCTACAACAACCTTTTGGAAGAATCTACATTCCCATGAGTGCAGTGCAGAAAATGTCTTCTATTTTTCCTAACAGCATGGCAAAGAACAGCAGGACAAGGAATAATATTTCAAAATTCCTCAGTGATAGTAACCAAGGAGTAAGAGCAGGTGATTCAGCTCCTTGAGTCTGTTCTAACATTCCATTAAACATGTTAGGTCTGTATCTTATTTACAGTTAGCTATTGGTTCCTTATGCCTACATGCACTTACTTAACGAATATATACCAATTTTAGATTTGAAATTTTCTGCTGACTGAGTCTCAACAGCACTGTTGAAGAGAGATTTCCAAATTACTAGTATATTTTGTCCTTACTTCACCACAAAACGCCAAATCTTAACTTTAAGATTGTAGTCCCTTACTCTTAATTCTCCAGCAGGAGACACAGCTTCTTCCTCCCTATAGTGTCAAATTCTTTCAAAATCTTTAACACCGTATTTCATCTTCAACAGCTTAACTACACAACCAAGTCACAGTCACAAAAAACAGAGGTTGCTGGGAAAGCTCAGCAGTTGAGAGTGTGTTGCTGGAAAAGCACAGCAGGTCAGGCAGCATCCGAGGAGCAGGAAGTCAAGGCTTCAGGCCAGAGCCCTTCATCAGGATTCCTGATGAAGGGCTCTAGCCCAAAACGTCAATTTTCCTGTTCCTCGAATGCTGCCTGACCTTTTGCACTTTTCCAGCAACACACTCTCAACTGCTGAGCTGACTATCTCCTAGAAAAAGCTCAGCAGGTCTGGCAGCAGCTGTGAAGAGAATCAAAGTTAACATTTCAGGTCTGGTGACTGAGGAAGGGTCACCAGACTCGAACCGTTAATGCTGATTTCTCTTCACAGATGCTGCCAGACCAGCTGAGCTTTTCCGGCAACCTCTGTTTTTGTTTCTGGTTTACAGCATCGCCAGTTCTTTCAGCTTTTATGAAGCAAACTACAGTTATATGGTCAGTTTCTCAAGTGTGCAGACTTTAAAAGCCCTGAAACTGAAGCAGTAGCCGAGCCTTTGGAAATGAATGATTCAATTCATACAAATAATGCAGACACAACACAGACCAGAAAATTGGCAATTTACTGCTGTTAATTTCACAGTCAACTGTTCCCAGTTATTTCAGCAGGAGAAACAATAGTTTATTTTACAACAGTGAGTGGAGGTTTGTGCAACAGACTTCCTATTAAAGACCTTCCATATAAAATATTTTAAAATCAATTGAGCAATTACTTGAGCAAAAAAATGGTTCAGGCTTCTTACCTGCTATGAGCTTCCTTCTTTAGCAATTTGTTTTAATAACAAGCTCACCAGTAAGAAAAAAGAAATCATTGACTCTTACTTTTTAAAACACTTGTTGCAGAAGACAGTTTGAAGAAAATTAACAATGACAGTTGAAGATAACAGGGCAGACTGAAAATATGGCTGGAGCTCTTGTCTCTATCATCACAGTGAACAGCATTTAAACTTCTATCACCTTCATAAATTTAGTCCAAGAAATGCAACCATACCATCAAACCAGCAATATCAGAAGAGTACAAATGAAAGACTCGTGGAAATGAAGGGTGAAAAATGACTGCTATAGGATTTTAAGCAGGCCTTCTCAAACTTTCCCCTTTCATTACAAAGCTCTCTTCAGATTCCATTCAGTAAGCTACCTCTACAAAGGAGTTATTTCTTTGTATTCTGGTACTTCAGAAAGATTGCTACATAGGTCAAGGATAGCAAATGTTATTTATGCCGGCACCAAGTGAAGTTGCAGATTCATATTTGACGCTCTACATCGCAAACTTCTTCCAGGTAGTGGGTGGCACAGTGACTCAGTGGTTAGCACTGTTGCCTCACAGCATCAGGGATCTGGGTTCAATTCCAGCCTCGAGCGACTGTCTGTGTGGAATTAGCACATTCTCCCCGTGCCTGCGTGGGTTTCCTCCGGGTGCTCCGGTTTCCTCCCACAGTCACAAACATGTGCAGGTTAGGTGATTGGCCATGCTGAATTACCCATAGTGTTCAGGGATTTGTAGGTTAGGTGCATTAGTCAGGGGTAAATATAGAGTAACAGGATAGGGGAATGGGTCTGGATTGGTTAGTCTTTGGAGGGTCAGTGCAGACTTGTTGGGCCAAATGGCCTGTTTTCACACTGTAGTGATTCTATGAAGAATATCTGTTTGGAGTTTGCGTGTTCTCCATGTGTCAGCGTGGGTTTCCTCTGGGTATTTCCGGTTTCCTCCCACAGTCCAAACAAGTGTGTATTAAATGGGTTGACCGTGTTAAATTGCCCAGAGTGCTCAGGGATGTGCAGGCTAGGTGGATTAGCCATGGGAAATGCACGGTTATAGGGTAGGGGAGTGGGTCTGGGTAGGATGCTGTTTGGAGGGTTGATGTGGACTTGAAGGGCTGAATGGCCTGTTTCCACACTGTAGGCGTTCTACAATTTATGAATACCAACCACAGGACAAAATGCTATCAGAATAGTTAATGCCGTATAATAAATTTGACTTGGAACACAAAGAGAAGTTTTGGGCTTCAAGTAAAATTTAGAATTCCTACCCCAAAATCTGAATGGAAATTATTCTACCAGCAGGCATCAGTGTTCACCAGATGATGGGATTGTCACAATTTGTCATTTCATATTTTTGGATCTATATTAACACTGGTGAAATGGACAAAAACATATTAGGGGACATGAATTAACATTGCTTAAAGTTTTTAAAAAAGTGATATATTATTTTTGCTCTTTCCATTCTCATGTAGCATTCCAGAAGTAAGCAAGAAATGTATTTAGTCAAAAGTAAATGTGATGGGGACTCAGATTCACCATCACTAGTTCAGATAAAGAATTACAATAATGGCAGCTGTGGATCGGACAGCAACAATTTATTCATTTTCCTGAAAAGTTGTGTTTTCCATTCAGTGAGTACAGACTTCAGCATGACCACACAAACTTGACAACAGTGTACTTTTCCACTCAGGCTGATCCCTGTTGCAAATTTGCAAAGTCATGGGACTTAAAAGTAAAAATGTGCAATATTGCTATTTTCACATGTAGAGTATTATTGTCTCACATATTTGAAATCCATGCAATGCCAGCAATCTTCCATGTATAGCTCTGTTCACTTGTATCGGACTGTATACAACTGCACCACTGGGAAGACTTTACTGAGCTATAATGTCTAAAACTATGGGGACATATTTTTATTTAGCCAGGCCAATGTCTTCAAAGCATGGGGCTACCAAATGTCACCGGGGCTGCGGAGTTTTTCGAAGTGTTTTGTGATGGCTTCTCGGTGACCCTTCAGGCTCTGACTCCCAAGGTAGTGACCTCAGTACAGTCCTGTGTCAAGGTTATCTTCAGACAATCCCACATATTCACAGCTGTTAAGAGGAATTAAGTTGAATAGAAATGTTAACAGTCACATCAATGTTTGCATAAATGAGAAAAAGACGAACAGCACTTGGTACTATTCACATTTTGGCTGTGTCATCAGATTCCCTGGTAAGACAAACCTATAGAACCTGTCAATGTCATATACTGGTCTTCTTTTATATTTCAAAAAAAGGAGCTCCAATACTATTAGTACATATTTTCAATATTCCCCTTATTAACCACAGTCTTGTAAGGAATTGTAGTGAAAATAACACTTCCTTTGTGGATGCAGTTTATTAGGTTTTCATTGCTCCTTGTTTCATTGCATACTTTATCAGTGAGCCCTGCCCAGATACCAATCCCCTTTTACATACAGGGCTAATGAAGTCTGAATCCCCAGGCATGATTACTGTATGTTGCATTGAGCCAGAGCAGCATATAATGGCTCTACTGCTACCAGCTTAACCTATTGACTTCTGCACAGTCAACAACTGGCCAGTGCTCCGTCACCTACAACATAGCTGTGCTAATTAAGAATGGTAAAAGGTGTTATGAATTGTTGACATAGTGAAGTTGTTATTGCAGTTCAAGAAACATAAAAAAAAGAGAGGCTAATTGCATCATGCACTCCACAAGAACATTCTTCAAGGATGCCAACAAAGTGGGTATAGTTGAGTGCATCTCTGGGTACCAGTGAAGGAACAGGAGGATAAAACATGACAAGAGTAGGATGACACTGGACTGAGTTGAGGAAAAGAACTTTATCTTCAGCATTCTCTTCTCCTTGATTCATTCATATGGTTTAGACTCAAGTTATTTTTCTCCTTGAAAGTATAAAAGGTTTCAGTATCTGTGTCATCCAGACTTAAATCTGGCTTCTTTTAGTGTGTGTTATCTAATTTATGTATGACCAATTGAAGCTGTTGTGACTCTTAAATCCATCGAATCCAGGCATCTGATAAAGGCAATGTGCTGGATTCTGTCACTCTACATGGCACCTAGAACTGAAACATCTCAGGACTGATTCATTGTGTGTAGGGCCCAAAGCAACTCTTAGGCTTTGTCTCTTTCTCTAGCCTTTTGGCCCTTTTTTGTCAGTGGCTTGTCTCACACACTGCCTGCAAAAAGTTTCAAAACATCTGACTCTTTAGATGAAAGGCCTGCTGGATCTGGTGTCCATCACACACTTGAGTGAGCACTAGTGTTCCTTCAACCCAACAGAGGACTTAGAGATAAGATGTCCCAGCCACCTGGAGCTGCCGCCAGTCAGCAACCAAGAAACAAAATATGAATGTTGCTGGGCTGAGAGTGTCTTTTTGACTGAGGGTCATGGAATAGAGGCCATAAGATCCAGAAACAAAGGCAAGCAGCTGGCTGCTGACAGCTATCACTCTGCCCCAAGTCCACGCTGTCAATTAGACACAAATTAGTGTTGATCAAATGACCTCTCATATCCCACTACCAACATGCTGCCTGCATGTACAGATGCCTTGTACAATTACATCATTTAAAAGGGATCTGGATGGGTATATGAATAGAAAGGGTTCAGAGGGATATGAGCCAAGAGCCTGGTGGGCGGCACGGTGGCACAGTGGTTAGCACTGCTGCCTCACAGCGCCAGAGACCCGGGTTCAATTCCCACCTCGGGCGACTGTCTGTGTGGAGTTTGCACGTTCTCCCCGTGTCTGCGTGGGTTTCCTCCGGGTGCTCCGGTTTCCTCCCACAGTCCAAAGATGTGTGGGTCAAGTGAATTGGCCATGCTAAATTGCCCATAGTGTTAGGTAAGGGGTAAATGTAGGGGTATGGGTGGGTTGCACTTCGGCGGGTCGGTGTGGACTTGTTGGGCCGAAGGACCTGTTTCCACACTGTAAGTAATCTAATCTAAAACTGGGATTAGATTAATTTAGGATATCTTGTCAGCATGGATGAGTTGAACCAATGGGTCTGTTTCCATGCAGAACACCTCTATGACTCTACTCATTTGATGGGGCCCCTTACATTGTATCAATCAAGGCAGGAATACATGCTTGCATTATCAATTTACCACTTATGGATCTTATGTGAAGGTGGAAGAGAAAAATCAACTATGCACCTTCTAGATGTATACTCGTGTGGTGTGAATAGAATCCCTACAGTGTGGAAACAGGCCATTTGGCCCAATAAATCCACACTGACTCGAGAGAACATATTGCTCCACACTTACCCCTGACTAGTGCACCTAACCAACACATCCCTGAAGATTATGGGCCACTTAGCATGGCCAATTCACCCAACCTGCACATCTTTGGGCTGTTGGAAGAAACCAGAGCATCTAGAGGAAACCCACACAGGCAAGGAGAGAGCGTGCAAACTCCACATAGGCAGTCACCCAAGGATTGACTAGAACTCGGGTCCCTGGCGCTGTGTGGCAGCAGTGCGAATCACTGAGCCACCATGCCACCCATATGGAGTGAGGCTTCACAGTTACTTAATACTAAACTAAGATCTCATCTTCCCTCCCAGATAGATTTTAAAGATCTCATGAGATAATTAGGAAAAGATTTGGGGGTTTGCTCAGCGTATGTCCATATTTGACAATTAATTAATGCCACCAAAACATTAACTGGTCACTTATCTCACTTATAACTAACTTGGACATTACTGATGCACAAGTCAATGCAAAGTTTGCTCAGACAATAACCATGTCTATGCTTCAAAAAAAAAGCTCCATTGGCCACAAGCACAAAAACTACCAAAACAGAAGCAAGGTCTTTTTGTAGCTGGTCCCAAAAATATGTTTCATTTTAGCAAGAACAAAATTTATCATGAAACAATAAAAGTAGAGTCCTTTTATCAATTTGCTAAGTCCCTCCATTTTAAAAAAATTACTAGTTAAATATAGACAGTGCTAAGTGAATCAACTTTCAGGTTATATTGAATTACCCTCTATAATTAAAATTATTGTCAGCTACTTCCAGTAGCTGTGACATCAGTAGATAAAGTACCTTTCTACCTATAAAATCTCAATGGAAGTGACTGTCAGACAGGTAGTTGCAGAGGCATTTTTGGTAGTTATTTATCCAGGGCACTGCAGCTTCCAATTCACAGCCTGTACTTTGAAGATCTTTAATAGCACATACTGACCTCTGTGTTCAACATTTACACAATGGGAGGGGCCTGGGAGAAGACCACACTGCAGTTAATTCCCACACAAGCAATTAAACCTGACTGGGGAATCAGGAGATGGTTCTATGAAAGGAATAAAGTCACTAAAAAGAAGTTTGCATTGAACAACAAAATCAGGAGGGCAACTGAAGGACAGCAACAGCAGCTGCTGGAAATATTGGAGATGAGGTCTGAGTGCAGAAAACAGCTCTTCAGCTGTTTGGAGACTGTGACAGGCTGGTGTGGAAAGTTCGGCTGCTGATTTTGAACAGGATCTTTATAAGTTAAAAGTGACAATTACATATACTGTCAGATAGTAATTATTGAATGATACTTGATGTGTTGGATGTACATATGAGCATTTGAAAAGATGAATCGGAAAAGATAATCAATTCCCTCTCTGGACATAGTCCAGCTCTATATACTGTTGTAACCTCCTGACCCCAGCCTTCCGCCCAACTAACCCTTCCATAAAGACCTTATGTCGGTATTTAGTTAGAAACTATGGCCAAATTAATAAAAAGAAAATCCAACCTCCAAAAGGAAGTCAAGCAAACTTCACAAGAGCAAAAACTCAGAACATTGTAAATTACAAGCAGCTCACATATTGTCTTTTATAACTCATCCACCCGAAGGCTTGTAGAGAATGTGGAATTATAGAAACCCTACAATGTGGAAACAGGCCTTTTGGGCCCATTGACCCACTGAACAGCATCCCACACACCTACCCTCCTATCCTATCCCTGTAACCCTGCATTTTCCATGGCTAATCTACCTAGCTAGCAGACCCCTGGGCACTACAGGTAATTTCCCACAGCCAATGCACTTAACTTGCACATCTTTAGACTGTGGGAGGAATCTGGAGCACCCAGAAGAAACCCAGACAGTCAGAAGGAGAATTGCAAACTCCAAACAGTCACCGAAGGCTGGAATTGAACCCAGGTCCCTTGCACCATCAGAAGAAATTGGCCAGAACAAGACATTGCAATGCCTTCCTCCGCCACTTGGCTCAACCTCCAGTATTTCCACTCCGTTGCAAGTCACTTATGGCCTTGCTTTTACACTGTAGAGACTGCCCTGCTAGGGGAATCAGATTAAAGGAGTATATTTAATTAGCTGAATTAGATTAATTAGGGGAGCACTAGTAAAGGCCAGGTTTAAATGTGAAGCGACTCTTGCAGTCAATATTGCAAAGTTGATGGTTGACACATCCACTTGAAAATCCAAACAAAGCAATTTATGTGGAAGATACAGCCTTCTGCATATATCAAGGAATACCCAGTTTTGACGCAATTTTGCAAGGCATGTGGCAGAAGACACCAATGACAGAAGGGTTGAGCTCAAGCAAAGGTTAATGCAGCTACAAAGAGCATTGACATAAAGAGACATTGCACAGGGAATATTTTCAAGAGGCAGTAAAGACAAGACCAGACCCACTTCCATGAACCGAAACTCAAAGTAATTATCTGGCAATGTGAACAATGAGATTAACAATGGTGAAAACATATCAAATGCTCTCAATTTCATGAAGACCATTAACGTCATCACAACATTCAAAGTGTTTGTAAAAATTTAAATGATCTATAGTCAGAAAATTGATGACTATTATTAGCTAATTTTGACACGGGGCAAATGCCAATATACAACACCTGCAAATTCTAAAGCATGTATCCACAGATATTGGAAGCCTTGACAAAAGCTACAAATGTAAGACTTTTAGCATACGACAGGTTTCCAATTCCATTGGCAGGATGGAAGTCGCTGGAGTACAAGGACAATTACTCTGACTAGATGTTGCAAACGTCATACAATGTGAAACTGATGGATCAGTAATTGTAGACATGTGAGCATGCCTTGACTTCCCACTAATCAGAATCCATGAAACCAGTCAAAATAGAGATTCAAAAGAAACTGCAGCAAACTGTTTGAAAACAACTTGCCGAATTGTATATGAAAGAAGAATTCAGAAGTCTGAATATCTTCAAGATTCAAGGACGTAATGTTTCGCCACTGTGGAGAGAAAAATTAAACTTCAAGAGAAAAATGCTGGATAAGAAACACAGGATAAATCCAAACTTGAGAATACCACCTCTGAGATGGTGAAGTATTCCAGAGTGGGCAGCACGGTGGCACAGTGGTTAGCACTGCTGTCTCACAGCGCCAGAGACCCAGGTTCAATTCCCGACTCAGGCGACTGACTGTGTGGAGTTTGCACGTTCTCCCCGTGTCTGTGTGGATTTCCTCCGGGTGCTCCGGTTTCCTCCCACAGTCCAAAGATGTGCGGGTCAGGTGAATTGGCCATGCTAAATTGCCCGTAGTGTTAGGTAAGGGGTTAATGTAGGGGTATGGGTGGGTTGCGCTTCGGCGGGTCGGTGTGGACTTGTTGGGCCGAAGGGCCTGTTTCCACACTGTAAGTAATCTAATCTACTTCAACTCAGTTCACAAAAATTAATGAAAAGCTGAAAGAGAAATAAAGAAAGCAGGAGGAACTGCAAGTTTTCTATCATCAATCCAATTGCCAGGTAATAGGAATATCTGGAGGAAATCACACAGTAATCACATCAAGTTATTCAGGAGCATTCACAGATACATAAGCCTGAGCACAACGCTGTAGAAAATGGCAGACTTGCAAAAAAACAGATGTAGATGCACAGCACACAAAACTAAGACTTGCACATGACTTATGAACTTGTTCTTATAAGAAATGTACGTCAATAATGTTGCTCTAACATAAGAATTCAAGGAGGACAATGAGAAACTGAAGTAGCACATGAAAGAGGTGCAGACTTTAAAGAACACATGAAGTTAGAGAGGTGGGGCAATTACAACAACACACTATGAAGGTGAAAATACATCAGACCAGCAGAAAGCTAAACTTTTGATAGAATTCAAAGAATCTAAGATGTCAATCCAGGACATCTTTCGAGTAACAAAACCGTAAATGCCAAAAAAAAAATTTGAACCACTAGATGAGACTTGAAAAATGAGATCACTCAGTGTCACTCATTTCTGAGAAAGAGACACTGGATCCAAAACGTTAACTCTGATTTCTCTCCATAGTTGCTGCCAGACCTGCTGAGTTTTTCCAACGCTTTCTGTTTTTGTTTCTGATTTCCAGTATCCACAGTTCATTTGGATTTTATTCATTCAGTGGTTAATCTGAAACAAGACTTGGCTGTAGTACATCAGGATATGAAAATTCAAGGACAGTGTCTACAATCCTTGAAAGAAAACTGACAACATATAGAATATGGTTGAGAGTGTGGTGCTGGAAAAGTACAGCAGGTCAGGCAGCATCCGAGGAGCAGGAGAATCGACATTTTAGGCAAAAGTCCTTCATCAGGAATCATCTTCTCCTAACACTTGGAATATCCCTCAGGAATGTTAAAAATCATACAACACCAGGTTATAGTCCAACAGGTTTATTTGGAAGCACTAGCTTTCAGAGCGCTGCTACTTGATCAGGCCCACAACCACCTGTTGAAGGAGCAGCGCTCTGAAAGTTAGTGCTTCCAAATAAACCTGTTAGGCTATAACCTGGTGTTGTTTGATTTTTTTTAGCTTTGTACACCCCAGTCCAACATTGGCACCTACAAATGAAGCCAAATGAATGTAGTTATCACTAGTATCTCAAGACAAATTCACTATAATGAAATATGAATATATCAGTAAAATACCTATGCATTATAGAGAGTCATAGGCTCATTTATTGTTGTAAATACTTGAATTTTCTTTTGTGAAGGAAAGCTATGTTTTTTGTGGCATTAAATGGCAGTGAGCAGGGCACCTGCTGCATTTTACAGTGTTAAACATATTACCAGAGGGTCATACATTCCAGCTCAGGATCTCAGCACAAGAATTAAGATTGAAACTCCAATGCAGTACTGTATGAGTACTGTGTTGTCTGAAGTGCCAACTTTTAGATAAGATATAATGAATAAATGAATGAATGAATGAATGAATGAATGAACAAATGAATGAGCTTTATTGTCACATGTACACCCATGAGTATCGTGAAAGGTTTATTTGTTGCCTCTTACGACACCAGCTTAGGTACAAGGAAGCTAGGTCCAGATTCTTCAGTAAATGAAGGTCCTACCTGACCTTTATCGAACTTGCGTGTTTTGCACTTCTTATGCACTTTATGCCGTGTACGAGTTTGTAGTTTGTGTTGTCCATGTAACACCTTCGGTCCTGGAGGAACGCTGTTTCATTTTTACTGTATCAGTTGTATATGGCAGAAATGACAAATAAAACGCAACTGTACTTTACTCCACCACATCTCTTTTTGCAAAAGATCCTGCAACAATTATTTTGAAGTGGATCAGAGGTTCTGCTTTTATACATCCCTCCTGTTATCAAAATAGCAGTCTATCTGGTTTTTGGTGAGACGTTGTTGTGTGTGAATTGGCTGCCATGTTTCCTTTATTACAACACTGACTACATTTTAAAAGCACACTTTATCAGCTGTAGACTTGGTGGGCACAAAAGATGCTAAATAAATGCAAATTTTACCTTTTTATACATTAAAAAAATCTTAAGTATTTCCTTGGATAATTCATTTCAAGGTTACCATTTTACGAGCAGAGTCCTGAAATGATCTGCAATTTATCCTCTCATATTTCGGAGTTAATAATCTGAGTACTGCATTGAGGAATGCTGATGAAAATATCTCCCAATCTCTTATCTCAGGCTAATTCCTTCAGACTGCATGGCCAGGAGAGAGACACTTGGAACTGTTCCTTTACTCTAGCGAAATAAAGTCATTTCATTTTGGCTTCTGCTCTTGTCTGAAATCTTTAACAGTTCATTTCAGCATTCAGATTGGATAAAGTCACAACATAGCTGTAATTATTATCCGAATCAAAGTCTGTGCTCCATTTAACACGTACCATTGCCCATTTGCTTTCCAAAGGAAACAATTAATGGAAAAGATTCTAAACAAATTAAGGTATTAGCTCATACAGGAAGGAGACTAATTTACAAGGCCACCCTGATAAGCAGTACAGTATCTACAAACTCCTGCATTAAAGCTAACTGAAAGTTACACTTCTTTCATCATTCTTTGATACACTAACTCCTTCCTATTAAACCTGCTGACAAAGTTCTCTAATGGAGAATTGTTTTTAGGAAAATGCCAGAGTGACGGGAATGCAATCGGGGGGGAAAAGCTTTTAAGCATTTTTCAGCCATCTGAGACTCCATTATCATCTTGTCAGGGTGTGCTGCTTTGGCGTCACTCGTCTCTGAGACAGTACAATGCCCTCAATGTGATGGCTGCAAGATGATCCCAGGCGAAGCCTGCAATACTACTTACCTCCACGGGTGACAAGTAGAGGAATGTTTCTGCTAACCCAAGCCTGCTCCTTCAGCCTTCTGAGCCCAGATTAATGGCAGAGTAGGGGATCAGATTCCCTGAGGTCACGTAATGCTCTTAGAATGAGCTGTCTTTAACCTACTGAAATGATGGAATGGCAAGGAAAAGCATGTTCACTTTGAGCATAATTCTTGAGAGGAAAACCTTTAATGTGACACAGCAGTTTGCAGTACTTCAAAATGGCTTAAAAATGTGTTGATTGTTCCAAGTTTTAAGATTTGACAAATAATTCGCTCAGTTTTCTCATATGGGATAGAATATGGATATATCTTGATTGTCTTTCCCTTTAATTTGAGCTATAATGAATCCAGAAATGGTATTCCTATGCCCAGCCAAAACGTCATTATAAACTTGTCATTATATATTGTTTAATTAATTCATGAAGATTATTTTTAATTGTGTGCCTGCTATAAGCTAGTTGCTTAACACATAAATAGATGTCCCCTACTTGCTTGCAGTAACACCATTCTTTTAAGTTTTTGCCTCCTGAGTTCAAATTTGAACTGGTAGGAGTCAACAAAAGAATACTGACAATAAATTGGGGAAAATTCTTACCATCTCAACCCTAATGCACCAAGATTATAGACCACAGAAGTGAACATTTCATGCAGTTAACAGACAGTGCACTGTTTTGTAATACATGCTCCTGGCATTTGATAGCCACCTCTAATTGAACCCGTTCATGGAGATTTTATCAAATATACTCCTTTCACCAACCACCCTGGATTGCCAAACAGCCTGATTCCCAAGCTGCCACATTTTCTTTTATAAATAATCAGCAAAAAATGTTCAACTAAAATTAAAAGTGATTTTCTCTTCCCTAGTATGACATGAGCTGGCTCAGGAAAGGTGGGAAAATGTACAGTGAATGAAAAAAGATCAAATTTCAACATTTTTGGTAATGTTCCCCTCAGGATTTTAATGGCAACTTCAGAATCTCACCATTGAGTTGAGACTACCTTATTTCCAAACATTGAATTTTCCCATTTTTAGCAAACTAGTTTTTAAGAATGAAATTCATATCCATGTGGACTATCACAGCCAATGGTAACTTTTCTCTCAGACTCTTTGGATTTTTTGTCTCATTAATTACACAACTGACCTTCGAGTCATCATAATGTGAAATCTCACGGTGGGAAAAACAGAAATGTTCAACAGTCCTGATGCCATAATTAAACCTCAGCCTCTCAGCACTACAGGTGCTGTAAGCCGGGAAATGTTACGGTCTTGCAATGCTACCTCCAAACAAATAGCTAATAAAGGCAATTTAGTTCCTCAGTTCACTGACAGACATCTAGAGGTTCTGCTGAGCAGGTTGTTGGAAGGGAGGGAGATGCAGACTGACACTACATCCAACAAGTCTGGACTGAGATAGAGTCCCGGATCAGTGCAGTGTCTTGGGTGAAATGAAACACAGGATGAAGCTAACTAGTTCTCTGCACTTTGTAAGGGTAAGTAATTCGCTAACAAGGGAAATCAGGAGCAGTGTTAAAGCCAAAGAGGAGGCATGCAAAGCGACCAGAAAAAGCAGCAAGCCCAAGGACTGGGAGAAATTTAAAAATCAGCAGAGGAGGAGAAAGGGTTTAATCTGGAAAGGGAAAATAGAATCTGAAAGTAAGCTTGTGGAAAATATAAAAATCCTGACTGCAAAAGCTTCTATAGGTACCTGAAGAGAAAAAGACTGGTGAAGACAAATGTAATTAGAATCAGGTTAATTCACAACAGACAACAAAGAGATGGCAGGCCAGTTGAACAAATACTTTGGAAAGGTTTTTCACTGAGGAGGATACAAATAACCTTCAGGAAATGCTCCAGGACAGAGGGTCAATCATGAAGGAGGAACTGAAGGAAATCCTTATTAGTCAGGAAATAGCGCTGGAGAAATTGATGGGAATTAAAACCAGATAAGTCCCCAGGGCTTGATGCTCAGCAACCCAGTGGACTTAAGGAAGTGGTCCTAGAAATAACGCATGCATTAGTCATCATTTTCGAGCATTCTGTTGACTCTGGAAGAGTTCCAATGGATTGGAGGGTCACTAATGTAACCCTTCTCTTCAAAAAAGGAGTAAGAGAGAAAATGGGGAATTATTGGTCGGTTAGCCAGACATTAGTGGTGGAGAAAATGCTGGAGTCAATCATTAAGGACATTATAACTGAGCATTTGAAAAGCAGCGAAAGAATTGGTCCTAGTCAGCATGGATACACTAAAGGAGAATCATACTTGACAAATTCTCTGGAGTTTTTTGAGGTTGTGAACAGTAGAGGTGACACAGGAGAATCATCAAAGGTTGTGTTTCTGGACTTCCAATAGGTTTTTGACAAGGTTCTGTTTATGAGATTAGTCAGGGAAATTAAAGCTCATGGTATCAGAGATAAGGTATTGAAATGGATAGAGGACTGGTTGGCAGACAGGAAGCAGAGAGTTGGAATAAACAGGTGCTAGTCAGAGCAGCAGGCAGTGATAAGTGGGGTACCACAGGGTTTAGTGCTTGGACTTCAGCTGTTCACAATGTACATTAACAATTTGCATGAAGAAATTGAATGTAATATCTCCAAACTTGCAGATGATTCTAAGCTGGGTGGCAGTGTGTGCTGTGAGGAGGATGCTAAGAGGCTGCGGGGTGACTTAGACAGACTGGCTGAGTGGGCGAATACTTGGCAAGTGCAATATAATGTGGATCAATGTGAGGTTATCCACTTTGATCACAAAAACAGGAACTCTGATTATTATCTGAATTGTGGCAGTTTAGGAAAAGGTGAGGTGCAACCTAGGTGTCATGGTGGAACAGTCACTGAAGATTGGCAAGCAGATCCAGCAGGCAATGAGGAAAGCTAATGGCATGGTGGCCTTCATAGTGAGAGGGTTTGAGTATCAGAGTAAGGATGTCTTGCTGCAGTTATACAGGGCCTGGTGAGACCATACCTTGAGTGTCGTGTGCAGTTTTCGAACATAGAACATAGAACATTACATCACAGTACTTTGGCCCACAATATTATCCCAAGCATTTATCTTCATCTAAAATTAGCCTAACCTACACATCCATGTGCTTGTCCAGTAGTCTCTTAAATGTCCCTAATGTCTCTGACTCTGCTACCACCACTGGCAGTGCATTCCAAGCACCCACCACTCTTTGTGTAAAGAATTTACCTCTGACATCTCCCCTATACCTTCCTCCAATCACCTTAAAATTATGATCCCTCATAACAGCCATCTCTGCCCTGGGGAAAGGTCTCTTGCTATCTACTCTATCTATGCCTCTCATTACTTTGTACACTTCTACAAGTCACCTCTCTTCCTTCTTCTCTCCAGTGTGAAAAGCCCTAGCTCATTCACCCCTCTTCATAAGACAAGCCCTCCAATCCAGGCAGCATCCTGGTAAATCTCCTCTGCATCTTCTCTAAAGCATTTACATCCTTCTTGTAATGAGGTGACCAAAACTGAACACAATATTCCAAGTGTGGTCTAACCAGGGTTTTATAGAGCTGCAGCAAAACCCCACGGCTCTTGGTCTCCTAAGCTGAGGAAGGACATTTGTGCTATTGAGGGAGTCCAGTGAAGTTTCTCCAGGCTGATTCCTGTGATGGTAGGTCTGACATGTGAGGAAAGATTGAATCAACTGGGCTTGTATTCGTTGAAATTTAAAAGAATGCGGGGAAATCTCAGAAACATAAAATCCTGTTGTATTGAACAGGCTAGATGCAGGAAGAATGTTCCCAATGTGAGGGAAGTTCAGAACAAGGGTAATAGTCTAAAAATAATGGATAAGCCATTCAGGACTGAGGTGACGAGTAATTTCTTCACTCAGAGTTGTGAACCTATGGAATTCTCTCCCACGGGAAGCTGTTGGGACCAGTTAATTAGATATATTCAAGAGGGAGCTCCTTGTAGTTCTTGTCGCTAAAGGGATCAAGGGGTTTGGAGAGAGTGCAGGCATGGGATACTGAGATTGCATGGTTAGTTATGATCATATTGAATACTAGTCCATGCTTGCAGGGCTGAAAGGTCTACTCCTGCACCTATGTTCTATGTTTCCATGTCCCACTCTCTTCTTTCTGCTACCTTCCAGTTATAGAACCATTACTAACTCTAACTCTGCCATTGTGCACACCTCTCACACGGCTCATGGATCACAACTTTCATTATTCTATGCATCAAGTCCATACAATGGCTCTCATCCACATCAAACTCCCAAACTATCAACTTGTTCTGCACTCTGTACTTCCCACAAACCCACTGTGATAGCCTCATTACCTCTCCTGCTTGTGCATCGTGACTAACTCACCTTCCATCTCACTCAGTCCCTCCCTTAGCCTCATTGCAAGGGAAATTGACCTTCTCCCTAAACTGAAGTTTCCATAAAACACCCCGAGAGTTTCCTGAAATCCCTGAACTGTTTGGACTTCACCTCAATACCGAATATTGCCCAACCTCTAGACTGGAATCAGAGGAACTCTTTGACTGAGTCTAGTAATATCCTCTTAGCAACCATACTTACTGTTGACCCTGCTCAGTTATGGTCTCCTCTCTCTTTCAAACATGGTCACTTGACTTAGTTACATGCTGTGTGTTTGTCAGTTAAGCTGCTGTCACACGCTGCAGGAGTGACATTGATGTAGGACAGTACTTATACAGCAATACATCCATTTCCATGACTGTTCAGTGTGAACTGTGTTAAGTTTTCTGCCTCTGCCTTTGTGCTAAAAAACAATAAAAGTAACAAAGGCTGGAAAGTAAGTTTGAAGTGAGTGCATGCTAAGAAATGAAGATAAGAACCATAATACACACGTATGGGTGCATGAAATGCATTTATGTCCCTTTGCACAAAGCCTCTTGGTCAGAGCAATGCAAGCTGCTGGTATCCCTGATCTCCAAAGTGAGGTCCTGAAGAGATGTGAGAGTTGTTCCAAGAGGCTAGTGGTTTGCTGTTGACCTGTCTGGATAAAAGGTCGAGGAGGACAGTATCCACAGAGCACAAGGGATAACATGATTAAGGTCTGGAGATACTAGCAGTGAGTAATTGTCACCAGGAAATTGCCCTGACCTCCATGTCAGGAGGTGATGCCATCCAATTTCTTGGGGAAAATTGAAAGCTGAATAGAAATTGGATGAGATACTTTACCAATGAAATGCAAATAAGGTAGTCACTGTTTGTGGGCGGCACGGTGGCACAGTGGTTAGCACTGCTGTCTCACAGCGCCTGAGACCCGGGTTCAATTCCTGACTCAGGCGACTGACTGTGTGGAGTTTGCACGTTCTCCCCGTGTCTGCGTGGGTTTCCTCCGGGTGCTCTGGTTTCCTCCCACAATCCAAAGATGTGCGGGTCAGGTGAATTGGCCATGCTAAATTGCCCATAGTGTTAGGTAAGGGGTAAATATAGGGGTATGGGTGGGTTGTGCTTCGGCGGGTCAGTGTGGACTTGTTGGGCCGAAGGGCCTGTTTCCACACTGTAAGTAATCTAATCTAATCAATGAAATGCAAATAAGGTAGTCACTGTCTGTTATTACGATTCTTAGACTACATTTAAACTTTAAGTAGAAAATAGAATAGAATCCATGCAGCGTGGAAATAGGCCACACAGCCCAATAAGTCCACACTAACCCTCTGAAGAGCATCCCACGCACATCCATCACCCTACCCTGTAAACCAACATTTTCCATAGCTAACACACCTCACCTGCACATCCCTGAACGCTATGGGCAATTCAGCATGGCCAATCCATCTAACTTGCACATCTTTGGAGTGTGGGAGGAAACTGGAGCACCTGGAGAAAGTCCACGCAGATATGGAGAGAACTTAGAAACTTCACACAGACAGTTGCCCCAAAGTGGACTTGAACCTGGGTCCCTCGTGCTGTGAGACAGTAGTGTCAACCACTGAGCCACTGTGCCACCCCAATTTTAACAGTTTTTTCATCAAAGTTGAGATTCTGATTTTTTTTTTCTTTTGGCCATTTTTCCAACATTTCTCAGACTACTCTGGAGAAATTTCCACCCCATGCTTTTTACATCTCATTATTTATTGGGACACCAAGGTGAAACTCTTCCCCTTCCCTGAGATGATGTCAGGTTCTGACATGCAAATCAGAGTGGGCTATCTGGCAGTTTCAGCCCAGCATAATCCAACTTCAAAAACAACATCCTTGCAATATCATGACCAAACTCCTCTTTGGCCCTTCAGCCTCGCTGGTCAGTCTTGGCAAGCCATCAGACATCCCTGTTTTCTGACCGAAACAAACGTTACTTTCTGTGCTTGCACTGAAAGGTCGCAGCTAAATTCTGGAGCTTCCTCAAAGGACTGCAAATGAGCACAATTCGCTGAAACTCTTAATGTTGGTGTATTCGCTCAGGGGGAGGAGGGGTGGAGGCCAGCTTTTAGCACATGTACTTGAAAGCTGCTTCAAATATTATGGAACATCATGTTGTGCTGAATTCAATTTGCACTTAAGTTTTTACAATCCTTTGTGCAAATGCAGGGAGCTTGCAGGTCATATATCACAAGGAGAACTGCTTGGCAGGAATATAGATCCTGACAATAAGTTCATTAAATTACCAATTTTAACTGACAAGATTGCTAAAGCAGTCTTGTTTATGATGCTATTTAGATACGAGAGGGCAAAGAATAATTGTGGAAACAACATTTTTTTCAGTATGATTTCTGTTTTTGAGGCAACCTAACCACTTCTCACTATTTTTTGTAAAAATACAAGTGAAATAAATTACTGTTCTCTTCTAGAATAATAAATAATATAAAGTAATCCAATATATATCTTTTCTTTAAGAGTGAGTTCAAAAGAAGACATTAGACTAATAGCAAGCTTTAATTTTTTTTAAGACAGCAGGTTTTCAGTTAATGGATGAAGCTAGCATCAATACTTGGATTTGAAATTTGAAATTTTAAAGCAATACTGCACTCCTTTAGTTTCAGTTGAAAATGTGTTGCTGGTTAAAGCACAGCAGGTCAGGCAGCATCCAAGGAATAGGAAATTCGATGTTTCGGGCACAAGTCCTTCATCAGGATGAAGGGCTTGTGCCCGAAACATCGAATTTCCTATTCCTTGGATGCTGCCTGACCTGCTGTGCTTTAACCAGCAATGCATTTTCAACTGTGATCTCCAGCATCTGCAGACCTCATTTTTTACTCCTTTAGTTTCACTCGAGCACTGGTTTTTCCTGCACTGCACTCACCATGGTATCAATTCCCTGAAGGCAAAGGAAGTCAGAACTTGGTGATTGAGAACCTCCAAAGGAACACTAATACTACAGGTTCACACGAACAATGCTCAAATGTGTTCTGTTAGTGAAATATTGAGCTGGATTTTACCAAAAAATCAAGCAAGTGCCAATTTTTTTTGAGGAGTTTTCTTGAAGACTTTCTTTTCATTTCCCCAATACATTTTCTTCGCTGCTCATCCCCTGATGTATGCACCAGGCAGCTATGTTGCAATGTTCACACCAGCATGCACTTGCATTTAGACCCCACCTATGCACCACTGTCAGCTCGGAGCTGCCCCTCATAGTTGCAGTTTCGGAAGAATTGCTTTGGCGGGGAGAGGACTCTGGTGATGTTGAGACCTCTACATCCCAGTAATTAAGCAAGATTCATTGTCAAGTGCTGTACAATACTGTCGTCCCATTATCATCTCTGTGGCATCTTAACATTTGTAAACTTCTAGCAGAACCTCACCCCTATTTTTATATTAATATAAAGACAAACATTTTATTTGCTTTCCCTGTCATCTACTGAATCTGGATGCTCACCTTTTGTGGTTTGTGCACTAGGAATCCCATATCCCTGTAAAATGGCAATTTCTTCAATCTTTCCTCTTTTAAATAATGTTCAGTTCTTCTCCTCCAGACAGGACTATGAAGCTGCAATTTCAGAATGAGGCAGATGCTCTTGGTCCAGTCCATGAGCTGGGTGTTTGTCCCTGCACATAATCTGGCTTGGCAGTAGTATTATATAGAAAAGTGACTGGTGCACTCCAAAAGGAGCATTGAAGGGGACTACTTTATTCCAACTGAATCAAAGGGTTGCCATAGTGATGTGTCAAAGCTGGGGCAGACCCAATGTAAATCTCTGCAAAAGGTCATAGTGCTTGGAATGTAACCTGAGATGGTGGACTTGCTGACCAAGTCAGAACCCAGCAGGAGCAAGCATCAACCCTTAGAGACACGGGAAACCTCCTCTCACTTTTGTGTCAGGAATTACAGACATCTAATTTCTCTCCAGTATGTGGGAGAAAAAGAATGTTCATATAAATCCTATTGAGGTGCAAATGTATGCAAATAGGCCTCTTGTCACTCACAAGCAAAATTTTCATCTCACTGTTGGATGTAAAATTGGACTTTTATTCTGAACATTGAGAATCTCAGTTTCCCACTGACTCACCATCCCTTATATCAGCATCATCATCACCATCATCGGCGATCCCTCACAGACAAGGATAACACTCTTCCACTTTCCGAGTTAATCTGTAGGTGGCTGTGTAAATCAATGCTGTTTCCACAGACTCTGCCACACTTGGGGCAAAAGGTGCTCATGGGAAGGGGTGGGTGAGGCGTTGGTGTGGCAGTACCGCTGATATCTTATATCATTTAGGGCCTGGCAAAATTCAGACCATCGCTTTTCAAAGACCATTCTTTATGACACAGATATAATGGTGTAACAATGACACTACAGATTTTATGTTAAACTATATTGCCTCAAACATTAAATTAAAACAGCATGTTGTGTGGGGAAGTAAGCTATGTTGTTGTTTTCTTATCATCCAGCATTAATATTACTCCTGATATATTTATAAATTATTTAGTCATCCTCACCTAACCACACACCACTGTATTCATTCACAGATTGTGGTCATCACTGGCTAAAGCAGCATTTATTGCCCATCCCTAATTGCCCAGAGAGCAGTTGAGAGTCAACCCAATCTTTGTTGGTCTGGAGTTACGTGGAGGTCAGAATGGTAGTTTCCTTCCCTCAAGGGCATTTGTGAACCAGATGGGCTTTTCTGGCAATTGGCAACAGCTTCATGGTCATCTTTCAAACCTTAATCTTGAATTTCTTTTTACTGAATATGAATTCCACCATCTGCCATGGCAGGATTTGAACCTGGGTCCCCAGAACATTACCTGGATCTCTGGAGTAATATTCTACTGATAATTTCACTGTTAATCATGAAAGCAGTACTTAGACCCAGCTAACATATTACCTTGAAATATTAATGCAAGAATATATTCAAACTTTTAGTCAGAAATGAGCGCAAATACCTGTTGAGGCAAACCGCAGCAGGATAAAGCCCGGCACACAAACTTATTAAGGCCCTTTGACATTGCAATGCATTTGTTTTAAAACATTAGTGGAAAGGAAGTGAAAGCGATCACCCTGGAGAATTTGCTGGCAGTAATTCGAGACCTAAGTCAGTACAATTACAGCAACAATTATGTCACAGGCTTTAATGAAGGGGATGAAATAACGTGTACAGGGTGACTGAAAACAGGCTGTTAATAGTCACAACTTTTAACTTGTGGTTGTTGTGTTTTAGGCCTGGATTTTACATGTACCTGTCAGGTGTGTTTTAGTGGTTGGACCCCCACTTTCTCACCAATACAAGAGCACTCCTCCATAATCAACTAAGTAGGCCCGTGCTGAATTTGGCTATTTACACCCAGCAACGATTCTACTGAACTGAATAGTAAGGCAACATGAGGACTGCAGATGCTGGAGATCAGAGTCATTCCTGATGAAGGGCTTATGCCCAAAATGTCAATTCTCCTGCTCCTCGGATGTGCTTTTCTGGCAACACACACTGGACTCTGATCTGAATTGTATGCCGCACACACCAGATGGCATGGGTAGGCAATTGGGAATGGGCAGGCTGCTTTGAATGACCTAGAGGAGAAAAGGGGGTAACATCATGTGTGCATTGGGGGCAACTCCTCCAAAATGCTATGTCTATCCGAACTTCTCTCATTCTTCTCCATAACCTGCGTAACAGAACCTACAGCACCTACATCCTTCGCTTTTCACCATAGCCTCAAGGTTGCCACCTTACCCTCAAACTGTCAGAGTTTTAATCAATTAAATCATTCATTCCTGATAAAAAAAAGCTTTGAAAACATTGTCTTGCTTTCTTAAAGTTAAAGTTCTTAATTACTGTCATATTCAGGAACTAAACTTTTACATTTCACGTAAGAGGAATGTGACTGTGACTTTTGACAATTCTGATGCATCAATGACAGACCTCCGGAAAGTAATACCATCGTACTGGAGTCTGGTCTGCACTACTGTAACTGATAAATATAGGGATTTACCAAGAGGAGTTAAGCATGGAAAGAAGGCAGAGGTTAATTCTGTTTTTTTCCTGGTGCAGTATTGCTGTGTAACAATTCAATTCATTGCAGCCAAGTAGAAAAACCTGAGTGACATAGAATTGCATTTCATTTTGTGAGGAATTTTGTAGGGGATGATACACCCTACGTTAAGGAGGACTGTGTGTGCCAGCAGTGAACTTCCTAATGAGATGTCATTTATATAAAAAAGGAGCACTCAGTGAACACAAACTGATAACTCTTAACAGCACAATAGAACAGGAAACAGTTTTTCAGAAAGTATTTTGTTTTCTGCCCATTGCTGGCTTATTACTATAACTATCAGATTGTTCAGTTTGCCTGACTCAACATTTACTGCCCGGTGAGATCCTTTGTCCACAACACTTTACCTCTCACCTCTCTCCTTGAATCAGAATGTTTGTGTTTTACCAAGCTTTTGATCATTGTTTTTAAAATTCTGTTTTCCATCCAAAATATTTTCTATGCATGATTATTCTTTGTGCTGACTGGCAAGGTTTTTGACCTTAAAGGTGACAATTTAAGCTTTGTAAATGACTGACTAGATATTTCTACACTGGAGTAAATGAAGGTAAAAATGTACAATGCTGTTGATATGAAGGATATTGAAGAGTATAGAATGAAGCCAGGAAAAGGGAGGGGAAGGACAAATCATCTGATCCTTGCAAATTCCTCCACCCCACAACTCCTCAAGATATCTACAATTTTTTTCAACTTCAATCATTGTTCCTCCATGATTACTGATCATGTCTTTAGTTTCCGAGGCCCTAACAGTGGAAATTTCCTCCCACTAACTTTCCACCTCTTTACCTCACTTTCATCCCTCAAAACAGTTTTTAAAACGTTCTTCCTTGACTAAGTCCTTGATCACCAGGCCTCATATCTTCTTAAATAGTTTGGTGTCACACTTTCGTTTTGTGACATTCTTCGGAAGTGCCTTGGGATGTTAATTATATTTAAGGCATGCCATAAATCTAAGTTGTTGTCATTTTAATATATTTTAAATGCCTGAATAATCATGTTACATTCTGATGTTTCACACAGGGAGTTTCACTCAATCAGTGTGACTGAAAAGACTTGTGGAGTTTACTAATCTCCATATTTCAATTAACGTTGTGCACTTGCAAACAGTCTAGTCTAAGAGCAGCAATCCTTAAAACTCACCAATTCACTTCTTTAATTTATGTGGACTTACCTTCATAAAATCAGAGCAAATACTTTAAGATTACCACAGCTGATAGAACTAAGATGTCTCTAAGACAGGCTAATGAAATGAGCTGATTCCATAACTCTATCGCTGACCAATGCAGCTTTAGTTTCTCTGAGATGAACTGATACATAACCAGAATAGTCTCATTTTGCTTGGAAACTGATCCTGTTGGCATTGATTCAGATCAAGAAAAAACAAGCACAAAGACTCAATAACAGCAAGCTGACCCCAACACGCTTGGTTCAACAAGGCTAGACCAGAGATTATCTTTCCCTTTAGCTGTGCTGCTTCTGGATAAAATCTCAAGAGAATTAATCTTTTGAATGAGATAACGGGTCAGCAGTGATAGCACCCAACCAAAGGAGAATGACATCATCTCAAGAACATCAATTTAATTTCAGTCCAGAACACTTACCTTCAGCATTGGTAAAAATGAACTTCACCTAACTTAAACAAAAATTAATAATGTTTATTTGTTTAGAGTGATATTTGTCAATGTCAGCTGCAATCTTCTGAAAAATTCCAAATTGTGAGATCTATTTTAACATAATTATAATAATATAATTTGTTGTTTCACCTCATTTCTACAAGGTGTATAATATAACATAATTATATTATATTGTGAAATGTGAAGTATACTTGCGGAATTGTTAAATGTAAAATGAACATAAATTCATTCCAACTTTCAAGTTGACAATGAACTATCAAAACATGGAATAGAATACGTAGGAGTTAGCTATTTAGCCCTTTGAACCCACTCTGCCAGACAATATGGAATGATACATGTGAACAGCTAAGGATGGGAATGTAGCACAATGAGGCTGAATATGTTAATTTTATAATGATGTTAAACATGATGTAAACTGACACAAGCTATTTAGATTCTCAGAAGAAAGGACAGAACAACTTGTACCAGAGAGCTGTAACACAAACTCCAGTGCCATGAATAAAAGCTGTAAATAAGAGAGTTGATTGGAACTCCAGATTCAAAAGGCAGTGACAGAGATGCAGTAAGCTCAGGTAAGGCCTGTAGAATTTAAGACAGCAGCTTCTCAGTAGCTCAACAGACCAAGCTTAGTATTAGATCAGAGCAGGGTGCCAGCACAAATCAATGAGGATCAGAGATTTGACTCTGTTGTCCTTTTCTAACCCATGCTCCGGTCAAATGTGGTTCCTTCTGAAAGCATTCGACCTGCATACATACAGCCCACCTCAGTGGCTGTCATCCACACCAGCATGCTGAGTTAATAACACTTCCTCCCTCTGCACTTCCAACCCACTGACTGGGAACACCTTATTGGCTCCTTCGCTCAGCTTAACTTCCCAGAGAAGAAAGGAACTGAATCTATGTGGAGCTTCTGAAGAAGGGTCATTGGACATGAAACATTAACTCTAGTTTCTCTCCAGAGACACTGCCAGACCTGCTTAGCCTTTCAAGCAATTACTGTTTATGTCTGCGACCATTAAGCTGTCCTTAAGTAGAGGGAAGGCACACATTGGGAAAAGTGAAGTACACTTGTGGAATTGTTAAATTTTGACATACTTTTGTGTAAAATGTACATAACCTCATTCCAACTTTCAAGCTGACAATGAACTCTCAAAACATGGAATAGAATACGTAGGAGTTGGCTATTTAGCCCTTTCAGCCATTCAGTGTCATCATGGCTGATCATCCATCACAGCAGCCTGTGCCCACTTTCTCCTCATGTCCTTCGCTTCCTTCATTATATATCGACATCTTTCTTGAAAGTCTTCAGTGTTTTGGCCTCAACAGAATCACCACTCTTTGGGTAATCTATATCCTAAAAAGGCTTATCCTTGATCCTTAGACTGTGACCCCTGGTTCTGGACTCCCACATCATTGAGAACATCCTTCCTGCATCTACCCTGTCTAATCCCGTTAGAATTTCATAGATTTCTATGAGATCTTTCCTCATTCTTCTAAATGCCAGTGAATATAGTCCTGACTGGATCTCTCCCCATACATCATCCCATCATTTTGGAATCAGACTGGGAAACTTTCTTTGTACTGCCTCAATAGACAGAACATTCTTCCTCAACTAAGACGAGAAACTGCACACAGTTGTCCAGGTGTTGTGTCATCAATACTGTCAAAGAATTTGCTAAGTTGTTAAACGGATCTGTCAAAATTACCAAGAGGGTCAGCTTCAAGGATTCAGGAGCAAGCAACAACACTGTCAAGGCATTTTTTAAAACTGCAGTTATTTCAGTATTTTAAAAATGTGAAGGATTTTAAAAGATTCATTTCTATTTCAGCTTGTCTGTTGACATAAACCTGATGACTTTCATGACTAGATAAGGATACATTAACACAATTCACAGTTGGATTGACAGCTATCAGTGGTTTTGGATTCTTTTATGCCTAACTATGTTTATCAATGTTTGTGGCACTTGAATAATAAGTTTATCGCTATAAGGTTTAATGGAGGTGATGTAATTCAAATATAATAAATGTACTTTTATGAGTGAGAGTACATTTATCAATATAGTGGAGTCTTAAATGTACTTATTTTCTTTTTGTCATCTTTGCATGGGTCCTAAGATGTTGGATTTTAGGGAAGTTGATATGCCAGATGAAAGGATAAATGCTGGGACATGGCCTAGTTCCAGTTAGCACCAAGCCCTGCTACAGGAAGGATGTTGTGAAAGAGTTCCGAAAAAAATTTCCAGGATGTTGCCAATGTTTGATCTATCGGCTGAATAGGCTGGGGCTATTTTCCCTAGAACACTGGAGGTGAAGGGGTGACCTTATAGAAGTTTATAAAATCATGACGGGCATGGATAGGTGATTACTCAAAGTCTTTTTCCAGGGGATGGAGGTGTCCAGAACTAGAGGGCATAGGTTTAAGCTGAGAGGGTAAAGATATAAAAGTGGCAACTTTTCCAAGCAGAGAGCGGTGCATGTATGGAATGTCTACCAGAGGAACTGCTGGAGGCTGGTACAATTACAACATATATAAGGCATCTGAATGGGTATATGAATAGGAAGTGGTTAGAGGGATACGGGCTAAGTTCTGACAAATGGGACTAGATTAGGTTAGGATATCTGGCCGGCATGCAGTCATAGAGATGTACAGCACAAAAACAGATCCTTCGGTTCAACTCATCGATGCCAACCAGATATCCTAACTTAATCTAATACCATTTGCCAGCACTTGGCCCAAATCCCTCTAAACTCTTCCTACTCATGTACCAATCCAGATGGTTTTTAAATGTTGTAATTTTACCAGTTTCCACCACTTCTGCTGGCAGCTCATTCCAAACATGCAACACCCTCTTAACCCTTCCTATTCATATACCACCCAGGGAAAAGACTTTGTCTATTTATCCTATCCATGCCCCTCATGATTTTTCAAACCTTTATGAGGTCACCCCTTAGCCTCCCGACACTCCAGGGAAAACAGCTCCAGCCTCTTCACCTCTCCCTGTAGCTCAAATCCTCCAACCCTGGCAACATCCTCCTAAGTCTTTTCTGAACCCTTTCAAGTTCCACAACATCCTTTCAATAGGAAGGAGACTGGAATTGCACACAATATTTCAAAAGTGGCCTAACCAATGTCCTGTACAGCCACAACATGACTTTCCAACTCCAATACTCAATGCTCTGTCCAACAAAGAAAGACATATCAAACGCCTTCTTCACTATCCTATAATCTGCGACCCCACTTTCAAAGAACTATTAGACCAAAGGGTCGTTTCCTTGTTGTACAGTTCTATGATTCTATGAGTCTAAATTTTCCTAGGGGCTATAGCAGGTCAGCGAGTTGGTTCAGAAGCATAGACTGGCATTGAGAGACTGGGTGGCCATGCAGTTGAAGACAGGGCATCAGGTTGTATGCTTTGGAATGGGTGGAGGGGTGGGTGTTTGAACAAAGGGAGAGCAGAATGGATAATTTTTCTGTTAAACCTTATTTATTAAACATCTAATGAATTATTCAAGTGCTGAGGCAAGATTTCCTCCCATTCCATATCTGGACAGCGCACTCTCTTCAGCTTCTTTTTAGTCACCCATCTGCATTCCAATCCAGCCTTCCACCTCACCCTACACCAAAAATGGAATGTTCAGCAATAATTTTTAACAATCGAGTCATGGAGCTAGGAATTGTTTATGTGCACACATATACACATAGGAGAAAGGAACAATAAAAGACCAAACAAGGCCACTGAACCTGCAGCACCATTCAATATGACTATAGCTGAACCTCTGTTTCCACATTATATTCCTAGTTTCTCCCCAAACACCTTGAATCCCTTAATGACTTTTTAGTTCTTTCTTTAAAATATTCTATGATTTCATCTCTACAGCCTTCTCATGGTGAAGAATTATAGCTCTATGAATATTATAACTCTCTGAGATAGTGTCAGAGATTTTATACATTTCTGATTTACTTATCCAAATAGTTATCATGGAACTGTAATCAAGAAAAAAAAAAGTACCCTTAACACCTTGGTAACTGTACAACTGAAATAGTGACTACTGTGAGGCTTGTCTTTTTAACCTCTTGTTTTTCTGACCAATAGTTATTCCGTGTATCACTATAATGTAGCCTTTCCTTCTTTTCTCTATTCTGTAACTAAGACTTGTACCTAGATGATGCTGTAAGTGGCAACTTTTAACTTTTCATTGTACTAATTTGAGTACATTTGAAAATTCAATTCAGTTCACCACAGGTATCTTGAACAAATCCCCTCATCCTGACTCCCCCCAAACTACCGATTACAGTTTGACCCTTCCAACTAGCTTTAATCTGATGTCTCTGGTTCCCCTCCCTGACCCGACTCCCATTCCCACCTGATGACTCTTGTATCACCTACCCACTTCATCCAAATACCAATGTATCACCTCATCCACTGCTTCTACCTACCCACCATCCTCCCCCTTTTTACCTAGCCTATAATCCCTGAGACATTCAACTTACACACTCGTCTTTTTGCTGTAACTTTTCAATGAAGATTTGGAAGATTCAAATACTTTACATTCCCAGAGTACAGCTATTAATATGTAAAGGAGACATAACTTCTGCATGGATGGTTTGCAGTGCTCCCTTTGAAATTTCCTCTTGTCAATTCGGAAAGATCCTCCACCTGAAGAATGTTAAGAATCAGAGAGGAAGGTAAGTGTGTGATCTTTTTGTTTCATGGAGGTAATCTGATCAGAAGATCTGGGTGATTGTCACTCAGTAACTGATTTCAACTGCACATTCTCACGAAAATTAGTACCCAATTCTTTCTTCATAACGCCCGATATCAATATAACCATTGAAATAATTAATTCTTTTCTTTGTATTAGCTAAACAAAAGGAGGTTATTAATCAATGCTTGCTGAAAATGTGTTACTGGAAAAGTGCAGCAGGTCAGGCAGCATCCAAGGAACAGGAAATTCGAAGTTTCGGGCATAAACCCTTCTTCAGGAAAGAAATTAACATTCCTATTAATCAATGTTTCTAATTGAACTAAACACCTATAAATTATAGTTGTGTTTCTTTTCTCAAAATATCATTCAAGGTATCACTTAGGTGACAGGATGTTGTGCCTCCATTTTCTTGTTTTGGCAGCAGTGCCCTCAGTAAGGAACTGGCATACTGTGCAGACAATTTGTATTGTTCATGCTATTGTGGGAATTATGCTTGATATTGTTAATGTTGTGTTACTGGCGGGTGATGTTTTTGAGAATGCAATGTTTGCCTGTGATGCTGTTAATATAGTCTCACTGATGACATAGCAGATGTTACAGATAATCTCTCCTGCTTTTCCAGCTCAGGTGTATGTCTCTGTTCTGTGTTTGCTGAGCAGTTTCCGTCTCATTGATGTATGACCTTGGAGCCTCAGCTTTACCAAGAACTGCTGCTGAATTGCAGGCAGGGATTTAGCATCATTGTTGAAACATTGACCTCCTTCTATTGATACATTAGTGAATTGTTGGGCACAGTCTTTCACTCATGCAAAGTTGTTGGCAGCGGGACAAGCATTAGTAATATTGGGAATACGTGATGACTGGTCATGTGTGATCGTGTCGCAGCCAACCAGTTGATGATGCATATTTGAGGAGTGCAACAGGTTATGCAGCATGGGTGGAAGTCTACACTCTTCCCAATTACCACATGGAGTCAAAGGATCAGATACAGTCATAAAGTCATAGAGATTTACAGCATGGACACAGACCAATCAGTCCAACTCGTCCAAGCCGACCAGTTATCCTAAATTAATCCAGTCCCATTTGCCAGCACTTGGCCCATATCCCTCTCACCCCTTCCTACTCATGTACCAATCCAGATGTTTTTTAAATGTTGTAATTTTACCAGCTTCTACCACTTCTGCTGGCAGCTCATTCCATACACGCAACACCCTCTGTGTGAAAATGTTGCCTCTCAGGTCTCTAACTTTTCCCCACTCACCCTAAACCTATGCCCTCTAGTTCTGGGCTCCGCCACCCCAGGGAAAAGAACTTATCTATTTACCCTATCCATGCCCCTCATGATTTTATAGACCTCTATAAGGTCCCCCCTCAATGTCTGATGTTCCAGGGAAAAGAACCCCAGCCTATTCAGCCTCTCCCTGTAGCTCAAGTCCTCCAACCCTGGCAAATCCTTGTATTAGTCCCGTAAACATTATTTAAATTGCCTCCAATGCTTTTATATCCTACATAAGAAAGATTAAACATTTATAAAGGGACAAAGCTGGCACAAGTATCATTTCATTGAATAGATAAAATAGAAATGTAAATATATTTCACGTAGTTATATATTGATGCCACAGTTGCATGCATTTAAAGGTGTTGTCTTTTATTTCCAATCTATTTCAAATTTTACATGTATGTGGATGGATCATTTTTGAGTCACATGGTCAGTTGTGGCATCTCTGACTGTCATGACCTTTACAGAATTGAATCTTGGGGCAGTATTTGAAAGGTCAGGGGCTCAGAATCCACCTGGAAACCGGGCAGATTATCACTGCTCTGTGCCTCTCAGGCATGTGCCTGCAGCCCAGTCAACACATGAGAAAGGATTCTATCCAATGGATTGCACCCATTCAGAGAATGTTTCAGTGAAATATGTGTGGCTCCTTGCCAAATTACAAGTGGTTTCAGTAAAGTTGGCATGAGGGCTTCCTTGGGTCAAAGACCTGTAGCCCTTTCCCTTCCAGGTATCAGAGTTTGTGGGAATATATTGTGTTCTGCAGGTACTGTTTCAGTCCTGCTGATACTGACTCCATGATTTTGCCTGAACATATATATATAAATAGACCCTGGTCTACTCTTCCTTCATTCCCAACACCACCCACACCACCAACCCACAGCTCCATGGCAATTTCCCCCGCAACTGCGGAAGGTGGAACACCTGCCCATTTCCCTCCTCCTTCCTCAGTGTCTAAGGGCCCAAACATTCTTTCCAGGTGAAGCAGCACTTCACCAGCACTTCACACAATCTAGTCTACTGCATTCGCTGCTCACAATGTGGTCTTCTTCACATTGGGGAACCAAAGTGTAGACTAGGTGGCTGCTTTGCAGAAAACCTATATTCTACCTACAACAAAGACCCTGAGCTTCCAGTTGTCTGCCACTTTAAGACACCATCCTGTTCCCTGGTCAACATCTCTTTCTCAGGCTTGCTGTAGTGCTCCAGCAAAGCTCAGCCTAAGTTGGAAGAACAATACTTTGTATTCAATTTGGGAACCCTGCAGCCTTCCTGACTCAATTTGGATTCAATCATTTTAGGGACTGAACTCTCACACATCCTAGCTCCTAACCTATGCACCAGACCTTGTTATCACATAGTCTACCATTACACACCACATATTGTTGGCCACTAACAGTTTCCATTAACAGCTATTCACCCTCCAAGCCAGATCATTATCCCCCGCCCAACTATTCTTCAACTATCCCCACCGATCATTTACTCCTTACCCCCTCCCTCCACCCTAACTTCTGCATATAAACCAACATTTTCCTAGCTACCATCAGTTCTGAGGAAGCATCATCAGACCTGAAAGTCAACTCTGATTTCTCTTCACAGACACTGCCAGACCTGCTGAACTTTTCTAGCAATCACTGTTATTGTTTTAGACTCTAAATGTTGGAGCTTCGTTGGCTGTGTTTCTCATAGATCTCTGTGTGACTGCTGGATTAATATACTTTTCCTTAATACCTGACTGCTACGCAACAATAAATTGTAACATCCTGTATATACATCCTCTTAATAATTACTTTCTAGGGCTTTTGGAGTAATATAACAATATTTTTAAAAAAGCCTAAATCTCTGCATTGCTGAAGAAAAACAGAGTTAAACAAGTTAAGTTGTTGAAATGCTGCTTGCTCACCTATTTCCCCACAAAATGCTCTTTATTCATTTGTAGATCAGTAACTGAAGAGTTATCATTGTTGAATTAATGTAGCTCAGCTCTGTGAAGAACCTTAAGAATCTCACTCAATGAAATTTGTGCAAAATCAATTAAATCTAGCTTCGATCAGTTATTTTAATAACATAATTCAGTTTTGCTCCGTCAACCTGAGCGTATATTATGGCCATTGTGATTATATTTACTTATGATAGATTTGGGCATATGATTCCTTGATCGCACTTTGAGTCAAACCACTTAATTGTTGATGTATAATGATCTGATTATCACATTTTTGACATATTGCTCAGAAATCTATGGAAATCCAATGGATTTTTAACATCTGCACCTCCCATTTTCCAGTGGGAAAGCAATCTACCTTGCATTATGTCAATTATGTGTGTATATATCCTGAATTTGGCATTGGATTGACATCTGTTTTGCTGTGTATTCTAAGGCATTGCCTTCTATCCTTGAAACTGAGATATTTCCAGATGTCTGAAAGAGACATTTTGTTGAAAAGATAAAATGTATTATTCAAGTGATAATCCTAAAGTGACATTATGCAGTCTATTGAGTCAAAGGAAAGGGAGTCAGGAATATCTTTAAAAATTCATCTTTTAAAAAAACTTCAAATCACAATTTAATATTTATTTTATTCCATCTATTTTAATGACAATCCAATCTGAAAACAAATTTAGCAAACCAAAATGTTAGGATGTGAATGGAATCAAGTAGCTAATTATCAAACAAGAAACGTAAGATGACGTGAGAGTAAGAAAGAGAGAGAGAGAGAGATAAATAATTAAATATAATCATGTTTGTTTGCTCATGCAATTTATATAATCCAAATGCTTTTCTGAAAATAAATATAGTGGAAGTTTGGGGAATATTTCAGTGCTGTCAGCCCTCATCTTTGTATCTTAACCTGAAGCCTTTGAGTGAACAATGATTTTGTTATAGGTTGCCTAATACCTAGTAACTTCAAAAGGAAACAAACTCCTTAGAAATTTTTTAGATCAGATTAGATTCCCTACAGTGTGGAAACAGGCCCTTTGGCCCAACCAGTCCACACCGACCCTCCGAAAAGCAACCCACCTAGATCTGTTTCCCCTCTGACTAATGCACCTGACACTATGAGCAATTTAGCATGGCCAATTCACCAGCCCTGCATATCTTTGGATTGTGGGAGGAAACTGGAGCACCCAGAGGTAACCCAGGCAGACAAGGGAAGAATTTGCAAACTCCACACAGATAGTCACCCAAGGCTGGAATCGAACCTGGGACACTGGTGTTGTGAGAAACAGTGCTAACCATTGAGCCTCCGTGCCGCCCCTTAATACACACGAGCGTCCCTGGGTGTGCTCGAACCACCAACCTTTCAGTTAATAGCTGAACGCGCTAACCGATTGCGCTGCAAATGTTCATGAAAAAGAGAAAATTTGAAGTCTCTATCCTCTAATATACACCTCTCAAATTCACCAAGCTATTGTTTCCTGATGGAAATACCATCAATTTCATCAGTTGAAAGGATGTTAATTAATGTAGCAGCTGGGGGCAGGAAGCACAGATAAAGTTTGTGTCCTTTTCCAGTTACTTGTTAAAAAAAAAGTTCTCTTTGAAATTAGTGAGGAGGGGACATTAAACAATATGCTTTTAGTCATGTTAAAGATATCGGAAAGTCTATAACTTTCATAAGAATGTCATTGGACCAGTTCAGATATACGTATGCTTCAAGTCAAATATTGAACTGAATTGAGAGACAAAAGCACTTCACTGGAAGGCTCGGGGGGTGGTGGGGTGTAATTTCTGTATTTAATCTGGAATGGTACTCCACATACTTGATCAGAGACCAAGTATCAGCCATCGTATTTCTTTAATAGTGATCCTACAATTCTTCGGTATGTAAAAGGATTTTGGAATTAGGGAAACTAGGTGGCAAAAGAAAATATGAAGTCTCGGTGGAAGACTAAAAATAACTTTTGGCTTGAAAACACAAGCTGAATGCACAGTCACTTAAACACAAGTTTGACTCTTTGTTATTGTTCTTTTCTTTGCTTTAACTTTCGGTTTCCAGTGAACCTGATTGTACAATAAACTATTGACATGGTTTAAGAGAATGCACTGAGGATTAAATGATAAAAAAATCAAAATGCTAGAATGTCAAAATATTGATAAATAAATGGAAAAAAGAACTAGGAAAGCACATAAAAACAACAGACACAAAACTGTTTGACAAGGTTAACTGCTCCCCTGACCCTCCTTGGATTTTCACTAAATCTTGTCTGATGGAACAACATTGAGTAAATAAATGAAGGGTTGGGTTCTGCCAAGGCCTCGCAGCTCCTGAGTTCTTTGTAGACTTGGCCCAAAGGTGGATATAACAGTTGAATTCCAGGCGTGAGGTAAATGTGACAGCCTGTCACACCAAGGTACCAGTTGACCATGTGTGACGTGAAGGAACCCAATCAAAACTGGCATGAATGGGAATTGAGGAAAAACATTGTACTGAGCAGAAAGGAAGATGATGCTACTTTTGATGGTCAATCATCTAAGTCCAAGATGTGATAGAAGGAACTCCTCAGGGTAGTGTCCTAGCCCCAACCATCTTCAATTGCTTCAATGACCTTCTAGTCATTGTAAGACCAGACTTAAGGGGCAACTGTTCCATACAGAGAGTGGTGAGTGTATGGAATGAGCTACCAGAGGAAGTGTTGGAGTCTGGTACAATTACAACATTTGAAAGATTCTGGATAGGTATATGAATAAGAAGGGTTTAGAAGGATATGGGTCAAATACTGGCAAATGGGACTAAATTAATTTAAGATATCTGGTTGGCCTGGACGAGATGGACTGAAGGTTCTGTTTCTGTGCTGTACGTCTCTATGACTCTATGACTAAGTGGGGATATTTGTTAATGATTATGCAACAGTCAGCCATGATTTGCAAATCCAAATGCTTTGGTGTGTGATAGTAAAAGGGTTTTAGAATCAGGGAAGCTAGGTGGCAAAAGAAAATATGAACTCCAGGTGGAAGACTAAAAATATTTTTTGCTTAACAACACAAGCTATAATCACAGTTACTCAAAGACAAATTTGACTCTTCATTATTATTCTTTTCCTTGCATTAGCTTTACATGTATGCAGCAAGCCCTGATCAATATCCATGTTTAGACTGATTAGTGCTGAAAATGTGTTGCTGGAAAAGCGCAGCAGCTCAGGCAGCATCCAAGGAACAGGAGATTCGATGTTTTGGGCATAAGCCCTTCTTCAGGAATTACTGAGACTGATTAGACTGATTAGTGGCAAGCAGCATTCACACCCTATAAGTCTCAGGCACTAACCATTTCTTACATTAAAGAATCTAACGATCATCTCAAGATGGCCAATGGTATGACCATCACAGCAATGTGTGGGGCTTACCATTGACCACAAACTAAATTTGGCCTGTTACCTAAATACTGTGGCTGTAACAGCTGACCAGAGGCTGGGAAGTCTGCAGTGAGTAACTCACCTCCTGTCTCCCTAGTCATTGCTTACAACCTACAGGGCATACATCAGGAAATTGATGCTGAAAATGTGTTGTTGGTTAAAGCGCAGCAGGTCAGGCAGCATCCAAGGAATAGGAAATTCGACGTTTCAGGCACAAGCCCTTTATCAGGAATGAGGAAAGTGTGTCCAGCAGGCTAAGATAAAAGGTAGGGAGGAGGGACTTGGGGGAGGGGCAATGGAGATGTGATAGGTGGAAGGAGGTCAAGGTGAGGGTGATAGGCCGGAGTGGGGTGGGGGCGGAGAGGTCAGGAAGAAAATTGCAGGTTAAGAGGGCGGTGCTGAGTTCAAGGGAATCGACTGAGACAAGGTGGGGGGAGGGGAAATGAGGAAACTGGAGAAATCTGAGTTCATCCCTTGTGGTTGGAGGGTTCCCAGGCGGAAGATGAGACGATCTTCCTCCAATCGTCGTGTTGTTATGTTCTGGCGATGGAGGAGTCCAAGGGCCTACATGTCCTCAGTGGAATGGGAGGGAGAGTTAAAGTGTTGAGCCACGGGGTGGTTGGTTTGGTTGGTCCGGGCGTCCCAGAAGTGTTCCCTGAAGCGTTCCGCAAGTAGGCGGCCCGTCTCCCCAATATAGAGGAGGCCACATCGGGTGCAGTGGATGCAATAGATGATGTGTGTGGAGGTGCAGGTGAATTTGTGGCGGATATGGAAGGATCCCTTGGGACCTTGGAGAGAGGTAAGGGAGGAGGTGTGGGCGCAAGGTTTGCATTTCCTGCGGTTGCAGGGGAAGGTGCCGGGAGTGGAGGTTGGGTTGGTGGGGGGTGTGGATCTGACGAGGGAGTCACGAAGGGAGTGGTCTTTGCGGAACGCTGATAGGGGAAGGGAGGGAAATATATCCCTGGTGGTGGGGTCCGTTTGGAGGTGGCGGAAATGACGGCGGATGATACGCTGTTTACGGAGGTTGGTGGGGTGGTAGGTGAGAACCAGTGGGGTTCTATCCTGGTGGTGGTTGGAGGGGCGGGGCTCAAGGGCGGAGGAGCGGGAATTGGAGGAGATGCAGTGGAGGGCATCTTCGATCACGTCTGGGGGGAATCTGCGGTCCTTGAAGAAGGAGGCCATCTGGGCTGTACGGTATTGGAACTGGTCCTCCTGGGAGCAGATGCGGCGGAGACGAAGGAATTGGGAATATGGGATGGCGTTTTTACAGGGGGCAGGGTGGGAGGAGGTGTAGTCCAGGTAGCTGTGGGAGTCAGTCGGTTTATAGTAGATGTCTGTGTTGATTCGGTCACCCGAGATAGAAATGGAAATGTCTAGGAAGGGGAGGGAGGAGTCTGAGACAGTCCAGGTGAATTTGAGGTCGGGATGGAAGGTGTTGGTAAAGTTGATGAACTGTTCAACCTCCTCATGGGAGCACGAGGCAGCGCCGATACAGTCATTGATGTAGCGGAGGAAAAGGTGGGGGGAGGTGCCAGTGTAGTTGTGGAAGATGGACTGTTCCACATATCCTACGAAGAGATAGGCATAGCTGGGGCCCATGCGGGTGCCCATAGCAATTTCTTTAGTTTGGAGGAAGTGGGAGGATTAGAAAGAGAAGTTGTTCAGGGTGAGGACCAGTTCAGTCAGTCGAAGGAGGGTGTCAGTGGAAGGGTACTGGTTGCTGCGGCGGGAAAGGAAGATGCGGAGGGCTTTGAGTCCTTTGTGATGGGGGATGGAGGTGTACAGGGACTGGATGTCCATCGTGAAGATAAGGCGTTGGGGACCGGGGAAGCGAAAATCATTGAGGAGGTAGAGGGCGTGGGTGGTGTCCCGAACGTAGGTGGGGAGTTCTTGGACTAAGGGGGACAGAACCGTGTCGAGGTACGCGGAGATGAGTTCGGTGGGGCAGGAGCAGGCTGAGACAATGGGTCGGCCGGGGCAGTCAGGTTTGTGGATTTGGGGCAGGAGGTAGAAACGGGCGGTGTGGGGTTGTGGGACTATGAGGTTGGAGGCGGTGGATGGGAGATCCCCTGAGGTACTATGAGGTTGGAGGTACTATCAGGAAATTGATGAAATATTTACCAATTACTGAGAGGAATGCAGCTCCAACAAAACGCAAGAATCTTGACACTGCTCAGGACAAAGCAACCTAGCACTGTCACATGGACTGCACGTAAAATGTTTTATTTCTTGACTTGGTCAGGTTTGCTGTACATATTATAATTCATTCTTAAGATGTGAGCATCATTTGCAAGACCAGTGGTTGCCAAGCTTTCTTCTTGAACTTGTAGAGTTCATGTGGTGAAGGAACTCCTATAATATTTTAACTCGGGGGTTGCTAGATTTTCACCAAGGAATGATGGAGGAACAACATATAAATAAAGTCAGGAGTCACTTCAAGCGACATTTGAAGATTGTGACATTTATGTGAATCTGTCTACCAAGCATAAGAATCAAATGGGAGACTTTCAATGAGTTGCATTTGTCAGTATTAGTCACAAAGCCCATTCTACATTTAAGGCACTTGTTTCTCCCAATGAATTATTGTGTGATACTTAAGGAAGGTTCAAGATGTAGCAGAGGATATTAAAATGTAGCAGACCTCTATGATTGATAGCATGCTGTTAAAAAAAACAAAGTCAAATGTCATTATTAAATGATGGGACAAAATCATAGTTTTCTGTGAAGGTCCAATTATCACATTGGTCTAAAGATCCTGTCATTAAAATATTCAATGCATCTAATGAATAATTTCTCATTCATTCATGGTGACAGCATGGAGCATTTCCCATTGAGAGTTCAAAGCATCAGAGAACAGTACAGCCCAGAAGGAGTCCATTTGGTTCATTGAGTTAATGGAGATCCTTTCAAAGAACAATCCAGTCCAAATCCCCTGTCCTTTCTCAATTTTCCTGCATACATTTATTCAACTATCTTTGAAAGGCTCAGTGTTCCCTCTAAGTAGAAGAGGATTCCAAATCCTAATCAAACATAGCTTTAACATTTTCTTTTCTTTATGTCACTTCTGGTTCTTTTGTTAATTGTGTTAAATCTATACCTACAAATTCTTGGTCTTTCATTCAAGGTAAGCAGTTTCTGATATAACTTCTCCAGGAATCTGGCTTGGAAGTTCAACATATTTATTTAGTCTATTTAGTTTTAAATTAGTAGAATATGCTGTTGTCATACAGACTATATTCTAATAGGTCTGTTCTCAGGTCTACAATGCCATTACATGCCCCATGCACCACCTATCCCCCTCCAACAACCACCACCATGAAGCCCATCAACTTATCTAACTTACAGTGTGGAAACAGGCCCTACGGCCCAACAAGTCCACACCGACCCGCCGAAGCGCAACCCACCCATACCCCTATATTTAACCCTTACCTAACACTACGGGTAATTTAGCATGGCCAATTCACCTGGCCCGCACATCTTTGGACTGTGGGAGGAAACCCACGCAGAGAACGTGCAAACTCCACACAGTCGGTCGCCTGAGTCGGGAACTGAACCCGGGTCTCAGGCGCTGTGAGGCAGCAGTGCTAACCATTGTGCCACCGTGCCACCCATGATTCTTACCCTTTAAAAAATGTACACATGAGACACATATAAATTTGGCATTTACCGCTCATGTATATGAAACAAATGCAACAAAATAAATCTGTGCCTTCTTACATGCCAGGATAATGAGTGGAATGTCTGTTCCTGAGAAGAGAAATGCAATTATAGTGGAGGGCATGTTGAGATAGTGATTGTCACTGAGATTAAAAGATACCCTACACTGTACAAAATGCCCCAGTTGAAATTCCGAGGAATGAGTGATCAGAGAGGGAAACACACACAGACTGGCTGACTTTACCAGAATTCAGCAACAGTGATCCTCACAGGAACCTCTGGATGCTTCTCAAAATATGGTTTATGGGTTTTTTTGTCAAAGGAGGAACAGTCATAAGTCCATTTAGTCAATGTATAGCCTGCCTGGGATGATTTTGTGCTTCCACTCTAAGTTCAGACCGACGTTTGTCTCTAGTCTAGACAGTTGTTTCCCACCACATAAACCAATAAGCTCCATTAGAATGGCAGCTTGGCACACAACTAGCAGGTCCATGAAAATGAAGGAATGACTGTGTTTTGAGTGTTGTATTGTATACCCACCTTAGCATTCTATAATGTTATTGTTACAACATAAGAAGAAATTGATAAGATGAAACGTCGTCATTTCATGACCTCATATTTTACGCAGGTTGAATCAGCCCTTAGACATCACGACAGCCCCTGAATTCATAGTCTGTCCAGAAGCAGCGTAAACGTAAGCCTCAATTTTAGCCTCATGTATTTGACAAGAATGAGCTGTCGTCAGGTCAAAAGCCCTTTTTATACCCTTCATGTTTTCACAGTCTATTGACCTGAATAGAGAATAAAACCAGAGGGGTGGGAAACACACGTCGGAATCAAACCAGCCCTGTCATGTGGATTCAGATCTCGATGGAAGTAAAAATATGTGAGGTTTCTCAAAACATTTCTCTTTTATTCTATGTTGACACATTCACTCTTTGCAGGTTCCGAGTAACTCTGTAACTGCTTTGTACGGATCTTGAGGACCTATGTACATCTAATTCTTGATCACAGGAAAATCTGTGCTTTCATTTCCTGGGTGTAGCTGTGTTATATAAAAGGGCACTATGCCAGCAGCTACAGGCATGTCAACTTACCCTGTCATGTTTTTCTCCCCTTCTGCAGACAGCACAGTAGTTTTATGCAACTGAATAAATATGGGATATCCTCCGAATACATTGCTGCATGAAACAAAAGGTCAGACTTCTTTGGTATAGAGACAGCTGTATTTTATAGCATTAAACTGGTGTCTTAAAGTATTAATTGCATCCACACATAGACGGAGAAAATGATGGGAAAATAATGATAGGCCAACACTCACAATATGTAATGTGAAACACTCCTCAGTACAAAGGAAGTTACTAATAAGAAATTAGTAAAAGAATAGGCCAGGGGCTTCTGCTATCATAAACTGGCGATGTATAAAATTCAAGCAAATATTTTTACAGGTGTGTGGAGGAAGCAGGAATTAGTGTGTTGAAGTGAATAGCTTGTAAAGTGGAGTCTCTTTATCTACTGTAGCTTCAGCTGTGCGTACAGAAAGCATAATACTGCCAATAAATATTTGTACATGCTGTTTAGCGCTGTGTTAAATATTTAACAGAACAAGCCTGATTGTTAAAAAATAAAACTGGCATTTGTAATAAAACAAAAGAGAATGAAGGCTTTCGTGTGGATTATGTGGCAAATGAGATGATGATGCATTACGGCTAATCACTGCAAAATGTAGAATCTGATTCCCCAAAACTGCTTTCTGTACTAAATGTTGGATTAGTGCATAGCTGTTCCCCATTAATAGCTAACTGCTACATAGGGCAGTAGATTGTTCTTCAGTTGCTCACTTGTTTTAAGTGAAGTGACATTTAAAATGCAGCATATGCTGCTCAGTTTTCAGATGGGAAAGGTAGAAAAAAGGGTGAGATGGTTAGCATTGAGTCTCTGCTTTGGTGAGAGAATTCCAGTTATCCTAGCTGGTGCGTAGCAAATTAGCCTCCATTCACCTTTCAAGAATGAATGCACAGATCCCTGGGACATCTGCGATGCCACTCTGGGTTATTTGGAGATGATTAATGATGCAGATCACAGAACAAAAGTTGGGCCAACACCATAGGCCGTTTTAGATCACTGCTTGCACAGCAGCTGAATGAGGAATAAAGTTCTGCAGCAAGCAAACTTCACTCAGCTTATGAGGGCCGTAGAACTGACTGGCATCGGCCTTTGTGGGAATTATAGCATGCTGTTAAGTTTGCGTTCTTTTCTCCTGCTAACTGCTCTTCAGTGAAGCAGCCAGCTCATGACATAAAAGAGGAAACATGTAACATCTGTTGTTTGTTGTTGTACCAAATACCGTGAGCCATTCTGTTTGTGTTGGGAGATACACATGATTAATCAGAATCAACTTTTGTGCCATCTCCCTCCCTTGCTCCCTGTTATTTGTATTCCAAATTATAGATTAATCTGTAAAGTTACAGCTCAGCTTAACTCTCACTAGCCTTAAACTAGGTGACCAATCCTATCTCAATGAGGTGTAGTCTATGATGCCAGGAGCAGCACTAGATGTGTCGGATAATGAGATGCTGACTTGGTGAAACCCAATACTGACTGCACAGTGGAGAGCCCGAAGCAGCATCCTCCAAATAGAGAAATGCAATCTCACAACGAATGGATCATCCGAAAATGCTGCAGTCCTGCCAATTTTGGATACTGGTAGACGATTAAATAGCAATTGGTATGGAGAAGCATTGTGGCTCAGTAGTTGGCACTGCTGCCTCACAGCGCCAGGGACCTGTGCTCGATCCCTCAGACAAGTGTCTGTATGGAGTTTGCACATTCTCCCCATGTCTGCATGGGTTTCCTCCCACAGTGCAAAGATGTGCAGGTTAGGTGGATTGACCATGGAAAATGTCGGACTGGGCGTAGGGATGGGGGGGATGATCTTCAGAGGGTTGGTATGGACTCAATAGGTTGAATGACCTGGTTTGACATTGTAGGGATTCATTCATCATGATTGGGAAGGAAATAGCTCCATGAAAATTCTCAAACTGGATTTGATGGAGTTCAGAGTAGCAGTGCAAATGATAAGTTGGAGCAGTTGAAAACATCCCAGGGCCCAAACCTTCAGAGATAGAAGGACTCTGCACCTCACCAATGTTACAGCTCTGAACTTGGAGAATCACCCCATGAGAAGTACCCACTAATTGTAGATGCTGATGGGTGGAGGCTTAAATGGAGGTAGGAACCTATTTAACACATCCATGGATCATGGAGGCATTGCACAATTAATTTTGCAGTTGCCTTCACTCAAAAGCAATTTTCATCACCTTGGTTTCTGAAGTGGGATTCATGAGACTTATGAGTTTGATGAAAATATCTAAATTCGCAAAAGCTGTTGATGAGGTCAGGTATCCTTTTTGAAGAGCCCTGATACTCCTTTGGGATTGTTATGAAAAGAGAAATATGTGGAGAAGGTCTGAGGAACAGTCAAGCTATCAAGCCATTTCAATCTCCTGCTCTTTATAAAATGAAAACAGACAGTCAGAAAAAATAGTGCTTGCTGTATCTATGGCTTTTGTTTATTTAAACCTGAGTTTTATATTCACAGTATTAGATAGCTTAACATCTTCAATAAGTTATGATTATCACAGTGGGGGCTTACAAGTTCACAGTTTGATTGATAGCGGTACATGATTATAAAAGGATTAGCTGACTCTGATATGGAATGATGAAGGAAAACCATTATTTTATGTCAGCTTAAATATTTAAAGTGATTTAAATGTATCTTATTAATGACAAAATGCTTTTATCGATATAGTGAAGCTATAATAGATGCTTACATCTTAGATTTATTAATTCGCAGCATGATTCCCAAGATCTGTCCTTGGTGGATATTGGACGAGTTGGCTTGGAGAGTCTAAGGGTAAAGAGTAGTTGCAGGGGTAGGGGACATGGATCTTCAGGCATGAATTTGAACAGAGTTGGCATAAGGGCTGTAAATTGCCATGAGATGAGTGGTGTTATGCGTTAAGAAGCTTTGGAGGGATTGCACAGAAAGGTATATGTTGGAATGGAGGGTATGCAGGGCCATGGGCGTGAGAGTGGCATGAGGGGTGGGTGGAGGGTGACTAACATGATACATCAGAGCCTTATTACCTCAGATGAAGTGGCAAATATTCTGTCTCAACACTCAGCAACCTGTATGGCTGCCTTCGCAATGTTTCCATGGAATACCAAGTCCAACTTCAAATCGCCCTTGCCAAGCCTCAGATTAAAAATAAGACCATTCAGGGGAGTTTCTCACTCATCAAGAGTGTGGTATCAGGAAATTTCCCAAATTTTCCATGCCTAGATGATATAGATATTAAAGATTAAAAGGACATTCAGATTGTTTTCTAGAAAGATGTATGGTGTTCAAAGGTAAGAAGACAACATCTTGTTCCATTATTTAAAGCCTAAGTTGCCTAAAAAGATAGTGTTTGTTCAATAATGCTTTTGGTCTATTTGTTACATTAGAAGTCTTCAGAGATGACATTGTATCACCTTTTTAGCTCTCACTATGAAGTTCAACTTCACTTTATGGATTTGTTCTTGATCTCATCAGAGATCCTAACACTTTTTTTTTAGATTAGATTACTTAGTGTGGAAACATGCCCTTCGGCCCAACAAGTCCACACTGATCCTCTGAAGAACAACCCACCCCCCTACATTTACCCCTTCACCTGTCACTACGGGCAATTTAGCATGGCCAATTCACCTAAGCAGCACATTTTTGGACTGTGGGAGGAAACTGGAGCACCTGGAGGAAACCCATGCAGACATTGGGGGAATGTGCAAACTCCACACAGCAGTTGCCTGAGGCAGGAACTGACCTCAGCTCTCTGGCGCTGTGAGGCAGCAGTGCTAACCACTGTGCCATCGTGCTACCCTGAATTTTAGACATGTAAAATTCCTGGTCTTCAGCAAATTTGATTCAGATCCCATGATATCAAGAAACAGGTGTGCTCACTGGATAAGGCAAAGGATATCAGCCACTTTAACATTGGAACTGTTGTGCTGAAGACTTGCCGTACCTCGATGATTTAGTACAGCTTCAACTGCAGAATCTACTCTTCAAAGTAGAAAATTGCTCAGCCATCTCCTGTCCATAAAAAGCAAGAGAAGTTCAATTTGGCCATTTCCCTCCACATTAGTCTACATTGAATCATTAGCTAAGGGATGGAACGTGTTGCTAACAATACCATCAGGTGACACTTGCAATGACCTTTTTCTCAAAGTTCAGTTGGCTTCCCTCAGTACCATTCAACTCCCAATCTCACAATAGGCATGGATTAAACATGGACAAATGAATTGAGTTCCAGAGTTGAGATGATTGTGATTGCGGGTAACACCGACACAGTATTTAACTGGGTTGACATCGTGGTGCCCTGGTTAAACTGAAGTTAATGGAAATAAGGTGAAACTTGAAGTAGGATGCCGAACATCTCAATTCCAATTGCGGAATTAGATCCGAGTCCAACTTTCTTTAACTTTGTCCTCAATGATGCTCACTCCACATCGAGAACAAATGTGGAGATAGTCATTGATATCTGCACATTGGTCCATTCTACAATCTGTGCTGAATTGCCAAAATCTATTTGCTATTTACACTTGTGTTACTCAGTGTTAAATAACATTTGTATTATACAGACACTGACCAGTTTCAACAAGAGAGAATCTTAGCACTTCCCCTTTAAGTTTAATGTCAGTATTACTGCTGAATGCCCATTATCAAAATCCTAAGGACAAGGGATGAACTTAACATATGGTACCAGGGATAATGGGGAGGTACTATGCTAAAATTGTATGATGTAGCTGCACACTAAAAATATTTTAAAATCTGTGTTGTGGTTAAAAAAAAACAGATTTAGAAAGAGGAGGGCCAATTTACCACTCTTCACAAAGTCATAACAATGAGTTATGTTCAGATGGAACACAAATATAGCTCTCTTCACTGAAGTGAAGCAGAGGATCCAGGTCCGGAGGTATTATTCCAAGTCACTAAGTGGGCTTCCCACTTGCTACTTCTGCAGTAATGACCTTGTCACCTGAGCTTTGTCATTGACATGGATGAACTCCTGGGGTTTGGTGCAAGACATGGCTACTGCATAGGTGCTTCAGACCGTCGCTGAGCATGCATGGTCAGCTGTTCTTATCATTGAGCTAACTATGGGGTCTTCTCATCACTCATTAAGGCGTTGATAAGACAAAGGTTTTAGACTGTTGAACGTTGTAATGATAGGCCTTGTTGTATACCAAATGAGAAGCCTATGAAAGCAGCACCAGATGCTTCTAGAAACTTGCATCAGTATTGTTGGTGAGTGGAAATACCTGAACAGAGCAGCTGCTTCCTTCTTGTCTGCATAATCAGAAAGGCATCTTCTGAAACTGGTTTTCATCAAGTTACAAATTAGAATGCCAACCGTGTGGCAAAAGGTCAATTGGCCCAACAAGTCCACAACAACCCTCCGAAGAATAGCACACCCAGAACCATTCCCCTACATTTACCCCTGACTAATGCACCTAACCTATGCATCCCTGAACACTATGGGCAATTTACCCAACCTGCATGGCTTTGGATTGTGGGAGGAAACCTGAGTACCCAGACAAAACCCATGCAGACATGGGGAGAATATGCAAACTCCACTCAGACAGTTGCCCAAGGCTGGAATTGAACCCGGGTCCCTCGGGCTGATGAGGCAGCAGTGCTAACCACCGAATCACCATTACGAATACGATGTTTGAACACCTTGTTGATCAAATTAAGAAAGGGCTTTTGGGATTGTGGCCTGGGTCAATTGATGTTGGGAGAAGTGCATTTTGTAAACCCTCAGTAGGTAGGATCCTCAGTGGAGTGGCCTGTTCATAATTCCCCTTCGCTGAGCTTCTCCTCTCTACATCCTCTGCTCCACTTCCGGATCATATCTCAGACCAAGAGACACTGCAACAACTACTTCTCACTTAAATATTACTCTTTCTTATTTGTCTGTAATAAAACAAATGTCAAAATTTCAGTACAGTACATTCATACGTTTAAACCAAGATGAGATAATAGGATCTTGGTGAGTGACCCTCTAATTAGCACTGGTACAGAGCTCATCTTGTAGCTGAACACTGAATCTTTGTGGAGTGGAGTGCATACTTATCCAATCGACTACATGATTCATAATTAGCACATAGGCCTCATATTATCAGGGAGGCACAGTGGCTCAGTGGTTAGCACTGCTGCCTCACAGTGTGAGGGACATGGGCTCGATTCCAACCTTGCGGAGTTTGTACATTCTTCCTGTGTCTGTGCAGGTTTCCTTTATGTTCTCTTGTTCCCTTCTACAGTCCAAAGATGTGCAGGTTACGTGGATTGGAAATGTTAAATTGCTCTGCAGTGTACAGAGAAGGTAGGGGTATGGGTCTGGGTGGGATACTCTTCACAGGGTCAATGTAGATTTGATGGACTGAATGGCCTGCCTTTACACCACAGAGATTTTATGATATCAGAGTACCATCATATCAGTTGCTTGGACATCCTATGCCAATGCATCTTTCACAATGACATGCCAAAATAGCAACAGTGTGAGTGACTGGGACTACTCTTTACAAAAAGTCTGGACATTAATTCATACTCATAATCATACAATTAAGCCAATCAATTACAAACTCAGGAAGTGTTTATGTGTAGGAAATCTGGAACTCTGTTCCCTAAGAGAATGTGGATGCTGGTTAGTTATGTTTTCAAGACTGAGTTCAATCAATGTATCAAGGGATTTTGATCAGAGACAATAAAATGAGGTTGGGTTATAGAATTTGCCATAATCTAACCAAATGTTGGAATAAGTTTGAGGGCTTGAACAGCATATTCCTTACAATGTGTTGCAATATTCTACATTACAGCTGTTGTGAGGTTATAACGCTTTACTTTTTGTGGATGTGGGGGTTTCATCATTTGTTTTTAAAAGTTGGTTGTAACTGTTGCAGTTAAACTGAAATAAATAGCAAGGTCACCTTCTAAGATGGAGGTAAGAAAACAAATACATTGCTCAGAGGGTGGGTATGTATAAAGACTTTCCCACAATTCAGATATCCATTAAACCTTTCACCATCTCAACAATGCAAAATAAAGAATCTCTTGGAAATACACAATGGAACCAATATTTCAAGGGAAATTTTGAGAGCTTTTTAGAGATAATTGAAGAAAAACTAGGGTCTCCACATTCTTTTTCATCAAGAAATTTTCACTTCTTTTCCACAGCAAAAACTGCAGGAAATAGCTATTAAGGAACCAGGATTTATCAAATAACTGAAGCATTCGTTTTGAATGATTACAATGCAGAAGCCAACTAAATAACTTTAAACTCAGATTTTTAAAAAAGCCTTACACCTCAGAAACAATGAAAGGATTGTAGGCAGTATGATATTTTACTTTCCTTTCTTTTTTGACACGAGTTGAAAATGTGTTGCTGGAAAAGCACAGCAGGTCAAGCAGCATCCAAAGAGCAGGAGAATCGATGTTTCGGGCATGAGCCTTCTTCAGGAATGAAGAAGGGCTCATGCCCGAAACGTCGATTCTCCTGCTCCTTGGATGCTGCCTGACCTGCTGCGCTTTTCTAGCAACACATTTTCAGTTCTGATCTCCAGCATCTGCAGTCCTCACTTTCTCCTTTCTTATTTGAGACCTTGGATTTAACAGGTAACAAACTTCCTTACTTTGACTCATGATAAACCAATTGTCGTCTCCTTATTGCTCACGGAGAAACGCAACCAATTACCATTTTTAATTGGTTAGAGGTATAGCCTTATGTAAAAAGAATTTAAACTTTTGTTGTGAAAAATAGGAAATTGAAAGTGATTGAACAGTTCAACCTTTCTCACCTGGTCACAATAGGCCAGTGACAATGATTCAAAATCATTTCAATTGCTGCACCTACTATGGGACATTCTGAAGACGTGAAAGGTGCTATATAAATGCAAGTCCTGCTCTTTTCTTCCCTTGATACAACAAGTACATCTTCAGAATAGGCCACAAATTTCAATAAATCCAGAGCAGATACCACTGAAAATACCATAACAAAGTAAAAGGTCACTCTTGTGATTAAGCAGACACTTTCGCTCTGTCTATATAGTTGCAAATCTTTCTATGCATCAGACTGTGGTTCTAACAAGGCAATAACTGTTTACTCCTGAATCTGACTTCTGAGATTTCTGCTCCTCAGTGGCAGATGTGTGTTTGTTATATTGTCTTCCATCTGTTTTGTCTCCTTTTGACCCTGACTGTGTGTGAGAGAATGTCGAGTCATTTACTTTAAAATAGGAAATTTTCTGAAGAAGTGTCTGAAAACATTTAACAAAATGAATTTTGCTAATCCTTTTCAATTATTATTTAATCTTTGAAAATAAATCCTGAGAAACTTGGGAATGCATTGATTTTAAGAGACACTTCGTGAGAATTGCCAGTATTGCCAAAGCTGGTTAGTCTCCCTAGATATGTGCAAAGAAACAAGAACATTAACATATCCGAGAATTACAGTGGCAGTCTAAAACATACGAGTATGCTGTTCCATGGAAATTAATACATTTCTGGTATATAGTTTCTTGGAATTAGAGTCATAGAGATGTACAGCATGGAAACAGAACCTTTGGTCCAACTCGTCTATCCCGACCAGATATCTCAACCCAATTTAGTCCCACCTGCCAGCACCCGGCATATATCCCTCCAAACCCTATTTATTCATATACCCATCCAGATGCCTTCTAAATGTTGCAATTGTACCAACCTCCACCACTTCCTCTGGCAGCTCATTCCACACACATACCACCCTCTGAGTGAAAAACTTGCCCCGTAGGTCTCTTTTATATCTTTCCCCTCTCACCCTAAACTTATGCCCTCTAGTTCTGGACTCCCTGACCCCAGGGAAAAGACTTTGTCTGTTTATCCTATCCATGCCCCTCCTGATTTTATAAACCTCTATAAGGTCACCCCTCAGCCTCCGATGCTCTAGGGAAAACAGCCCCAGCCTATTCGGCCTCTCCCTATAGCTCAAATCACTCAATCCTGGCAACATCCTTGTAAATCTTTTCTAAATGCTTTCAGGTTGCACAACATCTTTCTGATAGGAGGGAGGGAGAATAGAATTGCATGTAATATTTCAAAAGTGGCCTAACCAATATCCTGTACAGCAGCAATATGACCTCCCAACTCTTGTACTCAATACTCTGACCAGTTGAAACACAAATCAGATATTTGGAAATAGAAGTCAATATTAGGATCATTTAAACTTAAATTTCTCCATTATAATGACTTGCTTTGCATATTTGTAGATGCAGCTTTGCTTCACTTTTGAAATCATTCATTAACAAGCATGTCATCATAGCAACAGTGCAACATAAATCCAGAGATATTTAAACCAAAATGAATGCTTGTCATTCATAAGCCTCCAGGCCTCTCCTTTGGCCATCTTCAGCTGTATGTGTCTAGAGTAACAGTATCATGCATTAAACAGGAATAATATAAGCTGGCTTCATGCTGACCACATCCCATATCATGTCATTGGAACTCAACACCCCCATACTGTTGAACATTGAAGCACATAATGGCTACATTAATTCCACTTTTGAGTTGTCAACATGTTACTCTGGTTATGCTGAGTAGTAAGATTGGTCAAATATTGGAATGATGCATTTTCTCAGGAAACAATCTTCATCTGTCTCTACCTGCGATCTAATTGTTGGCACTTATGACAAGAAGTAAACATTTTGCCAATGGAATGTCTCCTGAGAGTGGAAGGGAGCGGGAGGATATGATATTCAAACAATGTCAGGATTTTGTTTATTCATTCACTGATGCTGGCATCACTTGAAAGTCCAGCATTTGTTACCCATCCCTAATTATCAAAAGAATTATCTTCTTGAACCATTGTGGTCCAAGTGGTTAGGTACATTAAGATTGAGAGCTTAAGGATTTTGACACAATCATGAAGGAACAATGATATAGTTTCATTTAAGAGTATTATGAGTCAAGAAAGTGAACTGTCAGATTTTTTTTTTGCTGAGCAATAGAAATTACAGATTTTGATGTTGATGTCATAAAAGCATAATGAATTTAGAAAGATAGATAGAAATTGATTGTTACTTGAATTGTGAAAATACAGTAAAACGTGTATAAGTCATCACAAAACAGCACCATTTAATTTCACAAATTATATATAAAAAATGAAATAAAATTAAGACAAATATAATTGATTGTCCTCGACCATAAATGACTGGATGTGGCAGTACTGCAGAGCTTTGATCTGATCTCTTGGTTATGCGATGTTCGTCTAATTTTATTTCTATTATATGTTATTGTCACAGTTTGGTGCAATGGAGATGCTTTCTGGGCCACTTGAGATTCCAGTCAATTGTTAGTTGCACTGCTGTGTGTCTGGAGAAATAGAATAATAAACATGGGGAATTTCAAATACAGTGCTCTGAAGATGTAAGTAACAGGAATAAGGGAAAGAAGTCTCTAGAATATTTTTCCTCTAACTGTGCACAGAAAAATGCACCAAGTATCATTGGCCAGTTAATTCATGCTATATATATTGGTTGAGATTGGTTGAAGTAAAAACAACAAGAAGTGAAATCGTGTTGGTATTATTAATTGTTTTGGTTTATGGTTTCTCCAAAGAAATTCTAACATTAATTACTCCTTTCTTCCACTCAAACTCAATGAAACCCCAAGAGTAATTGCGTACATTCTTTAACAGAATGGGTAATTGGCAGGATTTCTACCTAAAATTCATTGTATGTGAAGTCAAAACTTAAGTCTTTGTCATGAATTTCATTGCACTATTGTTCATACTGAGTTGAATTGTCTTTGTGGTTTTACCTCAAGAATACATTTTCTTTATAAATATGAAACACTGCAAGTATTGAACTGCTGAAACAACACAAATATGAGCCAATTTGGGCACTAAGAATTAACATGTAGTTACACCAGAGTTAATACTCAGGAAAATACAGCAAGTCGTTTTTATTCCTCATTTGTTCATTACTAATACCCATGGTAGGAAGTGGGGTTTATTACACTTCCCTTTCTGTCACGTGACACATGACTAGCTAATGGAAGTGATGGGTTATTTTCTGGCTGGCAGGATGTAATAAGTGGTGTGTCAGGGTGAAGATATGGTTGATATATTTTCTGATGACACAAAGACAACCAGAAAAGTAAGTCATGATGAGGTGAAAGAGAGACCATAAAATAATATAAATAATTGAAAAGAGTGACACAAGATCTGGCAATTAGAATTTAATGTGGAAAAATTTGCAACTACCCATTTTGGAAGGGAGATTGAATAAAAAGCATGTTACTTAGATGACGAGAATTGCAGAGACCTTGGGTTGGGTTTCCTTGTGCATGAATTACAGCAGGTTAGTTGGATGAGTATGCAGGTACCCCAATTAATTAGGAACGTTAATAGAATATTATCATCTATTGTAAAGGAATTGAATACAGAAGTATGGAGGTTATGCTTCAGTTATACAGGGAACTGGTGAGACATTATCTGAGGCATTTTGGACAGTATTGGTCTCCTTATTTAAGGAAGAATGCAAATGCATTGGAAGTATTTCAGAAAAGGTTTTCAAAACTAATAGCTAGAAGCATGGGGGATTATCTTGTGAGGAATTGGTTGCCAGGCGAAGTTTGTATCAGCTGCAGTTGAGAAGAATAAAAGGCGCCTTGATTGAAACACAAAATCTTAAACAGTCATCACGTGCTGGAATGAGAGAATGTATAGAGAGGATCTGTCAATGGTTGACCTTAACATTCAGATTCTTGTGGGAGAATCAAGAACGAGGGATCATATTCTGGATTAGTGGTGCTGGGAGAGCACAGCAGTTCAGGCAGCACCCGAAGAGCAGTAAAATTGACGTTTCGGGCAAAAGCCCTTCATCAGGAAAGCCCTTTATCATCGGATGCTGCCTGAACTGCTGTGCTCTTCCAGCACCACTGATCCAGAATCTGGTTTCCAGCATCTGCAGTCATTGCTTTTACCAACGAGGGATCATAGTTTTAAAATGTTATTCAATAAGGACAGAGATAGAAGGGTTTGTTCTTCAGTGTGTGGATGTATTTAGAATTCTAATTTCGAAAAAAGGCTTTTGGATGCAAAGGCTTTGAATGTTTATGAGGCATACATAAATAGATTTTTGATAAGTTGGGAGTGAAAGTTCATTTGGATTAGGCAGGATGTGAAGTAATCAGGTCAGTTATGATGTCACTGAATTGTGCAGAAGGATTGAGGGGCTGAGTAAAAAATGAGGTCTGCAGATGCTGGAGATCACAGCTGCAAATGTGTTGCTGGTCAAAGCACAGCAGGCCAGGCAGCATCTCAGGAATAGAGAATTCGACGTTTCGAGCATAAGCCCTTCAGAGGGGCTGAGTAGCCTAATTCTAATTTGGATGTTCACACATTCTTTATGACAGCTGCAGCCATTTTCACTAATCCTCAGTAAAATAACTTTCCCTTTCATCTTTTATAATTTTAGCTGAGCTCAACAGACCAACGTTATATTAGAAAGTGGCTTCTCATTTAAGTCAATCTGGAGAGTCTTTACTCATATATTTTGTTTGATTTCTGTATGTTTTTAAGTACTGACAGTGAAACAGCAGTAGAGTAAAGCCAGTACAGTGGAAATAATGGAATAAAGGAAACAGTGCACATGTTCCAAAAAGCCATGGTGATTGGTCTGCACTCTCAGGTAGACTAAAAAAGACATTGTATTAAAAAAAAAGCTATGAGCTGTCCCTGAAGGACTGGCCAATTTTTGTACTTCAACCAACATAATAAAACAAACTCTCTGGTCATTATCTCAGGTTGTTCTGAGGCCTTGCTGTGCACAAATTGGCTGCCACATTTCCTACAATACCATAGTGACCTGCCTGCAAATATGATATAATCAGTTGGAATTGACTTTGGAATATGTTGAAGTCCTGACAGACCCCTTACAAATGCAGGTCTTTTCTTTTTCTCGGAGAATATCTCATCAGGGAATATATTAGATATGCAGGATTCTCGCAATCAGCCTTTCTCTCAAAGTGGCAAACTGGAACATCCGTAAAATTAGACAGATCTCTCATTTATTTCAGGGCTTTTTAATCTTCATAGGTTTAACAGACCCTTGAAAGTTGTACATAAAGTTTTCATTTACTTATTTGTATTCTGGTTTAAGATAAACTTACTTTGGATGTAAACACATTCAGATAACTATTAACAATCCTGCAAACTCTCAAAATTAAATAAAAAGACAAATAAGCATGTGATAAGTTGAATTCAGTCTGGATTAAGTCACTTGACCTTGAAGATCCATTTTTGAACTGCTTGATGCTCTCAGTGACAACATTGTCAATTCCTGGTTGGAGACAGACTTTACATTCAGTTCAAGCTGATAGTGTGAAACTTATTAACTACTGTCTGGGGGATCTGGATGTGAAGTGATTTCACAATATCAATATCGTTTCTCATGTACTTTAAATCAGAAGTAAGCTGGAAATACAGCAAACCCATGCATCCATGAAAGGACCATGGACCAGAGATTGGGTTGACTCAAGAGTTGATTCTCCAGCTCATGGTGTGTAATGCAAGCACTGACATATTCTCCCTTAATATTTGGACTCAAAACAAAAAGAACTGATGTGTGAAGAAATTTCCTTCTCTCCCAACATTTTCCAAGTTCCAGTCTTCTCTGAACAAATATTGGCATGTTTATAAATGGGGAGTTTGAAACACTGGTCTGTAACTTTGGCAGGAGGATCCAACAGGGAAACCGTATAAACAAACAAATTCTTAGAAGCTGAACTGAAATAAAAGCTGATTTAATTTGGCACTACTGCTTGTTCTTCACAGTTCCATTGGGAATAATATAGTCAAAATACACAGCTATTACACTTTATTGAAACCCTGGTGACAACATTGCTTCCATTTGAATCTTTAATTTGATTAGGGGATGGAAATCACTGTGAAAACAGTACAATTTATTTTCAACAACTTTACAAATATAAATAACTTATGAAACATATCCCAGCAATGCTTCCAATCATAACTTTAAGATATAAAATGAGTTCTACATGTAAGCGTTTTCAAACATGCATCCACTTTATATTTGTTCCCCCACCCACCAACACCCCCCTCCAACACTCCCACTCGGATTCACTTTCCACCTTTGCCAATGACATACAGAGCAGCTGTTGTTGTTGATTTCCTCACAGCACCCTGACAAACTGGACAGATGTTGCCAAAAGAATATTCATTTTGAATTGCTTTGCTTGCCAGGACTCAGAAATGACATATTGGGATATACTCGCGAAGAAATTAAGGATTCCTGCCCATTAATTTGCCTGAAAAGGCAAATCACTATTCTGTAGATGGCACTGAAATTACTTATTGACATAAAGGTAAGAGGTTACATTTATCACTGAACACTTAATTTCCTACTGTGCAGAGGCTGTCCATTGAAAGTGTGGCATAACAATATTGCACTTCTAACACTTACCTCTTCATCAACAGGGAGGATTAATTACTGCCGAGTGAGTAAAGATGGATCCCACTCCTCATGGTTCTCAACACATAAAATTAATTGTGAGTTGATAAAACTCTTTCAAACAGATCCTGTTTCCTGCTGCTGGTAGCTTCATTAACATATTCATCATCGTGAGAGAGAAAAAGTGATGCCTTGTAGGCCCACAATTCCTCTCCTTGGAGTTCAATTTGTAGGGAAGTGAATGGCAGGCAGCAAAATGTGTTGAATACCTAAGGCAGGATGCCAAAATTCTCCAGATACAACGCTTAGGGTCTTTGTACTTCGTAAATTAAAGTCACAGAAGGCTCTTGTACTGAAAACTGTACAGAACATGCAGGATGTTCTCAGTGAGAGGAAACAGCAGGTGATAAATGACTTTAAATAACAGCAAGAGTTTGCAGTCATCTACCCACCAAATGAACTGCTGTAATGTTCTGTTCCAAGTTTCCTGTTAGAATATAATATCAGTGTGTACCTATGAAAACAAATTCCCCTCTCTCTGCTGTTGGACGTATTCACATTCATTATATCCTTTCTGTATATAATTCCAGGAAAAATGTAATGTTTCAAGAGCTGCAACAGGGTTAGGGTTAGGGTTAGGGTGAAAGGTCTTAGATCCCCTCATAGTCAATTATACTTATACAAAATAATTTAAAAATAAAAGTAGGATTATGTACCATTCAGGAAATAGCTAGTTGATCATTTTATACTCCATCCAACATACAAAAGCTAAATTGATATTACTTATTGAATGTAGTTTCAGTTATTTGGATGTTTTTCATCGTGTTGCATGTTTTTTTTCATTCTCTACAGATTGTTCAGTATTGAATTGTTTTAAATAAATCTGTTTAGTTTGAGTCACCCAAAGAGATTTGACTGGCCTTTCATCAATGTCTTTTTTGGTCTTACCAAGGTTCATATGCTCTTAAGTTAGACTTATGATCATTGAATGTTTACACTGCAGAAGGAGGCTATTCAGCCCATTGTATTTCTAGCGGTTCCTGAAAAGGCTACCCAGTTTCTTCCTTTCTTCAGCCCTATCTTCAAAGCCTTCTGAAATTATCACTTTCAAAGATATATCTCGCTCTCTTTGGAATCAACCTCACCACTCTCCCAGGCAGCACATACCAAATTCTCTGAGTTAGAGAGTTTGTCTCCATTTCACTCCGAGATCTCTTGCCGGCAATCTTGAAATTTCGAGTTGCATACCTTTAGTTTGCTTGCAAGCTTTGCATGAGGATAAAGGCCCTTATTTTGCCATTAGTGATTGGCAGTCAGTTATTGGTCATTGGCGATGACATTTCACCCAGAGTATTGCTGTCCAATTACAAACAGTTTTACTGCCGTTTCTCATGCATCCATGACAGATAGCACATAGAAGATCAGCTTGGTAAGACCTGTAGCTGAAATAGAGATATTCTACATAAAATCTTGCAAGATACAGGGGTTAAAATTGATTTGTGACATTGATTTCAAGATCAAAATTTATGACCTGCTTTGATTTCATTTCATTTCATTTATTTATCGTTAAGTGCACTTAAGTACAGTGAAAGGCATTATTTGCAAGCAGTACAGACAGACCATAGTAAGCAAGGACTTTCAGATCATTGGCTGAAAATAAAGCTTGGATCAAGCCAGGCATACAGGTTACACCACACAGGATGTGTGTTGGGCAAAGTCAACATTGACAAGATCAGCATTATGCGAAGTCCTAGCTCTGCCTGTTGAAGTATAGCTGGCTAGTAGGCGGATACGGTGCTGCTTTATCATTGATCACATTGTAACATTAGTCTGACTGGTGCGACAATGCTAGCTGGCTCCCCCCACGAGTTTTCAGTAAAGGGCTGTGTGCACATTGTGCAGTAAATCGTCACTTAAAGGCTTTTATCTTGCCTTTTCGTTCCTCAACTAATGAGACTCCTGATTTGATTTGCCTGGAACTCAATCGTGCATGACTCATTTCCCAGACTTTTATTATCACTTCTTTTCATCTGCCCCTCAAAATGATGATTTAATTCCCCTCATCTTCATTTTCCATCCAACCCAGTCTCCATATTGAAAGGATGATCGTCTGTCATTTCCACCAGTATAATGTCACCATCAAACACATCATCAAACCTTCCATTCTCTCTACAGTACACTGGCACAATCCTCAATCAGCCCTCATTCCCTTCCCACAGAATCTTAGCTTGCCATCTCAGGAGATGTACTATCTGTTATTTTATATCCAAGGTTCCCAACGACACAAAAATAGATGGGAAGACAAGTGGTGAGGATAGCATGGAACAGACAAGTTTAGCAAGTGGACAAAACTTCAGCAAGTGGGAAAATGTGAAATTATGCATTATGTAGCAGTGAAATACTATTTAAATGGAGAAAGACTAGAAAGCTCCCGCACAGAGAAATTTGAAAGTCCTCATCTATGAAGTATAAGAAGTGAGCATTCAAGTTCTGCGGGCAATAGAGAAGGCAAATGGAATGATGGTCTTTATTTCAAAGGGAATGGAGTCGAAAAATAAGGAAGCTTGTTAAGGTCTATACAAGGCACTAGCCAGGCCATAACTGGAATACTGTGAACAGGTCGACCCCTCATAGAAGAAAAGATGTACTTATATTGAAGGCAGTTCAGAGAAGCTTCAACAAGTTTATCCTGGGTATAGACATGTTGTGTAACATGTGTTTGGGCCAATACTCATTGGAGTTTGGAAGATTGAGGCAACTTTACACGAATAAGAAAAGTTTAAAGGGATATAGGCCAAAAAGTAAATGAGCTGAAAATGTGTTGCTGGTTAAAGCACAGCAAGTCAGGCAGCATCCAAGGAACAGGAAATTCGACGTTTCGGGCCAGAGCCTTTCATCCTCTGGCCCTGATGAAGGGCTCTGGCCCGAAACGTCGAATTTCCTGTTCCTTGGATGCTGCCTGACCTGCTGTGCTTTAACCAGCAACACATTTTCAGCTGTGATCTCCAGCATCTGCAGACCTCACTTTTTACTCAAAAAGTAAATGAGACTAATTTATTTTGGGAAACTTAGTTGGCGTGGATGAGTTAGATTAAAAGGTCTGTTTCTGTGCTTTATGAGTCTATGACTCTATGGAACATACAAGATTCTTCAGGGACTTGAGAGGGTATATGTGGAGAGATTGTTACCCCTCACTTTTTACTCAAAAAGTAAATGAGACTAATTTATTTTGGGAAACTTAGTTGGCGTGGATGAGTTAGATTAAAAGATCTGTTTCTGTGCTTTATGAGTCTATGACTCTATGGAACATACAAGATTCTTCAGGGACTTGAGAGGGTATATGTGGAGAGATTGTTACCCCTTGTGGCAGAGTCCAGATGTGGAAAGGTTACTTTGCTAAGAAGGTAACAAATTTGAAGAACTCTTTACCACAGATGGCTGTAGATGTTGAGGCATTAATTACATTCTAAGTGGAGGTAGACACTTTTTTAATCAGTAAGGGAATCAAAAGTTATGGGGAATAGCGGGAAAATGGAGTTGAGCATTATTAGACTAACCATGGATCTAATGGACTGGCAGAGCAGACGCGATGAGCTAAATGGCCTACCACTGCTCTGACATCTTATGGTTTAATGGACTCCTAGCATACGCAGCAGCAATGTCCTCGCACTTCTTTTATTTTATCGTCCTGTATTTGCTGCTCTCAATGTTACTCTCTTCCATTATGGAAAAAAAGCAGAGATTTGATGATCATTTTGTGGAGTCAGGCTATGTGGAGTGCAGGTTCATAGCTCCTTGAAACTGGAGTCGCAGGTAGATAGGATAGTGAATAAGGCGTTTGGTATGCTTTCCTTTATTGGTCAGAGTATTGAGTACAGGAGTTGGGAGGTCATGTTGCAGCTGTACAGGCACATTGATTAGACCACTGTTGGAATATTGCGTGCAATTCTGGTCTCCTTCCTATCGGAAAGATGTTGTGAAACTTGAAAGGGTTCAGAAAAGATTTACAAGGATGTTGCCAGGGTTGGAGGATCTAAGCTATAGGGAGAGGCTGAACAGGCTGGGGCTTTTTTTTCCCTGGAGTGTCGGAGGTTGAGGGGTGACCTTATAGAAGTTTACAAAATTATGAGGGGCATGGATAGGATAAATAGGCAAAGTGTTTTCCTTGGGGTCGGGGAGTCCAGAATTAGGGGAAATATATAAAAGAGATCTAAGGGCCAACTTTTTCACAGAGGGTGGTACGTGTATGGAATGAGCTGCCAGAGGAAGTGGTGGAGGCTGGTACAATTGCAACATTTAAGAGGCATTTAGTTATATGAATAGGAAGGGTTTGGAGTGATATGGGCCGGGTGCTGGCAGGTGGGACTAGATTGGGTTGGGATATCTGGTCGGCATGGACGGATTGAACCAAAGGGACTGTTTCCATGCTGTACATCTCTATGACTCTATGTATATGTTGCCAAGCTTCCATTTGCTTGTTATTTTAATTCACCAGTTGCCTCTCTCTGTCAGATTTCTGTCCTTTGCTTGCTGTCGTGTTTCAGTGCTGCTCAATATAAGGCCGGGTGAACAGAAATTTTGAATCCATTCCTTCCCTTTCTTTTAGCTTTACTTGCTCCATTCTCTGTCCCCCTCACTTCTCTCCCACACCCCAATGCGACTGTCTGTTCTTTCCTGTCTGGCAGTCAGACATACCATTGTTCTGCCATTCTCCCATTCCAATCACTTAATCTGCTCTATCAACCTTTCTCTCCCAACCCACCCGCTGTCACTGTTGGATAAATGCTGTCCCCTCCACCCTTCACCAGCTCTGATAAAGATTCATGGAGACTCAAAACATTAGCCTACTTTCTCTCCATGAAAACTGCCTGACCTGCTGTGATCTCCAGCATTTGTTGTTTTCAGTGGTGACAGAACTTCACCTACTAATCAGACACTTTTACAACCATGTGAACCCAATGGTAAGTTCAACAGTTTCAGGCCATGAATACTCTTTTTCATTTTGATTTTGCTTTCTTTGCCCTCTATACCAGCCTAAACAAGGTTTTACATGTTGTTACGTTCAAATGAAACTGTTCATTCTGCCAATCACACCTACTTTGGACAAATGTCTGTTTCTTTACAACAACTATTACCAAGCCCATTGCTTTATTCTTTGATTACGCAGTTATCATTTAATCTCTCTCAACCTGTACTCTACTCTCAGTCATTTTGCTTTCCTCCTGTTCCATCTCCTAATTTGACTCCTCCCCTCTTGCCTCCTCCAGGGGAACATTACCTTCTTTCCTGACTCAACTTTGCCCACTCGAACATGAAGTGTAGTGTCAGTCAACCTTCTCCCTTCCAGCAGATTAATTTTCCAATTTTGAAAGATAATTTTCTGTCAGCCAAAGAGACCACAGACAGTTGGAGGAGAGAGAAGCAATACTGGAGCCACTCAGGCCCAGACAGATGAGGTGAGTCAATAAAAATAATGATGTTCCAACTAACTGGTACAATCTTCACTCAGCCCACATTCCCTTCCCATAGAACCTTACCTTTCTATCTCTCATTGCAAATCCCTGCCCAAAACACATCAACATTAATCAATTTCTATCCCATTATAAGTAGCTAATCCTAAGCATAACTTAGTCAATTTCTTCCTTTTCAGTGACCACCCAACTTTTATTCCTGGATCCCAAGAAAGCAGAAATCATAAATGGTTCCTTGTCTTCAGTGTTTTCTTCTTCCTTTTAAAACAGCTGCCTTTCAAACATCTGCCTTCAATGACCTGGTTCTTACAAGCAGTGGTCATAGCACCAATCTCTGTCTTGATGCTATATCTTTTAATGTAGATGTGTTTCACAAATCCATGTTCGTCTCTATTTCCTACAATTCTGTGGCTGTAACTGTGATCTCTGTGCATGAATCCCCTTTGCCCTTTCAATCTCTCAGCAGCATTTTGCACTGTCAGTTGCATCCTCCTCCAAGGAAAAAGTGAGGACAGCTGATGCTGGAGATCAGAGCTGAAAATGTGTTGCTGGAAAAGCGCAGAGGTCAGGCAGCATCCAAGGAGCAGGAGAATCGATGTTTCGGGCATGAGCCCTTCTTCAGGAATGAGGAAAGTGTGTCCAGCAGGCTAAGATAAAAGGTAGGGAGGAGGGGATCCTTCCATATCCACCACAAATTCACCTGCACCTCCACATACATCATTTATTGCATCCGCTGCACCTGATGTGGCCTCCTCTATATTGGGGAGACAGGCCGCCTACTTGCAGAACGTTTCAGAGAACACCTCTGGGACACCCCGACCAACCAACCCAACCACCCCGTGGCTCAACACTTCAACTTCCCCTCCCATTCCACCAAGGACATGCAGGTCCTTGGACTCTTCCACTGCCAGACCATAGCAACAGGACGGCTGGAGGAAGAGTGCCTCATCTTCCGCCTAGGAACCCTCCAACCACAAGGGATGAACTCAGATTTCTCCAGTTTCCTCATTTCCCCTCCCCCCACCTCGTCTCAGTCAAATCCCTCGAACTCAGCACCGCCTTCCTAACCTGCAATCTTCTTCCTGACCTCTCCAGCCCCACCTCCACTTTGGCCTATCACCCTCACCTTGACCTCCTTCCACTTATCGCATTTCCAATGCCCCTCCCCCAAGTCCCTCCTCCCTACCTTTTATCTTAGCCTGCTTGGCACACTTTCCTCATTCCTGAAGAAGGGCTCATGCCCAAAACGTCGACTGTCCTGCTCCTTTAATGCTGCCTGACCTCTGCGCTTTTCCAGCAACACATTTTCAGCATCCTCCTCCAAGCCAATTTGCTGTCATCTCAATTAATCACATTTCTTTTCTTATCAATCCCCTAATTTTCATAGAGTTTTCAAATGGAGTTCTCTTCCTGTCCTTCCTTTAGAATCTTGGCTCTCTCTTCCTCATCTATACTCCTGCCTTTGAAAACAGCATCTATAGAAATGATTCTGGCCTTTTCTGTTGGAGATCCTTTCCATGAACTCTTCCCTTCACTGCCATTGCACATCTGTACAAATATCTCTCACCTTTTGAACTGCTGGCAGCTACAATTCTAGCCACTTATGCCACATACTCTGAAATTTTCTTCTTATAACATAGCGCCTCTCCATTTTGTTCTCTTAGATTAGATTAGATTCCCTCCAAGCCCTTTGGCTCAATAAGCCCACACCGACCCTCCGAAAAGTAATCCAAGCAGACTTATTCCCCACATTTACCCCTAACTAATGCACCTAACACTATGGGCAATTTAGCATGGCCAATTTATCTGGCCTGCACATTTTTGGATTGTGGGAGGAAACTGGACCAGCCAGGGGAAACCCACAGAGCCACGAGTCAAATGTGCAAACTCCACACAGATTATCACCTGCGGCTGGAATTGAACCCAGATTCCTGGTACTGTGAGGAACAGTGCTAACCACTGAGCCACCGTGCCACCCTACAAAATAATCATAGAGTTATCAGTACAGAGATAGACCCTTCGGTCCAACCTGCCCATGCCCACTAATATCTCAAACTAACCTGCCTGTGTTTGGCTTATATCCCTCCAAACCTTTCCTATTCATGTACTTATCTGGATGCCTTTTAACTATTGTAACTCTACCCACATCCACCAGTTCCTCTGGAGATTCATTCTATACACAAACCATTCTCTGTGGAAAACAATTTCCCCTCTTGTCTTTTTAAAATCTTTCCTTTAAATCTTTCTCTTCTTTAAATCTACGACATTGAACTAGTTTCTGATTAGAATCTCTAACAACTCCTTTTTTGATTATAATCCTTAATAATTTGTACTTTGGTTAGGAACCCATTTCTTTCAGAATATGCTGCCTTGTAGCTCCTTGGACGGTTTCTTGATACAATAGTATTCACTGGAATGCAGTTCATTGTTGTGCACACCATGTTGACTATTCCTGAAGAGTTGCAACTGTTCTGAATTCTTTTCTCCACTCAATAAAGCACAAAATAACATACTTTACAGTTGAACTGTAAATTCTTCGGATCCAATCAACCAAGATAAGTTTATTTAATGCAATATTGACAGAAGCCTTTCAACTTATAACTTTGCTTCTAAGCTGAATATGTCAATTTGTCACTAAGGTTGGGAGCAGCATGTCGGGTTGTGAAAACAGAGATCGTTTTCTGAACTTCCTCAGGGACTGTTTCTATAAAAGCAAAGTTGAGAAAAAAACAGCACAATTGGTTTTTACGTTGAGACGGTCAAGTAAACAGTTCCAGTGAAACGTGATATCTTGTCAACAGTGCTCAAAGGGATACCTGGTAATCCAGAAATGAATTCAGTATCTATGAAATCAGGCTTGAGGTCCTTTGGTAATTCTCATAATTCAGACTTATGGAGCAACGTCATTTCTTGCTTTTCTTCAAATATTCCACCTTGTTCATTTCAAAAACAAGGCAACTTGTGTCCAAATGTTTGAAAACACGTACCATCAAATTTAAGAGGAGCTTCTTCCTCACTGATATCAGACTTATGAATGTACCTTTCAAATATTAGAGTTGATCTTTCTTTGTAACTGTAAAACTATATTCTGCATTCTGTTCTATTACTCTGATGGACTTATGGGAGAAAGTGAGGGACTGCAGATGCTGGAGATCAGAGTTGAGAATGTGGCGCTGGAAAAGCACAGCAGATCAGGCAACATCCGAGGAGCAGGAGAATCAATGTTTCGGGCATAAGCCAGAGACACCTGGAGGAAGAACGCCTCATACTCCGTCTTGGGACCCTGCAACCTCACGGGATCAATGTGGATTTCAACAGTTTCCTCATTTCCCCTCCCCAACACTATCCCAGTCCCAAGCCTCTAACTCGACACCGTTCTCCTGGCCTGTCCACCTTCTTTCCCATCTATCCGCTCCACACTCCTCTCCAACCTATCAGCATCTCCCTCACCATCATCTCCCTACCGCTTCCTCAGCTACCTTCTCCTCCCAACCCCACTCCTCTTCCATTTATCTCTTACCACAGGACGTGCAAAACCTGCACCCACACCACTCTCCTCACCTCCACCCAAGACCCCAAAGGATCCTTCGACATCCATCAGAAATTTACCTGTACCTCCAACAGTATCCGTTGTACCTAGTGTAGTCTTCTTTACATCAGGGAGAAAGGACGCCTACTTGCGGATTGTTTCAGAGAACATCTCTGGGACACTTGCAACAGTCAACCCCACCGTTGCGTGGCTGAACACTTCAACTCCCCCTCCCACTCCGCCAAGGACATGCAGGTCCTGGGCCTACTCCATTGCCAAACCCTTACCACATGACGCCTGGAGGAAGAACTCAACCACATGGGATCAATGTGGATTTCAACAGTTTCCTCATTTCCCCTCCTCCCACATTATCCCAGTCCCAAGCCTCCAACTCAGCACTGCGCTTCAGACCTGTCCATCACCTTTCCCATCATTCTGTTCCACCCTCCTCTCTAACCTATCACCTTCTCCCTCACCTTCACCTGCCTAACGCATTCTCAGCTCCTTCCCCCAACCTCACCTCCTCCCATTTATCTCTCAGTCCCCCTGGCCCACAAGTCGCATTCCTAATGAAGGGCTTATGCCCAAAACGTCGATTCTCCTGCTCCTCGGATGCTGCCTGACCAGCTGTCCCTATCTAGCACCACACTCTTGATTCTGATGTACTTTTGTAAGGTATGTCTTGTCTAGTTAGTCTGCAAAACAGTACTTTTCACTGTATCTAGGTACATATGAAAATAATAAATCAAATCAATCAAATCAACCTGCTCTACAATTGTCCTGCATCAACTTTTCCAGGACTGTTTCAGGAGCATAGCAATATGAAAAATTACCCATACATAACCTTTACACAAAAACACTCAACAACTACCTTGGTCTACTTTTAATCAGTGGCAAAATGATCCAAAGAATTGCTAACAGTGCAAACAATTGGCACTTAGTTCATAATAACCAGCTCAGTAATGCTCAATTTGCGTTATTCCAGGGCCACTTAGTTCCTGACTTCATTGCTGCGTTGATCCAAACATGGACAAAGGAATGGAACACAACAGGTGACACAAGAGTGGCTGTTCTTGATCTCAGCGCAATATTTAGCTGAGTTTGGTATCAATAAGCTCTAACAAAACTAGACTTGCTGGGCGCCAAGGGGAAGATATTCCATTGTTTGGAGTCATACCTAGCACAAGGAAGAAGGTTGTGGTTGATGTAGGTCCACCGTCTCAGTCCCAGGATTTCACCGCAAGAATGCTTAAGGATAATGTCCTAGCCCCAACTATCTTCAGCTGCTTCATCAATGATCTTGCCACCATCATAAAGTCAGAAGTGAGAATGATTGCTGATAACTGTTCAGGACCATTCATGACTCCTCTGTTAAAAATTTATTCCATGTTCACAGCAAGACATAGAAAGCATTCAGGACTGCGCAGGTAAGTATTTTCCACATATATCCTGGTGATTACTATGGACCAGAAACTGCACTGGATTTGACATGAATATTATAGTCACAACACAAGGTGAAAAGCTGGGAATTTTGCAGTGGGTAACTCATCTCTTGGCTCCACAAAGCCTGTGCAGGTTATCTTCTCAGTGTAAGTGTTGGGATTGTGATAGAATACTCCCCAAGTTCCTGGATGCCTTCAACTACACTCCAGAAACTCAAATACATTTCGGAGAAAGCAATCTGGCTCATAGGCATCCTTCACTTTGAACATTAACTTCCACCAATTACACAGTGACAGCCACGTGCACTGCTTCCAGGGTGTGCTGCAGCAACCTATCAAGGCATTTTTAACAACACCTTCTAAACCATGAACTCCACTGTTTATAAAGACAAGAAAAGCAGATGCATGGTAGCACTACCACTTGCAGGTTCCCCTCTGCTTCCTGAGTTAAAGCTCTTATTGCCATTTCTTCATGATCACTGGTTTGAAATCCTAGAATTGCTTTTCTAACGACACTGAAGATGTAAGTACGTCATATGGACCGCAGCGTTACAAGAATTCAGTTCACCAACACTTGCTTCATGGTTATTAGGAATGAGCAGTATATACTGGCACTGTGAATCAGCGGTTAGCACTGCTGCCTCACAGCACCAGGGTCCAAGGTTTGATTCCAGCCTCAGGCGACTGTCTTTGTTGAGTTTGCACATTGTCCCTGTGTCTGCATGGGTTTCTTCCCACAGTCCAAAGATGCGCAGGTCAGGTGAATTGGCCATGCTAAATTGTCCATAGTGTTAGGTGCATTTGTCAGAGGGAAATGGTTCTGGGTGGGTTGCTCTTTGGAGGTGGATTGGTTGGGCTGAAGGGCCTGTCTCCACACTATAGGTAATCTATTCTACTGGTCTAACCCAGCTCCCTTAGAAAAGATCGGTTGTGAAACGATAACGATCAATTTATTTACCTATATGTTTAGTATTTTTGAACCAGCAATATTTTAAATACAGCATATGATATTGACTGAAAATATTATTTGGATCAAATAATATCTCAAGACAAACAATCTCTTTATTGATGTCATTTTCTAACAGCCCAAAGTGAAAATAAACATCTCGGGTGAAATTTAAAACGAATTACACAAAAGACTTAAAAACAAAGATGTTCTCACGATAATGTATCACCACACTCTTCCCTGCAGAAAAAGATGAAGAGGTGATTGGATTCTCAGGCTGATTAACAATCTGTCAGGTGGTGAGGTGCAAGTTGCATGGTTATAAATAATCTTTATATTGATGAGGTAGTTAGTGTGAAGCAAAGAAAGATTCTAGAATTCCACAGTGTGATGAGAAGGCTAAGCATCCACTGGATGTTAACACAGGATGGCATGGATTTGAACTCTGCTTTCTAATGCAGAGGCAGGAATCGTACTTCTAAAACAAGTGCTTGATTCTTCAAGCAGATGACTAGTGCAGAAAATGGAAAAATATTACACAGATGCAACACAGTTCCTTTTCTCAAAAAAAAGAGTTTGATGCTTCATTGAAATATAGTGGAGTGACAGTTACTTTACATCAGGCAAGAGTTGTTCATTAAGTTAACCATTGGCCTAACTACATTTCTGATTACCAAATAGAACAAGAATTCTAAATGCCTTTATTGCATTTGTGATCTTAATACTCATACGCAGAGCTATGTGCCCTTTAATCTTCATGTGTGTTTGTTGGTTGAAAGCAGATTTATTTGTTCCATGTAAGTGTTACAATTCATTGGTTTGTGAGCAACAATAGATCATTATTGTGTAAATATAGACATAGAAAGTAAATGTAACTGTATTGTTTTTATGTGCATGGTTTTCTATTAAAATTAATTCATAGGATAAAAGTCAAATGCCTTACACAGACCAATAGTGATTTTTATCAGAGAACACAGGTTTAAGCTAAGCTGTTTTTAACTTGATGCTGTTTCGAGGGCAAGATGGAAGGTTATGAAATGTAGGCAGGGATATAGATTTGAGGTTACAATCAGACCAACTACGATCTTACTGAATGGTGAAGCAAGCTCACAGGAATGAGTGACGTTCTCCAACTCATGATTCAGATGTCTATAATTTCAAAGAAAACTGGCAAAAGGGGCCCATCAATTTAACATTTCCACTCAGAACTTCTTTCAACCATCTTTGTTGCCAATTTTGTTGTCTATTTACCAGCTTGTTGTATATATTAATATTCATTTCTTTCCTCAGAGAATGCAGACATGATACTAGCTTCTAAAGTGTACTGTACATTTATTTACCGTGCTTTAAAATATCTCTACAATCATAACATGTCTCCATGCTCCTCAGCTCCATCTTCTATGTCTTTTTATGCGTCTATTAATTTTAACTCCAGGTCATCACCACAGCTTCACCAATCAAGCACATCAAGTATACATCCATCACCCAGCACTCATAATTAAACAAAGACTAATAAACTGCTGAATAACATGGGGTGAACTGGAATAGACTTTAAATCGAATTTGCAATGGTCAATGAGAACAGTACGTCTCAAATTAACGATTAACCTACATAAGAAAAAAAATGTAAGTTCTAAAAATCTGAAACAAAGAGAGAAAATGCTGAAAACATTTTGTTGTGCAGACAACCTTGGTGGAGGCAGAAATTGAGTTGAAGTTTCAGATTGATTACACTTCATCAGAACTTAAAGTAGTTTTAACACCTGAATCTTTCTGTTTTTGGTCTTGGAAGCAATTGGAACGTTGATTATTAATATTGTGGAAAAATGTTATAGAATCAGTTTAAATTTAACTTTAATGCAAATAACTCAAAAAGCATCTTTCATCAGTGTCCCTTATGGTATAGTTTCCAATGGTCCTGATTGATAACCACATGTACAATATCACATTGATCCATGCCTGATATGTTGGTTGAAGTGATGATGCTTTTATTCTGTGGCAGTGTGCATTGTGATCTGATTTTAGTCAGCACAACAAAGCAGAGTGTGGCTAAAGGGTAACAAGGATGATCTATTGAGCATTGGCCATATGACACCAACATGTACTTGGGTTGCAGGCAAGTAATGAAACACATGCTGCCAAATGACATTTGACTGATCAGATATTTAGACAGACATCTCCATTCATTGGACTGCCCCGAAGTATCCATGCAGCTCTCTCCAGAGCATGTTGCTAAACTTATAATATTCTGCTACAGAATCCAAACTGTAATGATATTTGACATGGAAACAGTACAGTGAGGGAAGTTTATATATTTTTAAAATAACTCTGACAGCTGTAACTTTTTTTTAAGAGTGTTTGAAAATGACGTGTTTTAAGATATTGTGTGAGTTGTAAAAGGATTAATTGTAAGTTTCTTAGTAAGAAGAAATGCTGGTTCATTTCACCTGATGATCCTTGACCTGGAAGCACTACCAACAGGAAAGATATTAAGAAGATATATGGAAGAAACAAAGGGATGTTGCAAGACAAAGAACGTCTGGAGCCAGAAGGTGATTTCTAGGGCAAGTGTGTGATTGAGATCTGATGTTCAAAAGCCTGGAAGACTCTTTGAATAACTTTAAGACACAAAATAATTTGCTTTGTGTTTCTAAAAGAGGACCATTCTGTGAACCCAGCAGTGATTGGTTGAAAGAAACTTTGCAAAGCTGCATTATCAGGATTGGCATGACCTGAGAGAGGGAGTTTGTAAAAATGTGCCTGATAAATGATAATCCTATCCATGAAGCTTGGGAAAATCATTGTTGGGTGGGATTTCTAAACTGCCATACATGCATAAAGAGCAGTATCTTGTGGAACTGTGTATCTAAACAATACCATATATGCTGAAACACAACTTTTTTAGTTGTGTAAGATGTACCTTTATTGTCTGAATAAGTGAAACTTACCTTTGAATTCAAAGTAGTCTTGACTCTTAATTCACCTTAAGTTGTATTGCTTCTAATTAGCTTGGGGCAATTCGATAAATTTTCTAGACAGTGAGGCAAATTCTAACTTGCCAATTAAAGAGTATTTATAGTTTGTTAAATACCTGATTAATGTTGCAACTTCCACCATTATCATTCAGTTTCCTGTCGTATCAACTGCGTGAAGGAAACTACTCTTCGTAAATTCTCAACAGAGTGTTGTACTTCAAATCACTATTGGATGCAAGAAGCCCCCTTGGTGTTCAGTACCAAATGGTATCTCAGGACATGTTCCCTGGCACTGGCTGCACATATCCCTTCTCCACATACATGGGCACTGACATTTGCCAACCCCTCATGCCATTTCTGTCAGCACATTACTTTAGAGAGACCTAAAATCTATCAGTATGGCAACAACATGTGCCAGTTACCTGTGCAGCAAACTCTGCATGTTTATTCAAACGTCTGACCATGTTGGAGGGAGGGTGGGGCTGGTCCTCAGTCCAGCCGGGGGGCTACAGCTGTTTGTCAGATGTGTCTGGTACCTCAGTCATAAGAACAGTCCACACATCATCCTTGGGCTTGTCTATGGTCAGTCATCCACTTGGACTGCTCATGGATCTGGCCAAATGGCTAACTATGTCCTGGGAGTGAAACTGTTATGAGAGAAAAGAGGAAATTATGAATGAATTACTGTAATCGCGAAATTTTCAAATATTGTACAGTTAGGACAAGTTTTATTGGCTCTGCACAGTGTGTGTTGTGTGTGAATGGCAATAAAATTGTCGTAGATTGGCATGGAATGGGATGATGGAATGGATGGAGAGGCATACATTGTCATGGATGATATGAGGAGCTATGATAACTTGTTGGGGGCAGGAGATGGCATGATTTGATATGGATTAGGGATGTGAATTTATGGGATACAATGGAGTTTAAGGTGTAAGGGCAAAGGGTCTTTTTATTAAATCCGATTCATTGTCATAGAACATAGTATAAGAAAGAAGTCCTTCAGGCGTTGTGTTTGCGATGGTCATCAAACAGTTATCAACTCAAGTCCCAAACAAAAACTTGCCCTGTACCCATGTATGTTATATAACTTCCAGTGCTTATCTAAATATTGTGATGGTTGCCACCTTTACTATCATTTCAGGCTGATAGCTACCTCCTTCTGAGTGAAAAGGTTCTTCCTTAAATCCCCCATCAACCTCCTGACATTTACCTTAAATCTTTGTGCCAGGTTAATGAACCATCTTCTTTATTGATTTGACTTTAATTGAGATAAAGGCTCAAATCATGGAGGTAGACCTTCTGAACAATCTGCATTTACATCTGATATCACCAATGGCTGTATCTGAATTTTGATAGTAGATGCTGTGTCTTATTCCTCTTGCCACCCGCTCCCAACATGAAAATCACCAATTCTCTGGCACTTTCTCCTGAAGCAGACATGCTGAGAGGGAAATTTCTCAGCTCCTACCATCCACCTCTGGGATGTAATTCCAGCCCCATGACTTCTTTAAAAATTTGTAATGTCATCTCTGGTGTATTGTTGTATCAATTGCTATATTGTTATGGCTATACTGTAAATGAAAAGAATGAACTGATTGAATTGAATTTATTGTCATGTGTACCAAGGCACAGTGAAAGGCTTTGTGAAATGTACGGTTTCTTCTTGAATTCAAATTCAAGGCAATTTGACCCGAATAAAAGATCATATTCTTGGATTGGCATGAGCCATTTCAATGTGTAGTATTGTTTCTTTTACTTTGAACACTAAATAACAATGTCCTGGTTGTTTAGAATACAGATTTTTAGCTCCTTAAAGAAAAAAATTGGTTACTGCTACTTGTCAAATGTTAAATTATATTCAGCTCCTTAACTGATCACATCCACAACGTGTACCAAACTATTCAGTCCCACTCGGCCACCTAGCTGCTGTACTTTCTTGGTACTTAGAATAATCCCAAACTCATACCCACCAGACTTAAGGGAGGAATGATTCTTGATTTTGCACACATCAGAACTCTACTGTGAATGAGAAAGTCATCATAAATATGACTGCATCTTTCCAGCAAGGTGATTGTAATGAGGTCAGCCAGGTGGACCTCATCGAATATATCTCGTTTCCTATTTGAACTCATGCAACCACAGGAATAATTCTAACAGAATTACTAATGAGCAGCTGGCTCTACATGAGGTTAAATCAGGCCTGGTGGTGGTGCAGGGGTTGGGGTTGGGGGGAAACAGCATTAGGAATGCCAATGCCAGACATAAGACTCTTCCAAGTGAGAGAGACAGTTTACTTCAGAAGACCAAGTTTGGTGCCAAAACCAGAGAAATGGCCCTGCATGGGTAAGAGGCGTTGTCATTGTGAGGTCAGGATCCCGTGACGTACAAAGTTTGGAGAGGTGAGGAGGCCCTGAACAAGCACAGGGGCCACATGAAAGCTGTAAACTCGCAAATGGGGCAGGAGCAAAAGATACACGGGCTGTCAGAGCACCTGGAAAGACTGTTAGAAACCCTGGGCTCTTATCCCCCATCGCATGTCAGATAAAGCTCGGAATCTGAAATGAACAAGGCAGATTTCTTTACCACCTGAAGAAGAGGATGAATTTCTTCCGAGATGTTCTGGATGCAAGAGACATTTGGGACACAGTGCCTATATCTGAGGCTGGGTCGGAGGAATCGTAGCTGGTACAAAAGCCCCAGGACAGGCTACAAGAATAAAATAGGCCTACGCCCCCGAAAGTAGAGGGGGAGAGATGTAATGATTGTAACCAGGTCAGCCAGGTAGCCTCATAGAATAGGAATTCCCTGATTGAGGCTTTTAACCTGGTCCAATCAGGGAGCCCTGACTGACAGAGGTAACCAGGAGTGTCAGAGGTTCTGTTCACTGTGCGAGCTGGATCTGAGGAAGCAGGACCAGTGTCAAACAATATACATGTGTAAATAAAGGGTGACTTGGTGACAGGATGCCAGCCTCTTGGAGTTATTTCAGGATTAAATACTTATATTATTAAAAACATTGCATACACACTCTGAACAGTAGGTGACAAGACACAAACAGTTCAAACTGATTTTCTTCTGGGACAGCAAAATTAAATACTGATATATGAAATAACGTTCCTCCTTCTTCACATCATCCTTCATTCCACCACCAAATTTAATGCATAGTGTCCACATTCTAGTTACTTTGTGTTGTCCATTTGAGTAACATGTAGTTGTCTTTTACAATGAGGGATTGCATACTTCCCGTTCAAGTTTGTGAAGTATTGTGAGGTTGGGTCCAGTATTTGTGGATTGCAAGGCAGGATATGAGAATTTGATGTTTGAAAAATGATAGGGAGGATGAGTATGTGTTCCCTTTAAAAGATGATGTGTTTTTTTTTATAATTAAAAAGAAATGTACAGGTGCACGGAGAGCTCTTGAAATTGAAACATTGTATCAAAAGACTTTCATGATTCAAACCCCAGGCAGTAGTTTGTTTCATTAGCAAGACAATCAGTTTGAAAATCAGCCAATTAATTTAACCCAGGCACTGAGAAACTAAAAACCAATTAAATTTAAATCTGAAGATTTTGACAACCAAGAATCAATCCGATTGTAAAGAAATTAATAGGGCATCAAGGGTATATAAAAAGAGGGTATTTGAGAATTGGCAGCAACCAAAATGCCATCTGAAGACATTAGCTCTCTTAGCTTTCTGAGTAACTACCATCAGATTAAAGGTACTGTGGCACTGCTAGTTGATATTCCTGACACAAGAATCCAATAGAGAGAGGTGTTCCTAATCCAAGAATTCGATGGAGGAGGTGTTCCTGAAATAAGATCAATGGAGACAGTGCAGAGGATTCCAGGAGATGTATCTAGGTTGTAATTTTGAGAGAACAAGTCCTAATTTATTTTGTATTTATTGGATCAGTATATGATAAGAATTTTGTTTTATTCGGGGATAGTTAACAGTTGAACAGGAATTTTTTGGTTTGTTAGTGGTTCTGTTAATTTACTCACTGTTGGAGCTAGATAAATAAATTGTTACTTATTGGTTATAGAGTGAGTGTAAAGATTTCATTTTGTTTAACCACTCCTTTATAACAGATTGGCGGGGTGAGAGTAGGTTATATCACATTCACATTTCTTTTAACAGGTTGTGAGATGAGATAAGCCTCTCTGGGTGTTTCAGCTTTAGATATCAGAAGGTGGTTAACCTCCACTTCATAGCATAAGAATACTTATTCATGGCCATAGAACATTACCATACTAGGTATTGCTGTTTGCCTCTAGATTTTCATTAATTCTGGTTGTAATCATTTTAGTGAATGCTGTGAATAGATAAGATTCACTTGAGGTAGGTTTAACTTCCCAATTAAACCTTGCAGCCATTCAATTGATTCCGTTTTCTGTTTGAGAGCTGGCCTATTCACACAAACCCATGCATTAGCTCCCCAGCACCTGCATTAATGAAGAGATGAACAGTACATGCACTTTAAAATCATCGTTCTTCATAAAAATAACAGAATGTATATAGTGGAGTTGTTGTTAAGTGATGTTCTGCTCCTGAAAATACTTAAGCACAAAAGACAATGACACTATTAATAATGCTGTTCTATATTTACGAATTTACCAATCAGTTAGTCACTTTACATCATAATGCATTGAGTATGGCAGATAAGCACCACTGTCTCAATTGAAGTAAGTAGCCTCTTGGTGCTAGTTCTTAGTATTATGGTTAGCTTTTAGCACACAACATTTAACATTAAATCTTGGGCATCAGAGCAGACATCAATGTCATCTTTAATTTATTACCACAGATGTCTTATAAAAAGGCAATTTAGGATTTTCATGTTAATTAACATTCAAGCTCCAGCTCTACATGAAACAGTAATTAAGGGAATAAAACATTTAAGTTATGGAAAGTTCTACAAGGTATCCGGGTAACATTTTGTTGAATAAAAACTGAAAGAACTGCGGATGCTGTAAATCAGAAACAAAAACAGACATTTCTACAAAAGCTCAGCAGGTCTGTCAGCATCTGTGAAGAGAAATTACAGTTAACATTTCGGTCAATGTTAGCTCTGATTTCTCTTCACAGATGCTGACAGACTTGCTGAGCTTTTCCAGCATTTTCTGTTTTTGGAACATTTTATCCAGTTCATTTGAGGAAGCTTTTACTGTCAGAGCCACTGATAAATTGGCCTTTTTTTTTAACATTATGTCAGTTTGGTGCTGTGCTCAATAGCCATGCTTAGAATGTAACTGCATTATCGATGTGAATGATGTGGCGCTGAGGCAGTGTTGGCAATTCCAGGGTAAATCTCTACTCTCAATTCTGGACAAGCTAGTGGAACACAATGCAACCCCACCGCTGATATCTTTTAGATGGAATGCTAAATCAAGGCCTTTGACTCCATTTTGAGTAAAAAGTGAGGTCTGCAGATGCTGGAGATCAGAGCTGAAAATGTGTTGCTGGTTAAAGGACAGCAGGTGGGTTGTGATGATCTTAGTGTCATTGAGTCTATGGGAAACAAACCGTTTGGTTCAACTTATCCATGCTGACCAGATATCGCAAATAAATCTATTCCTATCTGCCAGCATTTGACCCATATCCCTCTAAACCTTTCCTATTTATATACCCTTCCAGATTTCTTTTAAATATTGTAATTATACCAGCTGCCACCACCTCCTCCGGCAGCACATTCCATACACACATCACCCTTTCCGTGACTAGATTGCCTCTTGGGTCCCTTTTATATCTTTCCCCTCTCATCTTAAACTATGGCCTTTAGTGCTGAACTTCCCCATCGCAGGGGAAAAAAAAACCTTGTTTATTTATCCTATCCATGTCCCTCATGATTTTATAAACTACATAAAAATAGTTTGAAGAGTTGCTTCATTTTGCAATTCCTGCAGGATTCACAACAGCAGCGTTATTTTCATCATGGAATAAGGCTGTGGGTAGCAAACACATCTGCTGGACTCCTGACCTAGCCAATTGTGAGAATAGGTTTTTCCCAATTGCTACATTTTTAATGGAATCAGGTCATTATTTTCTTGAACCATGTTCCATGGATGCTCACAGCCTGGATTCAGGAAACCTTGAAAAGGTAAATGCAAAATGTCTTGTCCATACTCCTCTGACATTTTCCATTCACCCTCTTACCATCTGTGCCAACTCAATGCTAGCATTTTCCCCACTAGTCCCAATGGCCCACGTGCTCAATATACTCAATGCTAAATCATGTCTTTCTATTTCTATTCTAACAGCATGCATTATGCATATAAGTAATAAACCAGTTAATAACGATGGTTGAGAAGAAAATACCCATTCTGAAATTAAGTTGGAAATAAAGTTGCAAAGCTATAAGATGGCCAATCAGGTAGATCAGTCAAGCATCAATTTTAGAGGCTTCAAATATTTCAAATTGTTCCCAAATAAGCAATGAGAAATTGGCGAAGGAGATCACAGAAAGAACTATAAGTGCTTAGCGATGTCAATCAAGCAAAATGGCTGGCACTTGAGTGGGATGGTGGCTCAGTGGTTAGCACTGTTGCCTCACAGCACCAGGGTCATGGGTTCAATTCCAGCCTCAGACAACTGGCTGTGCATTTTCCTTGTGTGTCTGTGGGTTCCCTCCCACAGACCAAAGGTGTTTAGATTAGATGGATTGGCCATGCTAAATTGAACATCCAGAATTGTGCAGGCTAGGAAGATTAGCCATGGGAAATGCAGAGTTATAGGTTGGAATGTTCTTTGGAGGGTTGGTATGGACTGAATAGCCTGCTTCCACACTGTAGGGATCTAAGTTTAAAAGTTAAACAGGGCTCAGGTTTTCGTTGATTTGGCTGTCAGCTGAGTGTGCACAGTGAGGTCAAATGGGAACTCATATCTTTCAGACATGAGGCATGGCCAGGAAGCAGAGACTGCCATTGAGTGGCAGGGGGGATGGGATGACTTGGCATTGAATTACCATAGAAGATAAGATGAGCCATTTTGGCAGGCGTGAGTGAAAAAGTGTGAGGGGTCTGGGATTAACTAAATTCATTAGAACTGAGATGAAGTCCCAGAGAATTAAAGCATTGCTTACAACCAGCCCACCTCAGCACTCATCTGACCCCCACGACCACCGATCATCTACTTCCCGGAAACGCTCTGATTCGACTGAACTGCCTCGGTAGCAAAAATCTAGGCCCTTCTCTCGGATACTAAATTTGCTACTGCAAAACTCCAGCATGATTTATTTCTGAAAGAGGAAGAGCCAGTAATGCCATAGTCCCTTCTCTCCCACTATTCTCTGTGAGTTGATCCAGGAACAACAATGAACACAGTCTTAAGAAGCATATCATGGGCACTGAAATAGGCTAAAACAGAGAATTTTCAGGGAGATTAAAGTGCAAGAATAAACAATCCATAGAATTTTTGTGAAGAAACACCAGCCTTCGATTATCCATAATCCAAAGATGGATCAGATGGGCTGAGAGGCCTTTTTCTGCTCCTATACCTTATGTTCTGAGTGAGTCATGTCTTATGGACTCACTTAGAACAGCTGACTGGAACAGTTTGGCTCTTGGATATCCCATGAAATTCCTGTAATTCTGATTTAGCTGTAAAACAAGAACAGTTATACTGTAAGGAATAACTATCTGGAGTATCCAACATGATGCATAGCACAGTTCTGGCCTTTGGCCATTGTCTATAATTAATTCTTCACTGTGATACATGGTTAATTAACTGTGTATACCTTCAGAAAAGAACTGTCTGCATTTAGAAAATATTTTTGTGTCTTCTACAAAAGAAAATATCTACCAGGTTCAAATCAGCAACTAAACACACGTTAAATGCAATGCTCTCGGTTTGAGAGCAAGTAGACGAATTGTATTTTTGACAAGGTATGGTCTCAATGTCGAGAACGAAAAAGTTAAAAATCACACAATACCGGGTTATAGTCCAACAGGTTTAATTGGAAGCACACTAGCTTTTGGAGCGACACTCCTTCATCAGGTGATGAAGAAACGTCACTCCGAAAGCTCGCGTGCTTCCAATTAAACCTGTTGGACTATAACCTGGTGTTGTGGGATTTTTAACTTTGTATACCCCAGTCCAACACAGGCATCTCCAAATCATGAGAACAAAAAAGTTTAATTTGTGCAAAAGTATTTCAGCTATAAAGATTCACTATGTCTGACTTTATAATTCGATTTAAAGGGTTGAAGTTTGGAAACATAAACCAGTGGTATCTGTTTGGATAATTTTGTCTGCAAAAATAATGAATTTTTCTTGTTAATTCCTTGGCTAGGATTTATCTGGCACGAGGAATGTCATGGGTCCAAACCTCATGTGGGCAGGCAGTAGTACAATGGCAGTAGTCATTCTGGAATGGTCATTAAGAACTAGCCTCCAGCCCTGCTGTCTACTTGTAGATAGATGTCAAATCTTCCATGGTGCCAGCACCATGCCACTGAAACGCCACTGATAAAGTTTGCCAAGGCTGAGCGTGAAATGAGAGAGCACCTTCAACTTGAGGTACTATTGAAAGGAAGGCAAGAAACTATTTTCCCGCGCTGGCACCAGGTACGCAGGTCCTGGTGAATAGAGAGGAGACTTGTCTAATGGCAGTGTTGGGTTAGGAAGAGATTGAGGAAGTTTAATTTTTAAAATAGCAACTGGTAAAGACGTGGAAAGCACTGTCCATGCATATGGCAGAAACAATAATCTTGAATGATTTCAAAAGGAAATTGGATTGGTATTCAAAACAAAAAGATTTGCAATGCTACAGGGAAGGAGCATAAGAGTGGGATGATTGAGATTGTTCCACAAAGAGCTAGCATTAGCCAGATACTATGCTAATTCTTCTTTGCCTCAAATTACTCTATGAACACGTGTCTGAATGTGGTGTTAAGTGTTATGGGGCTTAGCATACTTGCTGCACAATTGGTTCAATGACTTCCTATATTTTAATTTCTCCATCAATCACCTTTATCTATCTTCCCGCAGTCACTCTCCAGTTTCCAAATCATATCCCATACCACCCTTTCAAATACTGCACAGACCAAGATTTGCAAGAACTTCATTGTTGACTTGGTTGAGGACCCCCAACAATTGTCTGCCCTCTACCATTAATGAAATACAATAGACGATATTGGATGGATCTCAGGCTAAATACCTTAAATGCTGGAAATCTGAAACAAATGGGAAGACCTCTGGAAACTCAACAGGTGGTGCAGCATCTATGGAGAAAGAAACAGAGTTATCCCATGCGCTCTATTTGTCTTTTAAACAAAATAAATATACCTAATATATGGTCATCATAAGTGCATTTTTTTAACCTTACTTTGCGTAAATTGGCTCCCATGTTTCTTACATTACAACATAACATTATTTCAAAATTACTTCATTGGATGCCATGGGATATCCTGAGGTTCAAAAATGAGAGCCATTAAATCTGGGAAAGCTGCCACCATCAATGGCATCTACCCAGAATTCTTTAAGAACAAGGGCTCAAATAGATGCATTTGGTTTGCCAAACTCAGGGCCAACACGCTTGTCACTGGCATAACCCCTGAAGCTGCATTCACTCCAAGACCATTGCCAAAGTGAGGAAAATCAGCCAACAATCCTCAAAGCTACTTCCCATTCCCCTATTGGTTGTGTGTTGAGTAATCTAGCTTTGGAATGTTTATTCAACTATTGGTAAGTTCAAACAATAACTGATTTATTAGATATTAATGAACTTCACCCTTGAGTGTTAAAAATGATGTCTGCAAAGATAATGGGTGCACTGATGATCTCTGTGAAAGTTCTCTTATTTCTACAACACTGGCTGCAGATGGGAATGTTTTAAATGTAACATTGTTTAAGAAAGGACGGAGGGAGAAAACAGGGAACCATATATCTGACATCAATATGACAGAACAATACTCGAACTTATTATAGAGGATGTGATTATTGAATGTTTAAAATATGATTATCTGTTTCAACAGAGTCAACATGGATTTGTGAAGGGGAAATCATGCCTGACAAATTGACAAGAGTTTTTTGAAGGCATTATAATTGAATTAATTAAAGAGGAACTGTGTATGTTGTATATTTGAATTTTTAGAAGGTTTCTGATAAAATCCCAAGCAAGAGGTTAATAAACAAAATTAAAGCACATTAGATAATGGACAATCTACTAGCATAGAGGCAGGAGAAAACAGAGAAGAGGAATCTTGGATAACTCTTTGGTTGGCATACTTTGACAAGTGAGGTTATGCAAAAGTCATTCCTTGAGCAACAGTTGTTCACAACCTATAGCAATGATTTGGATGTAGGGAGCAATTGTAACATGTCTACATTTGCAGATGATATGAAACCTGATGTAAATGTCAGTTTTCAGGAGCGTACAAGAAGCTTCAAGAGGTTTTAAACAGACTATGTGAACAGGCAAGAGCATGTCAGTTGGAGTGTAATATGGATAAATGTAAGGTTATCCATATGGTAGGAGGAAACAAGATGCAGAGTATTTCTTAAATGGTAAGAGACTGGTAAATGTTGATGTCCAAACGAACCTTAAACATTCTTGTTCACAAGTCACTGCAAGCTAACATGCAGGTGCAACAAGCAATTTAGAGGCAAACAGTATCTTAGACTTTAACACCAGGGAATTTAAGAAGGGAAGCAATTACATAGACTATTGGTGAAAGGGTATCTGGAGTATGGTGTGCAGTTCTGGTTGAAATAAATCCACAGAGGCCGGTATCCCAGGACTAAGTAACCCTTTATTTACACATGGAGATTCCTTAACACTATCCGGTTTCCTCAGAGCCAGCTCTCAGAGTGAGCAGAACCTCTGACACTCCTGTTTATTTTTTTTCCATGCACTGGCTGTGGACCAGCCAATCCCAGAATCAGTCCCCTCCAGTTGATACAATCAAGAGGAGAGTCCTTAAACACTGGTCTAGCTCCCTCAGAGCCAGCTCTCAGAGTGAGTAGAACTTCCGACAGTCCTGCTTTATTTTTCTTACCCCCACATGACCACAAATCTCCTGTTTATTATTTTTTTCTTTGTGTGTGCAGGTGTGACACTCTTTTTTTTTCTTTTTTTGTTAGCAATTTTCAAACCCTCTCTGACAGCAGTTGAGGTTCCAGAGTGAAATAACTCCACAGAGGCCGGTATCCTGCCATCAAGTCTCCCTTTATTACTTGTGGAGAATTGTAGCTGATCCAGCTCCCTCAGAATTAGCTCTCAAACAGAACAGAATCTCTGATACTGCTGATCATTTTTTTTCTTCTTCGTTTTTTTACTGCTAACCCCCACACTACCGCCTAACTGCGGTAGTGCTTATTTTTTTTCCCCAGCACCCATGGTGGGTGTGTGTGCAGGTGTGAGACACAGTGAGAGACACAAGGTGCACAAATCTTTATTCAATTTCCACCACCAGGAAGATAGGAAAACTCCCGAGTGGCCAGTAACAAGCACTGCCCTTCACAAAAGGCAATGCTGTGTGATCAAACAGTGAAGGGGAGGGCAGGGATTAAATCAAAATAGAGTTGAAGGAGGAAATAATGCACTCCACTCCTGTGGCGCCCACCTCTCCCTGAACACTCCTGTTTATTTTGCTTTACTGATCCAGCTCCCTCAAGAGCCAGCTCTCAGAGTAAACAGAATGTCTGACATGCCTCTTTTATTTCCTTTTTTTTCTTAAACCCCTACACTACCGCCTAACTGAGGTAGTGCTTATTTTTTCCCCAGCACCCATGTTGTGTGTGTGTAGGTGTGAGACACAGTGAGAGACACAAGTTGTACGCATCTTTATTCGATTTCCACCACCAGGAAGAGAAGAAACACCCAAGTGGCCAGTAACAAGCAGTGCCCTTCATATCAAAGGGCAATGCTGTGTGATCAAACAGTGAAACACTTTTGTTTATTTTTTTATTTCTTGTTTTTCTTTTTTCTTTTTTTCTTTTTAACCCCCACACTACCACCTAACTGCGGTAGTGCTTATTATTTTTATCCCCAGCACCCATGGTGTGTGTGTGCAGGTGTGAGACACAGTGAGAGACAAGGTGTACAAATCTTTATTCAATTTCCACCACCAGGAAAAGTAGGAAAACACCCGAGTGGCCTGTGACAAGCAGTGCCCTTCATATCAAAGGGCAATGCTGTGTAATCAAACAGTGAAACACTTCTGTTTATATCTGTCAGCCAGAGTTCCCTGATTGGACCAGAATAACAGCCCCAAAACATGCATTCATGTTCTATGAGGTCCACCCAGCCGACCTCGTTACAATCACTACGCTGGTCACCTTGCCTAAAAGAAACATTGCCTGCCACAGAGAGGATGCTGCAGGGTTTCACCTCAGTCATTCCTGGGATAATAGGACTGTCTCATGAGGATATGTTGAAGAGACAGGTCTGAGTTCTCTGGAATTAGAAGAAATGATGAGGACTTTCATAGAAACTTACAAAATTCTTAAATGGATGGATGGACTAGATGCAGAAAGGATTGTTCTAGCTGTGGGGTGTAGAACCAAAGTGACACAGTTTCAGAATAAAGGGTAAGCCATTTAGGACTGAGTCGAGGAACAATGACTTCACTCAGAGAGTGGTGAATCCTTGGAGTTCTCTACCCAAAAGGGCTGTGGTAGTTCATACTCCAAGTCAGTTCATTACAACGTTTGCTGGATTCCATCTACTAAGACTGTCAATGGATTTAGGGGTAGTGTGGGAGAATGGTCATGATCTAGAATGGTAGAGCAGGCCCGATGGGCTGAATGGCTGATTCCTGTTCTGATGTTCTAATCGCCATATATAACTCTGCACAGGCAAGTCTCACTGCGAAGAAGCCATATTAATTTTGCCTCTAAGTTGCACAGTCACGGGATATCTTATACCATCATTATGGGAATGGCTATTTGCACAGTCCCAGACATTAACACTTGCAGATGCTACTATATACTGGCTAGAGCTTACAAATTAGTTGACAGCTCATGTATAACCAGTTAGAACCAGTTTTAGAAACCAAGCTCCAACAGAGGCTTCAGAGAAGGGCGACAATGTAATGATCATGTCATAGAGCAATAGAGTCATAGAGATGTACAGCATGGAAACAGAGCCTTCGGTCCAACCCGTCCATGCCGACCAGATATCCCAACCCAATCTAGTCCCACCTGCCAGTACCCAGCCCATATCCCTCCAAACCCTTCCTATTCATATCCCCATCCAAATGCCTCTTAAATGTTGTAATTGTATCAGCCTATTGAGACAAGGCTCCAGATAAAGATGAAGACTGGAGCTGTTGAAATCCAGAAAGTTCATTCATGCCAATGGCGTTATGCTGTTGTTGGAAGTTTCAACCCCAGAGGAGCGCAAGGGACACATGAGCTGCACCTGCCAGAATGCCACATCCAGACGTGAAGTTACCAGAGAAGACAGTTGTATTGATGTTCCATCTGAACAGTAGTAATGTTGCAAAAGGACTTAACTTTTCTGACAAGCAAGATAACTTGTCCATGACCTCCGCCCGGATAACCTGCAAATGATTCAGGATAAGATACTCGTGCTTCAGCTTCATCCTATTAACACCAGTCACAAACAAAACAAAATTCACAAATGCAAAGGATAATCAGTGAGGAGCATCAGCATAAACATTTGCTTCACAATAACTATCCCAGTTTTCACTGCTGTCGTAAATGATACTCAACCTCATAATCCTGTAACTTTTACACAGAGATGATGGATAGGCATGTAAATGCCAGCATACATATACAGTCACTCTAACTAATCAGACCCCAGTGTATTCACAATGTTTGCCTGTTACTCATGATAACACCATTGTGTTCAGTGAGATGGGAAAAGGGTATGAGCCACATTGTCTTCCCCTTCATCTAGACTTGATAATATTGAACACAAATGTGGTTGAAGTGTTTTTGGAAGTTCTAAAAATCAGCAGCTTTAAATAATGTAGCTGGTATCAACATGTTATTCAGATACATTTAATCATAAGAGTCATGCAATATTAAAAGAAAACCCTAGTTAGTGTCCTAACAGTAAAGATTATTGCCTTTTATCTCGATTAATGACAGTAGATGGTGCAAGATAGAATATACAGAAGACACCTGCTCAGTAGGTGGAGAGTAAAGCAAGAGACAAAGTATAATTAAAGCCATGAGGCCCAAACCTTAGCAAACATAACATTAATTTACCCTTTCAGATACATCATGGGAAATAGCTTAGTTTTCCACTCAGTACCTTAACATCCCATCAAATTGATCGACAAAATAGTCTTCCTATAATAAGGTTCCTATCATATGAAAGGCGTCTTTTCACTTTTTTCAATCTATGCAGTAATATTCTACATTTCATGAGGTGAATATTCTTGTGATTGCCAATTAATTTCATTGTTTTATATTTCGCGAAAACATTGTGCAATTAAGTGCATTCCTTTTCCAAACAGAATGAGAACAGCGAGGACAAGGTTTGGTTATTGATATAAAAACAAAGGTGCCATAATCCAGAAAGGATCACAGGCCTCTCTTTCCATTAGAGAATCACAAGTGCTTAAGTATAGATTAAAGGTAACCACTTCACAAGCTTAGGGTAAAGCAAGGGAGGAAACGTTCATGAACTACTACAGCCCACTAAGAGGTTTGGTCAGGTTTGCTGTCGATTTTATTTTGCACCACATTAGCCATTAAGTCAAGTGAGCTGATGAACAATCACCCAACCTTCACCTCAGCTAATGATACAAACTGCCACTTATGTACTCTACTACAAATGTGCAATGGAGAATATATCTGAGGATGTAAACGTTCTGAAGAAGTGGTTTCCTTTAATTTCAACATTTTGCCTCTCATGTTGATGTGAACCTTCTACTGACAGAAAATATTACTGCCATCTCAAATAACACGCGTGCAATTCATACTACACTCAGTAACACAGTGACAAAGAGAGACAGAGGTTGGATTCCCAGTGTATCAGCACGTCTATGGTGCACTGGAAAGAGAAAAAAACACAGGAGTTCAAGGTTGGTGATTTGAATAAGGCAACAAGAGATCAAATGTGTCCAGAAACAGCTGGCTGATCAAAAGAACATGGATTTTCACGTTGGTGGGCTTCAAGGCAAACGTAGTGGCATACCAATAAGACATTCAATACTTCATCAAACCTGGGCTAAAAGATCACTGATGGATTTCACTTTGATCTCATGTTTCTCCTTAGAGAGAATAATTGCAACATGTAATTAAAACAAAAAACAAAATGCCTATGACGAGGCACACATGGGAATAGAGTCTACATGGCTCAACATCTGGCAGCCGGGTTAGCACCACACCATTTGCTCCTGCATCAAACAGATATTCCCTGATTATGTGCCATTGCAGAATCACGACTGCATGGTGATCACAACTGGGAACTGAATATCCAAAGGTATTCAGTGTTTAGAAATGACAGACAAGAAAGTAAAGGAGGTGGAATCATATTGTTAATATGAAAAATGGGGTCAGTAATTTAGCAAGGGAGGATCTCACTTCTGAGGATCTTAGTACCATGGGATTTGTTTGGATGGAACTAAGGAGTCGCAAGGGCAACAGGCACTGATTTTGAGTTATAGACCACCAAATTGTAATGGTAGTATAGGGCATGGTGTTAACTGGAAAATAACAGGAACCGTGTCCCATGAGCCACATTGTTATCATGGGTGACTTCAATCTGCAGATAGATTGGCAAAAAGCACATAAGCATAAAGCTGAGGAGGAGAAACTTGTGGATTATGTTGGGGATGGTTTTCTAGAGCATTATATCATGAAACCAACTAGAGACGGGCTACTTTAGTTCTAGTACTGTGTAATGAAAAAGGACCAAATAATAATCTTGTTGAGAATAAACAATTAAGGATGAGAAACCACAATATGATAGAATTCTGTGTGGTTTGAAAGTGAGGTAGTTCAGTCTGATGCAAACATCTTAGGTAGGAGCAGATGCAAATTAAAAATAAGCATGATCCCACTTAGCTCTGAGATGAAGAAATTTTCCTTTAGCTTGGAAGATTGTGAATCATTGGAATTTACAACCACAGAGGGCTCTCGGAGCTCAGACTCAGAGTATGTTTAAGGTAGAGATTGTTAGATTTTTGATGTGCAATGGCATAAATTGCTATGGGGATACACATGTTTGATGAGCCATGATCACACTGAATGAGGAACAGGCTGAAAGGACTGAATAGCCTACAGTTGCTCCTGTGTTCCCAATAACTGATAATGAGTTTGGAAGTATACAGAAATTAGTCTCACTCATTAAGTGTTTGCATGAATATCTCACAAGCCTGAAGTGGGCAAACTTCACCCTTCACATTAAAGAACCAAACCACATATTATGTGGCACCATGCTAAATGGGTTCTTCTCTCTGAAATGGCCAAACAAGCTACTTAGTTGTACCTATTTGTGATGAAAATATCCATTAACGGGGGAACAAAACCTTGGACAATTTGACTGGACATTACAAACACACGCAGGCTGTCAATCACGCAAATTTCTCCTCACTAACATCAGGAGGCACGTGAGAAGATTGAGAGAACTGTCCCATAGACCAGCAAATCGCCTGACATAATCATACTTATGGATTTGTACGTTTTTAGACAATATCGCACTTCCTCATCACTGTCCCTGGATATGTCATGTTCCCCCAGCAGGATAGAACTTCTAGTGTGGTATCAAGTAAGTAGCAGCTTTGGGAATTTTCAACACCAACATTTTAACTCAGTGAGGTCTTATACCATCAAGCTAAAATGGGCAACCTCCAACTGATTATCATCTCTTGTGCTCCATCAGCTGAACAGTTTATCCTCAAATTCACCTCATGCAGAAGAAACAGTGAGGACACAATGATGCAGATTGTTTTCTGAGTGGACAACTTCATTATTCATCACCAAATATCTTTCAATTACTCCACACGGAATGATATAGCTGAGGCCTGAAAGACACAGCAAGTCATATTAGGTCCGTGACAGTTTCAGAACCAAAATGTGAGAAGAAGCTACTTGATATCATCCTCCCCAATCTACCCGTCACAGATACAATCTACCACAGTATTAGTCAATGCAACCATTTGATCAAAGTGACCACTATCTTGAACTTGTGGAGAAGAGGTACCAGTTTCTACTGAAGACATGCATCGTTGAATCACATGGCACTGCCACCAAATGTGGACACTTTTCCCTGAGACTGTGATTAGTATACAGATTTCAGCATTTGCTGACCTATTACTATTGCGAACCTCCCATGACATTGTGCACAGAATGCTAAGATCAAATTTAGAGATGACATGATGTAAATTAGGATCAGGTAGTGTAGACTCATTTCAATCCCATTTAAAGCTCATACTCTGTTCTGTCATTTACTTTTAAATTTCTATTAAATTACTATTTCCACATTCAGATTCAAGATTGATTTGTCACCCTACAATTTCAGTTTCATCCCAATGATAATGCTTCAGCGCTTCTACAGGGGCAATAATATTGTTGTGAAGGAACAAGTTTAAATAGACAGTTTCCATTAGAACTGTACATGGAAATTTATCATGAAAAGGCTGTTAGAAGCTGTGTGCAAATATAAGATTTTTAAAACATTTTCTGTAGGTGAATATATATAATTGCTCTTTTGCACAATTTTCCTTTTGATAGTTGGCAATCTCTTCAAAAGGCAAAGAGTTTGGGAATCACGCGTTATTTAAGAAAAGAATAACAATTGCATTGGAAACAGTGCAGAGAGGTTTTGATCAAATTAAGAATTTATCTTATGAGAAAAGATTGGACTGTTTGATTTTGTATCCTTTGGAACATAGAAGAGTGAAAGGCAATCTCGTTGAGATATAAGGGATTCTGAGTGGACTTGATGTGATAGAGTGAATGCTGGAAAGGTGTTGCCACATGTGGAATTGTGAAGAACTAAGGGATATGGTTTAAAATTGAGGGGTTTATAAATACAGTTCAAGACTGAGCTGAGGAGAATTTGTTTTCTCTCAGAAGAACACAAGCCTGCATTTCTCTTCCCCGGTGGAGGCAGCTTTAAGAGAGAGTTGAAGTCAAGGGAGTCAATCAGGGGTAGGTAGGAATGTGAAGGCTACCATCAGATTAGCCACCATCTTATCAAGTGGTGGAAAATGTGCGAGGAGTGAAATGGCTCACTCATGCTCCAACTGGTGGAGTTTCATCCTTATGTGTTCACTGTTAGTAAGTTTGATATTTCACACTTTGCTCATCAATCAGGTTCTAGATTCACATTTCTCTTTGAATTTGTATTTGTTTGCATGCTGTTGTTTCTCAGATAAGAGGAAGTGATATTATTTTGCATTGGTGGGCTTGGTGATGGTAATTCCTCAGATGTTAAAACCAATGCAATGCCTCTGAAGAAAGAATGGAGGTCAGTCTAAACTATTTACAGCTCCTCCTGAAGATACACTGAGAAAGCATCCAAATAACAATGACTGTGCCAAAACTACAGGTAAGACTTTGAGGAGAACAGATGTATACTCCTCTCAAGCAGAGATGGATAACAGAATAATGTTCAGCAGCCACCTCCTTTAAATGTATGGATTAATTATTTTCAACTTTATCCTTGTTTTGAAAAGTTACAAGTATATCATTTTCAATGTGCGTGGCCAAATATCTAGCTGCTGAAAACAAAATTCTTCTTCAAATGTAGAGATATATTTATTTTCAAATAGTCATGTAATAAATATATTTTTAAAATTATATTTAAGCCTCTCATGTCCTTTGCAAGGAAAATCAAACTAAGTGTAACATTGAGTTGGCAAGTGTGAGGCAATTTATTCAAAGGGACTGGATTTATTGGTCTTCTGGCAGTGGGTTTATGGGTAAGTGGGAGGTTGTTAAATCCAACTGGCAGCTTCTTGTGTCCTTCATGTCTGCTCTGTCTCCAGACACAACTCTACCAATGTCATAGAGTGTGCCATCTGCCAGTAGTCCAACTGAAACCATTTGGGTCGGCAATTGTTGGCACATTAAGGGCTGCATCCCACTGACAATTGCACAATGTTTAGCACAATGCACGATTCCTCAGATACTGCTTCATTCCATGTTCAAATGCATCAAGGACTGATCAAAATCCAGGCTTTGGCTGTTAACTGGCAAGTAATATTCACGAGTGTCATACAATGTTCATGTCATTAAGAGGCAATCAAACCATTGTCCCTTGACATTCAATGTCATCACCATCATTGAATATCCCACTACCATCATTCTCAGGATTACTATTGACCCTAAACTGAACTAGACCAGCCATATAAATGTTGTGGTTACAAGCAGAGAATCCTGCTGCAAATAATATCCTCTGACTCCCCAAGGTGTGTCCACCAGCTACAAGACACAAGTCAGGAGTGTGATGGAATGTTACCCACAAGCCTTACAATACTCAAGAAACTTTCTCCATCCAAGAAAAGTCCGTTGGATTGATTAGAGCCATAACTACAAATATTCATCTTGTCCACCACCAACACTCAGTAGAAAATAGTGTGTACCATTTACAAGATGCATTGTAATGACTGACCAATCACCTTGTACAGCACTGTCCAAACTCAAGACTACAATCAACTAAATGTTAAGGGCATAGATAGATGGGAGCACAACACCTGCAAGTTCCCCTCCAAGCCACTCACTATCCTGACTTGGTAATATATTGCCACTCTTTCAGTCCTTCCATTATAGGCCTCTACAGGCGGCACGGTGGCTCAGCGGTTAGCATTGATGCCTCACAGCGCCAGGGAAATGGGTTCAATTCCAGCCTCGGGCGACTGTCTGTGTGGAGGTTGCACATTCTACCTGCGTCGCGTGGGCTTGCTCCGGGTGCTCTGGTTTCCTCCCACAATCCAACGATGTGCAGGTTAGGTGAATTGGCCATGCTAAAGTGCCTATAGTGTTCAGGGATGTGTAGGTTGGGTGCATTGATCAGGGGTAAATGTAGAGTACTTAGGGTAGGGGAATGCGTCTGGGTGCGTTGGTCTTCGTGGGGTCAGTGTGAACTTGTTGGGCCTGGTGGCTTGTTTCCACACTGCAGGGATTCTATGGTTTTGGGTGTACCTATACCAAAGGGACTGCAGCAGTTCACAAAGGCAGCTGACCACCACCTTCTCAAGGCAACTATGGATCAACTATGGATCATCGTCCAGCTAGCAAAGCCCACATCCCCAGAATAAATAAATAAACCATCTTTCCATCCAGCCTGATCGCCCACCCCACATCCTTAATTAACCCCTGGTAAAGTCAGTCTAGGGGAATCAATAGTTTCTAATCCATTGTCAGCTACTAATGGTCCCCATTAGCAACTATTCATTCTCCCAGGCTGACCTTTACCATTCCTTTGCCCAAGCGTTGTTCTCTGTCTCTGTCTCTCTGGGCTCCATCTTTATCTATCATTTACTTCTCCCACTCCCCCAACGTTATCTTCAGCGCATATATGCTCATCTTTTCCAAGCTACAATCAGCTCTGATGAACAGGCACTGGGCCCAAAATGTTAACCCTGCTTTCTCTCCACAAATGCTGTGAGCCCTGCTTTGTTCTGCCAGCAATTTCTGTTTTTGTTTCACAGCTATTTTGTCAATCAGTTCTTGGAGTGGGGTTCATACTGAGAGATTCTGGCTCAGAAGCAAAGAAATTACCCCCAGTGCTACCAGACCTCTTCAGTCGCCTTTTCTACTTATCAGTACTGTGTGCACATTTGTAAGTGGTAGCATTTAGAATCACACAGTCACAGGAACAAAGCAACAGCAGTAGACTAGTCAGCTTGTCAAAGAGATGTTGATATCACATGATGTTTTCGCTCACAATGACCCATAGCTACATAATGCTATTGCTGTACACGTATTTTCTACAGGACCTGGAGCAATTCACTTTCAAATACAAACAGATGGCAAGTGTAAGCCTGTTTACAACACATCCTTTTCACTGACAGGGTCTGAATAGAGAAAATTAGCACTGAAAAGAATAAAATCAGCTGAGTGAAACGCTGAAGGTCATGTTCTTGGTCTTCACTTCCAGGAAAGGAACAAACCACAAATCATAATGCCATTCTTAAATTATAAGAATTATCAAAAATGCCTTCACGAATGCAAGGATTCAAACTCTGAAGGGATGATGACACCATCTGATGTTTTACTCTATATTCCTTCGGCAATGCCGGAACAAGGAAATGTAGATGGAACTTTTATCTCAACAAATTACAGTTATATCAGCAACAACGCAGCAACACACTGAAATTAGAGTGTAGAAATCTGGCAAGAAGGGCGTTCAGGTCAGAAAGTCCTGCATTGAAGAATGACCAATGTACATGCCACAGAATCCCATCCTCAGACTAAACCAAAATAACCTCTCAAAGTTGTGGATGGTTTGTTGGTTAATGAAGAGAGATTGGACATTCTGAGATTCCTGAGACTCAATATGATTGTTAATGATGAGAGATCAGACATTCTGAGATTCCTGAGACTCGATATGATTGTTAATGATGAGAGATTGGACATTCTGAGATTCCTGAGACTCGATATCATACAACAATTGCATCAAAATCATCTGGGTATCACAAAATGTGGAGCTAGAGAAAGGTGTTCCATTTGGTGGCTAGGTCTTTCAAAATCATTGAGGGAGATGTCATCAAATTGTATTGATGCTGTTAATCATTGGGAGATAAGAGGATCATTCATTTCATCTCCTTTCCCATCAAGACCGTAGGAGTGTCTTGGTTTGAAATTCTTCACATAAAGAGATAAGAAGTTATTAATCATGGATAAAAGTCAAAATGGATAAAAGTCACAGAATAATCACAGATTTGTTATGGCATAGAAGGAAACCATTTGGTCCAATGTGCCTTCACTGGCTCTTCAAATGAGCACCATTACCCCATGCCAATCTGTTTCTTTCCTATACCATTGCACATTATTTCGAGCCAAGTAATCATACAATGCCTTCTTGAATGCATCACCTGAGCCTGTCCTCCACCACGTTTCCAAGTGGTGTGTGTGTGAACTACTTGCTATGTGAAACAGTTTTTTTTCTCACATCATTCTTGCTTCATTTTAACTCTATGCCTTCTTGTTCCTATTCCTTTTACGCATGGGAAGAGCTCCCTACTTCCTCTAGTCAGCCTGTTCCTGATTTGAAAAGCAAAGTCAAGCAACTTCAGGGTCACACGTCTGAAGCAATGAATGTATCATGGGAGAAGATTTTTGCAACACCTGGAATCCCAAATCTTGTAATCTCTGGCATTGGACCACATTTGGCAATGGGTATTTCGTAAAGAGTTGGTGAAACCTTGTGGATTTGTGCATAACACTAGCTCAAGATATCCTCAAGCCAATGGTAAAACTGAGAGAGTAGTGTATACAGTGAAAGCATTGCTAAAGAAGAACAATGGCGGCACGGTGGCACAGTGGTTAGCACTGTTGCCTCACAGCGCCAGAGACCCGGGTTCAATTCCCGCCTCAGACAACTGACTGTGTGGAGTTTGCACGTTCTCCCCGTGTCTGCGTGGGTTTCCTCCAGGTGCTCCAATTTCCTCCCACAGTCCAAAGATGTGCAGGTTAGGTGAATTGGCCATGCTAAATTGCCTGTAGTGTTAGGTAAGGGGTAAATGTAGGGGTATGGGTGGGTTGCGCTTCGACGGGTCGGTGTGGACTAGTTGGGCCGAAGGGCCTGTTTCCACACTGTAAGTAATCTAATCTAATCTTAACTTACACTTGGAGTTTTATTCAAATCCATTCCAAAATAATTTGGGACCAAATGAGTTACTCATGACAATATGACAGAAAATGCAACTTGCTACCTTCCCGTATATCCTTATGCCTTGTGTACAAGGTGAAAACTTGATAGAGTGAAGGCAAAAGTACTGTTAGAGTCAGATGTGGAATTACGCCAAGATCACATAGCTCACAATTCACTGTTCCGGGAGAGACGGGTTTGTTTCAAGACCAAACTGGTTTTGACTAAGTTGTAGAACAGATATCATATCCATGGTGCTACCTCATTCAAATTTCAAGTGGCATGGTATGACACAACAAATATGCATAATTTGTTATGAAGCAATATGCTATATTATAGTAGTCAACTTCACAGTCAGCCAAACCAGAGATACTGCGTTCGTTGAGAGATTCAGATGGGTTCCCAATTGCTAAATGTCAATTATTTTCCTGCCCAGCAAAGTTTACAAAGCCATGCAGAAGATTTGAATTCCCAAGCCCCTTCAAAGGAGCTGAGAACAAGTTCAGATTGACTACTAAAACTGCTAAAATGATTGTCCCTGTGAAAAAAGAACTTAAGAGATGTACTGTAACAAGTAGAATCAAAGATTTGGGGGGAATCTAATGTAAGAGATTAAGTCTGACTGCATTGTATGTGAATGAGGCATAGTAAAGATTATCATGGGGTCTACATAATCGCAGGAAGTAATGCAATGTCACATGATCTTGCTGTCTCTCTTATAGCCTCATGGCAAGATTATGACACTGTAGGATAGTTCTGATATAATGACAACGTTTTCCTTACCTCAGCACACTCTGTAAATGTTCTTTAACAACACAGTGAGACCAAGGATATTATATTTTGACCAAGCTATTGTTCACCTATTCCAATATCCCTTTAAGTGACCCTGAGAGTCAAATTTTGTTTGACGGCACTCATGTGAACCACCTGCACAAATTTTGCGAAGTTGAAATACCATACAATTGCAAATATTATTGTTACACATTTGAGATTTATCCTTCATTTTTCAGTTTTCAATCTGTCCATGAAAGAACTAGTATTTATGTGACTCAGAACATTTTACACAGTCAATGATGTACTTTGAAATAGAACCACTGTGTAATATAGAAATCACAGCAGGCAATTGCACAGTGCAAGGTCTCATACTCTACAACAAGATAAATGATTGAATAATCTAACCTTATGCTGTTGCTTGAGGGACAAATAACAGTGAAACCCACCTGGCTTTTCTTTATAGACAGACATAGGTTAATTTGGAAAAGCACAACAGATCAGGCAACATCCGAGGAGTAAGAAAGTTGATGTTTCCGGCAAAAGCCCTCCATCAGGAATGAAGGATCTCATTCCTGATGAAGGGTTTTTGCCCGAAACGTCAATTTTCCTACACCTCGGATGCTGCCTGCCCTGCTGTGCTTTTCCAGCACCACTCTACTCTTGACTCTGATCTCCAGCATCTGCAGTCCTCACTTTCACCATAGGTAAATTTGTATCCAGCGTATGATCAGATTAAACAGTGTATGTGTTAAGACTTTGAAGGAATGCTATGAAATAATTGATGATTTGTGCTCTTAAGGGATAATTGATAATGAATTGCAGTATTAAGTTGAATTTTACCAAAATCAGCTGAGAGTAACTTTCACAGAGTTTCATGGAAGGCTTTTCTTGGTGAGCTCAAGCAAGTTATCTCACGCAATTCTCCACAGCTCACTTTATTATGTGTAAGCCACCCCTCTTACTTCTGAAAATTTATGCCAAGCAATGGCAGAGGTACTCATCACTGTCAGGACCTTTCAGGAATCCTAGTCCTGGTGCTAGGTTATAGCCCATATGTGCACCATGCCAAGTGATGCCAACCCGGAGCTTTCTTTCCCAGCGTACATAATGGGAGGAAAATCAAACAGAAATACATCTGATGCACATGGGTGGCACAGCTGAGATAAACTCACACTCAGAAATGATATTTTACACCATCCCCTGTCATTGTAAGTGCAGTTATAAAACAAAAGTCAAGCTATGCGGGTTACTTGTCCTTAGTACCATGCCATTTTTAGAATCCTGTCTAAGGGAGTGGTATTCTGACATTAGATTAGATTACTTACAGTGTGGAAACAGGCCCTTCGGCCCAACAAGTCCACACTGACCCGCCGAAGCGCAACCCACCCATACCCCTACATTTACCCCTTACCTAACACTACGGGCAATTTAGCATGGCCAATTCACCTGACCCCGCACATCTTTGGACTGTGGGAGGAAACCGGAGCACCCGGAGGAAACCCACGCAGACACGGGGAGAATGTGCAAACTTCACACAGTCAGTTGCCTGAGTCGGGAATTGAACCCGGGTCTCAGGCGCTGTGAGGCAGCAGTGCTAACCACTGTGCCACCGTGCTGCCTATAAAGTTTCCTAAAGTACAAAGTAGCTGAACATCTTCTCATTGTTGAAAGTGGGATCATCACATGCTGCAAACTCTTCAAATGGTTGAAAGTATTAACCGTTATTGAACAATGAAATCAAACAAAAAAGCCTGCATTTGCTTCTGAGAGCAAATCGTGATTGATTGCCTGTTGAGAAACAACAAATTTACAGTCTACACAGCTCACCTCTACTGAAACCAGTGCCAGTTAATCTTACCTGGCTCATTATCTCTGACATTGCAGCACTCTATCAGCTGAAGATAAAGCTCCTCTTGTTCAATGTTCTCATCTTCCTCCCTAGAAGACTACTGATGCTGCTCTCCCAGCTCTTCAACATCCATTACATTCTCAGTTTGCTGCTCTAGTTGTGCAGAGCACAGAATGCAGTGAGTGTATGGCACACTTTACAGACTGATTCAGTTTTTAGAACCTCATCTTTGGAAGTCCTATTAAGACCATAAGATCATAAGACATAGGAGTGGAAGCAAGGCCATTTGGCCATTGAGTCCACTCCGCCATTTAATCATGGCTGATGGGTGTTTCAATTCTCTGCTCCACAATGGCCCTGGTTGAAGAAATGGTCAGTAGCATATCCGTGCTTGATCTTAACCAGAGAGTTGTGTAACAGTCATTATCCACAGTTGAAGAAGATCACCCTTGTCTCCCAGTAAGCATCCTTGTTAAGTGTCCAGCCCTTGAATTGAAGAAGAAATCTCAGAGTTCTAATACTAAAGATAGCAGTTTCCAGAAAAGTTGATACAGATTTCATAGATGTGATATTGGTGATCATAGATGACTTGAGCAATGAATGCTTTTCCATTCGTGAATTCATGTTACGATGTGTGTTCGCGCCCTTGCATCCTGCACCTGGAGGAAGACAGCTACAATAGCAAAACCTACAGCCCAGACTGCATCCCTGAACTCACCACAGGAAACTGAAATGAAGCAGTGTGATCCATCACAAATTGCATCAGTAACACCCCTTCATGCATTTGTAGGTTGAGGATTGTGAGATCCCATTGAAGATGTCCCACGTCACAGTCGCTGAAATAGGATGGCCACTCACCCAATCAGGTCACAAGTCCTGCTTTAGTTGGTGACCCAGTTCTGTGAGGATGTTGTGGTGCAGCTTCAGATAGAAGTCAGTCAGCTCCTTGTACCGCTGCTGGCTCTTCAAATGAGCGTCACTACCTCACGATTCTCTGCCACTTTTCCCCTATAGCCTTCCACAGCCTTATTTTTATCTGAATAACCAGCCAGTGCCCTCTTGAATGCCCCAATTGAACCTGCCTCCATCACATTTCCACACCCTGAGAACACACTGTCAAAATGAAAAGGTTATCTCATACTACCCTTTCTTCTTTTGCAAATCATTTAAAATCAATATCCTTTCATTCTATTTACTCTATGCATCTCACTCATTATTTTGAAAATGATCAGACCTCTCATTAGCCTTCTCTCCACAGAGAACAATCTCAACTTGTTCAATCTGACTCAACGACTCCTGTCTCACCTAAATTCATCTTCTGTCTTGGGACCCTCTATCCACACGGGATCAATGTCGATTTCACCAGTTTCCTCATTTTTCCTCCCCCCACCCTATCCCTGATCCAACCTTCCAACTCGGCACCGCCATCTTGAACTGTCTCCTACCTGTCAATCTTCCTTCCCACCTATACACTCCACCCTCCCCTCCAACCTAAACACCATTACTCCCCACCTTAATCTACCTATGACATTCCCAGCCTCCTTCCCCCCAGACCCACCCCATCCTATTTATTTCTCAGCCCCCTTGGGTCACCCCCTCATTCCTGATGACGAGATTATGCTTGAAATGTTGACTCTCCTGCTCCTCAGATGCTGTCTGACCAGCTGTGATTTTCCAGCGCCACACTTTTTTGACAACAATTATCAGATCAGCCATGATCCTTTGAATAACAGAGCAGACTCAATGGTCTTAATGGCCCACTGCTGCTCCTATGTCTTATGGTCTTATCATTCTTTACCGAATTCATTACTTTGTACCTCTTTCCATCCATTCTAGGAACTTTTAATTAATTAACCAAGCTACTGTATTTGTAAAAAAAAACACAACATTTTGAAATTCTATTGCTGCTTTTTTTGTCCACATTATTGGTTCAGGACATAATCAAAGAGTGAATGAAATTAAATGAAAAGGGAACCAAATCTTTTCAGCAAGAATAAACCCAAATCATAAATAATAAAACCATGGAGAGCAAATATAAAAATGTCAATGTCTATAAATGTACAAATTACATGCAAAAGAATGACACAATTTGACAATGCATCATTTTATTCTTAAAATGTTATAATCCAAACTACTTAATAACAGCAATTTACTTAGTGATCATTTACTGTTCTATGCACAACTGAATATAATACAATATCAATAGCATAATGAAATATGATCTAAAGAGCCTGTTAGTTTGTTATTGACCTGCACTTGTTGCTTGGTCTTTTCTATCAGGTTTAATGTCCCTACCACTTCCTGAAGAGTGACATCTGTAATGTTATTCCTTTCCTGCAGCCACTTGTTACCGCTCTAAGTCTGAAATCAGGCTACTTCAACCAGGAAAAGCCTTTCTCAAGGTCTTGCGCTACCCCTTGGGGCAAGAAAAAAATAAATTGGAACAGAGCCAGCTAGTCTCTGAGAGTCATTCAATCTCCCTCACTCTCTTCCTTTCCTTTCTTTCTGTGTAATGAATACACCTCTGCAATGCGTAGAAAAAGGGCTAATAATTTCAGTTGTGATTTTTAACGTCACTTAGTTGTAATCGCAGGCTCTTGTATTTCTCAGAGCATCTCGCCTGAATCTCTTTATGCACCTTTCAATCTGTCACCTCTCTGTTGAACATTGGCTTTGAGTCTTTGTCCTCTTTGTCACAAATTTATGTCTGCGATCAGTTGGGATGGGAGGTCACAGGGCACAATGGGTCTGTGTTGTTGCCTTTGAGGCAGAAGCTCAGAGTAAGGCCTGAGCTTCACAAAAATATCAAAGAACAGCTAGAAATCTGAAACAAAAACAGAAATTGTTGGACAATCTTGGGAGGCCCTCTGTGGACAGAAAGAAAATTCAACACTTTGGGTATAGTGACCCTTCCTCAGAAGGGTCTTCTGAAGATGAATTACTGGAAACGAAATTAACTCCTCTGATCCTGCCAAACCTGCTGAAAATCTCCAAAGATCCTATTTTTGTTCCACATTGGGACTTAGGGGCTGAGGAATGTATGTTTAACATCGTACCTGACTGGGGTAGCATGTCAACATTAAGTACCACTATTCCTGGAGTCGTCACAAAAGTTAAATATTGTAGCAAGTGGGGTCTATCTAGAGTTCTGTATAATTGCAGCATGACTTCTGCATCTTTGTATTCCAGTTCTCTAGACATAAAAATCAGCATTCCATTGACATTCTTGATTTTTTTCTTTCTCTGATCATGATATTTTATTGATGTATGCACCTGAACCCCCAAGTCTCTTTGGGCATCCACTCTGTTTAACTTCATACTGTTTACAAAGTACGCTTAGTTGGTCCAAAATAGATAACCTCACACTTCCTTACAAGTCCCCATGGGCGTATATTTCTGTAAATTTGAAGCATACCCATGGATGAAAAGAAGTCATCAACTCCAATTCATTTCAGTCCCTGCTTTTGCATGTGCACTTTCCAATGTCTGCTCACATTTTCAGAAAACTCGAAGAGAAATCGACTTTGACTTAGTCTTGGTCGTCAAACTGTCAGCTGTAAACAAAAACGTGGGAACAATAACACAACATGGATTAGGTGGCCCCATGTGAGTAAATTTTGCAAGTCAGCTGGCTGAAACTCATTGACTGATCTTGTGGATCGAGAAGGCTAGGATTCATTAACGTATAATGAGATAGAAAAAAAAGCCCACAAGTTCCAATTCACTGTAACAAATGTGTTCCAGTGATTTGCAGGACAAGCAACTTTGGTAAAAGAATAACATAAATAGGGACTGGGCATTACGTTTTAGCTTAACTTGACCTTTTTTTCAGAAGAATTTTAATATATTCACTGCAGTAAGCAAACGGATTCAAGACACCATTTTGTAATCCATCTACTTAACAACATCCAGAACTAAATGTACGAATCAAGAATTACTGTATCATTAGTAACCAGCCAGAAAAAAGACAATTGAATAATTAGTGAGCCTCAATGATATAATTGAAAAATAAGTAATTAATCAGGTGGCTATTAAGGCTTCACCATCACCTAATGTTTGAAGCTTAAAGCAAGTAGCTGGTTAGCTCACATGCTTAACATTTGGCTCTATTAATGCCAAGGTCACGGACCGAATCCTCATACTGACCAACGTTGTTGCTTTCAAACTGGGAATTTGAAGCTTAAAGCATTAGCCTGCTACCAACCGATAATTCCACCAGCATGGCTCTAAGCTTTGCTTGTTGAAAAGGTAGCAATCAGATTGACACTTGGCACCAATCTCCATTTTGGACTTGACAATTGGAAGCAGGTGCATGGGATTTGTACAAGTTCAGATAAAGAGAAGGAAGGCATAATGAACTCTCTCACTGTTCTGCTCAGCAAGGCATTGTGGTAAATGGCTAAATCCAATAAGATTAACCCATTAACAAACCTGACCAATTGACGATTAACAGCAGCCTCAGTTCAAAATGCGAAAATGCTAACTCCACAGTTAAAAATGCTGGTTTTGAGTGCCATCATTAATGTTAATCATGAAAGAAAGGAGTCATGTGAGAATCTGTGTGCTCCTGAGGTTATGATTTTGGGGAAATTGTTGTTGGTGAGGGAACCTGAGATTGATCTGCACATCTACCTCGATTGATCTCTCAACTCTCTAGAACTCTGTTCATTTTTGATTCGTTTTGATTTATTATTGTCACGTGTACTAAGACACAGTGAAAAGTCTTGTTTTTTTGTGTAATACAGACAAATGATACTTCACATAAGCATTTCAGGGTAATAGAACAGAAAGCAGATTATCGAGTTACAGCGACAGCGGAAGTGCTGAGAAAGGTCACCTCTAATGTAGGAGAAGTCTGTTCATAAGTCTGATAACAGTAGGGAAGATGCTGTTCTTGAATCAATCGGTACATGTTTTCAAACGTTTGTATATTCTGCTGAATGGAAGAGAGTATACCTGGGGTGGGAGGGATCTTTGATGGTGTCGGTTACTTTCCCAAGGCAGCAGAAAGTATAGATGGAGACAATGGAAGGAAGGCTGGTTTCTGTGTTGGACTGGACTGTGTTCACAACTCTCTGTAGTTTCTCGTGCTCTTGGGCAAAGCAGTTGTCATGCTTTCTATGATGTGATGCATCTATAGAAATTGGTAAGATTTAGTGTGGATATGCCAAATTTCATTAGCCTTCTGAGGCAGTAGAGGTATTGGCGTGCTTTCTTGACTGTAGCATCAACATGGATGGACCAGGAAAAAACTGTTGGCGATCATCAATCCTAAGAACTTAAAGACTCTGACCACCTCCACCTCAGCACCATCGATACAGGCAGGAACATGCTCTCCACTCTGCTGCCTGAAGTCAATGAGCAGCTCCTTCATTTTGCGGACATTGAAGGAGAGATTGTTGTCTTTACACCATGCCACTTAGCTCACTATCTCTTTTAGATAGTTAGAGCAGAATTTGACCGCACAATCATGAGTGCATCAGGAGTACAGTAAGGAGCTGACTGCACAGCTATTGTGGGGCACTGATGTTGAGGATTATCGTGGAGGAGGTGTTGTTGTCTATCCTTACTGATTGCAGTCTGTGGGTCAGGGAGTGGAGAATCCAGTTGCAAAGGGGGAGCAGAGTCCTCCGAACTTTGAGATGAGCTTGGCAAGAATTGTGGTGGAGGTAGAGCTAAAGTCAATAAATAGTAGTCTGATGTAGGTGTCCTTGCTGTCTAGATGCTCCAGGGATGAGTGTAGGGCCAGGGAGATGGCTTCTAACATGGACCTGTTGCAACGGTTGTGTGTATTTTAATAAGCATATCTTTTCCTTTTTCAAAATAAACTTGGATATTATTAACTATTTGGGAGTCCTGACTTACCAAATAATTGAGTCTTTCCTGCATTTGAGTGTTTTAGGGTGTTAATTTACAACTGAACGCTCAGGTGTCCACCACAGAGTTACATCATTTTACATTTAATTTTAAAATGCCCTTTTCAAACTTAATGGGTGGGAATAAGTCCAAATTTGGGATTGAGAATGTAGCCGATGCAGAACACCAATAACCTTCATACTTCTGTACAGCTGCTCTTGAAGATTCCACCAAATAACCGGAACCTTCTCTGCTTGGCTTTTCTTTAGTTGCACAACCAAATGATAGTGGCTAGAGCAACTGCAATGAAGGGACCATCCAGGACTGTTCAGAAATGACATTTTGCCTTTGGCCTATGATTTGGATTTGAAATAGGCCTACTGCATTATTCAAGCAAGCACTCAGGCCACCACATGCTGTGCCTAAGGGAAGATCTTGTTGCTGCAGTGAAGGTGGGAATAGGGCAATATGCTATTGATATAATCTCCTTTTGTTGCTACTTCTCTTATGGTAAGATGGGATGCATCAGAATCTACCCCTTATATATATTCAATACTTTTTATGAAACAAGTCATGAATATTTAGCAACTGCTGAATCTTGTTATGGTGCAAGTAATAACCTTTGCTTTTGTTCACTGTTTCCTGAACATACTTGGTCTATAGCTTTGAGAGTTGCAAATAGGTTCTCTGATTTGAGCAAAACTGCTTTCAAAGTACATGGCTGAGACTAAACAGTTCTCTATTCAACTGTGGCTGAGTGCATACTATTCTTGACTTCAAGTCAGAAGGCTGTAGGTTCATACTTCACTTGAGTTTCGAATCTGGGTTTGTACTCCAATGTCATAATGGAGATGTCCTGTAGTGTTAGAGTTGCTGTCTTTTGGATGATGTGTGTAAGTGAGCCCCTTTCTGCCCACTATGTCAGGAGTAGATGTTTCCACCATTAAAAGGAAAGGCAACATGGTTAACATCTCCCTCAGACGTAAAAAATGAGGTCTGCAGATGCTGGAGATCACAGCTGCAAATGTGTTGCTGGTCAAAGCACAGCAGGCCAGGCATCATCTCAGGAATAGAGAATTCGACGTTTCGAGCATAAGCCCTTCATCAGGAATGGATTCATCATTCCTGATGAAGGGCTTATGCTCGAAACGTCGAATTCTCTATTCCTGAGATGCTGCCTGGCCTGCTGTGCTTTGACCAGCAACACATTTGCAGCTGTGATCTCCCTCAGACTGTCAGGGACTAGTTGAGTCAGATTGGAGATATTCAGGCTGGTTGAGCAAGTAGTTTGGTAGTTAGTGTAGTACAGTGCAGACAGAGTTGGCTAAACGGATAATGAAAAGGGAGGAAAAACATGCAGGACATCTATTATGTGCTAAATATGTTATTACATGAACATTCATGGAATGTCTTCCAAAAAACATGGCAATAAGATTAGGGTCTTGGATACCTCTGATTATCACATCATTTAACCTTAATATGTAATGAACAGTGCTATAGGATGAATGAGTTTAAAAATAGTTACTTACCCTGCCTTCTGCTTGACTAGCCTGCCTTGAGCCTGAACTCATGGGATTGGGTATAAAATCACATGACAAAAGAATGGCCACTCCTAATACCTTGGGAGACTTTCCAGTTCTATCAGCATGTAGTACTGGGCAAGAGTTATTTGAGGTTGTTTGTAGCCACCAATACTCCTTTGTCTTTGCTCTGTTTGGGCCAGTCTGGAATTAATCATTGAGAATACATCATCCACACAAGAGATGCTGTTCTCAGGTAACAAGAAGTTTTATTGCATGGTAGCAATAAGTACATGATGTTTGGTTGTGCATATTTACTGGGAGCTCAGGGAGCTGACACAGACATATCTGTTGCGTCTGAAATCTAGGATGGATCCCCTATCCGAACACACAATGTATGGAACATCAACAAATGGTAGAGTCAACGTATCAAGAAACTTAACCTTTTCAGACCCATTGTTTCACAGTCAAGTATCAGCGAGCTAACTGAGGTATATTGTTGTGGAAATATCCCGGTGTTGGATCAAACTTTAATCTCTCAGCATTTCCTGATTAAATATTCTGATATGTACCACACAAGTGTTTCAAGTCTTTGACTCTAGATCAAGACTTTCACGCAAAGTCCCAGGGTGCAGGAGAATTAAGGGATAGAATCTTAAACCTTTCAGGCCTTTCCCATGTACACACAACCATTCAAGACCTCATGGGCTCCCAAAGTGCCTCTTCAGTCTCTGACACACTGGAGATCAGAGGGTCTTGCTGGCTTTGGGTTTTACAGTGGGTAATTCTGCCGTACTTTCTACATTGTAATGACGACTATCCTTCTAAAATAATTAATTGGCTATGGTGCATTTTGAGGTGTTCTGTCATTATGCAAGATAATGTGCAAGGCAAATTCTGAATTTCAATTAAAATAACATGTAACATAAAAAATCCAACAAGAAATTTGTATTTGAATCTGTCCTCTTTGGATAGTTGATAAAATTCCGTGTTGACTTTATTAAGTTAATCTGGGATATAATATTTAAATTACTGAGAACTGTGACAGAAATCTAAAGGAACACTTTTAAATCTTGGATAAAGAACTTAACTTACTTTTTCAAAGCAAACACTATTGCTTCATGTTATTTATCAATGTAGAATGCTCATATTTAGTTGAAAAACGTAATTTAAAATCAAATGACTTGGGGCAAAACAAACAGTTGGTGAAATGAAATTAACATAAATCTCTGCAGGATTATAGGAACAAGGTTGGGGGCTGGATTGGGGTGGGATGCTTTTGGAGGGTCAGTGTAAACTCAATAGGCCAAATGGTCTGCTTCGACACTGAAGGAATTCTATGATTCTATACCTAAGGGAAACAATTGTCAAATGAGGGCAATTATATGCACTCTGCTTTAGCTTCACATTTATATTGGAATACTAGGCACATCCCACTCAGTTTTTTTTCCTTGAATGTTTAGCTACCCAACTAGTGCCGGAAGAAATGACCAAAACAAAAGTAAAAGCCTCACACTCACTTGTTTGTATAAGATAGCCTCAGCATAGATATCTAAGCATCACTGAGGATAATAAAAAGGAAAAAGTTGTCATATAACTCAATGTGGAAACAATTACACAACCTTCAAGTTTAAAGAAAACGTATCTGAAAAAATCTCATCTACTTTTGATTCAATTGATAAAAGTAAAAAATTATTTTTAAGATAAAATGTTGAATTTTGACAAAATGTACAGAGTGTATTGGCAAGTGAAAATGTAAAAGAAAATGTCCATTTTAAAATTTTGCAATAATGAAATAAAACGATATATGTTTACAACTATTTGGTTAATCCAGATTTTTTAAAATTTTCCTCACTTTAACTTCAATCCAATTTGCTGTACAGTTCCCTCCATTTTTCCCAACCCATATTTGAGAAGCTAGATCCAAATCAACCATTAGGTTTCAAAGATCAACTCATCCTGGATCAGTGTCCACTGTTGCTTTCTCAATCTTTCTCCTGTGTGCCATTAACTCCAATGGAGGTAATATTTTTGCCATTAAAATGTAACAAATAGCCAACAGACTGAATGAGACACATGTTAGCCAGATGCTTCCAATTATCGAAGTGTTAGTGAGCAGATGTATTCCAGGCAAAGGCCTCTACTAACATGACTTTTGTAATGTTTGTTGTCAGCCTAGTTCAGCAGCAACTCTCTTTCCTCTTAGGCAGAATTTTCTGAGTTTAAATTCAACTCTGTCACTTGGATAAGGACTGATGGAAGGATGTTAAGTCATATTTCACAGATGAGACATTACACTGACTCCATATTTGCTCTTTCAAATAGATGCAACAGATCCCATGGTACTTTTTAAAGATTAATGGGGCATATTTCTGAATTGTCCTGCTCAACAGTTATTGCTTAACCAACATAATTGAAACAAATTATTCCACCATAAACTAGTTCCTATATTTTTTTTAGATTACTTACAGTGTGGAAACAGGCCCTTCGGCCCAACAAGTCCACACCGACCCACCAAAGCGCAACCCACTCAGACCCATCCCCTACATTTACCCCTTCACCTAACAGTACGGGCAATTTAGCATGGCCAATTCACCTAACCTGCACATTTTTGGACTGTGGGGGAAATCGGAGCACCCGGAGAAAACCCACGCAGACACATGTAGAATGTGCAAACTCCACACAGACAGTTGCCTGAGGTGGGAATTGAACCCGGGTCTCTGGTGCTGTGAGGCCTATTCATGGGACTTTGCTGTGTCCAAATTAACTGCCATGCTTTCTACAATACAAGGTGACTATATTTAAATATCATGGTCAATCAGTGAAGTATTAAGCATCCTGAATTTGTACAGGACATGACACAAATATAAGTCTGCCTTCATTAACTTGAATCAGTTATTCTCAGGCTTCTGTGGTGTTTACTGCAACTGTACAGCTCTGTCAGCATTGGGACATATGAACTGGATGACAGCTTCACAATCAAACCTATTCCTCTACTTACTCAGTAACTGTGCAAGCACTTGCTTTCATGCTGCAGTCACTGGATAAGTTGGAAACCTTGCTGATGTTTTCTTTTCTATTTGCTGAGACATATCTTTTGATCCTTTCCTGTATATTAACAAAATCAATAAATTCATGGAAGATGGAAATTAAAGCAGGGATCTCCTAGTTCATATGGACTTTGTCAACTGAATTATCGGAGAGGTTAAAATGCATCGACAAGAATGTTATGAATCATGCAAAGGTTGAATATGTAGGGTGTTGCATTTAGATTAAATGTCATAGAATTAGTTTTCCTCTGAATTCCATATGATAAAACCACAAATGTCCTTATAATCACATCATAAAGATATTTTCATCTTTCAATGTGCACTATATGCTGTTTAAGAAACACAGGCTTTTGGATAGAATAGAATAATATTGCAGGAATAGGTATACATTTAATTCCTCAGCAATAAAGTTTGGCAAGGAGTATTCCAATGTTAAGAAACATCCAGCAGGTCATCATCTGACTCTTGCCAGTGGAATTTCCCTCCGTCCTTCTTCCCAAACGTACCAAATGTAGTTGAAAATGCTCCCCTGTGTTTCAACAGCTCCCATTTACTGTTTATATGTGTTGTTTATATGACAGAGGTCTGTATAACTTCAGTGAGATATTGTTACTAAAACTAAAAAGGAACCAACTACTGTGTTATGAGTAAATTTTGATTTTAATAGTGACCTTTTGCTCTGTTGTACTATGTAACAGCTTACTGGCAGTTATTGATGCAGCCCTTGTGATGTTCGAAGCCAGCATTTGTTATTGCAGTGAATAGAGTGTTGAAGTGTTTATGTGTGTTGGTTATTATAAGTTTGCCTTGAGCTAAGATTATTTTGATTCAATTTAATGCAAGTGGTACTTTATGGTAGGTCAGCTACAGAGTGCCAGTGAGTCATTTTAATGTATTGTTAATGTTGCATAAATGCTTATGGCAGCCTTGCTGAAGTACTTATTCTAATCACACCTACTGATGGCAAAAAAAATACCTGCACAACTGCTCGGTATTTTGTGAGCTATTGTTAGTTGATCAAAACATCACCCTATCTGAGTTGATTTTGGAATAAAATCTATAATCAGTATGCACAGGATAGCTAGCACGATGTGTTGGATCACATTAAACATATATTTACCAGGAGAATGATATTAATCCAAAAATATAATGATGTGCCCTCAGTGGCAATAAAATTTGCATTTGTCAAACCATTTTAAGATAGTAACATGCGCTTCATGACTGAGGAGCAGCGCCAAATGTAATTAGCAAGACAGCGAGAGAGGAAATTAAAGTGCATCGATGCAATAGGTTTTAAGGAAAATTATGAAAGTGAGGCCCAGAAAAGTAGCACTGTGAAGGATTTAGCGAGTGTTCTGAAATGCAAAGATGACATGAAGAAAAACCACTTGTCATAACGGGAAAGTGGAAAGAGGCAAATTCTGCAATATCTCAGCATTTGAAGAACAAAAGTTATGGGTGTGAAGGAAAGCCTTAGGTATTTAAAAAGGTAATGAGAAAGGGAAGAAAGGTGCCTTCTTAAATCCTCAGGACAATCCAAAGTGGGCCAGTGAAACACGTTGGAAATGTTACTTTACTGTTATATATGGACAAAGCTCTGGATTTTGATTCTAATTTAGGACAAGACATTCTACAATATTTTGAAAATGCTATCAGATAACACATTATACACTATAAAAGTGAGTAAGCTGAACTGTTGACCAGTGGGACACATCTAATAAATGTCACTAAAATTTGCTTGAAGGTTAACTGCCCTTGAACATCTTTGTTAAAAATTTGAAATTAAAACTGTTGCTATTTATGAATGAGATGAGTTGAATGAGATAATTAATTGTTATTACCCATTAATGTTGGTACTACCATGTCCTCTCACAGCGAATGAATTTGCCATACTATACAACTAAGGCAGGAATCATTTACTAAAGGGTACAGCCAATATTTGAAGCAGAGACAATGGTGAGATACTCAGAACATTGCAATAAGTTGTGAATTGTTCTAATGAATAACTATCGCAGATGCTTTGAGTCGCAATAATGTCTTTGTTACAGTTCTTTAAAGTTCTAAAACAATTTTAAATAGGCTATAGTTACACACCACTGATGTGCTTTATCGTTTTCTGTGGTTAATCCAGAAAACATAGGTCCTGGAATCAGTTTCTTGTTGAGACAAATCTCTTGAAGTTTGTTATGACACTAACTACAATCCATTTCTGATGAAGAGCTTATGCTTGAAACCTTGACTCTCTTGTTCCTTGCATGCTGCCTGACCTGCTGTGCTTTTCCAGCACCACACTTTTCAACTAATTACAATAAATCAGGCTTACAAAGATAACCTGTTCTGTGCTTACTCATGTTACTGTACATTTTAGACAGATAGCTTACTGAAGACATCACATTGGCTCCAGCATCGAGTGAATGACTGAAGGTGGGATCAATAGTTTTGTGCAAGAATATCACATGCTGTGACCTGGAATAACTGTTTAAAGTTACAGGTCTGTCTGGGCTGTCTATGCCATAATATAATATCCCTTTAAAGAATGATGACAACTGGTCCATTAGACAGGCCCAAGGATACAAATAGATATACTGTCTCAATACATCCAAGTAATGCCTCAGTGGAGATCCAACACAAACAGATTTAGTCCTCCAATAGTCATTACTGTCTGACTTGTGTAGCGTCGCTGTGATGTTCTGTCTGTCATCAAAGGTGAATGTACATTATTTATCATAGATCTCTGCTTCTGCTTACTTCAGAATCCAAGTTGCCATTCTGCATGTTAGGTGTTTGACAATAGATTCATGTATTTCCTCACAGGCTTTGACCATTATTACAATGTCAAATGACTGAGGTTGGACACAACAATATATCATCTCTCCATGGACCCTTGTGTTTGTGCAAAAGTCTCAATCTGGTGTGCTTTGTCCAGGTTCAAGTTGGTTGAACTATCTGCATGCTCCTTGATTGAGTATAATTGTGTAATTGCTCTTGTATAATTTTGAGTTTGCTTTCCAACAATGAGCACATATGGTTGAGAAGTTGAGAGAGTCAGAGAGAAGAACTATGTGGATCTGTCTTCAGAATATGAGAGCTACCATTGAAGGTAAACTGTTTCCTTGAGGTATATCATGTAAATGTAAGCAAGTTACTTTACATTTAATGATCATGGATTTTATAGGAGAAAGATTTCATTCTGCCAGACTGTTTAATAAGGGCACGAAGAAGAAGAGGGACGATGTCCAACATTGAATTTCCTGAAGATTTTGGAGGTTAGATAGTGATCTGAGCGCGATCATTAGACACAATTTATTGAAGTACACAAATAAAAAGAAGATGGTGGTTAAGTATCAATAACCATTGTACTAGTGGCACCTTGGTTAAACAATCAGTCCCAGAATGTAACCATGTTCTTGGACATGGAAAATATCAGTTGCAATCTTGGACCATGACTTAGAAGGAATCATGTGGAAGGTGATTTTGTTTTGTATTCACATGGCCATTGTCTATCCTTGGCTGCTTTTGAAGTAATGGAGAGCTGCCTTCTTGAATCACTGCAGGAAATGTATTCTAGGTACACCCACAATGTCCTTAGGCAGAGAGTTCCAGGATTTTGATCCAACAACAGTGAAGGAATGGAGGTATATTTCCAAGTCAAGATGGTGAATGACTTGGAGGGAAACTTGCAGGTGGTGGTGTTCCAACATATTTGGTGCCATAGTCCTCCTAGCTTGTGAGTTTCAAAGGTTTTGTCTAAAGATCTTCAGAAAGTTTCTGTAGTGCATTATGCTGATGGCACATACTGCTGCCACAGAGCATCGGTGGTGCAGGGATTAGACTTTGGCGGATGTAGGGCCAATCATGTGGGCTGCTTTGTCCTCGGTGATTAGATTAGATTAGATTCCCTACAGTGCTGAAACAGGCCCTTCGGCCCAACCAGTCCACACCGACCCTCTGAAGAGTAACCCAACCAGGCCCATTTCCCTCTGACTAATGCACCTAACACTATGGGCAATTTAGCATGGCCAATTCACCTAAACTGCACATCTTTAGACTGTGGGAGGAAATCGGAGCATCCGGAGGAAATGCTTGTAGACACAGGGAGAATGTGCAAACTCCACACAGACAGTTGCCCAGGGTTGGATTTGAACCTGGGTCTCTGGTGGTGTGAGGCAGCAGTGCTAACCACTGAGCCACTGTGCCGCTGAGCTTTTTTGGATATGCTCCCATCCAGGAAAGCAGAGACTATTCAACATCCTCCTGACTTATACCTTGTAAATGGTGGCTAGGCTTTGCGTGGTCAGTTTTGTGTAGTTTTTCAAGCCTCTGATCTGCTCTTCTACCACTGTAATTATTTGACTGGTTCCAGTTCAGTTTCTGGTCAATGTTAATCCCCAGGATACTGATAAAGGGGTATTCAGTGATGATCACACCATTTGCTATTAAGGAGCTACTGTTATATTGTCTCTTATTAGAGATGTTCATTGCTTCAGTATCTGAGGACTTAGAAATGGTGCTGAACATTGCGCAATCATTGGTGAAAATCCCCACTTTTGACCTTAGGAAGGAGTGAAAGTCATTGAGGAAACAGTTGAAGATGATTGAGTCGAGGAAACTACCCTGAGCAATGCCTGTAAAGATGTTCTGATGTGGGACAACCATGACCATCTTCCAATGCACAGCAGGAGACAGATTTCCAACTGATTCCCATGGACTCTAGCTTTGATAGGGTTCCTTGATGGCCATACTTGGTGAAATGCAGCCTTGATGTCAAGGGCTGTCATCATTCAGCCCATTGAGTCCACACCGAACACCTGAAGAGCATCCCACCCAGACCCATCCCCCTTCCCTATCTCTGAAACCCAGCAATTCCCATGACCAATCCACCTATCCTGTGCATTCCCAGACACTATGGGCAATTTAGCATGACCAACCCATCTAACCTGCACACCTTTGGATTGTGGGAGGATTATCTGGATAGCCAGAATTTATTGCCCATCGCTAGTTAATGGAAGACACTTTACGAAAAGACTTTACACAACTGCAACACTACTGTCACATTTTTAGCCTTTAGCAATGAGCTTTTATTTCCCAGATACTGTCACAACAATGTGCTTTGTTATGTTCAGTATATTAGTTGGCATAATGTACCATAGAGATGCAGGTTCTAGCTTAGACAGATAATTGACATTTGTTAACAATGCTAACTATTTACATAGCTGCAATATCACAAATGTACACATTTCATCTGGAGTTTATGTTCATGGTGTCACTGTGCCTTACAGACATGTAGCTGACTGTAGATACGATATTGGTTTCACTACACTGAGAGAATGATTAAAGGCAGCTAAGGGACCTTGATACTTGAATGCTACATTTCGTGAGATAATGTAGCTGCTTTAAAGGTAGTCTGGAATCTATGCCATAATACAGGAGCAACCAAACAATTGGGATGAAGTTATGTGGAAGTAGCAAAAATAGCATTACTGACCTAACTCTTAAGCTCTGGCTGAAATAACGTCCCCAAGTATTCAGTCAACCATCTGTTCCTCTGTTGCAGTCTTTGTGGCTTGAATGTTGCCAGGTTGTCACTTGGATATTTTAAATTGGCAATTGTCACTGATAATTCAAAATGTACCAACAAGTAGGGTCTCTCTACTTGACTGAAACATCATGTCCCAATTATTTCTGCTTCTATTCTAGACTGTGGCTATCACTGTGAATCTAACTGATACAATCAAACATTGCCAAACAGGGAAGCAGCTGGCAGTTAAAGTTTTTTTTATAATGTTTTAAAAAGAAGATGTCTACATGCTGAGATTATCTTAAATAATTTTTAAAATCTGTAGAATAGAATCAGCCATTCCATTCATGTACACATTGGTTCCGGACTTGAATCTGTGGTTATGTTATAAAAATAATGTGTGTCTGTGGGTCCTTTACTCTTGTTAGATTGTGCCTTTGGTGAGGGTGGTAATACTTATGCAGGGTTTTTATGGGATCGTGGTGGCCCAACATACTTGTACAAAAGTCAGAGACAATCTTGTACCAACTGACAATGGAATCTGATGCATTTTGTGGTTTTCTACGAGTAAGTCTGCATAACATATACTACAAGTTATTCTGGAATCAGACATCTGAAGTTAAATTACAACACTAACTATTTACAAAGCTGTAGTTTCACAGACTTATGCACATAATCTTTATTCTGTGCTTACTGAGGCCATTGCACATTTTACATCAAACTGACTATCTGGCTTGATTCTATTGAAAAGAGGGTGACTGAAGGCAAGGAACACAAGTAAGGAAAAAGTGTCACTGTGCTCAAAATATTAACTTTGCTTTATTTCCACAGATGCTGTTGAGTTCTCCAGCAATTTTTGTTTCTCTTTCAGATTTCCACAGTTCTATGCTTTATTTCAGTACCTCTCTGGTTTGGAATCTGCTGCTTAAGGCAACAGGAATCATGACCAATGTTACTGAGCTCCGAGGGCCTGTAGTCCCTCAGTTCCAGCAATGTAGCAGGCCTTGGATAGGACATCATTGACAAAGCCTGTAGTGCATTAATGATGCCAGGGAATTCTGAAATGAATTAGGTCAGCCTTAAAGGAAGTGAGAGGGGCTGGGCCAATATTCTTCAAGGAACCTTCTCCACTGTTAGTGAAATACAATGATGGAGAGACTTCCAAGAAAGTAGTTGGATTTTGTTTTCACCTGGTAAACATATCAAGTAAACAAAGTAAACTGTGTAGCTTAATCGGCTGGACAGTGCAAAGTGACATTAACAGCATGGGTTCAATCCACACACTTACTGAGGTTATCATGAAGGGCTTACCTAAGGTGTGGTGACCCTCAGATTAAACCACTCCCTGTCACCTCTCTCTAATGAGAGAGCAGCTGTACAATCTGGAAAGATGATGTTAACTTTGCATTTCTCAATTTTACTATCCCTGCTGAAAGGTCAATAAGTTAAACATTCATTCCGTTTCTATAACCAAGTCTTGCTAAGTGCTTCCAGCATTTTCTGTTTTCAGTTCAGATTTCCAATTTTTTTGCTTTTGCTTTATACACTATACTATTTTTTGTTTCAAAATAGTTTCTTGCAAATGAGTAAATATAACAAAATAACAATGTAATATTGCTGCTAATACAACAGTTACATGTTCTGGATATTTCTTCAATCTAAGATTTCTTCTTCTTTTAGTTATGTGTTACCTTGCTTCCATACATATATATTTCTCATCTACTTCAAAGTCAGTGAATTAGGATTTTACTTCTCAATCTCCAAAAGCAACTCTCTACTTTCATGGTTTTGAGCTATCTCACCCTCTCAATACCTGCAAGACATTGGTGTGTCTTCCTCTCTGTGTATCTTGGATGTCTTGCCTTCAATACTTCGATGTCTTTTTCACTGAATTATTGTTTTGGCTATTCCAGGTCCACATCTAAACAATCTGGTATTTTGTTTGTTTTCCCATTCAGCTCTCACTGAATACCTTAAAATCCCAACACTCATCCATTGTATTTGAAACCTATGGGCGGACTTTCTTTCCCTGAAGATGTGAGAAACAGAAGTTGGGACATTTTCTGGTTTCTGAACACACCCCATGGCGAAACAATTACTAGTTGGGATTGTCATGTAAATGCCCAGTTGATTGACAGATGGCCTGTAAAATCCGGGGTAGTGGACAAGCTTTCAAAGTTGGAGGATCAATTAGAAACCTGTCAGCTTGAGAGGAACCATAAATTGTAAGACCATTATTTCTAAAACGTTAATTTTAAAAATTGGTTCTTGTTGCTAGGTAACTACTCTGGATATAGGGGAGCAGGGAAAGGTGGAGGGGGGTGGGGGTGGTGGGGGGGGGGGTGGGGTGGTGATGGTCCAGTGGTATTGTTTAGATTAAAGTGCCTGCACATCCACCAATATCATTTATTGTATCCGTTGCTCCCGGTGCGGTCTCTTCTACATTGGGGAGACTGGATGCCTCCTAGCAGAGCGCTTTAGGGAACATCTCTGGGACACCCGCACCAATCAACCATACTGCCCTGTGGCCCAAAATTTCAACTCCCCCTTCCACTCAGCCGAGGACATGGAGGTCCTGGGCCTCCTTCACTGCCGCTCCCTCACCACCTAATGCCTGGAGGAAGAACGCCTCACCTCCCACCTTGGAACACTTCAACCCCAGGGTATCAATGTGGACTTCACCAGTTTCCTCATTTCCCCTTCCCTGATTCCACCCCTGCTCCAAACTTCCAGCTCAGCACTGTCCCCATGACTTGTCTTACCTGCCTATAATCCCTTTCCACCCATCCACTCCACCCTCCTCCCTGACCTATCACCTTCATCGGGGAGAAAGTGAGGTCTGCAGATGCTGGAGATCAGAGCTGAAAATGTGTTGCTGGAAAAGCGCAGCAGGTCAGGCAGCATCCAAGGAACAGGAGATTCGATGTTTCTGCCCGAAACGTCGAATCTCCTGTTCCTTGGATGCTGCCTGACCTGCTGCGCTTTTCCAGCAACACATTTTCAGCTATCACCTTCATCCCCTCCCCCACTCACCTATTGTACTCTATGCTACTTTCTTCCCACCGCCACCCTCCTCTCACTTATCTCTCCACCATTCAGGCTCTCTGCCTGTATTCCTGAGGAAGGGCTTTTGCCTGAAACGTCAATTGTACTGCTCCTCGGATGGTGCCTGAACTGCTCTGCTTTTCCAACACCACTCTAATCTAGACTCTGGTTTCCAGCATCTGCAGGCATTGTTTTTACCTAGTAGTATTGTTGCTAAACTGTTGATCCAGTTATCTGGGTTCAAATCTTCTATGGCAGATAGTGGAATCTGAATTCAGTTAAAAAAAAATCTGGAATTAAGAATCTTATGATGACCAGGAAAGAATTGTTGGGGAATACCCATCTGGTTCACTATTGTCCTTTAGAGAAGGAAACTGCTATCCTTACCTGGACTGGCCTACATGTGACTCCAGACCCACAACAATTATGGTTGAATTTTAACTGCCCTCTGGGATGGGCAATAAATGCTGGCCTAGCCAGTAACACTGATATCCCACAGTGAACTCTAGAAAAGAAGAGCTCCACAGGGCAATATGTTTCTTCTTAAAGTGATACCTGACAATGGATGCTTAGGGAACCTGGTAGGTAGGTCTACAAAATTCTAAAAAAAACAGCAATACTAAGACCTTTAGAGATTGAAAAGTCAGTGGAAAATTGTCAATGAATCACATATACCATAGCAACTATAAAGTTTACCGGTTCGGTGTAGTTTATTTGGTGAATTGGCATGGAAGTAATATGCCGACATATGGAGCAGTATGGGAGGGGACGCATAGCACATTTGTTGGGGCATAGTGAGGAGACATGAAAAGGACTTTTAGAACTTAACATTTCAGAATTTGGAGATGCCGGTGTTGGACTGGGGTGTACAAAGTTAAAAATCACACAACACCAGGTTATAGTCCAACAGGTTTAATTGGAAGCACTAGCTTTCGGAGCGACACTCCCTATCACCTGACGAAGGAGCGTTGCTCCGAAAGCTAGTGCTTCCAATTTAACCTGTTAGACTATAACCTGGTATTGTGTGATTTTTAACTTTTCACAGGCTGTCTCATGCAGACTACAGATCACAAACACTTAGGTTCCATGAATGATGACTCTTTCAAAAGCTGGCTTGACTCCATGGTAATTGTGCAAAGCTTGGATCTGCCTGGCTCTGCACTGAAATTAACCATGCTGTAAATACTGGGTGTGGGCCACAGCTGAACCAGCTCCACCCTTAAAACACACCCCCCAAGCAGCAGGAATGGGGTCAGGAATCTTGGAATTGGTGCATGTCTGTCATCATTAAAGATTTCCTCCGTTTTCCAGAATCACTCGAAATTCAACTCACACGGTTAGAGGACGGCTAAAAGATTGTACTGGCCCTGTTCCTTGGATGCTGCCTGACCTGCTGTGCTTTAACCAGCAACACATTTTCAGCTGTGATCTCCAGCATCTGCAGACCTCATTTTTTACCCTTTCCCATTCTAGCCAATACAGAAAACCAGAGGCTGACTGTAAACTTCCAATTGTGGCCCCTTTTAATTGCTCGAAACAAGGCTCTTAAAGAGTGTCGTTAACAATCCATTGTAAAAATCTCACCCATTCTCTACATTTAGAAAATTTGATAAAAGTACAAACTGCCAATTACGTCCATTATCAATCCAGCACAAATCTTTAAGTTAATAGCTGTGGCAAGCGAAGAAATCTTTGTGGTAAAGAATGTATGTAGCAGGAATCCATTATGAACAACACTATTGGAACATCAGTGACAATGTGACTTTATCCTGATATCAGCAGGTTAAATGTAACCTGGGAAAACAGCCACATGACTGCACATCTGCTGATAGAGGACCAAGTTCCTCCATGGGGAACAAAACAAACATAGTCTCGCTTAAAAGAAATCCAAAGCCAACAGTAACAACTCTCATCCTAGTGCATGTAAGGGATGGGAAAAGGAAGGGTAATGTTTCATGAGCAATGAAAAATCTCCTAATGATTTTAATAATTTCCCTTTTATAGCATTTGGAGGAAATTGTGCCTAACTGGTACCATTACATAAAGCTTGGTTTATCTTCACTTCACCCTGTAAAACTGTACAAAATGGAGTTTAATTACCACTGTGTGAATGCTGCTTGAAATTTGAACTGCCAAGATGATTGTTGGTAACTGTTTGAGAATCTGCATGTTGCAAACTATAATAAGTGATACATCCAAAGACAGAAAGAGAGTGAAATACACATTAGTTGTCCCTGTGGTAATGTTCGCATACCAATGAATAAGTTGAACATTATGGCATTCTGGCCTTGACAGAATGATGATGCTTAGTGCCACGTGAAGTTGGCAGAATGCCTGATTTATTTCACATTGACTTGTGCTGGTCATGTTATTAGTGATGATTTACCTTAAATTACTGACACATGTATTCCACCTCTTATTGCAACCCTGTCCTCAGGCCAAAATACAGAAGGTGCAAATTAATGAACAAAGACAATTGACTTTCCACAAGATGGAGGGAAACAGGACTTGGGGCCGTTTCTGTGTTCCAAACCTGTCCACAGTGGAAAGCAGCCTGAAACTTCTGCAGAGACAGACTTCTTGTTGACATAGATCCTGGTTCTCTATCCAACTGAGGGTGAGGTGCAGGTTCTCGAAGCTGGGAGGGATGAGAAATTAGGAGCCTTCTGCCTTTAAAGGTGCCAGAGGCTGCAACAGAGGATCAGTAGTTCAGAGGGCTCTTCAACGTGAACATTGACTTTTCTTTTAATCTTTAGCTACAAAAACAGGAGGGGAGTTTGGACATCACTTGGATGCATGGCAGCCTTTGCTTAAACCTCTCCCTTGCCAGGCCTGCCATTGAATACCAGTCTCCAGGCAGTTAAGTTGCCCGGCTCTGTGTCAGAACTGGAGGCTAACTAGAAACAAAGTGACTTCCATTGATAGTGCTTAGTAAGGTTTTTAATTGGTTGGCCAACTTCTGAGAGCAGAGGGCTTGTGAGCCTCAAACCCATTTCACTTAGTCAAAGCTGTTACTTTGACTGAGTCAGCACAGGGACCCATTCACCAATGTTGATACTTACACTGCCCGTCCACCCACACTGATAACTAATTGGGAAGGGTGGAAAACTCATTCCAAGTGTTGGACATATTTTGCAAGATAATCATCATTTTGCATTGCACTGAAGGAACTGGTCTGCTGTAATCTATTCCTTCCTTACTTGATGCAATATATAAATCCAGTTTGATGTAATTCATAAAATTATACAGCACAGGAGGCCATTCAACCCAATATGTCTGTTTTAGCCCTTGGAAAAGGCAATTCTATTAGTTTTACAGCCAGCTCTCTTTTTCCATAGTCTTGGAAGTTTTCTGTTTCAAGTGCATAGCGACTTATATTTTGCAAGGTACGGTTGGGCTGCATTTTTGTACTGGGGATGGGAAAATGGAAGTTTGGTCTTTTCCACTTCTACAATTACTAAAGGAAGCAGGTTAATGACACAATTTCTGCATTTCCAAGCCCTTAACTTGATTTGAATTAAAGGTTATCGTGGCATGGGATTGAAGGCAGTCTAGATGAGATGCAGGCCCAACTTAATTTTGCCCGTAGAAGCCAATGCAATGACTGCAGTGTGAATGCTGAAGAGTGAACATGTATTTGAACCTTGGTATCAAGTATCAATGAAAGATCCTTGATTTAGTGTCATGCAAGGTTTAATGCTGTCATGTACAGGATGACTTTTGTATCTGTGAGTCTGATAACTGCGGTTTCAGTTGCCCACGGCCCCAACATATTGCATAGAACATTCCAGAACCAGGGACCAGGGGGCTACCAAGGTGGTAAATTTCCCATTTAAGTGATGGGTTTGCTACGTTTTGGGCATCCGCAGTAGGTCTTGGAACGTATTCCCCTTAGGTACTGGGGGACTACTGTACTCTGACAAGATGAGTGCTTCCCTTATTTAGGACAAGTTTCTGAACATGAAGACTAACTGTCTGAGGTTTCTCAAGACACAGGTCATTCCTGCACATGGGAGAGGCATGTGCCCAGGGCATGCCCTTTCAGAATGGTTCATCGTCAGGGTGCTGCTAAAGACATGTCATTACAGAAATATGCAGCTTCTAAAGGATGAGGAGAGATGCCAATAGTCACAGTGAAACAGTAGGGCCTTATCTTGTCCTTTTTGTCCACAATACAGAAACAAAAATGAGGAGCTCTGTCAAAGCTTGCACTTATTGGAGAAGATACTAGAACGCCAAATGTCAAAGGAAGCAACAGTTTATACTGTACGAGAAAAGACTGCTGAATGGTTGCCAAGTAGATTGCTTGCTTGACGTGCTGCCATTGAGAATGCTTCAGGGAATGACTGCCATCCATGCTCTTGTTTAATTCAGAAAACGCATAATGCTTGAACATGTTCTTTTCTCTGCAGAGGGCTAGTCCCTGCATATGAATGTACGATATATGGCTTCTAGTAGTGTAAGGAAGCTTATTTTCTTAAGGAGGATGCTTTGTGAGATGGGATGCACTGGGTATTTATGATTACAGAGCGTGAACATTCAGAAGAGGGTTGCAGGGAATATTTGATAGCATCCTGAGTTATTCCACATGGTCTGAGCTGTCTTGGTTCCTGCTCTCTTAGATTGACTCTCACAGTCTCTCCTTGTGTCTCCCACCACTGCAGGCATTCATTCACTTACAATTTCTCCCTTTCCCTCTATAAACCCAGAAGAATTTTAGCAAACTGACACATTTGACAAGCACACTGTCCGTTAACAGAATTACTCTCATTCCAGTGCATTTTGGAACAGGGTACAGTAGGAACAGCCAGAAGCACAGATTGCAGTGGGTAGTTCATTTTCAGGATGAAGGCCAGACGTTGCTTTGCTCAGCTGGGCGCTGATGCAGGATCTTGCGAGTCACAGAAAATAAAGTTCCGATAGTAAAGCAATTGAAGATGTGGTCCCACATGTCAGATTTTCCTGCTGTAGTGTTGGGTCCTGTCACAAGGATAAATAATACAGCCAGCTCATTTGTGTAAGCATTGCTCAGATCTAAGAGTGCATAGTATCCTCTGTAAAGATAATGGCCACCTTCATGGAGAATCACATATGCCATCGCTCTGAGTCGATGCAGAAACAGCACACTATCTTGAACAAGTTGTACACTATGTGACTTCACATTTTTGGTGGCACCAGTAATGTAGCGATGTTTGGAGTGGATATCATTTGCTGTCTAGCTAAAGCTCCTAACAGTGAGCTACTTCCATCACTGATGATGTCACAACGGAGAATGAAGATGCCACATCCTTAGGGTAGCACGGTGGCACAGTGGTTAGCACTGCCGCCTCACAGCGCCAGGGTCCCAAGTTCAATTCCAGCCTCGGGCAACTGTCTGTGTGGAGTTTGCACATTCTCCTTGTGTCTGCGTGGGTTTCCTCCCACAGTCCAAAGATGTGTGCAGATCAGGTGAATTGGCTGTGTTAAATTGCCCATAGTGTTAGGTGCATTAGTCAGAGGGAAATGGGTCTGAGTGGGTTACTCTTCAGAGGGCTGGTGTGGATTGGTTGGGCTGAAGGGCCTGTTTCACCACTGTAGGGAACCTAATCTAATCTCACTGGAGCCTGCATTGTTCTCAGTCTCCTGAGCTCCTCACTGACGATGAGAGCATCTTTGAAGAAATGCCAAGCGATGGAGGCTGTCCATGCAACAATGGAGGTATATGCCGCTACTTGCTACTGCTACTTGCATCTCAAACACAGCCAGAGCCAAGTGGGGAGGCTGCCTCCAGCCCAGCAGAGGCTGCAACAGAAGAGCTGTTTTAGAATGGCCTAATGCAAAGGCCATCAGGCTGCATGTAACACTGCATGGGACATTAAGGAGTCCTCTAAATGATTTGGTGAACTAATGTTTATTCTTTGCTTTAGACTTCAAGGCACATTTTCTTTTGATGGTGTGATGAGAAAGTTGGAAATGAGGTGATGATGCAGATTATGGGTTCCTACACAGTCAGGAACATGTCTCTGATCAGCTGTGCATCCTTCAATGTTGTTAAGAGTTTAGCTGTTCCAGGCTGTATCTTCAATGTGATGCCCCAGAATTCCATGTATCTCATGCTCTTCACCTTCAAGCACAGGGACTCAACTGAAACATTCTGCAGTCAAATGATTTCTAACACTCCCCAAGATATATTCAGCCAGCTCTTGGTACAGTCAGGACCACAAGGGCTCTCTTTGCTCCTCCTCTGTCTGATCATCCTCTCCCCACCCCACCAAAAAAAACGCTCATGCACCTCGTTTCAGAGGCTACATTTCACTGGAATGTCAGCCATAGGAGAATGGAACAGAACATCACCATGAGGCAATCCTTGCAAGAGGTTTTGGATGTTATCAATCAATCATTTGCAAACCCTGGAATTGCATCTTCAGTAGACCAATGGAATTCTTGATGGTTGTCTTGGTGAGCAAATGTTTATGATTATAAATAATCATTTGCCTCATATTCTATTAGAAAATTGAGCAGACATCTCTTCAAAGGATTCATACGCACAGTTTAGGGTTTGGAGTGAAGATCTGCAGCATTTTAGACAGGCAGAGATGTACACACACACACGCACACACACACAAACATATGCACACACACACACACACACATCATCAGAAATATACACATAGACAAAGAAGAAACCATGATCTCATTCGACGTGACAGCACTGTTCACTTCGATTGACAAAACCCTAGCCAGAGAAACAATAGCCAACCTACTGGACATACAGAACAGAAAACAGGACGCGGAACCTATCAACAAAGACGGCATACTTAAACTACTGGACCTGTGCCTCACTACATGCTTTACATTCAACAACTAGATTTACGAACAAATCAACGGAACACCCATGGGATCACCAATCTCGGGACTCATAGCAGAGGCAGTTATGCAAAGGTTAGAACAAACAGTCCTACCACAAATTCAACCCAAACTCTGGGTCAGATATGTCGATGACACGTTTGTAATCATCAAAAACACGGAAATAGAAAAAACACACCGGATCATCAACGCCACACTCACAGGAATCCGATTCACGAGAGAAGAAGAAAAGGATAGCCAACTCCCATTCCTAGACGTGATAGTACAGAGAACACCGAATGGAGAATTCACCACAAGGGTACACAGGAAAGCAACACACACAGACCATGTCCTAAACTATGAAAGTAACCACCCCAACACACACAAACGAAGCTGCATCAGGACACTATTCAAAAGGGCCACAACACACTGCAGTACACCAGAACTGCAAAAAGAAGAAGAGGAACACCTACACAAGGTATTCACCAAAAACGGATACCCGCGCAACTTCATCACCAGATGCCTAAGAGAAAGACCACGGAACAAGGACATGCCACAACCAAAAGGACTAGCCACACTACCATACATCAGGAGCGTTTCAGAACTGACAGCCAGACTACTGCAACCCTTAGGACCCATAACGGCACATAAACCAACAGCCACGCTCAGACAACAACTCACTAGAACGAAGGACCCGATACCCAACATGAGCAAAACTAATGTAGTGTACAAAATACCATGCAAGGACTGCACAAAACACTATATAGGACAAACAGGAAGACAGCTAACAATCCGCATACATGAACATCAACTAGCCACGAAACGACACGACCAGCTATCCCTAGTAGCCACACATATAGACAACAAGCAACATGAATTCGACTGGGACAACACTACTATCATAGGGCAAGCCAGACAGAGAACAGCCAGGGAATTCCTAGAGGCATGGCATTCATCAACAAACTCCATCAACAAACACATCGACCTGGACCCAATATACCAACCACTACAGCGGACAGCTGAAACTGACAACCGGAAGCGTCAAGGACAGACCTCTATAAATACCAGAAGAAACATCAAAGAAGCGCTTCCAGGAGGCTCCAAAGCACTGATGATGTCTCCTAGCCAGGGGATGAAACGTTTGCAACAAAAACTTCCAGCTCGGCGAACAGAACCACAACAATGAACACACTGCACATTAAGGGAATGGATGTTCTTACTGTTGATTGTGTCTGATTGGGATGATCACTGGGTGCACTATAACTGGGAGAACCTCATGACAGTGGTAGAACCCACATCTCTTTGTGCCTGTGAGGCCTCACTTATTGTGAAATCAATGTAATGTCCAGCATTGGCATATATGACATCCATGACCTGCCAGATGTGATGGTTCGGTGCCAATTATAAATGGCTTACTAAGTCAGTTTGGAAAGAGGCAAAGATGAAGAGTTTGAGGTCATGATGACTTTGATAGATATTAGCAAGGTATCTTGACCCAGGGCTTCAAGGTGCCATGTTTTGGAGGACAAGAACACAGATCTCTATGACCATCTGAATGGAAAATCGCCAACCACTCTTGCAATGGACCTCAGTCTTTTCCAGGTAGCTCATTCATTGGCAAAGGATCTCATGTGAATTCTACAACCTCAGCATCCTCCTTGTCAATATCCCTCTCATCAGCATGAGCTCCCTCCACCAATGCTTCAAATTCTATTCTTGCTGCATCAAGTATTATTCCTCACCACCAGGGGAGTTAAAATCTGAGAGGCAGCTGCTGTCCTTCTAGTGCTTAGCTGGTGGTGCTGTTGTCCTTACCCACCTTGCTGCTTATTAATACTGAGCCATGAGGTTAATGGCACTGCCTGAGGACAGACTGCCCAGCCTCGTTACTTCCACAACATCAAAGCCACTTCTTCATCAAATGGTTATGTCTCGGGTTATATTGTTAATGACTCCAGGATCATTTCTTTAGGTGGCCTTCGCTGGCTTCAGACTCTGTACCTGTGTCTGTTCACCCAAGTTGCCCTGGACAGCATGTGTAGTCTCTACTACTAGAGTTGTCTCAACTCTCCCCATTAATGAGCTCGTAATGATTTCTTCAATCACCTTAGAGTCTTTCATTGGCGATTGGGCAGAAAATTAATAAGCTGTCCTACCCAACCTTGCCTCATCCTTGTAAAATATAGCGACTCCAAA